>NC_140777.1:24748010-25441651 GCF_044657685.1 Stegodyphus dumicola
CAAAATAATGTAAAACTGCAATTAAAAAGATTAAAATTTCGACAAATTGACTAAATGAAATATATATTCGCTGGTCGCTTAAAATTGCTTCAACGGTACCTAGTTCCAAATTGCAAGATGGGTATTCCACACACGGATAATCGAGAATTAGTATAACATTCTACAGCAAAACATTGCAAATTCCGTGCTTTTTTCATATAATGCATTCATGCTGTCAGATTTATTATGTCTAATCTTATAATATTATTGTAAAATTACGGCCGGTAGAAATCATTCCTTGAAAATGAAGGCCCCTTGCCACCTTCTTGATGACTAATTTCAAATGGATAATTCAAACGTGGCGAAAAGAGAAATATTAAAATTTTCAAAAATTCGTGTTTACGGTTTTTTAATACCTAGATTTACCACTGCTAACTAATATTATGATATAATAATATATTAATAATTAGTCAAATGAAATTTATGTGGCTTCGTGTCAACCACTTGGTATTTTTAACGCTGTGTTTGAGCAAAAACAGAATATTGTTTATTTAAGCTATAATAAACATCCTACAGTAACATTTAGTTATTGTACATTGTTTTTTATCAGCACTTACGAGCTGAAGTTTCGTCTTATGAAACTATCCATATTGGTGTTTTTCATGCTCCTATATTGTTTTTGTATATAAATAATGGAAATTACAATTGGGATGATCAGTTCCATAAAACTCTCAGTATTCTGCAATCCTAACCACATGACCAATGGTGCCCCAAACATACAAGAAACAAACAGGTATTTACAAGTAGGAATGATTTTCGAAACGTTTGCTTAAACTCAAAACAAAATAAAACAAAAGGGTCGAATCAAAATGTTAATGTTTCATAAAAATGTGCAGTATAATGTTAGATGTAAAGCCTGTTTTCGTTTCCCTGGCAGACGTACTAGGAAGTTTCATAAATGAAAGTTTTCTCTTTTGGTGGGATAGTGGCTGTGACCTATACATCGAGCATTCATTGCTGGACAGTACGTGTATAATTACAGATAGATAGAGATAAGTAATTAATAGAGTATTTGACATATATAAACTCATCATTCAGATCTTCGAAAGTGTTCAAATAGTAAAAACACGATACCGTATGCTTTCACCACTTCACTTATGATGTAGACTATGCCCATATGAGGTACTTCTTCCTGTTAGAGTTAACTAAATCTTAGCTATTGAAATATAGCATTTTCAAATTCTTTCCATTTGAATTTAACATGAATAATTTTACTCTGATCTCTCTCTTTCTTTTCTGTTTGTTTCTTACTTCTAGCCATCTATATCCAGTTCTATATCTTCTACTTGTGCCTCTGATATTTAATGTAACGGCATTTTGCTTTAGAGTAAATAGATTTAAATTAATTAAAAATTACATTCCTATTTTCAAAATACTTTTATTAATATTTCAAGGTAAACATTTTGATATTCGTCAAATGGAACTCGAACCTAAAATTTAATTTTTATTAAATCTTTAATCTATTTCCAGCACTATGCATAAAAATGCCCTTTCTTGTTAAAATAACGAAACTGATTTTAGATTTACTAGTAATGAATCAAATTGCAAATTGCTTAGTTGACATTTTTCAGCTCTCAGAGTACATTCCATTTAACTATGCAGTAAATCGAATGATTGTTTGCAGTTAACAATATGTAAAAAGCTGTTTGGGCCAGGTCGAGAAACAGGTGGTTTACATCTGGAGGAAACGAATTTTTGACAATGTCTATATACTATATATAAACGAATAATTAGAAACTTCCGCGTAATGCTCTTATGAAATAATTCACTGTATATTAGAAAAGTACGAGAAACAGACGCATATTTTTTCAAATGAAAAAAATCGAAAAATTATGTGCTTACTAAAATCAAAAATCTCAGGCGAACAACAAATAAGGCCTTGTAAGGCCTTATGTATTGTTCCTTATAAGTTATGTGAATTTCCTTATAAGGCCTATTAAATTATACACACTTTTTGCTGCTGATCATTTAAATTTATTTCTTCGAATTGCTCTTTCAAACTTGAATACCCGATTCCTAAAAGAAAGTTGCTGATTTTGAAATAATGTATACTGCTTAATTTTGGTCGTGCGTTTATGAATTTTTTCTAATTTTATTTCTTTATTAGCGGAAGTACCCGATGTCAATTAAGTTAGATTGAAAGCAATGTATCTAACAACAGAGAGAACGATACCGTTGTAATCCTTCTCTAACGATGTAAAAAATACGATTCATAGTTATACATTTTTCAGTCTGGTGCGATATGCAACCCCACATAAAAAATTTCGATAGAAAAATATAATTCTCTCTCATTGTATCAGAAGCAATGTCACTCAGCTTTTAGTGATTTTCGTCTTTCTAATCAAATGGCCATAACAGCTCAAGTTCCATCCAATATTTCACCTATATTCAACTTTAGTCGATTCAATGTCGCAAAATATTTATCATAATTGATGAGAAATCAATAACGCAAACAAACAAACAAACACACAAACAGACATTCTTCTTTATATATATAGGTTATGTAAAATTGACAATTTTTTTTATTAACAAAATGTAAGATTTGCAAGCGAGCAGTAGCAACACTTTTCGAAATAAAACAATTCTATCTTCAACGCCCGAGACTGTTACCACTAGGAAAAATGAGTGCGAAAATTAGAACTTTCAGAATTTTTAATTAGTATTTTCGCTCATGAAGGTGGTTAAGATGAGAATAGTCGAAATGGCTTCCCTCGAATTTTCGGAATCGGGAATAACGTATTTAATGTTTGGGAAAGCAATTTTTATTTCATCTTTTATCTATTTTCGTATTTTAACAAACTCTAGGATTTGAAAGAGAGCAATGGTAACAACTTTCGAAATAAAGCAGATTTTCGTCTCCAGCTTGCGAGACTGTTGCCACTCGAAAAATGAGATTATAGCTCTGATTTTAGCTACTTTTTTTTTTTTTTTTTTTTTTTTTTTTTTGAGAAACGTGACGTCGACCTAATTGTAGAATGTTTGGTGGTGATAGCTATAGTAGTGACCGAGTTATGAGAGGACAAACACACAAACTTTCTTCTTTATATACTATATAGATAACAAGTATGAAACTTTCCCAAATGTAAGTATACGAACCGCGAGACTGTATTAAAATTTGGATTTACTTATTTGTCAAAAAAGAATTTTTTTAAAAATTTGACATCGCCAAAACATGAATATTTTCGTGATTTAAAAACATTTCCATAACTGGAAGTATATTACTACAAGCAACGATCGCAAAAATAAAGGTCGTGTAGGGACTTTTAAGCCGGATAAAGGATGTTGGTGTACATATACGTGAGCATATACATATACGGTTGGTACAGCTAACCTGCAATATAAAGAGAGAAGCAAGCCTACTCTTTAGAAAATTTCAATATTCTTCGGCTAATCGTTTTTGAGTTATGCGAGATACATACACACATATATTATATCTACATACATACAGAGAACACGAAAAAATCCCTTTTAAATGCATTATAAAATATACTATGAAAAGGAAGAAGTCTTTATTCTGTCCGTATGAGATGTCGCACAAAAATCATCCAAATGGATTCAGATATGGACAAAATGGATATTTCCACTGAAATGTGATACTTGAAAATTTTCGTAATTATAATACTTCCTTTATATTGTAAAATGCAGTAATAAAATATTACCTAAATGGGAAATCTTAAATAGATGAGAATTAGTACCAGAATTCCACAGCTATACTTTTAAGAAGTGGTCGTAAAAAAAAGTGGTTCGCTGAGAACTTCGTTCTAAAAGTTCAAGCAATAACTAAAACATTTTCGAATAAATTGTGTGTGAAAACTGTATGTCCCGTCGTTCAAAAGTAGTGGACTGTAAATTCACTTGATGTTCCCTCAGTTTAGAACCCAAGAAACCTCAGAGTCATAATGTTGACCGAAACTACTTTATTGGCTTTCAAACATTAAGTTGGCTGAGGAACGGCGAAGAACACTTTGACACCTCTGACTTCAGTAGCGGCTCACCAAATAAACTCGGGAGAACCTCTGCTTAGTTGAAACTCACAGCAAATTAAAAGCTCTAAACCCGAGCTTTACGATCCTAACAAATTTGTGTCTGCGCCTCTCCCCGGTACAAAGAGAGAAATACAATTTGCGTAACATAGAACTAAAATATTTAATCCTTTGCGGCGCACTGTACGTTAAAGTCGGAATTTCAGCAAGAAACGTTGTATTCAGTCTATTTAGTCCTAAATAAGTATACAGGTAAAATTTTGTAAAAATTGCACTTACCGTTTTAATTCAGTGGGTGTTCCATGAGGTGGAACACTGCGCCGCCAGAGCTTTGAAAAGTGCGACTAAGCGAGCATTGCAGTGAAGCACGAAAATGAGTAGAAGCGTTTGCATAAGAATGAAAAAACTCTGTATTATGGCTGTATACATGGTTTCCTGGATATACACAATATTCTTGAATATATACGGATAAATGAGATACATATCTACATACACAAGTCCTATATACAAAAATGTTTATAAATTTTCCTATTTCTTATCTTCGTGAAATTGTTCAAAGCAAGTCACACCTTTTTGATGGAAGCACAAACCAACTAAGATTAAAATAATTAACTACGATTAATATTAACAAAAAAGAAAAATAAGCTTATAATAGAGAGATACACGAAAAATATCTACACAATTATTGAAAATAAACGGGAATGAGACTAAAAAGGCAGCAAAAATTTCGCGTAGGTCTAAGTAAAGATGAGTCAAGCTACTAATGAAATTCCCGCCTAAAAACTACCCCCAAAAATTTCGAGATGCCAATATTAATGCTTTCATAACACAAAAACCACCTCGCCCCTCAATGCTGCTTTGTTTGAATTCATTCCCTCCCCAAAAAAAATCAACAGAAAACGAAAACAACGGATGTTCTCTCCTAAGAGCACACATGTTCTGATTAGTAACAGCATGAGATTGCTAAAGGCGCAGTGTTCCCGCTAATGGAACACCTGGTTTTATTCAATGATTCTGCGTATGATTTTTGTATGAAAGATTAAAAAAATAATTTGGAGTACAGCCAGCAAAATTATGCCTATTTTTCTCCAAATAAAATTTTTATATCATTAAAAAAATAGAGAAAATTACTTGAAAAAATGGATTTTAATAACACATAATAAATTAACGTTATGTGTCTCCTTGTGATATGCTGCTATCTACGGTTTAAAAAGAAAAGTTCAAAGTATATTATAAAAGCATTTTTATCTATTTACGGTTGAATTTAGAGGCTTTCGAAGCGATTCAATTTGGGTGTTCCATGTAGTGGCACACTGAGACACAGAAGCTTAACCATATTTTAGAATCATTTATAAAAATATATAAATGTAAAGTTAAATATAAAATATTCGTTTCAAAGCGATCGTTGACGATTCCATATCTCTTTAGTCTTCCGTTGATGCGGTCATCTTAGAGAGACATTGTGAAAAACCTATATTTACTTATTTTCTCAGAAACATCGGTCATCTTAGGATGGTAATCGACAAGAGGATTTATTGTACCTATATTTTCTTTTTGTAAAATTCTGCGTTTACATTTTCTAGATCTAAATTTAAATTTGATCTTTCTCAAAAAAATAGTGTGAAAATGAATGCATTTCCGTTAATAATCTATTCCGTTAATAACTCTATCTGGCTTTAGGGGTCCAGAGGTAAAGTCGTTGAACGCTGGTAGCTAGACCCAGCACAAAAACACGCTGCTTGAGAATTTTGTGGTTTTTCTAATGTGTAATGTGCGTACGAAACTTTTCCTGAGAAAGTCCTCCCCAAACGCTTCCCTCCCCTTAGGAAAAGAGCCCTAACGTGCTCTTCCAATAATCCAATAAATATAAATACGGTACTGAAATATTACGTAGTTCATCCTGACTTGTGTCATCACAACTAACGAATCGCAACATGCAAAGGATACTTATATAAAAGGATTACTTTGAAGAAGCTGAAGGGAAAAGAACAAAAGAAGTCTTAATTTTATTCAAAGAACATAATATTAGAAATTTCAGACATGCATAAAACTTTTAAATACATTTAATCTAAAATAAATGCTCCTTTTCCCTTTTTTAATTTTTTAAAAATATATTGTTCATGAAGAACTGCCAATACAACTTTATGAAATGACTTAATTAAATAATAACGTTTAATAGTTAAGTAAATAAATTTAAAATTCTCTTAAAATAAAAATTAAATACTGCGTAGTACTCCCATACGTATCATTAATTTTCTACTTCCTTTCAACTTTTCAATGCAAGAGTTCCTTCTTGGATTTTTAGCAAAAAATTATTAATGAAAGGAAATATATGAAATATAGAGGTAAAAATATTCCTCATTCTTACTCGCACCTATAATTCATTACTCGAATACGCACCAGCACCTTTTAAATGTAGAAAAGATATATCTGCAGAATAATCGTCATGCGATTATTTTATTTACTCTCTTTTATAGGAATATATTTTCCACGACGATATTTTTAAACTGCGAAGTTTTGGAACCTCTTTCTGTTCTTCGTCGATGTTTTGTACCACGATTGTTTTCTTCGATGATGTTTTAGACTTACGATATGTTTTCCTGCCTTCTTTTCTCCCACATGTTTTCTACAACGAAGTTTCCCTCTTACGTTGTTTTCTCCGCTACGTTTTCGTCCGCGATGTCTTCGTCGGACCTCCTAGAATTCACTCGCAAGCAAGCGAAATAATCGTTCCATTTAGACTCTTGTCCTTCGACAAAATAATACCTGGCCCATTATGGATTAATGCAAATGTACAGAGACGTATAAGATTATGGGGTTCATTTAAAAATGACTTTTCAGTCCACTTTCATATTAGTTTGATTACCATTAAAAACGAACATGAGAAAGGTGTCTAAAAATTTGCGTCTTATACTTAGGAATTTTTGAATAAGATTACAATCAATTTTTTTTTCTTATGGTTGGCACTTGCCTATGTCGGCATCGTCCTGCCCTAAGGCCAGATCGGTAGTCTCTTTATCATGGAGGCGCCTAGTAGGCGGGACATCATTGCCTCCTATGAAGGGACAGACAATTTTACATCCATGCCTTCTCCGGGATTCGAACCTGAGCCCTACGGTATCGCACTCAGGTTTCCCTAACCACCATAACGCTAAAAAAAGGCTTGCAGCTACAGATTTGATTTTATTCATGATTTATCGTTATAGTCGTTAGAATATTTTATTCTCACAATTAAATATTGTTTTTTTTTTTTTTTTTTTTTTTTAGCTTGTACAACGATGATTCAAATTTTAGTGTTTTTCCAGCATCAAAGCGGTTGCGCACATTGATTACAGACATGTTGTTTAAAAAAATAAAATTTACGAAAAAAAAATGCAGATCAATTTTTTAACAGTGGGAATCAATTTTTCGTAACTATTTCAGTAGTGTCAGTTAATTCAGACTTGTAGAGATTAATATTCAAATATTAAAACTGAGACTCGGTCTTTCAGAAAGCCTCACAAGTACTTTCTCTCTTTCCATAACAATGTATGTTATTGTCGTTATGATTGATCAATACCAGTATTGATCACCGATAATTTTTAAGAAAATCTGTGATAACGCTTTACCGACTTTTAAACAAAGGAATGAAGCTTATACAGGGTGAGCTGTCAAGTACTTCAGAAACTGTGTTCTTAAACGTTTAAAAATATTTCATATCTTTTAATGAAATACATCTGACACTGAAGCATGTCTCCATTCGATGATGCCACCGATGCTTGAAATTATATTCACAGTTTCAGCATGTTTATAATAAAAATTGTAACCAATGTGCTACTCACTAGTTTTCTCATATACTCCTGCGCTTTATGTACTTTAAAATTACAAACGGCTACAACTGTGTCTCTGTTCACCTTGTTTATTTAATCAAACTACTTTGTCTTTAACTGACAGAGTGTTGGCTTTATAGTAATATATACTTATCACACTTCTGCTGCTTTGTTTTGTGTTTAAAATGTTTCTTCAGTTTTATTTGGACCGTAAACGCTTCAAGAAAGTAATTCAGAAATCTGATTTAGAATGTGCGTGTTGATGATTGACTGATTCAGATTCTTGATTATTTTCTGATTAGATCTCATTTGCGTCTGCAAAAAGTGCCAATAATTAGGTAATAAATCTATGCAGACTTTTCGTCAGAACTCGTTGGTATGCAAGTAAATAAAATGCTTACACAAATGAATAAAATACTCCTCATATTACCATTTCGACGTTTCATATACAGATAATTTGACTAAAACCTGATAATAATTTATATTTTCTCTCTCATTGTAATGTTTCTTTATACTTTTATAAACGTTCTTCCAAATAAATGTTTCCACAAAATTATTACAATAGGTTCTCAAGCATTACCCTCTTAACCTTCTAAAACCGGGCCGAAATTCTCATATTATAGCTTTCAGACCAGCGCAATCCGAAACAGTTTTGCCCCCTCTTTGACATTTTCCTAATGAGAAAAGTCGTCAGTTCCCCTCCATGGATGAAGTAAAATTTACATGTTTGTCGGACGCCTACGTCCCATAGTAGAGGAGTTGCTAGATTTGCAATTTTTTCGATGATTATTTTGCTTTCATATTTAAGTGAAAGCAAAATTCTAAATAAATAGTGCATAAATAAATGTGCAGTACTGGATGCATATCCAGTGCACACTTTATTTAGAACAAAATGTATGCAATGTTTATATTTCATTCACTATTTCTAATCAATCTCGTAAATAATTTGTGAATTTTTTAACTTTGTTTTCACTCTTCATTTATATTCGCGTATTTTCGTATTAGAAATTAGCAAGCGAGAACAAAATTTAACAAAATATAGTAAATACAAACTAGATCTGTAAGTCTGCAGGCCGGAATGCGATTTTTAATAACATATTTTCATTAATAAAATAATGGTAATGACTAATTTAATGAAATAATAATAATAATATTTATTACCATTAGATGATTAGAATGAGATTCAATACAAATAGATTTTGAGATGAACTTACAGCAATAATAAAGCTTTACATAACAATAACAGAGATTTAAATCTGCTTTTTTCGATAATTTTGTTATTATAATATAAAAATCAAAATCCGAGATACATTGGTTGCGTTTAATAATTAATTTTAACAAATATTACATTGGACTATCAGGCAAAGAAGGTATATCTTTAACGAGAATTTTTCTTTGTAAAATTGGCTTTTGTTTATGTTAGCCGAGAAAAAAATTCGTGACTTATACATGCAATCATCAAAAGAATTTTGAGAACAGTTTTAAATGTTCATGAAGAATTAATTATACGTCAATTTCTTTCCATAGGTAGAAATTTCGTCTAAAACTATCGTTATATCCAAAAGTTGAAGTCTATTTCATTTTCAACGAATATTCTATTTGCACATAATATATTTTCCAATTTATTTTAGAAAGAGTAATCTTTCACGTTTTCAAAAGAATAAGGAAATATTGGGTGTTGATACCATGTAGTAAATTTGTTTTTTATATTTCTTCCAGTAATGAAAACGATTACCCTGCAATATTTTCAAAGCAAAATTAAGAAAACCGTTTACGCCAAATTGTGCATAAAGTATCTTCTCGTGTATATTTTTATTTAAAGTGTGGAATTTTCTCTTTGAAAATATCAAAAATCATGAAGAGCAAAATTAATTCATGAGAAATAACTTTGAAATGCAATAATTCCATTGTAATATGACATAGTGGATAAAAGTGCAATACAGTTTATTTATTCACAAATAATCCCCCTCATATGCGTAATTTATGTACTGTCGATTGAGAAATATAGGTTAGTAAATTAAACCGGTTAATTCAATACTTTTCCTTTATCAATATTTTTACCTGCTCTTCAGTAAAGCGGTAAAGGTGGCTGAACACTTATAGCTCGCTTGGATTTGAATCCCGGATAAATAGTTGGAGTCATGGTTTTTGTGTAACGTAAATGCAAGCCAGCTTCTCTTAGAAAGTCCTCCGCGAAGACATAACTCCCCTTATACAGGTAATCGTTGGGTGCTTTGATGTAATTCAGTAAGCGAACAAATTAATCCAATCAATACCGAAGAACGGGTTGATTACATGTGGAGTTTTCCACCAGGAATGTAAATGCGAGCAATTTTCTCTTAAAAAGGTTTACACGAAAGCATCCATTCCCTTAAGCAGATAGCGTTCGCGTGCTTTTCCGTAATCCAATCCTAATTTTCATACATTTAGTAGTAAGTTGACATACACCTTATTACAGACAAAATAACAACTTTTTTAAAATATTTTTTTATCAACTTGTCTGAATTCTCTCTATCTCTTGAAGAGTATAAGAATTTCAGCAAATAAAACTGGCCAAAATTTTATAACATTTAACTGATGTTTTGATTCAGTTTAGAAGTAACGTGAGCTTTACTGATATTTAAATATTTTTTGGCAGATCTCATCCTAAAAGAGGGTGTAAAGATAAATTGATTTTATTTAATTTACAATCAATGAAAATCATTGAAAGCAATCACTGAATGAATGAAAATCAGAAAAACTATTATGCATACAATTGTCTCTTATTTATCTCCTGATAAATCAGACAAAATTGCCTGCATAATAGAAGCACTTTGAAAGAGTTGACAGTTCTTAAGGGTTTTATGCACTCCACAAAACAATGTCAAAATAAAATCTTATTATTCATAAGTATGAAAAGGAAGTAAACGAGTAAACGATAAAAACGGTTTTACCTATTTTCTAGAAGGGCATTAAATCTAAAATATTAATCTATTCTTATTTGTTATGATTAAAGAACATTAAATATGGTAAGCTTAAAGAGCGTGCAAAATCGCTGACGTTTTAATCATAGCAAAAGTCAGTACTAAAAAAAATAGCATTAAAATTATGAGACAGATTGAGAAAGAGATGGCCTCTATTTAATTTTCAAGTATATTGGCGCGAGACGAAACCTGCGGTTTTTGCCAAAATGTAGCTAAACTGATAAGAAGAGGGAAATAATGCGTAGCCAGCGGCTACTCTGAGCAGCGACAATGGACCACCCAAAGATCTACAGATAGGCGATTCTCTAAAATGGGGAGGGCATGGATGGTACGACAGTTGTACCGATGCCGGCGTCTGAGAAAGTCATTCTCCTTGTACAACTGCTGTACCAGCCGGCTTCGAGAGGTTAATCGCATTTACGTTTACTCGGCTGGAGAACTCAGTAAAGGACTTCTTACCACAATGCCCACAGTTGGATAATCTTCGATTTCTGGCAAGTACTATCTTAGCTATTAAAAGGCAGCAGACCAACAATAAAGTGCTATTCACATTCAATGTTCGCATGTTTAGCTATTGTCTATTTTGCCTTTCTGTTCACTTTTCGAATATTTGATTTTGAGTGAAACGATCGTTAAGATAGTAGGTGCTTTGAAATTTATAATCATTCATCCTTTGGTATTTAATTAGGAAAATTCTCATCGGAAGACTCAGTGTGAAAGTAATTCAGCGAACAGGGAAGTACTGCTATATGCGGTAGAATTACATTTGCATAAAGGTATAAAACCGGCCCTTTAAAAGAGCTTCAACGTTTTCATATGAACGTGTATTTCTGTTGAAATTCAACTAGTTGCATAAGCACAAATCTTCATAATTTATTTTGAGATGGTGGAAAAACAGTGCTGACGTGTTATCAAGCTAAAAAAAAAAAAAAAAAAGGAGGACTGTGCTATATCTCCCGTTCTACTGGGTCGATTGACAAAACTCAAACTGCGTTTTTCATGTCTCGAAAGCGCGACTTAGGAATATATTAGATTTATACATAGCACTATTCTAACGTAGGAATCTAACATAGGCATGTGTTGAAATCTTACTCCAGCTTTGGATTAGCGTGAAACGTGATTGTTTACAAGCTCTTTTGCGATTTCTAAATTTCTTTTGACTTTTTTGAAGGTGTTTTTATTATAACATTGCAGTTTTTGTTTAGTATTTTTATCACCTGATAATTATGGAAAATTGTGAGGAAGATGTAAAAAATAAAAGATCTTATATTCATCGACCAAAGAAAAGAAAGTTCCAGGGAAATCAGCATAATGATACAATGAATAAGAAGTGTGGTGTCAGTTCTTCGTTTAAAAAATTAAATAGTGACACTGTTTTGCCACCAAGAGATAAAGATAACTTTAGAGCCTAATTTTAGTGGTTATAGACTATTTGATTTGGATATCCTATTTCAATGTATTGAAAATAATTTATGTTGTAAAATATGTAATGTTCATTTAAGTGAACTATTTCATCATGGTTTAAGCTCAAAATTTGAGTTACTATGCTCAAAGTGTTCATGTAAAAGAACTTTCAGAAACTCTAATATGATGGGTGTCCGAAAAAATATATCAGAGCTAAACAGAAGATTTACGTATGCAATGCGAACTCTTGGTCAAGGGAAAGCTGCTATGCAGTAAATACCCCAGGAATTCATATCCGGAATGGGGTCCTTGAGTTTAGAAGTTGGAATTTTATTGATGGGAGAGTAAACAACCCGAAAGTTAAATTTCTGCAAAATATGTGCAACTTTATAGCTAATTGATGGAAAGAAGGGAATAACAACAGAATTTTTATAATCTCCTAAAATAAGAGTGTGGCTTTTAGTGTGTTGAGATGAGAATTTTTTAACTGCTTGATTAATAATGTTAGGTGAAAAGCCCCTGTCAATAGCTATTGCTTTTAAATAATTTAGTTCTTCATCAAGGGCTAGTTTGGAGGAGCAAACTTGAAGAGCACGGAAAACATAGGAATAAAATGAAGCTAACTTTTGTTTAGTCGGATGACATGATTTAAAGTGTGGTGGAAGGCAAACCGATGAAGGTTTACGGTAAACTGTAGTACTGAAGTTGGATGTGTTGCGTGTGACCAGAATGTCGAGAAACGGAAGAGAATTGCAAGTCTCAAGTTCAAAAGTGAACTGAATAGCAGGATCAATAGAATTCATTGTTGAAAGAACTCTATTTAAATCATCTTTATTACCTTCAAACAGGGTAAAAGTATCGTCTACGTAGCGGAACCATGCCGGGAAGTTTAAAGTTTCAAACAATTTTGATTCATAATAATGCATGTAGATATCAGCCAGGATGGGACTGAGGGGGCTTCCCATGGCTAATCCCTCAGTTTGCTTGTAATATTTATTTTGGAAAACAAAATGTGTTTGTTTCAAACAGAGTTGAGTGAGAGAAATTAGCTCATCAATTTCGATGCAAGAGAAATGAAATTCGCGAAGTCTGGTTTCTAGACATCTTAATGCACCCTCCACTGGGACATTGGTGAATAATGATTTTACATCAAAAGAAACCATGAGTAAATTACGAGGAGAAATGTTTTTAACCTTTTTTACAAACTCTATTGAATTTTTTATGGTGTAAATGTTATTGTCTAATAGAGTGGAAAATCTAGAAACTAAATATTTAGCTAATGGATACGAGGCAGTACCTAAATTTGATACAATAGGGCGGAAAGGAATACCACTTTTATGAATTTTGGGAAGAACATATAATCTGGCACAATTCGCAACAGATGGGATAAGCGAATGTTTTAAGTTGCTTGAAATGATTTGCGAAGATTTGATCGCAGTTTTTATTTTGGATAATTCCGAAGGTGAAGGATCTTTAGGGATCGGATTAGCTTAATTTAGCTAAGCTTAATTTTGTTGAATATATGCTTTTTTTTTCTTTTCAATATTCTTTAACACGAAAAAATATTTCAGTCCCCTCAGTTTTGTGTTAAATGACTTTCACTGTATATCTCTTGCACATAAATCCCTTTCTTACATAAAATATAACTGTAAGTATAGAATAACTAAATAAATTGTAAAGGAAGTTTAATTAGCAACTATGAAATCTTAAAAAAGTACATAGTATGAAATTTATAATGGCAAACATTAAAAATAGATGAAAGTAAATAAAATTTAAATTGTAGAATATACTTTATAAAATTAATAATAAGTGGTTAAAATATATTTTTTAATTACTTAAAACATAGAAGTTATTTGGCAGAGATTGTTGGATATGAAATTACTACTTCAAATTTTCAGATTACTATTGTTCATATTTAAAGTCTCAACTTGCAGTCTTAATCCACATAACAACCATTGTAAAAATCACCCGTTATCATATTCCAAAGATCAGCAGCATACATTTTTTTCAAAATCGTGCATAATATTAAATATTGGCTTTTGATAGTCAAGTTGATACAAATAAGATGAACTGTTTTTATGATTTTAGACTAAGTTTATTCTTACATTCACTTATTACAATATTTCATTTTTTATATGCTCGGCTATCCAAAATTTCAAGAGCTTTCCGGATATTTTTTTTGTCGAGTTTTTACTATACATACATTTCAGCATTTACATCGTCAAAATTGCACAGACATATACTTGAAGTGAATTTACTTTTACAGCTAAACACAGGAACTGGAAAACAAAAAGTACTTATTCGGAGATTGTATTTCTTTTTCGTTCATGAAAATCAAAGTTCATTACACAAACATGCATTCACACTGCACAAGCATGTATGGAAATTCTTAATACATTTAGTAAATAAATCAGAAAATATTTTAATGTATAACAAATGAATAGTAAGTAACTAAGCTTTTAGTTAGTAGTTAGCTTTTAGAACTAGTTAAACTTTTATAAAACAGAGCATAATAACACAGTTACAAAGATATTTAATGTTATAAAGTTAGGTAATTTAGTAAATTTCAGTTGTTCATCAAAGCAATGAATTATGAAGTTCCTTGTGTATCTTTATAAATGAACTTTATTGCTGTTTTAAGCAACTTGAACAGCAATAAACTGTTCAAGTTATTTTAATAATTTTGAAATATATACACTAAAAGAAACAATAAAATGTATTAATCTATTTGTCAAACTTGATTTTGGCACGAAAGTCTGCAGAATGCTTCGTAGTTTTTAAGCACATAGAGGCACTGCAATTCTTATTCCTTGATCTGAAGTTTTCTGCAATTTTTTTTTTTTTTTATTTAAATTGCTGTATTGGCACACATATAATTTTTGTATAGTGGCTTCAGATGTGGATAAGTTTTTCAAACACTTTCGTTTATTTTACTGGCGTCGCTGAATTTTGCGATGAAATGCAGCACATTTATTGCCGATTGCATTTATCACCTTCCAGACTTTTCATACTGTTAATGTATACATCAGCAGTGAATTATTCTCCTCTTTCCTCAAATACACTACGGCGTTAAACAATAACCATTCACTAAAGATTTTGCGTAAATTTCCACTCATAATAATTTAAATTGCGAAAATCTCACAATTAGCACCTAAACACACTATTCAGGAGCACAATTCTTTCGAAAGCGCACCGTAGTAGTCAAAAGTGGGGTAGGCGTCTTGCCAAACTAGTCGATATTTCCGTGACGTCAAAAATTTGAAAAGTGGGGTAGGGTTTGGAAATACGCGTCTCCTTCCCTATGAGTATTAAGATATAGGTACTTTCGCCTCAGACGAAAGAAAAAAAATTCTGGGACTTGTATATATTATTTTCCATTTTTACTGTACGATACTGTGTCAAATCTACGATAATGTGTAAAAGATATGCCAAAATTATTAGTTGCTATTATAGCTTATCCAACGAAAACTTCATCTGTGGCCGATATATGGCGTTGTAGTGGCCCAGTTATTGCATGAGAAATAATTATTTTTTATTTCATATATTTGTTCATGTGTTTAATTATTTTATAAAATTAACTTTAATATTTTGTTAATATTCATATTTATATTTAAATTTCTTTATGCTGAATGGCAACTAGTTCTAGTTCTGATTCATGATTGCTAGGTTTTGGTTTCAAAACGTTGCTCGTAGCGTCGCATTTCGATAGCTGGAAAATAAAATGCAATAACTTAGCTATTTGTTTATAATTCATGCTGTTACTAGTCATAAATTAATTTTAAACATTAGTAGCCAAGGCTACATCGTGGTGACCCTGATTAATTTTCGAAATGTCAACAAATGACTCTTCTGAAACTGCTATGAAAGATACGATACAGTCACCGGAGCTTCATAAGGTGAGTGTGAAAATACCTCCTTTTTGGATTGATAAACCGGAAATATGGTTTTTTCAAGTTGAAGCTCAGTTCAGACTTAGAAATATCGTTTCAGAAGAAACGAAATTTAATTATTTAGTTTCACAGCTTGAACCTAAGTTCGTCGAAAATATTTGGGACATTGTAACGAACGATAGTGCCACAAAATATTCGGATGCTAAAATTAGGTTATTACATTTATTCAAAGAAAGTGAAAATGTACGGATTAAACGTTTGATTACTGGTATCGAACTTGGAGACATGAAACCAAGCCAAAGTTTGCAGAAGTTGAGATCAGTTGCTACTACAGATGTGTCTGAAAATCTAATCAAAACATTATGGCTGGAGAAGCTACCTGACTCCATAAAAATATATTATTAGTTAGTGATGAAGATGTAACCAAGTTAGCGTCTATGGCAGATAAAATTAGTGATATGAATCGGAAACCAGAAGTATTTAGTACTAATGCTCCTTCTGTTCCCGCAAATGATTTGTTGCAAAGAATTACCTTTCTTGAACAAAAAATTGATCAAGTAACCATTCGCTCAAGACGAAGGGACTCGGATTTACGTAATTCACGTTCACGATCTCGAAGCCAACCTCGTAAACGATATGACCCTACTGGCAAATTTTGTTTTTATCACTTTCGTTTTGGAGCAAAATTCATTCTAGAGAAATGCAAGCCTCCGTGTGCTTGGGTAAAAAACGATTTCAAAAACCAGGAAAACTCGAATCTGCAGTAGGTTCAGCGGCAAACGCTGCTGCAGAAAATATGAAGGATTGTCGCAAATTTCGTTTATTCGTTCGTGACCGAAGATCAAATTTGCACTTTCTTATTGATAGCGGAGCTGACGTAAGCATAATTCCTGCTACTTCACAGAATAAATGTAAAACTGAATATAAACTGTATGCAGCTAATGGCACAGATATTTCCACTTATGGCATAAAAACGCTAACTCTTGATTTGGGATTACGTCGTGATTTTCAGTTTCCATTCATAATT
Source organism: Stegodyphus dumicola (assembly GCF_044657685.1). Taxonomy (NCBI): domain Eukaryota; kingdom Metazoa; phylum Arthropoda; class Arachnida; order Araneae; family Eresidae; genus Stegodyphus; species Stegodyphus dumicola. The sequence goes on from NC_140777.1 coordinate 24,765,126, forward strand.
GCTGATGTCACAAAAGGTATTTTAGGAGCTGACTTTCTTCACAAATATAAATTGCTTGTCGATATAAATAAGAAAAAATTAATTGATGGCGTAACACAGCTTTGTGTCCAGTGTGATGTCGCTGCTATTTCCAGTGATTACTCAGTAACCACATTAAATAAATCCATAAAAATTTTCGATTTACTGTCGAAATATCCCAAAATTTCTAAACCTAACCTTTTTCCTACACAAATTAAACATGGTGTTACACATTTTATTTCGACTGTTGGTCAACCCGTTTATTCAAAGGCACGACAGCTCGATCCAAAACGCTTAGCTATAGCTAAAGAGGAATTTAAATTTATGCTTGACAATGGAATAATTCGTCCATCAAACTCCCAGTGGTCAAGCCCCTTGCACCTTGTTACGAAAAAGGATGGTTCATATCGTCCTTGCGGAGACTACCGACGATTGAATGCGCAGACGATACCTGATCGATACCCAATTCCTCGCATTGAAGATTTTCATCATATTTTAAGAGGTACAAATATTTTTTCTAAAATTGATTTATTCAAAGCTTATTTTCAAATTCCCATTGCAGAAGAAGACAAATGTAAAACGGCTATCATCACTCCTTTCGGTTTATACGAATTTAATGTAATGAGTTTCGGTTTAAAAAATGCTCCTGCAACGTTCCAAAGATTTATTCACGAAGTCTTTAGAGGATTAGAATTCGTTTTTCCCTATTTAGACGATATACTCATTGCATCCAGTACCCATGAACAACACGAAAATCACCTTAAATTAGTTTTCGAAAGATTACATACATTTGGGTTAAGAATTAATGTTTCAAAATCTGTCTTTGCTGTTCCCCAAATCGAGTTTCTAGGCTACCTAATTACACCTAAGGGTTCCCGTCCTTTGCCAGAAAGAGTTCAAGCTATTACTAACTACAAACGACCAGAAACAATTCATGAACTTAGAACCTTTCTTGGAATACTTAACTTTTATCGTCGTTATATAAAGGATGCAGCGAAGAATCAAGCATTGTTACATGCGTATCTCAAGGGAGCTAAAAAGAGGGACAAACGTAAAATCGAATGGACTGAAGAAGCTGAAAAACAGTTTGAAACGTGCAAGAATGACCTGGTGAACACGGCACTGTTGTCTTTTCCCAATTCTGAATTACCTCTGGCGTTATTTACAGATGCTTCAGATACGGCGATTGGCTCAGTGTTGCAACAATATGAAAAAAAAATTAAGTGATACTCAGCAAAAATATAGCACCTATGATAGAGAACTATTAAGCATATATCTTTCAGTTAGACACTTTAAGCATTATCTAGAAGGAAGAGTATTTACAATTTATACAGATCACAAGCCCTTAATATTCGCCTTTCGTCAAAAACTTGACAAAGCAACACCTAGACATGCTCGCCAACTTCAATACATCTCCCAGGTTTCGACTGATATCAAATATTTAAAAGGTGAGAATAATATTGTGGCGGATACGTTATCTAGAGTTAATGAAATTTCATCGATAGATTATGATAAAATAGCTGATGAACAAACTCAAGATGAAGAACTGAAGAGTTTGCAAACCACTACTTACTTGAATTTCAAGCAATGTTCTCTACCATCGGGGAAATATTTGTGGTGTGATACATCAACTAAACATGTTCGGCCGTATATTCCTCAGGCTTTCAGAAAACACGTCTTTCAAAGAATTCATGGTTTATCACATCCAGGAATAAAATCGACTATGAAATAAATGACATCAAAATTCATTTGGCCTAACATAAAAAAAGATGTACAGTTGTGGACAAGAACCTGCATTCATTGCCAAAAAGCTAAAATCAATCGGCACACCAAAACAAAATTAGGTGAGTTTGAAGTATCACCAGGAAGATTTTCTGTCATCCATATCGATCTCATAGGACCACTTCCACCATCTAAAGGGAATATTTATTGTCTTACTTGCATAGATAGATTTTCGAATTGGATGGAAGCAATTCCTTTAGAAAATATTTCTGCTGAGAACGTCTCAAGAACCTTTTATAGCAACTGGATTGCGCGTTTCGGAACGCCAAGTAAACTCATTAGTGATCGTGGATCCCAATTTAAAAGTGATACATTACGAGCTTTGTCCAAAATCTGTGGCATCAATTTACAACACACTACTGCCTACCACCCCTCGTGTAATGGCAATGTTGAGCGCCTTCATCGAACATTGAAAACAGCATTAAAAGCCCACAACAACATATCTTGGACGGACACGTTACCAACAGTACTTTTGGGTTTGTAAACTATTCAACAGCACTATTCAAGAAGATACCAATCATTCTATTGCGCAAGTAGTTTATGGCCAGAGTCTCAGACTTCCTGGCGAGTTTTTCAGCGAACCAAGTATCCAGACAGCATCGGAGACTTTTGCTAATAAACTCCAGAAACAGATGGAAGTTGTTGGACCGAGACTAATTCGTAAAAATTCATCTGAACAGATATTTGTCCATAAAGACTTAAAAACTTGTTCTCATGTGTTTCAGCGAATAGATCGGATAAAAAAAACCTTTGGAACCTCCTTATGAAGGACCATTTCCTGTTATTGATCGCAAGGACAAATATTTTACTATTAGCACAAAAGGAAAACATGTTAATGTATCCCTGGATCGCCTGAAACCAGCATATATTTTAGCTGAGGAAAATTCTCAGTTGATACAACCTGACTACAGTAATTTGCAGAGACCGGACTCAAATTCGGATGTGAATCAAAAACCTTCTCGCACAGGCAGAACTATACGTTTACCTGTTAGATTCAAGGACTGACTAAATTATTTTGATAGTGGTTAACACTGCAATACTAGTTACTACCTATTTCTCCATCTTCGTAACGTAACTTAGTTACTGGTGGGGGAGTAGTGTAGTGGCCCAGTTATTGCATGAGAAATAATTATTTTTTATTTCATATATTTGTTCATGTGTTTAATTATTTTATAAAATTAACTTTAATATTTTGTTAATATTCATATTTATATTTAAATTTCTTTATGCTGAATGGCAACTAGTTCTAGTTCTGATTCATGATTGCTAGGTTTTGGTTTCAAAACGTTGCTCGTAGCGTCGCATTTCGATAGCTGGAAAATAAAATGCAATAACTTAGCTATTTGTTTATAATTCATGCTGTTACTAGTCATAAATTAATTTTAAACATTAGTAGCCAAGGCTACAGCGTCACCCCTGATCAACTTCTTCGCAACTGAAGACTTTGCACTTTTATTACAAATGCATACGACTTTTCCAGTTTATGGAATTTAACGAACTTTTACAGGTCCTTAGGGGATTGATAAACATGTAGTGGTAAAGGCCCTCGGGTCGAACACTACTTAACGAATAACGATCTCTGATCTCCCCGTTGAATCACTATTATAAATGTTCGTTTTACTTTTCAAACTGTTGCCACCAAATGTTAGAGTCTTGCATTATATTTGAAGAAATTAAATAATGAAAAATTAGAGTAGCTCCTAAACACTATACCATCTGGGGGGCAAGATCTTTTTATTATAAATTAATTTTAATAGAAAAGTTATTTTAACATATGTGCGTTTAAGAAAAAAGAGCAGGGAAAATTTCCCAAAAACGCAAGCACGTGAATTTTGGCAGCATAGTTTTGTCGAAAATTGCGCGATTTGGCAACGTTGAAACGTAAAGCTGATTCGCTGGTTGTGTTTGCGCCAATGAACAAATGTGTTATTTACCGTGTGCTTTTCTTTTTAAAAGTTCCGAGACTTCAATGGATATTGATGCGGGTGATGAAGAAGAACGCTTCAAAAGGCTTGCTGTGTATGTATTCACTTATATATATATTTTTTCAAATACACAAAATATTGGTAAAAGTTTACAATTGGGTGCCCCTTGTTTTTTGGCGATTCTTTTTTTGATGCCAAGATCGGCACCAGGAAGGTACAATTTCTTGATGGTCGCTACACAAAACAAAAATAAGAAGTCAAAGAATTGTACAGACTCTGTGTCCATGAACACATTGATCTGTTTTCACTTAAAAAAAAATCCTAGAATTGCACAAACTAGGCATTGCGCACTGCCTTAAATTTGCCCATGTACACATCAATCTATTTTCATTTAAATAAAATCAGGAAGCTAAAACAGAGTTAAAACTATCATGGTAACCAGAAGTAAGGTTTCATCGCCAAAATTTAAAAAAGTTGTCGTGAAGCGAAGGGGCACTCAGTTCTACGCTGGAGCGAAAATATTTATATTCGTGATCTGTTTGTATGTAGGAATTCAATATACAATTAAAGTAAAATGTTTGATATCCAAATGTAATCGAATATGTGTAGTTTCCTAAAAAAGTGCCAGAATATTTAAATGTGCGAAATTAAAAGTATAAAATGTTAGTTTCCTTGAATTATGCGTTTTCTTAGTCTTCATTTTACAATAAATCCAGATGTTAAGTATAAGTTCAAAAATAGGCTGACTATATTTTCGTCATGTCACATGTTATATTAAGTTGACCATTATTCTTCAGAACTGTATGTTTAGCTTAAAATGCTCGTTAAAAATGGGACAAAATGCCATAATGCACAAAATACCTTAGATGGAGCTCACACTGTAAATAAACTAGAAACTCTTAAATTTGTTATTAGTTTGCAAGTAGAAAAAGGGAATTTTTTAGTAAAATTTTTGGTGAATCTTCGGATTATGGTAACTTGACGAAACTTTGGCGACCATCCCTGCTACAGCAACCTGCTAGTTTTTTTTTTTTTTGGATGCCATTTTGTTTTCACGAAGTAAAGCCATGTTTTATTTTATTTTTTTTTTTTACTCAAAATTTTTTCCAACAATCTGCTAGCTGAATTACGCTTATGCTAGAACTTTTATGGAACAAAAGTGCTTAATCATGACGAAGATTAGGTGCGAAATTGGGAGGAAGTGTAGAATCGCCCACTGCTTGCTGCGTTTTTAAGAAGTGCATATACACGATATCTATGTACACATCAACCTATTATAACTTAAAAAAAATCCCAGAATTGCACAAAAATGGCATTGTGCACACTTTGGTATTGCGCACACAAAAATGACTTTATCCATGTACACATTGACCTATTTTCACTTAAAAAATAAAAATTAAAAAAAAAAAAAAATTACAAAAATCCAATTCTTCTTACTCTTGTAAAAAGCACCAAACAAATAAGTGGGCGATTCTGCACTTTAGCAGCGAAATTGTTTCTAAGTGCTTATTAGCTAAAATCCTGTTTGGAATTTTCCGGAAAATGTCACATGACATGTCTCATGATCTCTCATTTCTCTGAGACAAAATAATCTGTGATTCGAACTGTGTACTTCTCAGATTATTGCTAAAATCCTAGCTAGTAACCTTTATCACCTTACCAAAATGTCACCAAACTACCTGTTACCATGTTCCAAAGATTAACCAAATTTTTGAAATGATCTTTCTGAAAATTTCTAAAATCATGTATTTAACAGCTTTTGACACTATAACATATTTTCTGAAGCAGGGCAGAATTTGAAAGGTGAAACCTCTTGGAAAACACACAAAGATGTCTTGTAGAATATAATACAGTATTATCAATTAATTACATAACTGCTTTTCTCTTACTTGAAGCAGAACTTTACTAATCTTGTGAGATATTTAGTCCAAGACAATTTAATTATAATATTGGGTACTTTTCCATTTCGCCGGCGCAAATCTCGCCAAGCAGACTTTATTGGCAGCAACATACAGTATACACATAAAAAATTTAACCGATGTTAGTTTTAAGAATTTTTTATTTTGAAGGCATAAGCATTTTAGTATGGTTTAAAATTTTGTAAAAAACCAATAAATAAAGACAATAAATTTGTAAAAAGACATTAATTTAAGAATTTACTTTGCTTTCATCCTGATTCGCCGGTTCATATCACGTGACCCCAAGTGATCTTATCTCATGTAAACTACGCTACAAAAATATAATTCTCTCAGTAATTATCTACATTAATTTCAAGTTAAATCTTATGGAATACAAGTTCAAATGCAAGAATTATTTTAATTCGTACGAATAGCTTACTCAGAAATTATGTAAAACCGCAGTGCTTTACTTCGCTAGTGCATTCTCATTAGATTTGATGAATTTAACCCTTGATTTTCCTTTTCTATATCTTTGCGTTCAGGTGAGTGGTGTGATTGCATCGTAATTAATTACCGCGAATGGTCTTAGGGCAAAAAATTTAACTATCTTGTAAAAATTCTATGTAATTGTATGTCAGTATTGAAAGAAACAATCAATCTGATAAGAAATGGCTGCGACTTGTTTTGAAAATGAAGGGTAAAAGTTTGCCAGCGAAGATATTCCGTTTGGCATCAGTTGTACCATTATTGGCGACTTTATCGTTTGTGCCGGCAAAACGGAAAAGTACCTAATATTATTTTTCAAACTTAGGTATATTTATATTGTAATAGATGAGTAAGAATTAAGGATACAGTGGATATTTAGCTGAAATATGCTAATCAGCCTAAATGCTACTATTTATCCAGTAATGTTAAATATTTAGGAAGAGAAAAATTTCCACACTTTTTTTTAATAATTCAGGATCTTTATTGATTATTTATAATGGGGATATTTCCATTCTATTTTATTTCTTTCTTCCTGTTAAATAGTCTTAAAATTTGTTTTAATTAAAAATAAATAAAAGTTGTAGATTGATAGAAGCTTTCCGTAATGTGAAACAACCTTTCCATGAATACGTTTCTTCCCATAATGTTATGCAATTGCAACTTTAAAATATTAGATTATGTTAATTAAAATTTGGGTAAAATCCTATAAGAGCCCTTGCGACAAACTGGGAGAGTGCAGAATCACCCACTGCTCCGCACGTTTCTCAAAATTGCCAACTTGAAAATAGCAAGTAAAAAAATTGGGGTAGAGTAGACTTTAAGGTACCCCTTGTATTATGGTGAAGTTGTTGTTTGATTTATCACCAAGTTGTTGTTTCATTTATGGTAGCCTGAGTAGTTGAATGTTATGGAAACCCTATTGTGACATAATCAGGTGCATGATTCTGGGAAATTTTGAATCATGGGATGTTTTGTAAGCGTTTTTGTGGTGTGTGTTGGTTTGATTCTTTAGACAGTAGAATGGCCGAATGTAGTAAGATTAATTTGAAGTTTCTGTACAATTTGGAGCAAAAGGGGAAAAGAGCTTTAATTGACTGGTGTGTAAATGTAGGTTTACTTAGTAGCCATTATAAGTGTTTTGTATGTAGGAAGGATATGCGTCTAGTCGAACGTAAAAATCGTTTAGATGGATTTGAATGGGTTTGTAGGAAGAAAAGTTCAGATGGTCACTATGTGAAGTGTTCGATCAGAAAGAGTACCTGGTTTGAAAAAAGTCATTTGAGTATGATTGATATTTTGATTTTTACGTGGCTCGGGGTGTACGAAGCGAACTCGAAAATCATGGTAAGTGAATATTTGCTTTTGGTAGTGCTTAAATATATAACATGTTTTTTCTTTTCTATGTTATTTTATTTTTTGGTTTAAAATGTATTTTATTGAGATTTTGCATTTTTTTCCCCTATATTGTAGAATTTGGTGCTCCTTTGACTTTTTAAGTGTAAATATATCAATGTGTACATGGACAAAGTAAAGGGAGTGTGCAATGCAAGTTTGTGCAATTCTGGGATTTTTTTTAAGTGAAAATAGGTCGACGTGTACATGGATAAAGTTAAAAGAGTGCACAATGCTATTTTTGTGAAATTCGGGGATTTTTTTTTTTTAAGTGAAAATAGATCGACGTGTACATGGATAAAGTTCGTGAAATAATGAAGTATTTATGACCTAAAGGGTATCAAAATTTACAAAAAAAAAAAAAAAAAAAAAGAAGCTTAATATTGATTTGTTTGCCTTATTAAACATTTCTCTCAATGCAAGTTGTTTAAGTTGCTCCGTTTGTTGCGCTAATACATTCTCTTTAATTCTGTAGACAGGCATAATCCTTTGCTTAGTTACATTGTTGAAGTCCTGTAACTGCTGTTTCGAGAATTCCGATTAATTTGTCAATCAAAATTTTCTCGTTGTCAGTAACTTCTCTGTCACTTTCTTCACTATCAGTAGCGTATTTTCTGGATCTAGAACTATACTACAGATTTCGCCATTCATTAATTGATTGATGATTGAGAAGGATTGTCATCACAATGAAAACTTCTTTTATATCATCCTCATTTATTACAGCTTGTCCACATTTCTTTACAAAATCCGTTAATTGGAAAATTTCGCCTTTGTTTTGCTATATCCGAAAACCTTTAAAATTAGTGGCTATCATCATCAAATTTAGCTATCCTTCACTGTACATATTTGGCTATGCATCATGAGCTTGGCGACTAACGACAAGTTGTTCTGTTAAATTTTATCTTGCTTCTATCACGCACTGAGACAATTATGCCTGAATTATATTAGTTTTGTTATTTATCATACTTATGTCTATTTCTTTCACGTGCTTAAGGCTTATTAGAGTTCTGAATAAATAAATTCCCACATATATTTCAGCCTTATTGAAGGCCGGCGCTAGATATCTTACCGCCTGATGCAGTCTCTGTGGGTCCTAAATTCTCCGAGTCTCTGCAGCCATACGAGCCCTGGTGCTGGTTCTGGGTTTATGTGAATAACAAATCAATTATTCTTAATTCAAATAGCCATAAATTTAATCTTTGAGTCTATGAGTATCATCAACAAAATCTATTTTTATCACATGGAAAGAAATGTTTGGTAAATGTTTCCTCGTAAACATTTTTTTAGCACATTTAACTTAAATCTGTAATCATCGCCAAGCGTAATGTCAACATATAAGGTTACCATACACCTTTATTATTCAATTACTAACAAGAAAAATTGGGTACTTTTCCGTTTCGCCGGCGCAAATCTCGCCAAGCAGACTTTATTGGCGACAACAGACAGTATACACATAAAAAATATTAAAAAAATCTTAGTTCTAAGAATTCATTTTTTGAAGGCATAAACATTTTAATATCACTTAAAACTTTATAAAAAGCCGATAAATAAAGACAATAAATTTGTAAAAAGACATTAATTTAAGAATTTACTATGCTTTCATGGTTCAAAATCCTAATTCGCCGGTTTATATCACGTGACCCCAAGCTATCTCATCTCACGTAAACTACTCTACAAAAATCTAATGCTCTCAGTAATTATCTACATTAATTTCAAGTTAAATCTTAATTTGGAACACAAGTTTAAATGCAAGAAATATTTCAATTCGTACGAATAGCTTACTTAGAAATTATGTAAAACTGCAGTGCTTTACTTCGCTAATGTATCCTTATTAGAATTGATGAATTTAACCCTTGACTTTACCTTTTCTATATTTTCGGCTTCGGGTAAGAGCTGTGATTGCATCCTAATTGACTTAACTACTGAAAATGGCCTTAGACATAAAACTGAACTATCTGATAAAAATTCTATGTAATTATATGCCAGTATTGAAAAAACCAATCAATCTGATAAGAAAAAGCTGCGACTTGTTTTGAAAATGAGGCGTAAAAGGTTACCAGCGAGAATATTCCTTTTGGCATCGATTGTACCATTATTGGCGACTTTATCGCTTGCGCCGGCAAAACGGAAAAGTACCAAAAATTGTTTAGGCATCGCTACATGAGTCATTACTGAAGTTGTCATGTTTTGATAAACATGCGGTGATGAAAGGAAAGTATAATAAATAATGATTCCCAAGGTTGGCGTCAGATCAATGATGTATCTATGTGGAATGTTTCAGTTTGAGATGTGTACCATAAAGCGGATACGCAGGAATGAAACCAAGTTACTGATCCTGATCGTACATATTTATGCTAAAAGTTTTGTTTCTTCAATAACAATGTATTTCATTTAGTGTCAAAGTGAAATTAAGAATTGGCACACTCCAGATGTTTTATTATGCTCGGAGGGGGGTGGAATCATATGTGCATGCGTAAAACTTAGGAGAAAAATGTTGTTGGTGGTTTTGAGGTCCGGATTTTAGATCATTTCGGATAATGGACGTCTGGATTTCAGACTTTGTACTGAATTTCTTATTTATTTTGATTAATATAGCAATTGGATTATATGGATGATCTTTAACTTTGTTAGAGATTTCTTGCTGGTAACTTTATGCTTTCTTGACTACTGTTATTATAATGACTTTTGAAATTGCTTGTTTTCATGAATGTGTTTGATTGATTTAGAAATTCTGAATTTTCATCCACAGAGAACCCGTTGGCGCCGTTGCTGTTTTACTCGCCAAGTTCACCTATGGTTGATGGGCGTTGGTTATGAGATATTAAAACACATGGAAGTAAGCCGCGTAAACATGATATTTAAAGAATATAATCAAAGTAATTAAAGAATAAGTAACATAAATTCACGTTAGCAGAGAAAACAATATATTAAGCATACGAAAGTGAAAATTCAAAATTAACTGGTTAAACACGATGCACGAAAATAAATTTGTATTTAATTCAAGTTAGCACAGAAAACAATATGTAAAGCTTAATGGAAGTAGAAAAATCATGTAATATTGAGCTTTGTAATAATGACCCTTTTTCTTGGCAATTTCTTGGGAAAATTGAGATCTGTCTTTGAATATCTTTCAGTATTATAAAATTCCAAAATATTTATGTTTTTAACAGTGCAGTTTCTAAAGAAATTGTGAATTTACAATTAATATCTTCATTGCATAATTTTAAAGTACTTCCAAAACTACGATTGAAAATCCATTATGATCGCATAAATGAAATGAATAGATATTCTCATTTAAATAGAAACTTAATTGCAACTGATTACATAAAAGTTTTTTTAGTAATAAATTATATTCTGCTCTGACTTATTTTTTAAAATTTTATGTATATGTTCATGTATTGCACGAAAAAACCAACATATTAACTTTACATTTGGCATATCGATTTTTATTAAGACTTGCTTTTTTGCATGTAACCAGGGTTCATAGCGGTCCTTATAAGTGCTTATAAGTCCTTATATTTGAAAATAAAATATAAAGGCCCTTATAGGTGCTTACTTTTTCTTTAAAGCCCTTATTTTTTTGTTTTTAGTGCTTATTTTTTGCTTTTAGTGCTTTTTTTTTAATGAACGCGCTATTTTCCCCCTACCAAAGCCGAAACTAAATAAACAACTTTTCTTAATATTGAATGTCAGGTGGTGAATCATACTCCCGGAAATAGCTTTTTCCCCTTTCTCTGCATTAACATAACCTTTGGTGCGCACAAAGAGTACAGACAGGTGCCCGTCGTTATATTGGTCAAAGAATTGCGAAAGCAGTAGAAAATTTCGGTACATTCGGCATTCTTTTCCTCTCACCCAAATACTATACACGTTTAAATTTCTATCCAGATCTTAATAATTTGCATTCTCGTTCCGCTTGGTCAGTTCATATTTGTGTTTATTATGATCATTATGCTTATATTATGAGTATATGTATGAATGTTTATAATAACAGTTGCAGTAACTGCTGAAGTATAGTAAACTTCCAAAAATGGTTGTATTTTAACACAGCGTTTTAGGAATAATACTCGGAATGGCTTAAATAAAGGGAAAGTAATCGAATAGTCAAAATAATTTAATTTTTTTTGGCCAATACATTATATAGTGCGAAGATTGGGAGGTTCTCCCCTTTCTCCGCAAAATCTCAAATATTGAAACTGTTACAAGTTCGCTGCAAAACAAGCAACGGACTTTTTTTTTTTTTTTTTTGTCACTTTCCAATCTGGATTGAATAGGACTAAAAGTTCTGTGGTCTACCAACCCAAGCGAAGAATGATTCTATTGCGGAAATTTAACGCCGTCTGTTGAAAATTAGAATGAAAAACACCCCAGTTACTCATATTTAGTTCTTTATTCTCCCAATTTCAGCAGCTGTTGATTCCGATTGCGTAATATCACGTAGGGAAGAATTATGGCACACGTATTGTGCAATAACGTTTGCGATATTTCGCAGAGATAATTAATTAATTAATTTTGATGTTCTGTTTGAGATTTGTTTATGAACACTTAAAAGAGTTTTACTGTGCTTGCTAAGCAGAATATTTTTCAGTTCCATTGGTTTATTTTTATATGATTCACATATCAAAATGTCAAAAGCATTTATTTAGCGGAAAAATCTAAAAAGTGGCTACAGTCAACCCCCCCCCTCCGCTCCTCTTTTTCAAGTTACGCTCAACTGTCCGAATATTCGCCAGTTTCCAAGTATGCGGCTTAGTTAAGCTTTTACTGTTAAAGGATGACTGCATGAAGCAAATTTCTGTCTTCTGATTTCAGAAATGTTCCTCTTTTTTACTTAAATTACTTTGCTTGCAATATCTGTTAAGAGAAAACTGATATACAATGAAAATTTAGAAAATATTCAGAATTTAGATTTAAATTATTTAAATATTAATATGAGTGGAAAAATAAATTGTATTTATTATTAGGCTCCAAGCAAATACAATAAATATGCCTTATTATTATTTATTTTCTCTATTTTGAACTGAAATTTCATCATTAAATCTTGTAATATAGTTTAGTTCTGCATAGTTTTTTTTTTTTTTTTTTTTTTCTCTCATTGTAAACTAGTTCTGTAAATTGAACTGTTATTTAAAATTTAAAGGGAAAAAAAAAAGTAATTATTTTCCATGGTTGAGGTAATGCTTATTCTCTCTTAATAAATACTGCATTTCTCATATTTTAAATTACAAGTCTAATTAAGGTTATGCAGTTGTGTATAATGTCATTAGACAGGTGCTTATTTTTTTTCTTAAAATGTGCTTGAAAAGTGCTTATTTTTTTAACTAAAATGTGGCTATGAACCCTGTGTAACTCATAACGAGAACCAAGGAATATATCATTTTTTGTGCACTGCTTTGCAACTGATATACAGCTCATCAGCAGCTAAACAGTAAAGTGACTGAACTCTGGTAGTTTAGTTAGCCAAGCTAATGGGCAAGTTGTATGATTGTTTTCATGGTATTCCCAATATGTAACGTGGATTCAAACCAGTGTCCTTCAGAAAGACCTCCTTGAAGGCATCTTTTCTTTTAGGCAGATATCTCTCCCATGCTTTTCCATAATTTAAACAAACCCAAATGATGTATGCTGCTAAAAATTTTATTTAAAGTCCATATTTAATAACATTACAAAAATTGCAAATATGGTCCAAGTTAGATCATTTTTAAATGCATATATTTATTTTAATTACACTAATTGTATATATTTATTATATGAATATTTTAAATGTCCATTTTATCATTAATTATTATTAATATATTTATGGACAACATTTCTTTTTTGATTGTTCTGTCCAATGTATCCTTGATTTTAATTTCACATTTAAATTTTCACACCATAATTTTATAAGTCTTCTGAAATTTAGTCACAATTTCACTCAATTTAACCGCGTAGTTCACAAATGCAGCATAAAAACTATGTTAATATCAGTCACCAAGGATGTATGGATTAGGTTTTTCATGCATAACCATGAGTTTTTGAGTATCCATAAAACTATTCTGTCATTTTAGAGAATCAATAATACTTTTTATTTCAGTTTAATCATCTCTTTGTGTGTCACACCTGAAATCTTCTCAAATGTTATTGTTTTGTTTATTTCATGCTTATGACTGCATAAGAAGACTTAAGTGAAACAAATGTGTCACAAGCAGTGACACTGAGATGTTATTTCACATATAACTGAGAAGTACAGCACTAATTAGCACTGTAATTGTTAAAGAAAGTATCCTGGCTTGTAAAAAGCTTCGTTGCATGTAATGTGAACTTAATAACTTTATCATTTTAAAATTAAGAAGGGTTTGTGTGTACTTAATTCAATATACAAAGCATGTGAGAGCTAGCTGAAAAAGGCATGCTTTTGTGAATATTTTCTAGGGTAAATAGGCTCATGGAAAACCACGAAAATGTCACAAAATTCACAAAACACATACGAAAAAAATAACCTGCACAACCAGCTCGTTTTTCAGGATTTGAGCCGAGATTGAACTACCACTATTCAGCCTTCTTAACCACTCGTAGGACTAAATATGTAATATGTAATATCATGTAATCAAAAGTTAACTATGTGTTGTGTAACAGGATTGCTTTCTCAAGTATCGAGGTAGGAAATACTTAATCTATTCTTTTTTTTAAGTGTTTGGTCATGGTATTATTCATTACATGTACTTTCCATAATTCATATAGAATATTAATATTTCTACTACAAGTGTCTTTTTTAAATTTTTAAGTGTTTTGCTTGTTGATATTCTCAAAATTGTATCTGATAATTAGTATAATAGGTATAAATACAGTAGACATATATAATCGATCAGGAGTGGCTAAACTTTATGTCAGTGAGAACCACAACTGCATATTTACATCATAGGTGAAGTAGGTTTCAGACAGCAAGAAATGTCGATTCCAAACAATCATTCAGTGACAGTCTTAGTTCAATAAGAGCCATGTGCCTGTAATAAATTAATGAATGCATGACTTTTAATACATCCATTTTACATAAACAGTTTTTCAATGTTATTTTTATCAATTTACTTGTAAACAGTTTAAAGCATTTTATGTTGAAACAACTGCCTGTCTTTCATAGTATATTTGACAGTGCCAATAATTTTCAGTATTGAAATTCTATTCAGTAGCATTGTTAATAAAACTTTTGAAGAGTCATTTGCACTTGGATTCATTACACAAGTAGTGGTTTGCTAATTTTGATGACTTTGAGTATCCATAAAACTATTCTGTCATTTTAGAGAATCAATAATACTTTTTATTTCAGTTTAATCATCTCTTTGTGTGTCACACCTGAAATCTTCTCAAATGTTATTGTTGGAAAAGCATTAACAATATATTATCTGGTTAAAGTTTTAAGCCATAAATATTGTTTTTCTCATAATTTTAGATGACCATACCAATAATAAAAACATTACTTAATTAATTATTTAAAATGCATATTTTGGCAGGTGATGAAGTCAAAATATTTTATCGGTTGGAAACCTCATGATTCTGTGTGCTTAACGCTACGTTAACAGCCATGTTACCAATTATCATTAACCCCTCTCCCGCCATATTTTCTTCCACAAACTAGCATCTGTCACCGAAAACTTCCTTTATTATATGAAAATATTTCTATCTATTTGTTAAAAGTTCATAAATAATAACGTGAAAATACAAAAAAAAATAATAATAAATAAGTGAAGAATAATTTAAATTGGCAAATGCGAACAATGACGGTGATAATTCAACAAAATGAACGTTAGAGGAATGGTTGCAACCTTCTTACAAGCGAATAGGTTGAATCTGCCGGATTACCAGGTTTGAACTATTATCGCCAAAGTTGGCGATGTTTACATTTGCCGGGTTCTTTGCGGAAGTGTTCCGAAATTCTAATTAGATGTAAACAAATTTCATTTAATAATAATTAAATGCCGTGTAAAGCTTCAAACTTATTTTTTTTTTAACTAATACTTAAAAGATCTAACATTGTGGTTCTCAACCTATTTTGCCCTATTCCACCCCTTTCACCATTGCTAGAAGATCATTCCCATCATGCCCTTCCTTTTCAGTACTTGAAAAATGCATATATATATTTATTTAGATTGCTTTTGAACTTACTTTATAAATTAAACCAAAAAAAGTACAGAAAATGTTGGTATATACCAGGATTCGAATAAAAATAGTTTTTTATATTTATAAACAACAGCTGCCAACTCTGCTTTTTCTTCTGGTCTCCTGGTAGATCACCAAATCTCGATAAACTTGTCTCAGTTGCAACAAACAGGGCGAAAAGAATGACCGGGGTAAGAAACGTTTTTGTTATTATTTTGAAAGGAAAAATCAGTGACAAGATCTTACTTACCATTGTATCATTCATCAAGAAGCGCTTTGTGCTCGACATTTCCAGAAGAAATTTGCAAAGTTATGGAATTCATAATTATATTATTGTTAACCTCATTATTACTACAGCTTTTAATCATAGCCAGTTTAAAGAATTTTTAGTTGAAATGGAGAGCGAGTACTCAGATCTTCTGCTGAATAATAAAGTGCGTTGGTTATCAAGAGGAAATGTTTTGAAATGTTTTGCATCCTTATTAACAGAAGTTAAAGCATTACTCCTTGAAATGAGTGTTTATAATTCAGAACTAATGAATGATCAGTAGATCCAAAAATTTTATTTTATGGTAGACGTTACATCTCATCTAAATCAGCTTAATCAAAAAACTATAGGGAAGAGGTGTGTGTGTGTGTGTGTGATTATGGCAAAGCCTCGAGGGCTATCTGCCTAAGAGGAGGGATGCCTTCGTGGAGGACTTTCTAAGGGAAACTGGCTCATTTTTAACACGTTACACATGGGGAAAACCACGAAAACGCCCATGCAGCCAGCCCGTTCGCGGGATTCGAACCTCCTATAGGGAAGAGGAAACACAATTTTTCTGATGTTGGAAGAAGTTATTTCATTTGAAAGCAAATTATCTCTTTCTGCTCAAGATTTTTGAAACAGAAACTTTGGTTCACTTTCCAAGCCTGTTGAAACATTCTCAAGAAAATAGATCTAATATTGACATTTGCCATTTCAAAACAACAGTTTTATGACAGAAGTTTTTCTCAGCAGGTTTCAGGAATTCTGAATCAGCAAAGCAACATTAGCCTTTGTTAAAAAACCTCTTAATACTAGTGCAACGGAATTGCATTTCTCTGTTTAATATTCACATTGGCAACTCTGAAATCAATTGCTGAATTTAAAAAAAAAAAAAAAATTATGAAACTTGAAATTTGAACATTTTAAGTGCTGATGTAGAAACATTGGAGAAAAATAAATGTGTGCTTAGTTCACAGCACAAGTAATCTGGAGAAGGAAAACATGTGGAATAATATTATTCCCGACTCATGTAATCAGCTTAAAAAACTAACGTTTGATGTTTTTCTTATTCGAGTCTACATATTCATACGATCAATAATTTTCAAGCATGAACTTTTTGTCAAGAGTAAATAGAGAAGTCATCTTATTCAGGAAAACTTGTAATAAGGCTTAAAATGAAAAACAACATACAAAATGCAAACTTTTCAAGAAGATGCAAGGCCATTGTTTACATTAGTGTTTTGTTAGTCATTATTGCGATTCAAGTTTTTCAATATATTGCAATTCTCTTTTATCAATAAAATAGTATCGTTATTAAGTATAATATCAAGTTTTATTCGACATATATATATAGTTTAACTAAGACTTAAAAACTGAAATATTGAGTTAATTTTAGGGAGTGTTGTGGAGCGAAAAAAGATGTAGTGTTGAGAAAGGTATAAGATGGTTTGGACATATGCAGAGAATGAATGGAAGAAGATACTTGAAAAGAGAATACAAGTATTAATAAATACAGTGCTGAACTGTTGATAATTGACTCTGTTGACTAATGAGTTTGCCTTCACTGGCCAAAGGGATATAAAACTGAACTGAGAGCAAATTGTGTGCCATCTCAAACCTTTTCTGCTGCATGTACTATGCCCTAAAAGGCTGAATTGTTATTATGCCCAACAGTGTTATGTTGTTATATGTAAAGATTTTAAACAATTATTTTTTTGTAACTGTTTCTGAAATTATTAACTTAGTGTTTTATGTTCAGTTTCAGCAGTTTTCTTAGTGTTGATTAAAGAGTTACTGTTTATTACATTTGCTATTCCTTATTACTGCACTAAAGGCTATGATTCTGTATACATTAATTAGCAGCATGTTTAAATTCTTAGTTAAAGGTCTTCAATTTAGTTTCATAATTATTTATTGTATACCTTCTTCATATTCATCTTAAATTTCAGAAGAAATTTACTTCCCAGTTTAGTCCTTTGAAGCAACTTATATGTAAATATTGTATAGCATATTCTGTTATGTACTGACTATTGAAATGCATTTTTATTTCTTTTTTGCAGGACATTTTGCAGTTTGAAGTCTCTATGTACTACTGAGGTAAAAAAATTCTTTTATATCTAATCTGAAAATGAAATATTTTTTCATAGGCAATAAATTCAGTTCTTGACAACTGCATTCTAAATTAGAATTTTAAGCACATGTGAGAAAACAGGAAAGTGCTTTCCAGTATTTAATTTTAAAAAAAGTTGAATTTTTATTTTCAGAAATCATCTTAAATTTATTTAATAAAGATCATGGCAAATGATTCCAAAATTTTTGGTGCATGTTTTACTTGTCCCCAGAACTTTCTGAGTTGTCCTGCTGTGGATAATTTCTACATAACCACTGAATTTCTGTGATTCTGATTAATTCAGGCTCCTAAGAACTTGATGTTTGTGTCATTATTTGATTTTTAGGAAAGTGATTATTCTAAACCTCATGTTTATAAAAAAATTTACTGTAGTTTGAAAATATGAGGCTTGGATGATAATATCAGCGACTCTTTTAAATATAAGCTACAACTTGCTTAAAAGTATCTTATGCAGTTAATGCCACTAGATACCTTTCAACATAAAAAACATCTTCAGAATTATTTTTATTTCTTGCATTTGCTGCAAACATGAAAGAAAAGAAAAATCTTATAATTAAATTTTGTTGCTGTTAAACATTTCTGTAGTAGAAGATAAGCATGTTTAATTTATAATACTTTTTATGTATTGTTTGACATATTTAGAAGTATTAAATATGTATATGATGCACAATTTTGAAATCTACAAAATAAATTTTGTTGTATATAAAATTTAATTATAAATATTGAAGTAAAATAACAGACAATAACATTGCAAAATTAAAAATTTACTCTTACAAACACTTCAAAAAAGTGAGAATAAAATGCATTAAAAATTTAAGCAATATTTTTTATAATTTAAAAAAGTATCTCTTCATATAGTATTAATAAATACAGTACAAAGTTCGAAATCCGCACTAGCCGATTCCGGATTTGGGATATTTCCAAATCCTGTGGGGGGCTGTAAAGTAATGTTGCTTTCTTACATTAAATTCAAACAAATAAATTTGTAACAAGTTTTTATTTTTAAGCAATAATATAATCACCCTCGTTATCAGCAACCTTTTGCCATCTAGTATGCAGATTTCAATCCCAGATCAATAAAAATCAATTGGTTTTTGAGTAAAATATCTCAAGATGGCATTTTGGACATCATCAAAATTTTGAAATTTTTTGTTACTAAGAAAATGTTGTAGGGATTGGAATAAATGGAAATCCGAGGGTGCGATATCGGGCGAATATGGTGGGTGAGGCAGTACCTCCCACCCCAATTCATTATGTTTTTCCAGTGTTCGTCTTGCACAGTCGTGTTGCAGAATGACGCCTTTTCCGTTGACAATCGCCGGATATTTTCCAATTAAAGATTGGTTCACTAGATCCAATTGTTCAGAATAAAGGTCTACATTAACAGTTTTTCCAGATTTCAGCAATTCAAAATGAACAATTCCACGAATACTCCACCAAATACCCAGAAGTGCCTTTTCGGGATGTAAACCCTTTGTAACCCCTATTAAAACTGCCTTTTGAGTTTTGGATTATCATATAGGACTTATTTTTCTGTCTCCACTAATCAAGCGATCAAAAAATGGTTCTGTATGGTGCCGTTGAAGCAATACATTGCGTGTGATGGATAGGTTGGCCTTGTTCTCTTCGGACAGATTATGGGGGACTCAAACACCTGCTTTGCTTATTTTTCCATTCTGCTTTAAATGTTTTTGGTCGACCAAGGTTGGTCAAGAGTGTTTGACAGTTCCTCGATTGTTTGACATTGATTTGCGTCCACTTCTGCCCTTAGCATGTTGTTGTCTATCGTTGTTGTCGACATGCGTAGAAACGACATTACTTTTTGGTCCCCCTAATCATCAATTTAAATCTGGTAAGATGGCATGCAGAAATTATACAATTAAAATTATGAAATTGTAATTTATGAAATAAAGAACAATTATGATCTAAAGGGTATCAAAATTTACAAAAGAAAGCTTAATATTTGTTTACTTTATTAAACATTTCGTTCAATGCAAGTTGTTTAAGATGCTCCCACAAAAAATTCAAAAAGTTCCTTTTTCTTTTTTCTTGTGTCATATACAGTGGACTTTCCAATGCCATACTCCTCACATAATTTTAAGACGAATATGCCTGTATGCATTTTTTGCAGCAATTCCACATTTTGTTTAATGGACTTCTAAACATGGTTTCGCTTTGTAGATCCCTTTTGTAACTCCAGAATTGGAAACTCTTTTCGACATAATCGAAAGTTCAAGCTTAGTTTTTATAAAATTTCTGTAATAATAACAGTCTGCGAAAATTAATAAACTGGGTCAAATTAGAAGGTCAGGGAGTAGCGCAGTCTGCTACATTAATTTAAAATGCCTTAGAATCAGTAATGATAATTTTAGCCTAACTTAATAGCGTGTGTTATACGTTATTGTCTATGTATCACAAGATTGGCAACGAAACCCAAGTGGTTTCGCTAAATTTTGTCTTGCTCCTATAGCGTTCTGAATTAAGCCTGAATTGTAATAGTTTAGTTTTTTACTATACCTACGTTTATTTCTTGCACATGCTTCAAACTAATATGAGTCCTGAATAAATAAACTCCCACATATATACTTAAGGCTTTATCTAGGGCTGGCGCTTGAAACCGCCTGGTATCGCCTCTACAGGTCCTAAATTCTGCTGCAAAGCGCTTTTGTAAGTTCTAAATTTTAACCATGCCTAAACTTTGGATCCCAGTGCTTTCCCTAAATCATAAATACTTCTCATCCCTTAATTTTGACACTCGGTGCTTTCCCAAATTCCAAAAATTTCAACTTCCCTAAATTCTGCCGTCCAATACACACATATCTATAGTGCAGGACGGGTTTAAAAATTTTGCTTTTAATTTTTAGCCTATTATTATGTTTTTTTTTATATGTATGTATATAGGCATAAATAAATGCAACAAAATAAAGAACAAGGTTATAAGGTATTTCTCCTGCCTTCCTAGCATCCCTTCGTGGTATAGTGGTTCTGCATGCTGAGCCGGTATTGTCAGAGGTCCGTGGTTCGATTCCCAGCAAAGGCGTTGTTAATTTTTCATCTTGCCTGCTTCCAGAAAAAAATACCTAATGTCTCTAAAGTGGCGCCCGAACTAAAAGGGTGTTTCATGAGGATTCTCTGCGCCCAGGATTTGGCGATTGGGTCCCCTAAAAACCTCAGTCGCCCTTTCAAAAGGGGAGTATGTAAGGTATTTCTCGTGCCTTCCTAGCATCCCTGCATGGTGTAGTGGTTCTGCACGCTGAGCCGGTATTGTCAGAGGTCCGTGGTTCGATTCCCGGCGAAGGCTCTGTTAATTTTCATTTTGCCTGATTCCGGAAAAAAATACCTAATGTCTCTACCAGGTATAAAATATCAAAGAAAAAAATCTTAAATATACAATGTTCATTAATGTATGTATATGTATATAATATCAATATAAATGTTAGGTTCTGAAGCAATTAGAAAATTTTTAATTACGCATACACACACATATATATATACATTTTATAAGCATATATAAAATAAAGCGATTTTTAAATTACTTATATGGTTTGTTGTGGTTTATTTAAATATAGCAAAGCACTCGACGGCTATCTGCCTAAGGGTAAGGATGCCTCTGTAGAGGACTTTCTAAGCAAAACTGGATCGTATATGCGTTATACATGGGGAAAACCACGTAAACGCCCATACAACATGAAAATGGATTGTCTGGTCCGCACTTCTTAAGCAGAAGTATCACCAGAGCCAATAGGCTAAGGAAATTTTCAATTTTGGAGCAAGAGCTCAAAGATCAAATAATGCCAATTAGAATTTTTGAAAGACCTAGTTAGAATTTTGAGGTCTTCTGACTAGGAGATGTGTTGGCCTCGCCAACGTCTTTATTGAAAAAATACATTACATAGCATGTTTTTATATTTACAAAACAAATTATTTTTTGAACATAAATTGAGTTATACAATGCAACATAGAATGATAGGAAGAACAAAGTAAAGAATCAATATTAAGTATTACAATAATTAAATGATTAATAACATGGCAAATAAAAGTACAAAGATATTACATGATACGATTGAATTTACAAGTACAGATCTAATTCATTGTGATATGAGTATTCCAATATAAGTACAATAATATTATATAATACAATCAATTTATAAGTACAGATCTGATTCATTATGGTATATGTATTCCATAAAACTTGATAACAAAGATCGTCCCTTGTCGTTCTTAATTAGTTGTTTTAGAGTTTCTAAAGTTATATTTTGTTTGAAAATTTCTCTACGTTTTGTTGATACACTGGAACAGTCTATAATCAAATGAAGTGCATCTGCGGATTCACTACCACATTGACACTTGCATGTAGATTCCTTTAGTTTGAATCTGTTAATATAAATCGGAAAGGCTCCGTGATTAGTGATAACTTGATTTAAAAAAAATCACTGAAATGCCGTTTCTCCGAAACATTCGGTAGAAGTGTGAACGTTTGTCGTCCTGATGCTATTACTCATAGGGATCTTGCAGTCTAGGTACGTGTTCGAGTAAATCCCTTGTTTGGCTAGCTCGTCGGCTTTTTCATTGCCGGCAGTGCCTTGGTGTCCTCTTATCCAATGAAGCTTTGCTTTTGTAAAAGCCAGTAATTTCTTTATGGCGATAATGTTCTGATTATAGATATTGTATTTATGGATAGACTTTAAAACAGCCTGGCTATCCGAATATATATGCGCAGGACTGGGGTGTGATTTTAACCATAGTAATGCCGACTTTAATGCTAAAGTTTCAGCTTGATATACTGTACTAGTCTTATCCAGTTTAAACATAAATTGATCGTGACAAACTCCATTCATGAAGGAACAGAAGCCAGCTCCAGTGCCGTCTTCACTTTTTGAACCGTCCGTATAAATTTCTAAACCTTTATTGATTGGAGGCTTGTTGTCCCATCCGAAGACTTGAATATGAGCTGGATGAGAATGCCATTTAGGTACTGGGAATTCAATCTGATCCCATGAAAGTTCTAAGTCCTCATATTTAAAGTCAGTCCATCCTCGTTTGGTACGTTGGATGATGCTTTCCATGTCCAATTTAAGATCAAGCGGCATAATTCCAGCAATCACTTGAAGAGCTGCAGTAGGGGCAGTCTTATAGCTTTTGGTCATTGCAAGAAGTGCTATGCGTTGTATAGAGTTTGTTTTGTTTCGCATTTTTACCGTAGGTGGGTACCACCAGGCAGGACATGTGTATACTATGGTACGCTCTATTGCACGTTTATAAAGTTCTTTCAGAACTGGTTTGGGCATCCCAAGTAATCTAAGAAGATTGTTCATTATTTTACAAACTTTAGATTTAATATAATCTAGATGAGGTAGCCAGGTAAGGCATTCATCTATGACTATTCCAAGATATTGAATGGATTTTTGTTGCTTAATGGTATGATCGTTCATCTTTATTGTCGGTGCTGAATAGGCTGCACCACGCTTTTTGATTGCTATAAACATAGACTTTGACTTTTCGGGAGAGAATTGAAGTTTGCACTTGAGTGCCCATTCTGATAGTTTTTGAAGCGCCAACTTTGCCTTGGTTTGAATTTGCATATGCATAGATCCTGTTACTAGGAGTGAAACGTCGTCCGCATAAGCTTGGATGTGGATTCCATCTTCAAATTCGAGTTTTAAAGCTATATTCATTACTATATTCCAGAATAGTGGTCCAGAGTTGGATCTTGTACACATCCTTTTTCTTGTTTTATGGAGTATTGAACATTATTTATTTCATAGATTATATGTCTATTATCCAATAAACTTTCAATAACTTTATAAATATTTAGAGGACATCCCAGATTGCGGAGTTCCTGTAGTAGGAACGGCCACCAAATATTGTTGAATGCACTCTTGATATCCAAAGAGATAACGTTGGTGTAATTATTATTACGTCGGTTTGCTTCTATTTGTGAGACTATGTTGTCCTTGATGGCATCTGCTGAGCATTTTCCCGCCGTGAAGCCATATTGTTGTTCACTTAATTTGGAATTCGATACTAAGAAATAAGTCAATCTGTTAGTGATTAATTTATCATAGACTTTACTCCATGCGTTAAGCAAGCAAATAGGGCGGTAAGCATCAGGAAGCTCACCATTTTTTCCTTCTTTTGAGAATAATACTAATTTCGCTGTCTTCCAGCAGTTAGGAAATATTCCTCGACGGAAGAGTTCATTAAGTAACGCTACTTGTAATTGTGGGTTAGCATAGAAAACTTCAGCTATAATTTCTTTAGATATATTGTCCATTCCAGGTGCTTTGCCTGGATTGAGGGATTTGATAGCATTTTCCACTTCTGGAATCGTAAACGGAACATCATTTATTGAATTATATGGATTCCTTAAGTTGTTACGAATTGTCGTATGAAACTCCGTGTCTTCGCTGATTATATCTTTAGGAAAGTGGTAATCCATTAGGAAACGTATAGTTTCTTCTATTGTGGAAGTCTTGGTTTTATCTGGTTTGAGTAACGCTTTTAATTGTAGAGGGGATTGCATAGTCCCCTTAGCAATGTCATAGTGTACCCCGAAGGGTGAACTAGGACTTAGACGCTCCAGATATCTTTTCCAGGTTGTTCTTTTGGCTTGCATAAGCTTTCTTTTATAGAGAGCAAGGTCTTTTTCGTAGACTTGCTTATAGTGTGCCCTTAGTTCGTCATCATGAATACATTTGTGATAACGCTTTCTCAAAGCGAGGATTCTTTTTCGTAATATTGAGAGTTCCGGGGTCCACCAAGGGACACCTTTGTGTTGAGTTTTAACATATTTTCCCTTGGCGTGGGTTGCCAAGTCACAGTATTCCTGTATTTTCTGAGTCCACTTAATTATAAGTTGATTAAGATCAACTGTATCTTTAGGCAAGTAAGATTCCATTGAACCAAAAAAGTGACCAATTTTTGCCTTCAGTAAGAGCCAATCCATTTGTGTAAGTTTATATTTGACTCTTTGAGTTGAGCTAGAATGTTGATACGTAATTTCAAAAGAGATATAACAATGATCACTTAAAGTGATACAGTCCATAACTTTCCAATTATGAATGAAAGACGTGGAAGAGATTGATCTGGAAGCTGTAATATCAATCCAGCTCTTTCCCCTTGTGCAGTTGTAGGTAGGGGGACCATCCGGATCGTTTTCAACAGCCAGTCTATGCATTGTTAAGAATTCTCTAAGTGTGCGTTTTCTGGGATCCTTGAAGGGGGAGCCCCAGAGCACACTTTTCGCGTTTAAGTCGCCAAGGAGAAGAAGATCATGTTGATCGTCAAAGTAACGTTCAGCTAAGTTTAACAGAGTAGTTAAATCTGTTAAGTCCGTTATAGGTTGAGTATAACAGTTAAAAATGGTTATTGTCCTATGTTCAATCTTTAATGTAATAACATTTAAAGTAGAAGAAGCGTAAGTATTCAGAACCGTAAGTCGTGGGTTAACCACCACTGTGGCTGTTTTGGGGTGGTCATTTGGAGAAAAAATGTTTGAGTCGGAAAGCCAGACGGCTTGTCATTGATACAGTATGGTTCTTGAATAAAAATCAAGTCGTATTCAAAGATACAAGTCTTTAGTTGTGCTGTTGCGACATGTGATCTCGCTAAATTAATTTGCAACGCTTTTATATTTTGAATAAGTTCTCTAGCCATAATTGATTTTTCTTCGAAGATCTTCAATTTCTAGCTGTCTGCTAGGACAGTCTTTTGAGAAACTTGAGTGCTGCTCGTCAAGGTGCTTATCACTATTCGCATTTCTTTCTGCACAATGAATACATCTTTGGTAGTTATTGTCACAATTTTTGTGGGAATGTCCCACTTCTCCACAATGTCCACATGCCTCTTCTGTTTGGCATTGTTTAGAAATATGTCGGTATTGGCAGCATTTAAAACACTGCGTTGGTCTGATGTATTCTCTTAAATTGAAACGTTCCCAATTAACGCACAGTTTGCGTAACTTAGTAAGTGTTTGAAAACCTCCGGTGAGGTTTCACAAACCCAATGATTTCTGTTCTTATGCTTGATAGGAAATTTAACCTGTAGGCCATCACCATCGATGCCTTCGTTTTGGGCTAAAATGGCTTCCTTAAGTTCTTCCTTAGTCAAGTCCCTTGGAATATCATATATTATAATTTTAGGAAGCCTACGTGTAGGACGAACAATTTGTAGGTCCTTTTTAAGTTCTGGTACAGTATTTATTTCATTTTCTAGCGTCTCTATGTCTTCCGCTTTATTGGTCTCTATTAAGAGACCACCTTTTGCCTCATTTTTAAGTCTTTTCACTCCAATGTGGAGCTTTGTGGGATCAATAGTTTTTAAGAGCTTCTTTCTGATGTTGTCTGGTTTATCCCCTTCATTTGTGGGGTATAAAATAGTGACATGTTGTTTATCTGGTTTTCTCCATGTTTTGGATCGGTCACGAGCTGGACGTTTAAGTACGTCTAAGTAACAAGAGTCTTTAATGTTTGGCGTTTGATGAATTTGTCCTTCCATGTGTTCCATCTCGACACACTGTTCAGTTAGAAGGTTGAACATCAATTGAAATTGATGTCAAATATCAGCGGCTACTGCCTTGTTTATGCCAGAATATGCCAGAATTTGTCAATATTGTCTCTAAGGTGGCAATATATGCCTGTCCTTCTTTGAGAATGTCTTTAGAACTCATTTTGATGTAGGTAGAGTTATTCAACGCTTAACTAAATAAGATGCACTGGGTCTGTAGACCGACCTGGTACCCTGGGGTTCACACCAAGTCAGTAAGTAGTAGGCACTTTTGCTCAGGCTTTCGACCCTCCTTGGAGAGGGAGCCCCCCGACCTTGCCAAGGTACCCGAGCACTGGGAAAGCACGAATGAACAGGTGAAACAAATATTCAAAATTATATCAATTTTGCACATTAATATCGCATTTCAATCGCATACAAATCGTATTTCTAATCGCTTTGCCCGGGGAGCGTAAACGCCCATACAGCCATTCCGTTCACTGGAATGCGAACTCCGGACCGAACTATCACTGTTTAGCGGCTTTACCACTCAGACGCTAATGAACCTTCTCCTCACATATACATGCATATATATATTATAATATTTACATGTAGAACATATGTTATGGTGAAATACCGAAATCTGGAGAATGTCGACTTTCACCGGTGAATGTTGAACATATAAGAATATATTTCTTCTCCGTAATTCAGTCACGAAAAAAAGCACTTGAGACTTAAAATAAGAACTTAAAACACACAGTACATTGAAAATGAGAAAGGAAAATAATAGAAGTTAAAAACTTACTTAATTATACAGTGCGTTCTAAATGAGAAAATAAAATAATAGTAATAAAAAGCTTACTAAATTATGTGACTCAAATCTTATTTATTGCAACAACTTAAACTATTATGACTTCTTATGAACTCTCTTTTCGACCTACACCAGAGCATATCTGTGATTGTCGACATAACACCGGTGAGGGTCCGAATGTACAAGAATGTAATGCAATATTCGATCTTTCACCGATGTATGTGGTAAATGTTGTCATTCTCCGGTGAAAGTCGATATCCTCCAATTTCGGTGTTTCACGGTAACATATACGTACACATTAAATTATTAAATTATATTTGCATGTCGATAAATTATATTTACAGGTTGATCATTGATAAAAAATTATAAAATATTGTACGGAATTACTTCGCTTCCTAGATTTTTCGTAAGCTTCATCATATTTCTAAAACAGAATCTAAGTGGTGATCCCATTTGCAAGCTGTTTATATATCTTATTTTTTCTGCACTGAATTATATTTAGAGAATTATTTCACATGATTATAGCTGAAAATGCAGTTTTACAAATGAAGAATTTAAAGGCAAGAAGAGAATTAGGTCCTTTTCTAATTATTCTTGAAGCATTTAAATTAAGAAAAACAAATGGCAGATTAATAGAGATCACTGAAATAAAGTGCTCATAGAGGACAGATTAATATGCAAATAAATTTTAGTTTTCATTAAGTAAAACAGAATTCATCTGGCTTCTGTGAGAAAGGAATCAATCCAAGAAACTATTTTTCTATTTTCGCAATCATAATTTTTTAAAAAAATATTCAAAGAATTCATATTCAAACATTGCAGTCTATTATAATCAGTAATAATTACCTAAAATGCAATTTTAATCAATATTAATTCTCATTTTCTCTTTGATAACCCCTCTTTAGAGTTAAATAGCAGTCACAGCATTTTTCGGCTACATTTTCCTTTATAATATGCTTACGTTTTCATTTACAACTTTTAATACTCTGGGAAAATTTCAGTATGAGAACCCAGAAAATTATTCTTAGTGATGCTAAGATTATTGATCATTGTCATGCCGCTGTGCTTCAAAAGAAATCCTATTGTTTAAAGGTTCATATCCTTAACCTTTCGACGTTCATATCCTGGCCTTAACATTACATTCATATCCTGACCTAAAAATAAAAGCTGCGAGTCAGAATTAAAGGGGTTGCTCATAGGCAACCTTAGTTAAAAAGAAGTTAGAGGAAATGTTAATCAATGCATAATATTATCTTTTGAATTAAACACTAACACACTATTTGATCAAGTTCAAATAGAAAACAGATATTCGGCATTTGATTTGAAAACAGATTAGACTTGCAAACAGATATTCGGCATTTGTAAAGAAAATAAGGATGAATCAATATGAGTTTGTTTTCTGATTGCAAAACCATCTTAAGATACTATCGGATTTAATCTTTAAATTATTCCAATAATATTCAGAATAGTGGGGAGCCACTATTCTTAACTAAAATTCACTAACGCAAATCCTATTTTGGGTTGAAATGATTTTCATTAATTACGTTTTAGAATCTATTAGGTTATTTTTTTATAATACGCCGAGAGGTATTTTTGAAAATGAGCAATGCCTTTTGCCAGGACTCGAACCTGAACCTCTCGAATACGCGCCTAGTGTGCTAACCGTCACACCACAAAGGCATACTGGAAGGAGAGAGAAAATACATTATCCCTTTTAAAGGGCAAATGGAAATTAGGAAACCCGATCGTTAAATCCTGGTTGTGAAGAATCATCGTTCACAACATTTTAGTTCGAGCGCCACTGTAGAGTCATTAGGTTATTTTAAAGGAGCTGTGAAAAATGTGCAAAGGAGTCGCCGGAACTTGAACCTGCACCTCTCGAATACGCGCCGAGTGTGCTACGGTTACACCACGAAGGCATGCAGAAAGGAGGGAGAAAATACCTTATAACGTTAATGAAAAAATACTAAAAATATCTAAAAAGTTAATTTTTTAATTACCTCAGTTTTTGTACTGATAAATGATAAACTATTATAATATGAAAGAACAAAAGGAATAAAATTAATTATTTACTGATATTTGAGAACTCACTTTTTTACTTCCTTGTACGAAGTAAGTTGTAAATAATGAGACAGACAGTGAACGAAGTAAGTTGTAAGTAAATCAAACGAAGTAAGTTGTACTTTTGTAAGAAGTGTCGCAGCCATGAAAATTTTCGGGTATCATATTTCAATGAAAATACCCATATATTAACTGCTATCAGATACAATGAACGATGTTTTTGCATGACATCTGTAGGTAAGAACAGAATAAAGGACTCTTTTTCCCAAAACGGTTTGCAAAAAGGATTTAAAATGGATTCAGGACAGATTTTTTTGTGATGTCTAGATGTACGTATGTAAGTATGTAGCTCGCATAAATCAAAAACGAGTAGACTCAAAACGTTGAAATTTTGTATATGATATAACATGTAGTTGTGCACCTACCTTTTTGGTTGGATTCGGCTGCACCAAAAGTGTATAAATAAGCAAATATACCCACTTTGTAACTCAGCTGCGTGAGCTCAGTTTTTTTTAAAAATAATTTTTATATATTGGTAAATTGTGCATGTTTTGCTTTAAAAATGATTGAATTATGTTGTTCTTATCTCCCAGTTAAAGTTCTTATGCCTTTAGTTAATCTGCATGCAATAGTTGTAGAATTATTAGCTATTTAAAAGTTTTTTAAGTGCGGCTAAGCCTAATTTTTTTTTACTATAGCTGCCATATTTGTTTGCATTTGAAACTTAGCGAAATAGTGAATTCAGTTTCTGCACTTTCAGTGTCTTTTTGCCAAGTGGGACCCAAAGTAAAAGTTTTGTGCACCGAAAAATCTGCCTTCTTGTCGCTGGCATAACTACTTGTTTTTGCGTAGAAACAATAATTTTAATTGTAAAAATTGTTTTTTTTTTTAATTGTTTTAATTGTATTTGGTGTTTCAAGTCTCTATATTTTGCAATTTTTAATAAAGCTATTTTGAGGTTTTATGTATTTTTGTCTTGTCGCAAAGTGAGAATTGAATTAATTGAAAGAGAAAACTATCTCTAATGAGAGAGGAAATAAGTTTCAATGAAATGCAGAAAAAAAATGTGCGTATAATTTAATATTCCGCGCAAGGGAAGTCGTGGTCTACATATCAGACTTTTTAATGCTGTGCTTACAACAAATCGTTTGAAATAGATTTTGACAAGTAAATATAGCAGTACAAAATTGGGTGTGTTTCATTCACTATATGCGTAAAGTTCTTGATATTATCTATATCCATCACATTTAGGAGCTCACTTTCAGTTATATTAATACCAAATAATTCAGTGAAATACTTAAACCAGCTAATTTAATAAAAAAAATTCACACTTGTATTTTCGTACACTGAAAATTTTCTTATCCGTAATATAAAACACAGCACAAGAAATAAATATTTTGCAAAACAGACAAAATATATATATATATATATATATATATATTAATATTTAATAAGAATAAATCTTATTATGCAAATTTGAAAGGTAGTTCTGAATATTTTTTAATTGGCTGTTACATTGGCGAATGGCAACTGTGTGATGAAATGACTTGAAAAAGTGGTGGCGCTGTCTGTTACAAAAGTAATAACTAAGTACCAAAATTCGCCACATCGCAAGTCACGACAATACCCCTTTCCTGGCTCCCGGCCACTTTATAGTTGAGAAAAACGGGTCATAGCAGTACAGCAGTAAAGTCGCTGAACGCTGGTAGTTTGACCTGGACTCAATTTTGGGCGAACGGGCTGGCTGCATCGGCGTTATCGTCTTTTCCCCCATACATAACGTGGGTATGAGTCAGTTTTCCTTAGACATTTCTCCAGGAAAGTATCACTGCCCTTACTGAGGTAATGTGCTATGCCGTAATCAAATAAACCAAGCCAAAAATGTGAAGAAAACGACGAAACTGCGATGCAGCTAGGATATGAACCCTGTTCGAACTACCTGTTTTCACCTATTTTTCCGCTTTGCCTCTGGTGAGCTAAATACAATTTGAAATGAATTGTATTAAGGAACTGGCAGAATTGAAGACTTTTCAAGATTATATGACTGAATGTTGCTAAACATGATAGAAGCGGTAAAGCCATGTAAGAAATTATTTGACTTTATATGATATATCTCAAGATTTGTAAGCAATAAAAATAAACAATTCTCCCTGAATAAAACAAAAATCGGCTGCGTTTTCTTTCGATCTAGTTCCTTTCCAGTTTGTAGAATTAATAACTAAATTATGTTTAGACTTTTTAAAGGTTCATGTCGTAACAAGCAAACCTTTTCTTTATGTTTGAACGTAAAGAGCTCTTTGTCCCCGCTAAGGTCTTTGAAATATTAAATTATAAACTGTTAGCTAAAAGTTGATTACGTTCGATTAGTAATTTACTTAAATAAGTGATTAGACAGAAATTATAATTATTTAATCGTCCATGTATGAACTTTTTAAAAGTCGCACAACATATTAAGCAGCAAGTTTTCTGTTTATGCTTCAACCTAAGACAGACAGAAGTCTTTCTTCCCGCAGGGTGTTGATTTTGATTGATGTATTGAGATTACGGTAAAGCACACTAGAGCTATCTGCCTAAGGAAAGGGATGCCTTTGTGGAGGTCTTTCTAAGGGAAACTGGCTCGTATACACATTACACGTGCGGAAAACCACGAGAACGTGCATGCAGCTAGAGGATTCGAACCTCGCCCGAACTGCCAGTGTTCAGCAACTTTTACCGCTCGGCCGCTAGTGGGCCTCTCCTCGCAGGTCGAAAGATCAAGCTTAGAGCGAACAAAGGGAAATTCTGTGTGAGAGAAAGCTAATTGTGCAGCATTTTAATACAGAATTTTTTAAAGACCAGATAAAATACTGCATTAAAAAAATGTTTGATTGGAATGTATTAATTTCTTCTCATTCAAGGCGATTACACTTAATTAACCATTCACTTTTTGTTGGGAATTAACAGAAATATTTCGAAAACTAGATCATTTGGGATACGGTTTATATGCTTTCACTATAAAGAATCAAATTGGAAAAAGGTTAAAAAATCGCGAAGAAAAGTCTCTTTTCTGTGTTATAAGGGCAAAAAAATATCTTTTACTTATATATGCTATTAAAGAAGTGTGTGTCTTAATACAGTGTAAATTGATGGTTTAAAATTCATTTTATCTGGTAGTATCATTTAACTTTTACAGTGAGTGTTATTTTATCCTACGAGTATCACCCATAAGGAAGGTTTCTTTCTAGCAAGTTGTAAAAAAAGTCGATTGCAAAATTTGTGTCGTATTTTTAACTGCCTACCTTCAAAGTGAAAATCTGATCTTTTGCTTTTGTTTATTATTTGAAAGAAAATTACTAAGTAGTAGCATTATTTTCAAATAATAATTGTGAGGGAAAAAATCAAATAAATATAAATAAAAAAAATTTTGAAAGCATTCAGATTTTACATTACGCCCAAAGGGGCGCTTTTTTAACATTTTGTATGTTACCTTTACTTATTAAATATCATGTTCTTCGCATTTAAACCATAAAATTCAGTTCGTCAGCAATATTGCAAAATAATGTTAAACGGGGCATAGCTTTAGAATTTCCAATACACAGTCTCGCGCTCTGGAGATAAAAATGATTTTTCCTTACAGTCTTGCCGTTGTTCGCTTTGAAATCGTGGAGTTTGTTAATAAAAAATTTGTTAAAGTTTTACAAAATATAAAATCGAGAATTAAACAAATTCTAAATTTCGGCTTCCAAATGCCCATATTTGGGTGGAAATGTTCAGTATTCAAAGTTTGATGACTCTAGGTATTGTTGTTTTATCACAATGCGAGAAACATACAGGGGTTGGACAAAAATATGGAAACACCTTTAAAAAAACATGTTTCTTTGCTTAATATGAGGTAGGAAACCCGTTGGCATCCAAAACAGCTTGCAGTCTTCTCGGAATGGATAAATACAGTTCCTGTATGTTTGCCAAGGGAATATTATACCATTCTTCCTGCAAAACGGTGGCAAGTTCAGATAACGATGTTGGCGGTGGATAACGAGAACGCACTTTCCGTTCCAATGTAGACCACAAAGGTTCGATAATATTCAGGTCTGGTGACTGTGGTGGCCAGGGGAGATGGGACAACTCATCCTCGTGCTCAGAAAACCAGTCCTGGACAATGTGAGCTGTGTGAACAGGGGCTTTGTCATCTTGGAAGACACCATCACCATCGGGGAACAAAGTTTGTACCATGGGATGAACTTGATCGGCCAAAATGTTCACATAAGTCTTGGCAGTCATGTGCTCTGACACAGTTATCATGGGGCTAGCAGAGAACCACGATATGGCTGCCCAAACCATAACAGAACCCCTGCCATGTTTCACTCTTGGCAACAAGCAGTCTGTATTATAGGCTTGAGATGGCGTTCTTCAGACGTAAACTCGGCCAGAAGTGGGAAACAATGTGAAAGAAGACTCGTCAGACCATATTACTCGCTTCCACTGCTCTGTAGTCCAGGCTTTATGACTTAAACACCACCTTTTCCTGTTACGGGCATTAGCATCACTGATGAGTGGCTTCTCAATTGCAGCACGGCCAGCAATTCCCTGTTTATGAAGCTCCCTTCTAATTGTTTTGGTACTCACAGGGTTTAATAACACAACATTCATTTCAGCAGTAACTTTTGCAGCTGTGGTCTTCTTATTTTTCGTCACAATTGCCCTTAATGATCGTCTGTCACGATCACTCAGGACACACTTTCGTCCGCGCTGTGATTTAGCAGATGATGTTTTTCTGCTTTTCAAATATGCGGAATAAATCTTTGATACAGTACCTCTTGAAACACTAAACACCTCGGCTACCTTGCTTACGGAAGCACCTACCATACGTGCTCCAACACTTTGCCCACGTTCGAAGTCTCTTAACTCTGACATAATGCAATGACAACCTCACATAACTGTACTCCGACAACAACTGAACTGTTTACCACATTTACGAAGTTGTATAGGTGGCGTCAGTAGTAAAAAATGCCAGCGCCACCTACATATTTTATTAAAATCAATCTATCTTTTCAAACGTGCATTTCACAAGGTGTTTCCATATTTTTGTCCATCCACTGTACATAACATTCATGCAGACTCTTCATTAAATATAACACAACGGGGCTCTAATATTCGGCGGCAACAATTTAAAAAGTGAACCGACATTTATAGTGAGCCAACGTAGAATGCTGAAACGAAATTAATAGTCCTTCTGGGCAAATCGCCTCTTTGGAAAAATAAAAATACAATTTATTACAATGATGGGAACGAAAAGCGGAATATTGGGACATTAATTTATTCAGAAATGCTTATAAGGTATTTCTCCCACTTCCCTAGCGTGCCTTCGTGGTGTAATGGTAGTACGCTGGGCCGGTATTCCAGAGGTCCGTGGTTCGATTCCAAGTGAAGGCGGTTGCATATTTTTCATCTTTTCTGCTTCTAATTAACCTAATGACTCTACAATTGACACCCAAATTAAAAGGGTTGTGGATGAAGATTCTCCACACCCAGGATTTGGCGACTAGGTCCCCTAAAACCCTAGTCACCCTTTCAAAAAGGGGAGTATATAATGTATTTCTCCCACTTTCCTAGCATTCTTCGGGTGTAGTGGTTCTGCACGTTGGGCCGGTATTCCAGAGGTCCGTGGTTCGATTCCCGGCGAAGGCGGTTGTTAATTTTTCATCTCTCTGGCTTCCAAAAAATCCTAATGATTCTACATGCTTTATTAATGTCGCTTTTAATTTAGATGATTTTGTAGAGGCCAAATTTTGTCAAATTAGGCCAAATTTTGTCAAATGCGATGTCCAGGAAGCAGGCAACGAAACAAGATTTATTATTAAAAGCTTCTGCAATTTTTTTCTGCTAAAATTGAGAATTAGTTGTTGAATGTCCTTGACGAAAGCCGAATTGATTATTCTGAATGTTGGAGTGGGATCTGACCTTTCAGGTCAGGTCAGGTCATAACGTTATACTTCAAGTTTTGTACTAATAAAAGTACATTACTTGACCTGTTATATTATCCATTAAAGGCCTTAGAAATGTATTGGTGCTTGTCTCATAAGGATGCATGTAAGTAGTAAAATAGATTCCTGAATCACAGTGTTAATTCGAGATGTTGATTACAAGAGTGACATCTATGCCAGGGATGTAATTTCAATTTACTAACGTAAGTCAGAGGTGCTGGTCACGTGTGCTATTTCCGTGATGTTGATTGGCAGAGTCGAGAGATGCTCAAGATGACATATTTTGCTTTATATTAAAATAAATAATAGACTATTTACAAATCTGATGAATAGAATTGTATTCTAACATTATCAGTAAACTTAGAAAAATATCAGTATGATGATGCTGATGCATGATGATTAAAGAAAAATATAACTTGAGTATAGAGGTGTAGCTGCTAATCGGCCAATACAGTTGCAGATAAATAAGGTAATTCCTTCAATAAAAGTTCATTCAAGGTTCAAAAGAATTGAAGTATAGCAAAAATCTTGAGTAAATACTGAATAATAAAATAATAAAATACGATGATGAGTATATGCATATGTTACCAACGAACATTGTGATGAATTGTCCTTGGTCTTTTGTACGGCTGTTCTATAATGTAATCGTAATTGCCCATGTTTTTGACGAGATTTGAGGGATGATTTTCGATTTTATTGTAGAATTTATAGACGGTCTTTAGTATTTCTTCGTTAGTTGTGTTAATTTTCATATGTCTATGTAGGACTTCATTTCTTACGAACCACGGAGCACCCAGCATGGTTCTTATGATTTTATTTTGCAATGTTTGCAGAGGCTTTCTGTTCGTGCGTGCTGCTGCTGCCCACTGGCGAACCGTAAAGCATTACAGGACTTATGAGTTGTAAATAGATAATTTTTTTTGTATTTATGCTCAGTTTCGAGTGTCTATTGATTATTGAATATACACTCATAAAAAGCTTGCATAGTTTTGGCTTTGGTAGCTTGTGGATGAATTTTAAAATTAAGTTTGGAATCTAGGTTAATGCCAAGATATCTGACTGAGTTATCTGTATTGACCGGTTGATTATTAATGTACAGATGATCGCATACAGGTCTTCTATTAGTGCGTTTGAAGATGATATTAGTACTTTCCTGTGAATTAATTTTAATCTTCCATTTTTGGAGTCAATCTTGGATATTATTAACAGCATTTTGCAATTTGTGTTGAGCATAGGTAAGGTTGATGGATGTAGAAAAGATAGCAGTACTATCAGCATACTGAGCTAACTCAGTACCTGGATAATTTGGGAAATCATTTATATAAATAATGTAGAGATAAGGAGCCAAATTTGCTCCCTGAGGGACGCCAGCATTAATTTTTCTTTTGTTTGAGTAGTCAGAGTTGATTCTAACTTGGAAGTATCTGTTTTGCAGATAATTGAAGATAATGATGATTAGAGCAGGAGGGAAATTGTAGGTAATAAGTTTGAATATAAGGCCAGTATGCCAAACTTTGTCAAATGCTTTTTCCACATCGAGGAAAAGAGCAGCTACTGTTTCCTTTTTATTAAAGGCTTCACCGATCTTTTCAACGATGCGGGAGACTTGGTGAGTGGTGGAGTAATTTTTCCTGAAGCCAAACTGATAAGGAGAAATTATGCTATTATCTTGAGCATATTGTTGCAATCTTTTTTGAATGATTTTTTCAAATAATTTGGAAATAGTAGGTAAAAGAGAAAATGGTGTAACTTGTGGTTAATTTTTTGTCCTTTCTAGGTTTTTTAATGACAATAATAGTAGCAATTTTCCAGACATTAGGGATGTAATTATTCCTCAGGCTGTCATTGAATAAGTTGACAAGAAAGATCATAGCTTTTTTAGGAAGATTCTGTATGGCAGTATTTGAAATTTTGTCATAACCGCTGGCTTTTTTAGGATTTAAATGCTTAATCAGATAGAATACTTCAGAGGGAGTGTTAGGAGGATTAGCTGTGCTCCTATTGGAATTAATAAAGTTATGAACTTGTTCTTTAATGTTGTTGTCTTCCGGATGCGAAAAGTTATTTTTGAATTGTTCTTCATAGACATCTGCAAATTCATTGGCAATATCTACAGGATGATAAATAACTGTGTTGTTGTTCTCAATAGGTCCAATTTTCTGGTTGGTATTTCTTAGTTTTCTGGCTAATTTTCAAATAGAATGATCTGTATGAGATAAGTTTTCTACAGAGTCGTTCCAGCTGTCTTTTTTAAATTCAAAGATAGAATGATCTGTATGAGATAAGTTTTCTACAGAGTCGTTCCAGCTGTCTTTTTTAAATTCAAAGCATAATTTTTTGACTGCGTAGTCACATCTTTTATAATTATTATGATCTCTCTGGTCTCTAGTTCTCTGCCAGATCTTCCTTAATCTGTTCTTGTTTCTAATTTCTTCTACAATATTGATAGGAAGGGAGTAGTCTTTTTTGGATGAATTTCTAGTTGCTTTATTGATGGCATCCAGAATTTTATTGTTAAATTTAGTAGTTGCTTCTTCTATTAAGTCTGGAGTAGTCATTTTAGCTGCAGCAGAGATATTGTTGTATAAGATATTAAACTAGTATATTTAAAGTCAGTCGAGTTTACTTGAGTAGGCTGTGGGGGCATATAATGCTTAATATTATTCAAAATGAACATAATGGGATTATGATCAGAGTCCAGGTCTGTGATATTGATAAGGTCTGGAATTTGAGGGATATTGCAGGTAATAAGTATGTCTATAACATAAGAGATGTGGTTATTATTAGCCGAAATGTGTGTTGGCTCTGTGGTAGCTAGAATATTGATAGGAGAGTTTTGCATATAATTATACAATCTAACTCCATTACTGTTAGTAAGTCTGGAGTGCCATGCTGGGTGTTTGCAATTTAGATCACCTGCAATGATGATAGGGTATCCCAAGTTGGAGATATAGTCAATTTCGGCAGTATTGATAATTTTTTGAGGTGGTTTGTGCACTGAAACAATTAGATATGGAGTATAATTATTGCTTTAGATTAGGCAGGCACAAGCTTCTATTGTAGAAAAATTTGGCAGAAGATATTCAGTATGTTTGACAGAATTTTTTACAATGATAGCTGTACCTCCTCCATTTTTGTGCATTTTATCATTTCTATAGACTCCATAATTTGCAACTTTGAATTTTTTATTGGGCTTGAGATGTTTCATTGAGTAACATCATATCTAGGTTGTTTTCAAACAAAAATTTAGTATTTTGTAAATGCTGCCTTAGTAAACCATCACAATTGTAGAAAATTATCTTGGTGTAGTTTAGTCTAATAAAATTTGAATAATTTTGGAAATTGTTTGTATTAGTCATTATTGATATTTTTGTAGATCCTGAGTGCTTCAAATCCTACAGTCATTTTGTCAGTGACAAATTTAGCATTACAGAAGTCATCATAAAGATCATATATTGAAGCCATGAAAGCTATGAATTTGTCTAGGTTTTCCCCTGTACGTTCATGCCTGTTATTTATATTTTTTCTCGGGATTGTTCCTTTTTGGCATTAGAATTGGAATTTTTGATGGGATTTATTTTATTTTAAACTTCAGTTGCATATGAGTTAGTGTTTTCAGATTGGTTAGCAGTATCACGTGACCTGTCATAACTTTTTTGAGAGTTTTCTGAGGTAGCATTGCTTTGAATATTTTCCATTTCAGAATATTTAATATTTTTTTATTTCTTCATTGTGGTTATCGTTACTATTTAGATTTCCTGGTCTGCGTGGGCAAGAGATAGAGGATGCTAGGTGCGGTCCCAGGCATAGGATACACTTTGCATTATAATTTTGGGTGCCCTTAAAAGAGCAGAGATGGGATCTGTGATTTTCAGCACATCTTACAAAGAACAGACACTATAGTACCATATGATTCCTGCCGCGCCTGAACACAGCGAGGTGTATTATGACACGCTCGCTGTGTATGATTGTATCGTTGACAGTTATAACACTGGGTAGGCCCAGGTTTAGATTTGTATTTAATAATGCGGACCCATAGTCTTATGATTTTTTCGAGGACTATGGGTCCGCATTATTAAATACAAATCTAAACCTGGGCCTACCCAGCGGTACAACTGTCAACGATACAATCATAGTGATAATTTTTCGCGTTTTCACTCTTCTCATTTAAAGCATAGTTGCTGCAGTGGACGATTTTTCACCAAATATAAACAAATATTTCACTTCTTTTCTCATGATTCACTCTTCCACACATGCAGATGCAACTTTTAAGTAATTTAAGGGGCGTTTTTTTAACATTTTGTGTGTTGCCTTTATTTATTAAATATCGTGTTCTTCGCACTTAAACCATAAAATTCAGTTCAACAGCAATATCCAAAATAATTTTAAAATCAGCATATTTTTAGAATTTCCAAAACACAGTCTCGTGTGCTGGAGTGTTTTTTTTTTTTTTTTTTTTTTATTTTGTTTTGTTGTTGTTGCCAATTCTCGCTTTGAAATCGTTGAGTTTCTTAATCAAAAAACTCATAAATGTTTTACAAAATATGAAACAGATAATAAAGCAAATTCCAGATTCCCAATTTGGGCTTCCAGTTGCCTATATTCGGATGGAGACGTGCGTTATTCAAAATTGGATGGCACTACGTACCGTTGTTTTATCACAATGCGAGAAACAAGCATACATTTATGCAGATTCTTCACTATTTAATTTCTTTAAATATAATACAGGGCTCTAATATTTGGTGGGAACAATATAAAAAGTGATTCGCCGTTTATAGTGAATAAACGCAAAATATAAAAACGAAACTAACAACCCTTCTTGGCTAACGCCCTTTGGGCTAAAAATGTGTTTATCTGTAGGAATAAGCGCGTTTGAATAGAGTAAGTAAAAAAAAAAAATAAAAAAAAAGTTCAGATTTTAATGATTGCCCAGATGGACTATTTTAAAGTTAATATTTTTTAACAGTAGGAATTATCGATCGAGATGTCCATGGATAACATGGGGACGTTATGTATCTTCTCTATATTTAAAAAATGACAAGGTGTGGAAAGTAATTCTATAAAAGTACTGAATGTTTTTTATTATATATATCATGAACGAAATATGCTTATTTTTTTAAATAAGTCGGATTAAAAAGGGAGGAAAATAATATTTCTCTTAAACAGTTTAGTTTGTTCATGAATAATAGATAGATTAAATATGAAATAAGAATGTCACGTTTGCGAACGGGAACAGACTCGAAATAAATAGAAACGACGCAAAATCTCTTTTCGAGACCAATAGCCCTTTTAAGTAAAAAAAGAGAAAGGTAAGTGGGTACAGGACATTTAGTAATTAAAAATTCAACTATTATTTAAAAAAATGTTTTTTGTAGGTAATACTGTATTAAATCTTTTACGATGAAATTGATAAAACTAATAAAGGATGAAATTAAATAAAACTAATAAAGGAATTAGTTATTTTGTGTATTTAAGTATTTTGTTTATTTTATTTATTTTATCGTTGGAAAATTAAAGTTAAAAATGTCTTGGAACAATACGGTAATAGGTATGAGAAAGAACCAGTTCTGATAGGCTTTTCTTGTAAAACAGCTGGAAGAATTTTAAACTTTTGAAAATATAAGGTTCTAGTTTTTCTTTGTTAAAATGCGTCGAAAAAATTCTGAGATATTTTTTTGACGAGAGAAAATATACAACTTGCTTTTTATAATCGTGGAAAATTGAAGAGAAAAATAAGTGTAAAGTAAGCGTGCATGAAATCTACTAATTCAAAATATTTACTTCGAAATACAGCAGAAATTTTTTTTAAAAAAATAAATTGCGAACAAAGCGTCCAAGGCATTTCAATAGCCGTGGAAGCTGGATCATTAAAAATAATATT
This sequence comes from Stegodyphus dumicola, assembly GCF_044657685.1. Taxonomy (NCBI): domain Eukaryota; kingdom Metazoa; phylum Arthropoda; class Arachnida; order Araneae; family Eresidae; genus Stegodyphus; species Stegodyphus dumicola. Next base: position 24,806,341 of record NC_140777.1, read on the forward strand.
AGTAATCTTTTAAAACGATAGCAGTTAAACTGAACGAATATTTAGAAAATCCGCTAATTAAGAAACCGTTGGGCCTATTTTAAGAAAAAATAATTTTCATGACCAAATAACTTGAAATAACCATTTCTCGTTGAAGCGAATTGAAAGGCAAATTTACACTTCGTTAAGATGTTTTGAAAACCTTCAAGGTTCTTCGTATTCAGTCAAATTGTAGGATTTTATGGTAAAATTAACCGGTTATGATTTGAAATTTTACTATTAATCTTTATCAAAATGAAACTTGATGATTATTTAAGTTGATGTTTTGAATGTTTCAGAATTAGAGCTCGCTTACAGTTACATATTATCGCCAGCTCTGCCAGAATTTAATCCGGCTTTAGATATTTTGCTAGCCGACTTTTGAAAAAGCGCGCCGTTATTTACTTAAGTGAACTATTTTGTGTGTAGTATCAGCCTTCTTTACTTGAATTTAAACGCTCAGTTCTATGTTATTTTAAGTACCGGAGGTGGTAGAGTTTCATCTGTACACAAGCAGTGCCTCCTGTTAATTTCAACAGTTCAATAAAAACGTTATTGCCTTAAAAAAAAAAAAAAAAAAAAAAAAAAAAAAAAAAACTTTAAAAAAGACCTTTTTAAGAAACCTTAAAAAAATTTCTGTCATTTGAATTCAAGCTGGAGCGATAACTTATTGTCATTATAATAGGATCTGGGATAGGTCTTACAAGTTTGTTATTGTCTTACAAGTGAAGCTTTTCACATTGAGTTAACATAAGCTTCTATGTAAGTAAAACCCTATGATATTTGTAGGTAAAAATGAAGTCAGCATTTTTGGGAGTGATAGAAATCGAATGGTGTGAGGTATGGAAAAAAAACCCCATATTGAACTTCAAATGAAAATTTTACATTTATAAGGTATTTCTCCCGCCTTCCTAGCGTGCCTTCGTGGTGTAGTGGTTCTGCACGCTGGGCCGGTATTCCAGACGTCTGTGGTTCGATTCCCGGCGAAGGCATTGCTCATTTTTCATCTTGCCTGCTTCCAAAAATGCCTAATGTTTCTACAGTGGCGCCGGAACTAAAAGGGTGTTGGATGAGGATTCTCCACACCCAGGATTTGGCGATTGGGCCCTCCAAAAACCCCAGTCGCCCTTAAAAAGGGAGTGTATAAGGTATTTCTCCCAGCTTCCTAGCTTGCCTTCGTGGTGTAGTGGTTCTGCACGCTGGGCCGGTATTCCAGAGGTCCTGGTTCGATTCCCGGCGAAGGCGATTGCTCATTTTTTATCTCTCCGGCTTCCAAGAAATGCCTAATGTCTCTACAGGTTAGGTTATAAATATGGTAAAGCGCACTTGTCCAAGGGGAGAGATGCCTTCATTGAGGATATTGTAAGGTAAACTGGCTCGATATGCGCATGGAGTTCAGGATTTACGCCAGCAAAATGCTCTATCTACCGATTAAAAAGAGTCCTGTACCACCTTAGCGCGCGATTTCCGCGAGCGTATTCTATTATAAAATTTGCTTATTTTGGTCCCTTTGTACACTACGCAAATAAATAAATAAATAAAAATACAAGGACAATTCTAAATCTCCCATTCTACTGGGCCTATTGACGAAATTCAAACTGTATTTTTCATGTCTCGAAAGTGCGACTTATGATATATATTAGATAGAAATGGGAGCTTTAGAACTGTCTCTTTTTTTTTCCCAGTGTACATATTTGTTTTACTCCCTTTTTACCAGGAATACATACCATATTCCCGCGCATAACAGGCACCTGTAATTTCAAATTGCATTTTTTAATTTTTAGGTATATTCGCTGCATAACGGTGTAGAGTTCTTGGGATTTTTGAAGGAGACATGAAAAATGAGCAGTGCCCTCTCCCGGAGACGTAGCTAAGGTTTTGAGCGCTCGGGGACAACTGAAGATTTTGCGCCCATTTCTGTGTGCAAGAATGGAAAACATTTCATTTTAAAATTCGGTAACATCAATTTGGCGCTCCCTCGTTGCTGCGCCCGGTGACAGATGTCTCCCGCCACTGCCGTCGCCGGGACTCGAACCTGGACCTCTAGATTACGCACCCAGTTGCTAATATACTTCATACTACAAAAGGAAAAAAAAGAATGACATCGTATGTTAATTAGCACAAGACACAAAATGTGTTCTAAACCAATGTTTCTCAACCGCCGGTCCGCAAAAAAATATTTGCCGTCCGTGAAATATCCAGCTATGTGTCCAAAAATTGTGCCAATGGGTCGAATTATTAAACTTACCGGTCCGCTAGAACGTACCGAAATATTTTACCGGTCTTTGGAGTAAATCTAGTAGAGAAACACTGTTCTAAACTACAGATAGATATTATTTTTATTATCTTTTTACTTCTGCAAATAAATCTTTCCTTCTACGTAAATTAGGTTTAGAAATTCGATGAATTTGAACAGGCTAGTCTATTGAACATGAAATTAATGGTATATGTCTTTAAACAAATTTTATTCAGCGAAATTTTCTGCAAAAATTTGCATTAAGATCATGTTTATTATATTCATACAAGTGTTTGTGGCTGTAATATCCCAGCTTTACTTCTTGAAAATCGTTAATCGCTCTTTACAATTCAGATGATTTTTTTTTTCATTTAATTCGCATTTGAGAAAAGTTAATTTTTTAAGAGAAGAACTCGGTCTATCTCAAATAATTTATGATAGAAATCTAAACTATAATCACATAACTGAAAACTATTACAAAAAAAAAAAAAAAAAAAAAAAAAAAAAAAAAAAAAAAAAATTCCAGCGCACGAGACTGTCTATCGGAAATTCCAACAATATGCTCTTTAAAACATTTTGTGATACTGCTATTGAACAGATTTTTATGGTTTAAGTAAGAACATGATATTTAATAAAGAATAAAGGTAACACACAAAACGTTAAAAAACGCCCCTCTGGACGTAATATAAAAATCTGTTTTTTTTTTTTTTTTTTTTTTTTTTTTTTTTTTTTTTTTTTTTTTTGAGCCCAAAGGGCGTTAGCCCAGAAGGGCTATTAATTTCGTTTGGCATTTTGCGTCGAAAACTTTAAATGTTCGTTTGACTTTTCAAATTTTTGGCACCAAATATTATCACCCTGCGTTACATTTAAATAAATTATATAATAAAGAATTTACATAAATGTGTGTATGTTTCTCGCTCTGTCTTCAAACAACGGTACCTAGAGCCATCTAATTTTGAATAACGTAATCCTCCCTCGAATATGGGCATCTAGATTTAAAAATTTATTTAATAAATAACGGTGACACACAAAACTTTAAAAAAGCGCACCTTAGGGCGTAATGTAAAATCTAAAAGCTTTCAGATTTGTAATTAAAAAAAACATCTTTTTTCCCATAAATATTTTTGTTTGCCTGATTCCTAGAAATAAAATCAGGAGTAATAATCACTCTTACTTGGAAATTCTGTTTTCCTTTTACGAAATCGTTTACATTTATCTTATCTAAAAACAATAAATTGTAATTTAAAAAGTTAAACGTTATTGATGCTACAGATTTTCAAATAGTTTTATAAGGTAAAAGCTCCGTTAAAAAGGATGATGTCAAGCAGAATGTAATTGTTTAGTTCATTAAAATCACCGCACTTAGCGTTATTTATTCTCAAGAACTAATAAATTTAGAAAATATTTTAGGAATATAATGATAACAAATTGCCATTTCCTTTATCAGACTGGAGTGAAAAACAAAAAAAAGTTCTAGAAATACAATTTTGGAACACGTTGTTTTTATGTTCAGAGGCTATATTCTCTCGTCAATGTATAAGGCTTAAATGCTTCTGATGAAGTAAAACATGTTAGAGTATTAATAATAAAATACTGTGTAAGAATTTTTTGCAAGCCCTTTTTACTTCCTTGTACGAAGTAAAAAGGAAGTATTGTAATCGCGAAAAGTTTCAGGCAGCATATTTCAACGAAAATATCCATTTTGACCGCTATCGAATGCAATTTAACGATGTTTTTGCGCGATATCTGTACGTGAGGACAGAATAAAATACTCTTTTCCTTCAAAAAAATTATAAAACTGCTTTAAAATTAATTCTGAAGAGAATTTTTCGTCGCGTCTGTACGAACGTATGTACGTACGTGCATGCGTACGTACGTATCTCGCATAACTCAAAAACGAGTAGCCTCAGAACGTTGAAATCTTGTATATAGGACTGCTATAACATTTAGATGTGCACCTCGTATTTTGGTGCAATCGGCCGCACCAAACGTATATTTATATATATATCCACTATGTTACCCGGCTCAGTAATCTCAGTTTCTTTACTCTTATATGTTTGTAAATTGTACATTTTTTGCTTTAAAAATAATTGAATTATGTTGTTTTTATCTTCCGGTTAAGGATTTTATGCCTTTAGTAAATCTGTGTGCAATATTTTTAGAATTATCAGCAATTTTAAAGTTATTTAATTGCCGCTAAGCTTTTTTTAATGGCGACCATTTGATGTTTACATTTGAAACAGGAGACTAGTGGATTTGTTGCCAATCTAGAGAAACTTAGCTTCGCAACAACAAAGATAACGCCTTCATTTATTATTTAAATCATGCTTAATCCTTTCTGGAATTTTTCGAGGAAATAAGCGTTTAAAATTTACTTCGTAATTTTTAATATAGATATTTTGAGTTTTTATGTATTTTTGCCTTCTCGCGAAGTGAGAACTGAATTAATTAAATGAGAAACACTCAATCGTCTGTGAAAAACTATTTCTTTTTTTTTTTTTTTTTTTGCTTAATTTCTTTTATACATCATTCTAGCTTTATTATAGTATTTGAATAGAACATGTGGCAACGATTAGATAATTCTATTCTTTAAATGATATAAATTTTGTGCATTATGAGTTATAATATGAACGAAATATATGAGTTAACTGTTATATAATTATTGGATTATATAACAGTTAACTTAGTTTCCGTTATAAAATTATTATATAAGTTAACTGTTATATAATTATTAATACTGTTAAGTGAACCTAGCGCCAGAGTGTCGCTATGGTAAACAAATACTAGAGTTAATTTTAAAGAATGCATTTATTCTATTGTGGTTTATGCGCTGTCGGCGAAGTAGATTTAATTCAATCCAATAAGTTTAAATGAAATGCAAGAAAAAATGCGTATAATTTAATATTCCAATACAAGGAAGTCATGGTGTACACATCAGATTTTTAATTCCGTAAGAAAGAGAGACTGTAATAAAAAATTCAGATTTTACATTACGGCCACACAGCCGTTTTTTTTTAACGTTTTGTGTGTTACCTTTATTTATTAAATATCATATTCTTCGCACTTAACCATAAAATTCAATTCAACGGCACTATCGCAAAATAATTTTTAAAATGAGCCTATCTTTAGAATTTCCGATATACAGTCTCGCGCGCTGGAGACAATTAGCCCATAGGGGCTTTGTCCCTGAAGAACTATTGTTTTCGCTTTGCGATTTTGCGTTGGATAACTATAAATGTCCGTTTCACTTTTCAAACTGTTGCCACCAAATGTTAGAGACCTGCATTATATTTGAAGAAACTAAATAATGAAGAATCTGCATAAATATAAGTATGTTTTTCGCATTGTGATAAAACAACGAGACCTAGGGCCATCCAGTTTGAATGACGTAATCCTACTGCGAATATGGACATCTGAAAGCCCAGATTTGAAATTTGTTTCATTATCGATTTCATATTTTGTAAAACTTTTACGAATTTGATTAACAAACTCTACGATTTCAAAGCGAGCAATGGCAACGTTGTACAGGGAAAGAAAAGAAAAAATAAAAAATAAAATATATATATATATATATATATATATATATATATATATATATATACACAGTAAGACCCCGCTTAACGCTGTTTCGTTTAGCGCTGTTTCGGTTTAGCGCTCTTTTATTTCAACCCGGGGATTCCACGAAATCGCTCGCAGCATAAGGGGATTCCCCGAAATATTATGCAGCGATAGGTTTCAAATACATATCCGAAAGAGTGTACTTGTATTTCTTGTTTGGTGCGGTATTGTACAGACATATTTTTATTATTGAAAACATTTGTTGACATTATTGTAAGTATTAATTTATATATTTAATACTATATTACAGTGTCAAATATTTTGATCTTTAGTTTTTTACTATGGGTGATAATGAAAAAGAAAAGAAAGCAACCAGAAAAAGCATTTCACTCAAAACTAAAATGGAAGTGATTAGAAGATTAGATTCTGGTGAACGTCAAACTCTAATTAGTGCTTCATTGAATTTGCCAACTTCAACAATAAGGACCATCATGAAGAATAAAGAAAAAATACTGTCATCGGCAACTGCAACTACGTCAAGCTCTGCAACTAAAATTACCCGTTCTAGAAATAATATCATAGAGGAAATGGAAAAACGACTGTTTATATGGATTGACGACGAAATTGACCGCAATATGCCATTAAGCCAATCTATCATAATGGAAAAAGCTAGAAGAATTTTTTATTACATTCAGGCTGAGACAATTGACAAAAGTGAAACTTTCGTTGCTAGTCGAAGATGGTTTAATAGATTTAAACATCGAAATAACCTTCACAACATAAAGATTACAGGAGAAGCAGCAAGTGGTGATACAAAAGCGGCGGCTGAATTTCCAGCGATATTAAAAAAAAAATAATTGAAGAAGGAAACTATCCTCCAGAATTGGTTTTTAATGTTGATGAAACAGGCTTGTTTTGGAAAAGAATGCCGAAACGAACATTTCTATCCCGTGAAGAGAAACGGGCACCAGGATTTAAAGCTGCAAAAGATCGCTTAACCCTTCTACTAGGTGGTAACGCAAGCGGAGATTTTAAATTAAAACCATTACTAATTTACCATTCATAAAACCCAAGAGCGATGAAAGGCATATCTAAATCAACTTTACTTGTAATTTGGGAGTCTAATAAAAAATCATGGATAACTGCGAAAATTTTCCAGGATTGGTTCACTGAACATTTCTGCCCGTCTGTTAAACGTTATTGCAAAATTAAAAAACTTGAACAAAAAGCACTTCTGTTAATTGATAATGCTCCAAGCCACCCAACAAATTTATCAGACTTAACAACATGCATTCCAGTCGAAGTGGTTTTCTTGCCGCCTAACACAACTGCCTTAATTCAACCAATGGACCAAGGCGTTATATCAAATTTTAAGGCTTATTACTTGCGGCGAACCTTTAAGCAAATGTTTGAAAAAACAGACGGAGAAGAGAACCAGTCCATAAGAGAATTTTGGAAAAACTACAACATCGTGGATGCTGTAGAAAACATAGGCCTTTCTTGGAATGAGGTAACAGAAAGATCTTTGAAAGGAGTATGGAAGAATATTTGGCCGGATTTAAGTAAGAGCGATGACGTTGGACACTCTGTCGATGTGGATGAAATAGTGGAAGAGATAGTGAAATTAACGAAGCAAACCGGTTTTGAAGGGGTAAATGTGGAAGATGTCGTAGAAATAATTCAAGAAGCAGCGGCTAGTCTTTCTAATGATGAGCTCAAGGAATTAACTGAACAAGAAGAAAACAAAAATGTTGACAGCAGTGATTCAGAAGAAGAGCAAAAAGAACTTTCGATGGCGTTTGTAAAAAGGAGTTTGTCTACCATAACTGAAATAATGGATCAATTCATTGAAAATGATCCGAATTTTGACAGGAGCTCAAAAGTAAGGCGTGGTGTTAGAGATGCTCTATCCGTTTATGAAGAACTTTTAAGAGAACAACGCAAAAGAAAAAAGCAAACAACATTAGATGCTTTTGTCACAAAAAGGCAGAACACTGAAAACGCGGAAGGCTAACTAAATATGACTGACTGAGAATTTTATTTGTTTTTTTTTAAGAATATTCGTTTTGTTATTTATATTTTGTTTTTATTTTTGCAAGAAATAATAATGTGGTATTAATTTGGGCTTTAAGAAATAAATGTTTGGTTTTATTTTTATTAAAAAAAAACATACTTTTTAAATTTAATACCTAACCAATTTCCTAGCCATCTTCCCCTAACCCCAATATTTACATGTAAAGATAGCCTCGTTTAGCGTTGTTTCGCATTACGCTCTACTTTGATGGAACGTATCCCCCGCGTTAAGCGGGGTCTTACTGTATTTTTTATCCTGCAGTTGTTTCTTATCCTTAGTTAAAATTGCTCTTCTTGACCGAAAGAGAAATTCACCCCACCTCATAAATTATTCACTTCCGAGGTTGGGAAACACAAAGCTTGGACCCACATAAGCTTTGTTTTTCCCGACGTAGTTAGTTTTTACAGAAGATTCGCTGCTTCTGACGTAAAAGGAGGTGCATCACTAGTTTTCCGCTGATACCATCACTGACCAGAGTTTTCTGCAGATTATGCTCTTCCAGCGTAGTAAATCTTCAAGGGAAACTCAAATTTTAAATTCTGAGAATTTTTTTTTTCAGGTGTACAGGAATATTAATTAAAAATACTGATAAAAGTGTTAAAATATCAAACAATAACGGCACTCTTCTGTTATCGGGACTGGATTCAGAAATGTATGTATGTGTGTGTATGTATGCATGTAAGAAATGTATGTATTCAGAAATGTATGTGTGTGTATGTAACATATATACGTCCATACATACTATGTATGTATGTATGTATGGACGTATATATGTTAGAGTTGCCACGCTACCTGCAAAATCGGGAAAACCGGAAAAAGTCAGGGCATTCGAAAATTGACCAAAAAAATCGGGGAAAAGTCAGGGAATTTAAATATTTTAGTCAAAATCGGGAAAAGTCAGGGAATGTCATACGGCCCAAGGCGTTTGACTTCCGGAGTACCTTCGCAACTTAATGCAATTACCTCCACAACTTCGATAAGGAAAACTGAGTTGAATAAGAAAAAGCAATGGCTGAAGAAAAATGAACAAACCGTTAAGGGTTTACTATGAAAGAAATGAATAAGGAGTCCGCGCAAGGGACGAGTAATTCTCTCTGCTTTCAACTTGTAATCCAAGATTGAAAGAGAGAGAGGTGTTGATTGAGGCGAATTCCAGAACGCATTGCATTAATGGAATCGGAAAGGTTGGAAGAGAACAGCCGGGAAACATGTTGTTCCAGGGCTTGGGAAAGGTAATATTAGGTAATACGGACAGCCGCAGTGATGGCTGATGCCTTGGGGATGAGCGGGGGGGGGAAGAGTCTTGCGACTAAACTGGAATCCAGGGAAGAAGGAGCGAAGAGGCATGGAGGTGAGGTAGGAAAGGAACTTCCTACCTCCATGCGAAGAGGAGGGAGGGGATAGCCTATTCAGGAAGGCGAAAAGTTCTCCGACCGCCCGTGGCGAGTAGAGAATGGGAGCAACTTTTCGAGCGGAAGAGAACCGTGAAGAAAGTTAACTGCGAAAAAGACGGAGAAATTTTTAGAAGAGGATTTAAAGAGACTGGTATTGAGCAAAAGAAGGAAAGCAGGGAAAATAAAGGAAGGATTAAAAAGAGAAATTATATTAAATTTAATTATGGAAAAGGGTCGTGAAGTGATGAAATGCAAGCTTGTAATACCTGTGAAAAAATAAGGAATTGGAACTTAAATTTAAGTAAAAGGTGGTCTGCAGGAATGATTAAATTAAAGATAATTTATTGCAGGATTATTTAAGTCTCAAATTTAACGAAATTTTACTAGAAGTTAAATTAGTTTAATAAGTTGATGTTTAATATTGCTTATTTTTAAAGTTAACTTTAATGCTATAAGTCTGGTCCGTGAAAAATGAAAAGGTGAGGTCCTGATAAATGGGGGGAGGTCATGTTTAGTGGTACAGGTGTAGGTCGCGATGAACGAGGCCAGATTAGATCCGGCGGGCAGTGATGTAAAAAGGAGAGTTAGTTAAGGGTCGCCGGGTTAGGCCCGTGAAGTGCTGGTTAAAGTTTAAAGTTTAAGATTAGAAAGAATTCCTAGTCAAGCAAGCACCTCCGCTTTGGCTTCCTAGGAAAGATGTTAAATGTTCTATCAAGAACGCTCTTAGGTCGCTTAGCAGAGCTGGGCTCTGCTGGATTATAGGCAGGAAGTGAATGCAAGACTGGGTTTTCAATCTGAGAAAGTCTATTGAAAAACTTGGCCGAATTTTGCCGAAAAAAGGCATCTAGGGGTAAAATTTTGAGATCGTTATGGAGCACTTCATTCCGGACGAAATAATGAGCATTGGTGAGTATGCGAAGCGTGACGCTCTGGAATACTTGGAGTTTCTTTAGGTGGCTGTTGGCTGCGGTTGACCAGATGATAGCTGCATAGGTGAGGATGGGAAGGATGGTACTGCGATAAAGGAGGATCTTGTTGCTGAGAGAGAGGTTGCTGGTTCGGTTGATAAGTGACATTAGTTGGGTTCTGACAGTTCTTGCTTTGGCTATTGTATAGTTGATATGGGTACTCCAGAGCAGCTTCGCATCTAGATAAACTCCCAGATATTTATAGGAATCCACCCAGGGTATCTCCTCTTCAAATAACCTGAGTGGTTGGAGTTGACTATGGACGTTCCTCTTTCTGGAAAAGAAAACGGTGGCGGCACTTTTTGCGACGTTAATTTTGATTTTCCAGGTAATGAGCCAGGACTCCAAGTCTGTTAAATAAAGTTGAAGGTGATTGAGAGTGGCGTTAAGTGTTGGCTGCTGAGAAATGATGGCTGTGTCGTCCGCACAAAGGGCTAGATCGACACTTGGTGATTGTGGTATGTCATTTACATACAAGTTGAAGAGCGTAGCGCTAAGAATTCCTCCCTGAGGCACCCCCGCCAGGATAGGCCGAGGAGAAGAAACAGAATATTTAACTTTGACAGAAAAGGTACGATTATTGAGGTAAGAGTGCATTATGTGCACGAAATCAGCCGAAATTTCAAGTCGCATGAGCTTGAATAAAATTCCGATATGCCAACACCTGTCGAAAGCCTTTGCTACGTCTAAATAGACTATAGTTGTAGGCTTTCCACTGCGAGATCCTGTGTGAATGATTTCTACTACCCTCAGTAGCTGGGTCTGAGTTGAGTGTTTTGCGCGAAAACCGAATTGTTGAGGAATAATAATATTTCGGTTTCGGCAGAAATCATTCAGGTATCTAAGCAGTATAGCTTCGTAGATTTTACTAAGTGAAGACAGGAGGCTGATCGGTCTGTAATTTTGAGGGACTTTGGGTCCATACCAGGTTTTAGAATAGGAATGACTAAAGCATTCTTCCAGCTATTAGGATAATATTTTAACCTTAGCATTGAGTTAATCAAAACTGCTAGGTAAAATATGAATTTAATAGGCAAATTTTTAATCATGCGATTAGAAATCCTATCAAGGCCAGGTGCTTTTGCAGGGGTGAGATTTTTGACAATTGCAGAAATCTCAGTCATGGTTGTGGTAATGGGTTCCTCAGAATGTGTATCTGAGGAGAGAAATTCTTCAACTTGGTGTTGGACTTTGCGTGTGCGTTGCACAGGTATCGAACATGAGTCCAGTGTTTAATGAGAATTGTGTTTGAAGACTGTCCGCTATGCGTTCAGCCTTCTCAGTATCTGTTAATGCCATCCGGTCATTGACCGTGCTCATTAGGGGGGGAATGTCATGTTTAGGTTTGCGAAGCCGTGCGCTAGCAACCCAAAGGCTATTGTCAGAAGTCTTTAAGGACTTAAGATAATTTGAGTATTTATCATCTGAGTACTTTTTAATGTCAGACTTGATCTCATTCTGGATTCTTCGCAGTTGTAGTCGAAAGGATTCTAAAAGTATGTTTTGCCAATCTCTGCGAAGACGGTTTTTAATTTTGATTTTATCCTTAATGAAGTCAGGTAATTTATAGTGATTAGGCCTGAATTTGGGTTTGGAAGCAGCCGTGAACGCACTTCCCAGGGTTTGGTTGAGCCTGTCAATGGCTAAGTCAACCTCCTGATTATCGTTAATTTTGATAGGGGGGGAGAATACCATTTTCCAAAACATACCGAAAGTTGTCCCAGTTAGTCGAGACTTGCGCCGGTAAATTTTGATTGATTTTGGTAGTTTTAAGGGTGAGGTGAACCGGATAATGGTCAGAGGACAATTCCGGAATCACTTTGATCGAATAATCTAATGGAATATTTTTAAATAAAGCCAAATCAATAATGGAAGGAGCACCTAACCCCCCAGGAAACTGGTAATGGGTAGGTGAGTTCGGCGCTATAATTTGGGTACGGGCGTCCTGAGCCCAAATTTTGAGTTTATCGCCATAGTTGTTGGCATTGACACAATCCCAACTTCTATGACGGGCATTTAAGTCTCCTGCGATAATCAGGTTATTTGCTACACCACTTAATTTTCTGAGATCAGAGAGAAAGGCAGGTCCCTGTCTCGGAGGCATATAGCAGGACGCTACTGCTATTGGGGGGGGGGAATTTTGAATATGAATTTGAATAATTGTCGCTTCTAGGGCCTCCAGTGGTGGCGTGGGTATTCTAGAATGCTTTAATGAGCGTTTTACATATATGCTAGTACCGCCACTAGCACGAACAGTGTCACTGATGCATACCTCTCTATCTTTTCGGTAGCATAACATAATTCGCGATGTTCGCGCTAAGTCCCTCAACCAGATGTACAATCCTGTACGAGGAAGAGGTCCATGTGGTGCTCATTAATAAAATCCCGGACTTCGTGGATCTTGTTCTTTATTCCGTTGGCATTCCAGAACGAAATCAGTAGCTCTTCATCTCTATTTGGATCGTTGAACGTGCTGGTTTAGTTGAGGAGTCCAACGTAGGCCTCGTAGATAAAAAATGCTCGCTCAGGTCCGGTGGAGACTGTCCGTAGCTGAGGCAGGGCATTTCTGAAGGCTTGTAGTAAGGTTTTGTGGTCGATTCCGAACTCAGATGAGATCTGGAATACTCAACGGAGAGTGTCGGTACAGCTGCAGTCCTCAGGAGTTGGGGCTAGAGCCTGGGCCGGTGGTGCTGGCTGTGATGCAGGTCGCAGTGCCGGGGCTTGCTATGTCATACGGTGATCCTCCAAAAAGCGAGTTTTGCGCCAATGTTGGAAACGATCACTTTGTTGGCGACTTATGTATCGGATGAGTGTCATTCGGCCAGCTGGCGTAGAGCCAATTTTCGCATTGTCTTTTAGAAAGGCAAAGCAGGTTTTCGAACCGCGAGAATCCTAAAGACTCGCTTGTGCAGATTATGTTGAACTGAAGAAAATACCTTTCCATTCTCGTATGCAACAAAATCGGTTTAATCCTAATATACGGTACCATGGACTCTGATCTAATGTAAGAATGTCTATGTAAAGAAAGAAAGGTTCCATAGACGTAATGTAAATCAGTTTGCTAGAGTGTCGGTAGAAAGCGGAGGGAAAAACTCGCCAAGGGCAAAGAATGCCAAGGGGATTTGGCGACGGAACCTGACGGCCAGAATTTCCCTTTCCGCGATGTTCTTAGACTTTCGTGATAATTTATACTCGGATTTTCGTACTTTTTTTTTGCTCAAAATAGCTAATTTATTAATTAATTTACTCGCACAAAAATTATTTTCTTTTCCTTTAAAGGAAATTTAAAATGATATTCGTTTTATGTACTCTTGATAAACTTGACCTTTGAATTTCGCGAGCTCCGGCGACAGATATTTCGCGCATACGGAGCTGTTTCCCTCAACGTTGAGACGGAGCCATTTCTGTTGCAGAGAAGTTTTTTTTTATCTTAACAATACATATTTAGTTTATTCTAACCTCCATGTACGGTACACACAGGATTTGGTGATATTATGATGAGCAGTAACAACAGTTACCCTTTTCTGTCTCTTAGTCTCTGTTTAAGAAGATGTTGGGCAGTAAACCGGTCATTTTGGTGTTGGCGGCAGTTTTCAAAATTCTACCAAGGCCGTAGCAAAGACTAGGATTTTATCGCAAAATCTTTTAAACTTTTTTTTTTTTTTCATTTTAATAAATGCCTTATTTTTCATTTTGCAGTAAAATAAAAAATCGTAATCAGTCAGTAAAAATAGTAATCGTTTAATCTGACTATATTCGCCAAAATATCATTGATTATGGTAATTCAATTTTTAAGTAATTAACTTCATTTTAATGTTATTTATAGCATTTAATGTTTAAATCCTCTAAATTTATTTATTATTAGTTAACAATACTTTCAAATTTAGGCAAATTTCTCTGGCATAATTCTGAAACTAAATCTAGCAGTATGATGACATACTATCACGAAATTTAATGCACATATTTTTGTTTATGTATGCTGCTAAATAAATATAAAATACCTGAATTTATTTTAAAATATCATTAAATAGATTTATTTATTTCGTTTAGCTGCAAAATGTCTGCAAAAAAACTCGTTTTTTAATCCAGATCGGGCAGATTCTAATCTCAATCTTCAGTGGAGAAAACAGCTCCTATTATAGCTATAATAGTAATTCTTTCAGGATTTTATTATATAATGCCTCTGATGCAATTGACAAACTTTTGTGTTTACAAATGGTACTATAATTAATTTACTTCTCAGCGCAGCCAACACGCACTATGCGAATAGACTGGAATTTTCTCAAAACACACCTGGAAAATCTGGAAAAGTCGGAATTTCATTCTCCTCTTTAAGAGGCATACATACTATGTATGTGCTTATATGTGTATATGTATGTGCGGACTTACAGTTAGTCAATAAAGTCTGCGTACATCAAGAAAAGTAATATCAAATCCAAATTTTAAGGTGCGAAAAGGGTAGTTTCTGAAAGTTTTATTTTTTAAATATTTAGTTTCAATAAGGGACTTTGAAATTATTTAACTGTAATATTTTCATATCTAATAATTTATGCACACTAATTTTTAAAAGATAAGTGGCCAGGAATTAAAGCCTATAAAGTTTGCGTACAACGCGAAGGAGGCAGGGGATTTCTTATCTAACTTTTAAACTTCAAACTTGAGAATGCAAAGAAGGTTACACTTTGAAGGTCATTGACTTCCGAAGCAAATTTCACGTTGATTGGAAGTTGCTATTTCTATTTTCTTTGACGAAAATGACAACCAATAAAGAAATTCCTTTAGTTACGAGACAACTAATTATCAAATTGAGAGCTGAAGGTAAAACTCTTCGTTATATTGGTAAAACCATTAGAAAACCATTTTCTAGTGTGCAAAGAGTTATTCAAAACTATCTTGACACTGGTAGTCTTGCTGTAAAACCAAGATGTGGGAGACCGAAGAAGCTAACGCAGAGAGAAGAAAGAAAAATTCTTTTACGAATTAAACAAAATCCTAAACTTTCTTCTGCAAGAATTGCAAAAGACATTTTTTTAACTAGCAACAAGGAAATTTCTACTGAAACTGTACGAAAAGTGCTGCGAAAGTCCAAATATCATAGACGCAAACCTAGGTCCAAGCCATACATTTCCGAGACAAATAGAAAGAAAAGAATTGCTTTTGCCAAAACATATTTAAACTCTTCGCAGGACTTCTGGAACAATGTAATTTGGTCAGATGAAAGTAAATTTACAATATTTAAAGTTAATGACCACCCTATTGTATGGAGAAAACCAGGAACAGAACTGAATCTGAGAAATTTAAATCCAACTGTCAAACATGGAGTTGGCGGTGTGGTAGTATGGTGGTGTATGTCGTCGAAAGGAGTAGGAAATTTTCACATTATTGATGAAGTCATGGATAAGTATGTTTATCTGGATATTCTGAAGAAAAATCTACGAGACAGTGCCCGAAATTTAAACCTTTCTAATACCTTTATTTTCCAACAAGACAACGACCCGAAACATACAGCTAAAATTGTGAAGGAATATCTCCTCTATCACACTCCAAAACAGTTGCGTACTCCACCACAGTCACCAGACCTCAATCCAATCGAATATTTGTGGGCAAAATTGGAGAAATGAATTCGAAAACACAATATTACGTCGCGAAATAAGCTAATTAGTAAATTGCAGGAAGAATGGGCGAAATTTACGTCGGATGACACTGAAAAACTAGTTCAGTCAATGCCCAGACGTCTGCAAGCTGTTTTGAAGAATAAAGGATATCCTACAAAGTATTGAAGTAATGTAAAAAACTTATATTTTGCTTTTTTTTTAAAGTGTACGCAGACTTAACTGGAGGGAATTTCTGAGTTTTTTTGACAAAATATATTTTTGAAAAAATGTAAAAAGTATTACACTGATATTATTTACTTTTTATTTAAGCTTACAATTTTAGATAATAGAAGAAAAAAAATGCAATGATTAAAATACATTTTTCTATGCTTTAAGTGTTTTTTTAATTTAAAATTTAGTCTGTATGCAGACTTTCGTGACTAACTGTATGTAGGTGCCTGTATGTGTGCGTGTATACACAGACATGCATACGTTTTTACACTGCGCGAAAAGCGGGGGGGGGGGAGTTCTTTATACCTTGTTCTACTGGGCCGATTGACAAAATTCAACTTGCGTTTTTCATGTCTCGAAAGCGCGACTTAGGATATGTATTAGAGTTATATATAGCATTGCTCTAACATAAGCATTTTGACACAAAATCGGACTTTTTCTGAAATAACGTACCAATTTTTTTCCCCTCTATATTTCGATTCTACGAGTTAATATTAAATTTTCTAATTTATTCTACGAGTTAATATTAAATTTTCTAATTTTTGGTGAAAAATTTATGGAGAAATTTCAAAAATCCACCTTAGAGCATTTTTTTTTTTTTTTTTTTTTTTTTCCCAGTTTGAGCCAAGATTAATTCACTCAGCGAACTTCTTAATTGGTACTTACGTATTATCGCAACCAGGTTGGCGCTATTTGTAAGTTTGAGTAAAAAAGTATGAATAGAAAGAAAATGTACATTTATTAATTACAGATAATTTTTAATACAGTTTTTTATATTATTTTGTTTTAAAATATAAAATAGCAATTAAACCCTTCCGGTTTCGAATTTGAATAAGTTGCAGAATTATTTTTTCGGCGGAAATCTTTTGGCTATTGCTTTTAGCACTGATTGAAAACCGTATTCGCCATAACCATGTACACGTCGACTTATTTTTACTTAAAAAAACATCCCAGAATTGCACAAAAATGGCACTGCGCACACTGTTGACTTTATCCATGTACACTGCTATTTTCTCATAAATTACAAAAATTTGCACGAAAATGCAGGAAAATTTTGTGAATTTCCACATGCTCTTTTTACAAAACTACGTATAACACGTAGGGGTGCCGTAAGTAGGGTAGCCAAATTTGGCAATTTATGCGAATTTTGGCCTGGTTGCGATAATACGTAAGTACTTCTTAATTTATTGCAATCTATTTTCCGTTCCTTTTTTTTAATTATACAGGAGCGGGAAAACGTCATCGTTCTTACTTTCAACTAATTTTAACAAAGTGCGTAAATGAGATTTGGCGTTATTATCCCTTATAGCAAATATGCCAAATTTCAAAACGCCCCAATGTGTAAATTCACGTATATCTTAGGAAATTCTGGATAAAAAAAACTCGAATTTTCGTAGATATGCTTAGAAATACAAGTACTTTAAGATGATGGTAAAAATTTTATAGGTCAGAATTCAAAATTTGTTTCGAAAAATTGATAAAATTTGTTTAAAAATACAAATTAACAAATAAATCATAAAAAATGGGTGAATTTGATTTGGAATGAACTTAAATTTCGAAATGTGGAAGGAAAAATACAAAAAGTTTAATAAAAAAGAGATATTAATAAATATATATATTAAATTCAATTAACATGGAGGAGCTAAAATTTTGAGAGCGAATTTTTTAAAAATTCCCGTGCGAGTTTTTACAAAACTTGGCAATCTGGCATCATTTGAGTCGTAGAATCGAAATATGGAAAGAAGTAACATACTGTGGGTAAAAAAAAGTATTTGCACACCTACATTTTCGTTTGCAATTCATAAAAAGAAGCATTAAGAAATAAAAAAATTGGTATTTCCAAATCAGAATAAGTTTAATCATCCGAAACAAACAGAAAAATTACAATAATATAAATAACAATGCTTTTTTGTAACAAAATTAAAATATCTCATATCAAAAAATATTTGCACACCTGCATGAATACAAAAGAAATAAAATATATAAGCAAATTTCAAATAACTAATATTTAGTATGCATTCCTTTAGCATCTATTACTGCTTGTAATCTTGCTGGCATTGATTTAATTAAATTTTCTGTAACAGTAGGGTCAGTATTCGACCACTCTTCAATAAGGGCTTAAGAGCAGATTTGCTTGAAATCTTCCTTTTTCTTATTTTTAAATCCAAAGAATTCCACAAATTTTCCAAAGGATTTAAGTCTGGTGATTGTGGTGAAGTGGCAAGTTTTCTGGGTACATTATAAAGCAACCACATACGTGTTATACCGGCAGTGTTCTTGGGATCATTGTCTTGCTGAAAATAGTACGAATTACTGATACCAATTTTATTGCACTTTGTGGCAAATTATCTCGCAACACATCAATATAGGTTCGAGCTATCATATTCCCATCAATAAAACACAAATTACCAACTCCTTTGCTAGCCATGCACCCCCAAATCATAACATAACCTCCTCCATGTTTAACTGTAGGTAACACATTTTGGGTATGAAAAGCAGTACAAGGTTTTCTCCAAATTATTTTCCTGCCATCTGATTTAAAGATATTGAACCTACTCTCGTCGGAGAATATGACATTTTTCCAGAAATGAATTGGCTTATTGTTATATTCCTTAGCGAATTCAAGTCTCTTCAGACTATTTCGTTCAGTTATGAGAGGTTTTTTTTTCCTTGGTGATCTCCCATAAATGTGTGCTTCATGCAGGACATTTCGAACACTTTGGGCACAGGTTTGAACTCCAGATGTTGAAGCGACATCATTGGCTAAAGTAATTGCACTAACAAATGGACTTTTTGATGCTTCTCTTATGAATTTTCGCTTCATTCGCAGTGAAAATTTCTTTGGGCGTCCAGAGCGCAAGTTATTTGATGTAGATCCTCTTTCTTTATAACGTTTTATAATATACCGAACAGTAGAGAAGCAAACATTTACTTTTTTACCTATTTCTCGATAACTTAGGCCATTTTCACGTAGAGACACAATTTTTTCTCGCAACGAAATCGGCAATTCAGATTTCTTAGGTGCCATTACAATTTGAATCGACAATCAACTGATAACGTTTCGACAACACCTAGTCGTCTTACGTACGTTATTTACTGCGGGATGACTGTCAAATAATAGCATAAAAATGCAAATTTGCTAAAGTTGAGTTGAGTGTGCAAATACTTTTTTGACATAAGCTATTTTAATATTGTTGCAAAAAATGTTTTTTTATTAATATTATTGTATTTTTAATTAATTTATATAAATAAGCTTATTCTATTTTTAAATGCCAATTTTTGTATTTCTTAATGCATTTTCTTATAAATTGTGAACAAAAATGTATGTGTGCAAATACTTTTTGTACCCACTGTACGTATCCTAAGTCGCGCTTTCGAGACATGAAAAACGCAATTTGAATTTTGTTAATCGGCTCAGTAGAACGGCAGATACGGGAAGTGTCCCATTTTGTGTTTTTGCGCAGTGTACTTCGCCAACATCACGCCAAAGTCGCCTAATCTGTACTTTTACTATTTTCACTTAAACGCATTTCTTGTATTATTTTCAATGCTTCGCATTGTATCAGAAGGGAACACGCATATTTTGTGATAGTATTAGAAGAGATATTTTTTCTAGGAACGATAACTTGTTCGGTTTTCAGTCTCTTGAAGCAAACATTTTTAAATATTCTTGATTTTTGGTACGATGTCGACGACACATAAATCCACATGGCTCAATTTCTCTTCCTTGTTCTAAATCATGGGTATCTAAACTAGGACCGTTTGAGGGCCACTTTGTAAAGGATAAAAATTTGCGAGGCCGCATTGCAAAGAAAGAAAAATTTGCTGGCCCACACGTACAATATTTTTAACAAATTGAAATAAAAATTAGCTCTATGTTGTTTTATTAAAATAAATTAATTTCTTTTTATTATTAATTTATTAATATTTGAATTAGATATTTATGTTATTATTAATTAGTAAAAGTTTCATTTCATTTAGTTCGGATTTCATACAAATGGAAAAAGTTCGAATTAATGAAGATGGTTGAATTTGCTTTTGTTGAACAAGCAAATCGATATCGGGTTCAATAGACGAGATAGCAATTCTTAATGCATTTTCAGGATGTTTGTCAGTGATCTTTGTTCTATATTTGTATACTTCATTCTTGAAAATAATTGTTCACGAATATAAGTGAAGACATTAATAAAGCATGATTGTTAAAATTAGGATATTTATCGCGGGGTAGGTAATCTTTATAAAACTCCAGTAAAAAAAAAATTTCAAATTTTTCTTTCAGTTGAATGTCACTTTGCATATCAACATGACATACTAAGATGTTTTTATTTAAATTTTTATTTTAAAATAAATGCCAACGAATCGAGTTCAAACATTTATTTTTTTAATAAAAATTTAAATACTTTCACAATTTGCGTACTTTAGACACCCATGTTCTAAATGTGTGATAACAAAATGGATTGCGAAAATGCGTATAAATCTAATTAAAATTAAATCCCGCAAACATGACTCCCCATATCCAGACATTCCGTATAACTCGACAACCTTTTTAAGATATTTCTAGGCCAAACAGAGCAAATATTACGTACAGTACATATAATTATTGTTTATCTTTCCTGTTCTCTTCAAGGATTTGAGTGTTCTTTTTCCGTAATTTTTGCCGTTTTTGCATTTTGCCATTAATTCTTGGAACTGTCTAACAAATTTCAAGGTATGTTGTAATACATGGCAACGCTGTTTGCTTCTTTAGAGGTGGTGGTGGTGTAATTAATTATGGCAAAGCACACTAGGGCTATCTGCCTAAGGGCAGGGATACCTTCGTGGAGGACGTTCTAAGGAAAACTGGCTCGTATACACGTTACACATGGGTAAAAACCACGAAAACACCCATGCAGCCAGCCCGTTCGCGGGATTCGAACCTCGGACCGAACTACCAGTGTCAGCGACTTTACCGCTCGGCCGCTGGTAGGCCGCTTTTTTAGAGGATACGAAAAAAGTCGGGTAGCGGCTGGCCGCTGTCTCACATACCTTTATATTGTTGCGAAATCAGAGCTTAAATTGCACGGGTTCTGGTACTTAATTACCGGAATTCGGCTATTAAGTACCGGGTTCCGGTACTTCTTAGTTTTTAGGATAAATAATAATGCTAGCCGGAGCCCTAAAAAAGAAGGCTTCGGTACTTCTTCTATGGAACTGAACAACAATTTCAGTGGAAATTTGATATCGAAAATTTTGATCTGATTATATTAAAAATTACTTATTAGATTTATTAAAATTAGAGATAAATTTAAAAAAAAAGACAAAAAAGAAAATCTGAAAGGTTTCAGATTCTAAAGTACGTCCAAAGAGGCGTTTTTTAAACATTTTGTGTGTTACCTTTACTTATTTAATATCCTGTTCTTTGCACTTAAACCATAAAATTCAGTTCAAGATAAATATCGCAAAATAATTTTAAATTGAACATATCTTTGTTTCCGAGACACAGTCTCACGCGCTGGAGATAAAAATGTTTTTTCTGTACAACGTTGCCATAGCTCGCTTTGAAATCGTAGAGTTTGTAAATCAAAAATTCGTTAAAGTTTTACAAAATATGAAATCGATAATGAAACAAATTTCAAATCTGTGCTTTCAGATGCCCATATTCGCAGTAGGATTACGTCATTCAAAATTGGATGGCTCTAGGTATCGTTCTTTTATCACAATGCGAAACACATACTTACATTTATGCAGATTCTTCATTATTTAATTTCTTCAAATATAATACAGGGCGATAATATTAGGTGACTACAGTTTGAAAAGTGAAGCGGGCATTCAGAGTGATTCGACACAAAATCGCAAACGAAAACAATAGTCTTTCAGAGACAAAGCCCCTTTGGACTAATAATCTAATATATAGTACGAATCTAATATATACTCGTATATTTAATCGAATAATAAATTATTCGATTAAATTATTATCTAATAATAAAGTTATTAGATTAAGTTATATTTAAAATCACCAAAGAAATAAATTTTAATATATTTCTTTTATTATTTATCACTTTGATCATTAATTATTTTAATGATTAACAATTTTATTAATTATTTTATTTATTTATTTATTCTTGTTCCTCTTTCCTGAGGGTCTACGGTAGGGCTTCGGCTCTCCTAATCTTAGAAATTAAGCCCTGTGTGAAACGTTAGAACAGCAGTTTTCAACCTTTTGTCTAACGCGTACCATCTAAACAAAAATTGATTGGATTGGATTATTTAATTATGACAAAGCACACGAGGGCTATCTGCCTAAAGGTAGGGATGCCTTTGTGGACAACCACAAGAGTTAAATTACTACAAACACACCTACAGATTTATTGATGACCTTATTACAATTAATAATTTTAGTAAAATTGAAAACTCCGACATTTATCCGAATTGTCTTAAACTTAATAAAACTAATAATTCACAAAATAGCATAGACTTTCTAGATCTTCAAATCATTAACTACAAAAAATTTTACTTTTTGACAAAACAAGAAACTTCAATTTCAATACTAACAAATTAATAAATTGGAACTCTAACATATCCAAAAAAGTAATTAACAATACTATAATTTATCAAATACAACGAATTAAAACTATATGCACAGATACAATAGATTTACAACGCGAAATTTTGATCCTTATCAAAATTCTCAAAAATAATCTAATTCCCTTTCAATTTATCAACCATTGCCTTAAAAGAGCAGGCGTTAAATACTCACTCTAAATCATTTAACTGATAGGGATATGATAATTTATTCCTAAACCTGAGAAGGCGGTATAAGTTGGATGACTGTCAGTTGAAAGATTTGTATATAGTGTAATTACTCAATTGTATATATTGTAAAAAGCTAATTGTCTTCAGACATATACTGTTACTATACTGTTACTAAAAAAATGGGCCTTTTTCCTGCCTTTAGACTGTCTACTAGCTCTTGGATAGCGAAAATGCCTTTTTCCTTTCTTAAATTCTTAATCATTGCGACACGACAATTAGCCAGAAATTAATTAATTTCCATTCACTAGTATTTTTAAAAAAATCTTAACAGACGGTCTCTCTCAGATAAGAACTCCACAAAATACATCCCTCAAGAATTCCAAGTCCCACCCACTACCATAAATTTCTTCACCCAAGTCTTGCCGACTGATATAATTCAAAGCCTCTACTGCCGCTAAGAATTTTCGGACACCCTACACTTCTGAGTCAGACACGAAGAGAACACACTGCCAACTCCCCCACTAGAAAGAATGTAAGTTACTTAATATCTTTCTGGCCTTTATATCTTCATGTACATTCACTGATCTTATTTATATTATTTTCTATTTTATTTTTATATTATTTTTATGTTCTCTTTGATTTGTTTTTGTAAAGTTTGCATTATTTATCTTTTTTATAATCTTCTATGTTTATTTCAACTTTACTTTGATTTCGATTTCATAATGACAATTTCCAATGTTTAAATTCTACAAATAATATAGTACAAAATACATAAAGATGATAGTGTCGGGGACGATTACTCGAGTTTTACAAGATTTCTCTACAGTAATTGATTTTTACTCCAAATTGAATTGACTAAAATGCTTCATGAGAATCAGTTTTTTGAGTAACAACTTGCCGGTTTGGCTTTAATTTATAACTCGAGTAAAGACGAAACACTTTCATATTTACGTATTTCTATCAATTATTGATCATTGAACGGGAGTTGGTTTGTTCCCCTTGAAAAGTCAACTAATTTCCGATCAATGACAATAATTACATGTTTTAATTTTTACTTTTACAATTGTAATATTATTCTTCGTGATGATTTAACTCCAGTCCCCGTTAAAACATTATTAACATTTTGCTTTCAAATTACTTCAAAACATCTTTCAAAATATAACTTACCAGTATGGATGCACACTTTTAAAATAATTCTACTTTAATTAAACTTAGGAGATAATATAATCAATTAATCAATACGGTTTAGGAAATAAATTATATAAATATATATATATATATATATTTATACATGTTAAAGTGACCGATTGCCACGAAAAAGCGAGGAGTACAACTATATGTTATAGCACTCCCATATACTAAAACATTCTACGACTACTCATTCTCGAGTTATTCGAGATACGCACATCTTGAAACGAAAAAACTTACAAATACCGAAAAATATCTTTGCTGAATTCATTTTACAATCCGTTATTGGAAAAAAAAAGCTCCATATTTATTCTGTCAAGATACTATGCCAAAAAAAGAAATCATTTCAATTGATTTATTGTGGTTTAAATTGGGTGACAATTACAGAGTTTTCTTGAAACCTGGTGCCCTAAATTTTTTGCAATTACAGTTCTTACTTTAATTTGTAGAAGGAATTAGAAGGTGACAGTTTTGTATCTTCCATTCTACAGGGCCGATTAACGAAATTTAGCTTGCATTTTTCATACCGGAAAAGCGCTTCTTTCGCAAACTTGTATAAGAGTTTTAAAACAATATTAAAAATTATCCAAATTGAAATAAGAATTTATAATTGAACAAACTCGAAAAATAAAAATGCGAAAGGGAAAATATACAAATTGTAAACATATAACAATAAATCTCCTTTTAAAGAGGTCGCTTACCTAAAGAAAATTTTCTGAGTTACATGAAATTCGAATTCAAATTACAAGAATTTGTTAACTAAATTGTTCTTTATTTAAAATCATTCTCTGGGATCTGGATATACTTATGGATTACGAGGAAATGGAAACCCTTAGGGCGGAGTCTTAAGTCTCAAAGTTTTGCCTCAAATGCCAATATTTTATGATTCATGCAGTTTTTCAAGAATAAAGCTTTGAATATTATAATAAATCATAAATGAATAATAATAAACAAAAGTCTTTAATAGAAATGAGATGACAAGACGAATGATTAAAATTTTATTGGAGAGCCAAAAGTGTTAATTTTACATTTAATTTTTAATAAAAGTCTAAACTTTATAACTAGTTCGAAATTTTTTTGAAATGGTAATAATAAATGAAATTGTAATAAAAAATATAATCAAAAATTTAGAAATAAGTAAATCAAATACAAAATTAAGATAATAATAGTAATAATATTAATAATAATAAAATTAATGCTAAGCAAAATAAAATATTAAGGAGAAAGAAATATAAAATTTAAAAAGTAACAATAAGAAAACACAAAAAACATAAAAGTAAATATTAATAAACAAATAAGTAAAAATAAAATAGCATTTAAAAAGAATATGATATAAACATAGTAAAAAATGCAGTAATTGCAAAAATATAATAAAAATAATTCTTAAGCTTTAATTAAAAGCCTTAATTTTGGCAAAATGCACAGTTTAGTCATAATTAAGCCACTTCCTTGGCTCCCCAATTAGTATCTTTTTTATTAAATAAATATAGGTTCTGCTTATGAGCTCAGTTTTTCAGTCAGTCAAGGAGATCATCACATGACCAGTCCCTGGTCAGTCAATGTCCAAATTTATACAATCAATGAGATCGTCTCTTATTTAGTCAATGTCCTATATTTATTCAGTCACTTCAGTCACTGGTCAATTAGTGTGATCGTCAGTTAGTCAGTCTCTCGTCAGTCAATGTACAATTTTTAGTCAGTCAATTAGATTGGTGTCATTTCGAACAAATGTATCACGAACATAAATTGAAATTATGTAAACTTAGATTTTGATATGATGCTTTAAACTGTTATGTTT
The DNA here is from genome assembly GCF_044657685.1 of Stegodyphus dumicola. Classification (NCBI taxonomy): domain Eukaryota; kingdom Metazoa; phylum Arthropoda; class Arachnida; order Araneae; family Eresidae; genus Stegodyphus; species Stegodyphus dumicola. The sequence goes on from NC_140777.1 coordinate 24,832,132, forward strand.
ATTTTTGATTTTTTTAAAGCGAAAATATTTCAGTAAAGCTTTTCTTAATTTTGAAATTGTGAAACGCTTGCTGCGCTGTGATGAAGGATGTTGAGTATTCTCGTCATCAACGTAGATAACAGCGACGGTATCAACGACGATATCAATAAGGCGTTCTTGAAATTCTTGAATTGGTTTCACTTCTAATCTGTCTACTTGATCCATTTTGCTATTTATTTCTGGTTCATTATTTGTGTTGATGAGATTGCCGAAATTGATGTCCCCTTGTGCTCCAAGATCGGTATGCGATACAATGCATTCAGCATCCAATGATTTAATAGAGGCATTCAAAGTGGGGTTTTCCTGGTTGAAGATGGTTATTCTGCTATTCATGCCTGTTTGATTACCTGAGTTATCAGGTTTTGGGTAATCAAAATTCCTTTCTGCTTCTTCATGGAAGTAATTCAATTGATTTCCATCACTTATATGGTAAACTTCAGTGGGATTATTATTGAAATCTTTGGCAAAACGTTCGATGTGGTCAGTGTCACTATCGATATGCAAATTTAGAAGATTATTATCAAAAGCTTCGTTAGGAATTTGGAGAAGATGGGTGTCATCGTCTATATCCACATCAAAGGAATCGTCATTATGTTCATGAATATCAGCACATGAATCAAAGAAATCTAAATTATGTACCTTCGTTCCGGCACTATAGTTGTGTTCATTAAGGTTAATGGTATTTTCATCGTTACTTTTTCGAGTTTTCTCTTCTCTTCGAGGAAACAAAATGAAGGCAATCGCAAAACAAATAAGTATGCCCAATAGGCTGTCGATAAACGGTGTTGGTATAAAAACGTAACATAATACTGTCAACAAAAAGAAGCCCATTTCTAAAAATGGCCCGAATTCGTTTTCAGCAGTAAAAATAACAAATTTAAGCAAATGTGATCCACACGTAAAATTTTAGCACCACTAGATTTGATATCTCTAATGATTATGGTTTATTAGCATTGTTAAAAAAGTATTCATTAACTTTGTTGTAATTCAACAAAAGTCTAAAACAATTATTAGTAACTTGATTGTTACAAATGTTATTAAAAGGATTCTTTGAATATGTAGCAATGAAAGATGTTCTGATATATAACTCTACTCATAATATAAAGGAAGTTTCTGTGTGTGTTTCTTTCGTTCATGCTGCGTGTTAGCTAATAGACTCAGGGCTACGAATTTGGTACATAGGTACATGTACACAAAAGCCAGTATACCTCGAACAGAGTTTTAAGCTCAACAATATGCTTCCATAAGAAACCATACTATCAGACGTCATTCTGACATCATATCAGGCGACGACATTTCATACGACCATCATAACAGACATTGTGAACATTGAAAACCGAGTGAATAGAACATATCGTTTCAGTTCTCTACATTCCTCAATAACAAGATATAATAAGTTGAGACAACGTAGGGTTTTCAGAGCGCTTACCTTACTAAGGGATTCAGGGAATGGAATTAAGGTAGCTCGTGCAATGGTCACTTTCTCATCCAACAGATTATGACTAGAGAGCGGAAACGAGAAAGTGACTTATATTTCATCTTCGGTGAACCAATAGAGCTAAATTATGCGTCTGCTTAATCAAAGAATCTCTAACTAGAAGAAGTAAAGGTTCACCGGGGTAAATGTGGCTCCGTCAGACCGAAGAGACACATTATGTATATCCTTGAAGCTTACTTTAAAGGGGCAAACCATTCCAAAGCTATCCACCCTCCGTACCTCACTGCGCATGTGCGAAATAACATCAGGAGGCAACAAAGCAGCATCAAAGAATGCGGCATGCCGTCGGCCATGTTAGCAATCTTTTACCACGTTGTTCGAAAACGTTCTTTGTTGTTGTAGTCAGAGGTACTTGGTTTCAGCTATGTGAAATTCTTTTAAAGACTTTTTAAATGTAATGCTGTAAGTGAAATGGTTTTGGCTATTGGGTGAAAACTTTGCTCTTGGTTTTCACAATGGTCATTCCAAATAATTGTCTAAACGTTTTCATGGTAATTTGTTTTTAAAGTTGTTGTCGGATAATTATAATGTATTTCAGTGTTTTCAATTTATTTAGGGGTGCCTTTAATTGTCTTTAAATGTGTTTTTCTGTTTCAGTTAGTTATTGCAAATTTTGCTTTTAAAATTTCACTGTAAAGTTTTAACTATGGATCCATAAAAATTTATTACGTTTTGTATGGCATGTGTTTTCCCCCCTTTTTAAGTTTACAGAAGAAAAGAATTAAGAAATTTATTTCATTTAAATTTTGTCTTCGTACGGCTCGCTGTTTAAATTGAAAGTAAAAATTGGACAGGAATTCTATAATTCGCCCCAAAATTCCAACTAACATCCTTTTGCTCAGAAAACTCCAGAAATGTATGAAAATAAAACATTTTGAGTTATTTCAAAGTAAAAAATTTACTATCTCCTCGAAGTGCGCTGTTTAAATTTCACCCTGCGCTGGTGTTTCACTGCATAGCCGTGGCTCTTCGGTACAGCGGCGCAGAGGCGAAACAGGTTTACATTGCGTCTATGGAAGCTTTCATTCTTCTCCTTAGAGATTCTTTGGCTTAATGCTGTTGGCTGAACATCCTTCTAAAACTTATACACATGCCTGAAAAAATTCATGACACTTAGAATGGAAATCTTTTATCTTCACTACTTATTGGGTCACAATCACAGAGTTAAGGAAAGTGGGAGTTTAATTAAACTATTCTTTTGTCTTTTCTCTAAAATCAGTGCATTGGTTTCAGAATATTATATTCGATCTAAAGGTCTCACATCGCTTTTCCTCCTACTCAAATCTTTCGATTTTTATTTATACATAAAATCATAAACACTTTCGCTCACCACTTACATAACATGAACGTATATTTAAATTAGGTACATGCACCCAATAAAATATATGATGTGGCCACCACATGACTTCTTTGTAAGGACTATTAAAACACCTGCATTAATAACTGTAAAATATATAAAAATATAAAACGTTTATTACAGTTAAAAACAATTTTTACAATTAAAATTAGAGTTTCTGCATCCAAACAAGCAAATCAGCCAACAGGCAAACTGACCAAAATTTTGGTATACAGTATTGAAGGTTAATGCTTAGTCTCCCTATGCAAACGGACATGGAAGTTAGCGCACCAAATGACTTAAATCACTAACTCTACTAGCTCTTTCAAATGCAAATAAATGGTGGCCTCGTTGCGCCTACCATCACTTTTACATTGCTTATAAATCGATAGCTATCCCATGCAATAAAGTTGTAAAATACGTAACCGCAACATAAGAACAACATAATTATACCCCTTTAAAAGGCAAAAATGCAAAATTTACTAATAGATAAGAACACAAATACAGAGCTGAACGAGCCGGTTTGGCTTTAACTTATAACTCGAGTAAAGACGAAACACTTTCGTATTTACGTATTTTTATCAATTATTGTTCATTGAACGGGAGTTGGTTTTGATGTACGTGTGAGTAACACGTGCATACGAAAATAAAACCTAACATTAACTAGGAAAGCCGAAATCTTAGTTAAGATAGACATGTTACAATTAATAATCAAATTTAATAAGGAAAAGTAACAGTTGCCGGGTACATTATAACGGCTTAAGAAATTCAGAGCACAGTACAGATGCGAGTACACAAGTTCACATATCTCGGCGAAACAGAGACGCACACATTTGTTGAAGTAGTTCCCCTTGACTGCCGGGGAAAATTCTTCTCTCCCCGTCAGCCTGTATGTTTGCCAAACGGGTTTACTGTTTCACCAATTGGCGCTTTTCTGTACAGTTTTTAAGTCCGTATCGCCTGTTTGGCGCTGCCGCTGCATACTCCCTCCGCAGTGTCAACGAAATGTGACATACCGATGCGGGGGTCGGATTAATCGTCCAGAACGGGTGATACAAATGTCCGAAGTTTTTTTCACACTCTTGGAAGCAACTTGAAAAGAGTCCATAGTTACAAAAGCGGGTGTCAGTCTATCTATGGAGATCGTTTGCTTAGTCCATTTTATTTCGAGATCAAACGTTTTATCTCGTCTTTCTAGCACATTAAATGGTCCATCATAAGGAGTTTGAAGTGGTTTTCTAACTCCGTCGTGTAGAACAAACACATATGTGGACTTGTGAAGGCGTGGATGAATGAAACATGTTCGCTGACCGTGGCTAGAAGTCGTGGTCGGGCGGACACTGGCAAAGTGAGATTTTAAATCCTCCACAAACTGTTTGGGGAACGCATCCGGAGGTGTCGGATTGAAAAATTCTCCTGGGAGACGGATAGTCTTTCCATACACCAGTTCAGAAGTGGTTGCTCCTATGTCCTCTTTGAGAGCGGCGCGGAAACCCATCAGCAGCGTTGGAAGGGCAGCCACCCAGTCACTGGTATCGTGCGCTTTTAAGGCAGCTTTCAAAGGACGGTGGAATTCCTCGATCAGTCCGTTTGCCTGTGGGTGGTACGGAGACATCCTGATCCTCTTGATTCCCAATAATTGGGAAAGGGCTCGAAATAAGCCGCTTTCAAACTGTCGCCCTTGGTCGGTAGTAATAACAGTCGGACAACCAAATCGAGTAATCCAGTGGTCATAGAAAGCCTGTGCTACTGTGCGTGCTGTTATGTCTGGTATGGGTACTGCTTCGGGCCATCTAGTAAATCTATATATCATAGTTAGACAGTAATAATTATTTTGAGAAGGAGGTAGGGGACCAACAAGGTCAAGGTGGACGTGATCAAACCTCTGTGATTGGTCTGGAAACTTCATTAACGGGGTTCTAGTATGTCTGCTTAATTTTGCTTTCTGGCACGGAATGCACTGCCGTGCCCATTTCGCGCAATCTTTGCGGATGGAAGACCAAACAAACCGTGAACATACTAACTTTGTTGATGCGCGAATGCCGGGGTGAGACAAATTGTGCAAGGTGGCAAAAACTTTCTCACGGAATGCCGGAGGAATGTAAGGACGGGCGTTACCTGTTGACACATCGCAATATATCGAAAAGCTACAATTCGGTAAGGTAACTTTTTTGAGATGTAGAACTTTTGACTCTTTAAGCAATGTTTGTAATTCTGTGTCGATTTCTTGCATTTTAGCGATTTCCTCATAGTCGATAGGGTTAGGCATGCTTATTGCTTCTATACGCGAAAGTACGTCGGCAGCGATATTCTCCGAACCTTTTATATGGCGAATTTCAGTGGTGAATTGTGAGATAAAGTCTAACTGCCTAGCCGGACGAGGTGAACACTTATCCAAACGCTGTCGGAATGCATACGTGAGCGGTTTGTGATCGGTGATTAAAGAAAAGTTCCGTGCTTCCAACATATGCTTAAAATGCCTAATAGCAGCATAAGCTGCCAATAGCTCTCGATCATACGCACTATAGTTCCTTTCCGCCTGCGAAAGCTTTCGTGAGAAAAATGCGAGAGGCTGTAAATTTCTATCAACTATTTGTGATAGCGTTCCACCGATCGCGAAGTCTGACGCATCAACCTGTGAAACCAACTGGGCATCTTTCTTCGGGTGTGCCAAAAGAACAGCATTACCGATTAGCTGTTTGCACTTTTGAAATTCACTCCGCGCTTCCTCAGACAAATTCAGGATTGTCTTATCATTTTTCTTAGCCCCTTTTAAATACGAAGTTAAATGTATTTGATTCTGGGCTACGTTGGGTAAAAATCGACGGTAAAAATTTAAAAATCCTAAAAATCTCTGCAAATCTTTTACCGTTTTAGGAAGTGGGTAGTTAAGTATCGGTTCCACTTTGTTCGTCAGAGGCTTGGTACCATCTTTATTGATTATATGGCCTAAAAAGATATTTCCGGAACGCCGAAAACACATTTCGAAGCGTTAATTGTCAATCCATATGAAGTTAATCTTTCAAAAACAGTACGTAGGTGAGATTTATGCTCATCTTCCGTATGACTAAATATCAAAATATCATCTAAGTAGACGTAGGCGAATTTTAGATCTCCAAGAATTTCGTTCATAAACCTTTGAAAGGTTTGAGCTGCTCCGCACAGTCCGAAATTTAAAAACGGAAATTCGAAAGACCAAATGGGGTGCAAACTGCAGTTTTCGGTATATGATCTGGATGGACTGGTATATGATGATATGCCCGAACGATATCAATTTTTGAAAAAATTGTCTTTCCGCTAAGCGTATTATTAAAGTCTTGTAAATGCGGGATAGGGTATCTGTCGGGTTCGGTGCACGCGTTTAGTTTTCGGTAGTCTCCTACTGGCCGTATGTCGCCCGAACTTTTAGAAACTACATGAAGAGGTGATGACCATGCTGATTTTGATGGTCTACAAATACCTTGATCTATCATAAATTGAAATTCTTTTTTTACTGCTTCGTATAACTTAGGGCTTAACCTACGCGGTTTACTGTGCACAGGAGGACCGTATGTTTCGATGTAATGAACCGTACTATGTTTTACTCTACACGAATCGGATTTTAACTTCAGTACTTTAGGAAAGTCTTTCAAGATTCTGTGATATGGTGAATCACCAGATATTAACTTTACCGAAAAATAATTTTTAGAATCGGAAAGAGAACCAATACGAGTTAATTTCGTAGTATTATCGATAAGCCTACCTCGTTTTAAATCGATTAAAAGATCAAAATGCCTTAAAAAGTCGGCTCCTATTATAGGCACTGGTACATCGGTGATTAAAAACTTCCAAGAAAAGTTTCGTCTAAGTCCTAAACTCACAGTTAACAATTTTGTTCCATACGTAGAAATTCTGGAATTATTCGCGGCAAATAATTGAAGCGAATCAGGATGCATTTTCCTAAACTTAGAAGTCGGTGTCACATATGAAACATCCGAGCCCGAATCAATCAAAAAGTTTAAATTTAATCTGTTATCGTAAACATGTAAACGACATGAATGCGCGACTGCCGATGAATTTCGATCGATAGCCGCTACTACTAGTTTTCCTGGGCCGTAGTGTTCTGAGAAAAGGAACAAGGTGCTCGACATTTTCGTGCATTACTACCGAATCGCGAATGAAAATAACAATAATTGTTCACACGCTCTCGGGAATGCCCACGCGAAAAACTACGTGCTTTGTTATGTTGATCCCGGGGGAAATTATTCCTCGTGTTTCCGCGGGAGAGTCGCTCGTCTTGTTTACTTAGGGCAGAGATTTCACTCCTTAAGGCCTTAAGCTCCTCGAGGGGGGCACCAGAATCGTTAGGGTTTCTGGGGGAACTGGCCGAAGCTGCCTGGACCGCGAACACGCTGTTGTTCGTTGGCGTGCGCACTTCAGCTATCTTATCAGCCATTTTTGCTAAATTGTCTAAGGATTCCAAACTTATTGATAAAATGGCATGCACCTCGGAAGGTAACCTTTGCAGCCATAATGATTTTAAAAATTCGTCAGTTATACAGTTTCCACCTAATTCTCTCATTTTTCTCAATAAGTGAGATGGTTTGTCGTCCCCTAAATGCAATTCAGAAATAAGTCTGCGTATTTGCTCGCTTTCCGAATCTGAGAATTCTCCTATTAACCTAGCTTTAAGGGCATCATATTTAGCCGTCGCTGGGGGATTAAATAAAATATCTGATACTGCGGAAAGAGTTTCAGGGTCTATCGAAGAAACCACGTGGTTGTATTTTGTACTATCGCTACTAATCTTCGCTAAAGCAAAGTTACTTTCAACTTGAATAAACCAAAGTTTAACATTATTTTTCCATAAAGGGGGAATTTTAACTGCCACGTGTGAGATTTGTGGCTCCTGAACCGCCATATTCGATTCCTCGTTGGTTTGGCCTTCCGATCCTGGCATGGTTGCCAATTATAAATATATCGTAAATCGTAAACTTAATGTTTTGCACTATACCTTATCAAAACAGTATCAATTTAGAATAAAATAACGAAGACATTCAATATCTCAATAAAAGTGTGAGCACAAATATTACTCAAAGATCAATTTTAAACAATCAATAATTAAATTAAAACTATAATTTTAGAGCAAAACATATCACAAAAACATAATTAAGACCAATCACAGATAATTAAAAAAATTTGACCACATACCTGTAAATCCTCCTTAAGTGTGATAAACCACGTGTAATCCGTACGATAAAATGAGGAGGAAATGAATAGGGTGGAGCCTTTATCAGTCATAAGGAAGAGCATTGGCATCAAAATAAGGCATATTTTTAGTTTTTTAACAAAGATTGAGACAGATAGTCATTAGGGATCGAAACAGAAGGAGCGAGGGACAGGGTCACCAATGATGTACGTGTGAGTAACACGTGCATACGAAAATATCCCTAACATTAACTAGGAAAGCCGAAATCTTAGTTAAGATAGACATGTTACAATTAATAATCAAATTTAATAAGGAAAAGTAACAGTTGCCGGGTACATTATAACGGCTTAAGAAATTCAGAGCACAGTACAGATGCGAGTACACAAGTTCACATATCTCGGCGAAACAGAGACGCACACATTTGTTGAAGTAGTTCCCCTTGACTGCCGCGGAAAATTCTTCTCTCCCCGTCAGCCTGTAGGTTTGCCAAACGGGTTTACTGTTTCGCCAATTGGCGCTTTTCTGTACAGTTTTTATGATTACATGTTTTAATTTTTCCTTTTACAATTGAAATTTTATTCTTCATGATGATTTAACTCCAGCCCCCGTTAAAAAATTATTAACATTTTACTTTCAACTTACTTCAAAACATCTTTCAAAATATAACTTACCAGTATGGATTCACACTTTTAAAATAATTCTACTTTAATTAAACTTAGGAGATAATATAATCAATTAATCAATACTGTTTAGGAAATAAATTATTATTAACTAACTTTGCAACAATTGCGCAAGTAGTAATAACTTGTATTCACACTAAATGGATTTAAGATCATACAACATTTGATATGCTAAATAGCAGCTATTAGCGCTATTTATCTCTTACCTAATGTACCCACTTTATATATTATCTCCATTCTTTTTTACGTTTTAAACTTCTTATACAAAAAATTTACTGTATTGAAGGTTAGCAGCCTGCTTACTTTTATATCTTGCTAGTTTAACTCATATTAAAATCATTAAATGTCATTCCACTAGATGACAAACTTGAAAATTTAACGCCATGCCTGCTACAGGTAAACCCAAAAAAACAATTTCTATGAAAAACATTTAACTGTATTTACATGATTACATGCGGTACTTTACATATTAAATATATAGGACAGACTAAAAACAATCTTAACTTTCGGATCAATAACCATAGAGCTCAAATCAAAAAATTCAACGCACAAAAAAAAAAAAAAAAAAAAAAAAACATTAAAATAAGTACGCCATCACAACTGAATACAGCAGAATTAGAAAACTTTAAACACCATGACTTCAACTCTATTCAACTTCAGATACTACATATAATACCCAATCACAAAACACGAATTTTTCAGGAATCTCTCTATATACTAAAACAACGTTCACTTTATCCATATTGACTTAACACTTATATACATAGTCATAGAGATACTTCTAAGAAGTCTATTTTCATCCAATTTAAGATCTACAGCAACAAAACGCAGAGAGGAAAAAGAGGAAGCAAAATAAAAAATAATGCGAGATTTTTATCCACTTTGGATACACTTGCATTGAAAAAACAATTGAAATGTTTTTTTGACTCACACTACTTTCCCAAGAAACTTCTCAACTGGTTACACTCCTGTACTAATAAATTCCTTATCAAACTAAAAAAATCATTCAAGAAAGCTACGACGACATACAAATCATCAAAGACATGATTCTTGATTTTAGTCTTTTCAGACTCTCTAATAGTCTCACTCAACGCAAAATTTATTTTAAAGTCAATTTTCTACATCCGCAGTTTGACAATATTCATTTCTCAAGAATCATCAGAGATTGTAAAGATTACTTCCCCGCAGTTAACACAATACCAATGATTGCATTTAAATATCAAAGGACCTTAAGCAACTTGCTCACTAACCACCATGAAATAGATGAAACTGCAGAATGACATTGTAAGACACCAATTTACAGCAATTACGTAGATTCTCAACACCAGCACATAATTACTGGCAACTTGAATATCATACAAAACCATCAACTAAAAACACTAATGATTTATGGTACAAAATTTAGACCAGTCAGAAACATGACTACAAATTACTGTTACAAGACTTTCGAAAACAACATCAACGAATTTATAGTTAAAGCAAGCTATCAACTGAATTTACCCATAGATACCTTCTTAAAATGGAAAGCTAAAATTTTTCAACGCATATCCACCGAAATCAGTCACCTCAAATTTAAAAGTACACTGAATTGGTCGCAACTTACATCAGATATTAATCAATTAAAACAGCTTTTTACTATTACAAAAATAGATAAATCAACAATAACTTTAGCATTATATGAAAACAATTCTATGCTGAAATTATTCATAAAGAACTTCTCAACGCAACTACTTATCAATTAGCCAACCTTACAGAAACATCTATAATAAACAGGATTAAAACCTTTCATAAGAAACTCAATATTACTTTCAATGCAAACTACAACAGATTTACTAATCTTTATGCGATTCCCAAATTCCATAAAACACCATTAAAATTTAGATTTATAGCTAATGGAACTAATAATTAAAAGAAAAATGTAGAATATTATTTTTCAATTCAACTTAATAAAATCTGTAAATTTATTTTCACTGATTGTAACACTAATCATAACTATTGCTGGATCATTCATAATAACACTCATGTCATTAATACCATTCAAACCATTAACATCCAAAACATTAACTGCTATGATTTTGAAAACTTATATACCTCACTTCCTCTAGAAGAAATCTGTACCAGTCTACTTGATCTACCTAAACTTTTCCCTAATATACTCAATATCATGACTCTTGACAAATGGAAAACCTACCTAAAATGCACACTTTTTCATAACTACATCAAGTTTCAAAATCAACTTTTTAAACAAGTCAGAGGATTGCCAATGGGCTTACATTCCAGCACCTCGATCTGTAATATCTTTTTATTTGTCAAAGAATTTAACTTCCAAAAAAATCTACAACCACAAGAGTTAAATTACTACAAACACACCTACAGATATATTGATGACCTTATTACAATTAATAATTTTGGTAAAATTGAACACTCCGAGATTTATCCGAATTGTCTTACACTTAATAAAACTAATAATTCACAAAATAGCATAGACTTTCTAGATCTTTAAATCATTAACTACAAAAATATTTACTTTTTGACAAAACAGGAAACTTCAATTTCAATACTAACAAATTAATAAATTGGAACTCTAACATATCCAAAAAAGTAATTAACAATACTATAATTAATCAAATACAACGAATTAAACTATATGCACAGATACAATAGATTTACAACGCGAAATTTTGATCCTTATCAAAATTCTCAAAAATAATCTAATTCCCATTCAATTTATCAACCATTGCCTTAAACGAGGAGGCGTTAAATACTCACTCTAAATCAGTTAACTGATAGGGATATGATAATTTGTCCCTAAACCTGAGAAGGCGGTATAACTTGGATGACTGTCAGTTGGAAGATTTGTATATAGTGTAATTACTCAATTGCATATATTGTCAAAAGCTAATTGTCTTCAGACATATACTGTTACTATACTGTTACTAAAAAAATGGGCCTATTTCATGCCTTTAGTCTGTCTATCAGCTCTTGGACAGTGAAAATTCCTTTTTCCTTTCTTAAATTCTTAATCATTGTGACACGACAATTAGCCAGAAATTAATTAATTTCCATTCACTAGTAATTTCAAAAAAATCTTAACAGACAGTCTCTCTCAGATAAGAACTCGACAAAATACATCCCTCAAGAATTCCAAGTCCCACCCACTACCATAAATTACTTCACCCAAGTCTTACCGACTGATATTATTCAAAGCCCCTACTGCCGCTAGGAACTTTCGGACACCCTACACTTCTGAGTCAGACACGAAGAGAACACATTGCAAACTACCCCACTAGAAAGAATGTAAGTTACTTAATACCATTTGTGGCCGTATATCTTCATGTACATTCACTGATCTTATTTATATTATTTTCTATATTATTTTTATATTATTTTTATATTGTCTTTGATTTGTTTTTACAAAGTTTGCATTATTTATCTTAATTTGTAATCTTCTACGTTTATTTCAACATTACTTTGAATTCGATTTCATAATGATAATTTCCAATGTTTAATTTCTACAAATAATATAGTACTCAAATGCATAAACATGAAAGTGTCGGGGACGTTTACTGGAATTAAATAGAATTTCTCTACAGTAATTGATTTTTACTCCAAATTGAATTGACTAAAATGCTTCATAAGAATAAGTCCTTTGAGTATCAGCATTGGTTCATAATTCCTTCTATTCGCGGAAATATTTGGCCTGACTAGAATTGCCGGTTTGCCTTTAACTTATAACTCGAGTAAAGAAGAAACACTTTCGTATTTACGTATTTTTATCAATTATTGTTCATTGAACGGGAGTTGGTTTGTTCCCCTTGAAAAGTCAACTAATTTCCGATCAATGACAATGATTACATGTTTTAATTTTTCCTTTTACAATTGAAATTTTATTCTTCATGATGGTTTAACTCCAGTCCCCATTAAAACATTATTAACATTTTACTTTCAAATTACTTCAAAACATCTTTCAAAATATAATTTACCAGTATGGATTCACACTTTTAAAATAATTCTACTTTAATTAAACTTAGGAGATAATATAATCAATTAATCAATATTGTTTAGGAAATAAATTATGTATATATATATATATATATATATATATATATATATATTTATACAAGTTAAAGTGACCGATTGCCACGAAAAAGCGAGGAGTACGACTATATGTTATAGCACTCCCATATACTAAAATATTCTACGTCTACTCATTCTCGAGTTAATCGAAATACATATCTCTTGAAACGAAAATACTTGCAAATACCGAAAAATCTCTTTATTGAATTCATTTTACAATCCGTTATTGGAAAAAAGAGCTCCTTATATACTCTGTCCAAAAACTATGCCAAAAAAATCATTTCAATTGATTTATAGTGGGTTAAATTGAGTCACAACCACAGAGTTTTCTTGAAACCTGGTACACTAAAGTTTTTGCAATTACAGTTCTTACTTTAATTTGTACAAGGAATTAGAAGGTGACAGTTTTGTATCTTCCATTCTACAGGGCCGATTAACGAAATTTAGCTAGCATTTTTCATACCGGAAAATCGCTTCTTTCGCAAACTTGTATAAGAGTTTTAAAACAATATTAAAAATTATCCAAATTGAAATAAGAATTTATAATTGAACAAACTCGAAAAATAAAAATGCGAAAGGGAAAATATACAAATTGTAAACATATAACAATAAATCTCCTTTTAAAGAGGTCGCTTACCTAAAGAAAATTTTCTGAGTTACATGAAATTCAAATTCAAATTACAAGAATTTGTTAACTAAATTGTTCTTTATTTAAAATCATTCTCTGGGATCTGGATATACTTATGGATTACGAGGAAATGGAAACCCTTAGGGCGGAGTCTTAAGTCTCAAAGTTTTGCCTCAAATGCCAATATTTTATGATTCATGCAGTTTTTCAAGAATAAAGCTTTGAATATTATAATAAATCATAAATGAATAATAATAAACAAAAGTCTTTAATAGAAATGAGATGACAAGACGAATGATTAAAATTTTATTGGAGAGCCAAAAGTGTTAATTTTACATTTAATTTTTAATAAAAGTCTAAACTTTATAACTAGTTCGAAATTTTTTTGAAATGGTAATAATAAATGAAATTGTAATAAAAAATATAATCAAAAATTTAGAAATAAGTAAATCAAATACAAAATTAAGATAATAATAGTAATAATATTAATAATAATAAAATTAATGCTAAGCAAAATAAAATATTAAGGAGAAAGAAATATAAAATTTAAAAAGTAACAATAAGAAAACACAAAAAACATAAAAGTAAATATTAATAAACAAATAAGTAAAAATAAAATAGCATTTAAAAAGAATATGATATAAACATAGTAAAAAATGCAGTAATTGCAAAAATATAATAAAAATAATTCTTAAGCTTTAATTAAAAGCCTTAATTTTGGCAAAATGCACAGTTTAGTCATAATTAAGCCACTTCCTTGGCTCCCCAATTAGTATCTTTTTTATTAAATAAATATAGGTTCTGCTTATGAGCTCAGTTTTTCAGTCAGTCAAGGAGATCATCACATGACCAGTCCCTGGTCAGTCAATGTCCAAATTTATACAATCAATGAGATCGTCTCTTATTTAGTCAATGTCCTATATTTATTCAGTCACTTCAGTCACTGGTCAATTAGTGTGATCGTCAGTTAGTCAGTCTCTCGTCAGTCAATGTACAATTTTTAGTCAGTCAATTAGATTGGTGTCATTTCGAACAAATGTATCACGAACATAAATTGAAATTATGTAAACTTAGATTTTGATATGATGCTTTAAACTGTTATGTTTATTTTTGATTTTTTTAAAGCGAAAATATTTCAGTAAAGCTTTTCTTAATTTTGAAATTGTGAAACGCTTGCTGCGCTGTGATGAAGGATGTTGAGTATTCTCGTCATCAACGTAGATAACAGCGACGGTATCAACGACGATATCAATAAGGCGTTCTTGAAATTCTTGAATTGGTTTCACTTCTAATCTGTCTACTTGATCCATTTTGCTATTTATTTCTGGTTCATTATTTGTGTTGATGAGATTGCCGAAATTGATGTCCCCTTGTGCTCCAAGATCGGTATGCGATACAATGCATTCAGCATCCAATGATTTAATAGAGGCATTCAAAGTGGGGTTTTCCTGGTTGAAGATGGTTATTCTGCTATTCATGCCTGTTTGATTACCTGAGTTATCAGGTTTTGGGTAATCAAAATTCCTTTCTGCTTCTTCATGGAAGTAATTCAATTGATTTCCATCACTTATATGGTAAACTTCAGTGGGATTATTATTGAAATCTTTGGCAAAACGTTCGATGTGGTCAGTGTCACTATCGATATGCAAATTTAGAAGATTATTATCAAAAGCTTCGTTAGGAATTTGGAGAAGATGGGTGTCATCGTCTATATCCACATCAAAGGAATCGTCATTATGTTCATGAATATCAGCACATGAATCAAAGAAATCTAAATTATGTACCTTCGTTCCGGCACTATAGTTGTGTTCATTAAGGTTAATGGTATTTTCATCGTTACTTTTTCGAGTTTTCTCTTCTCTTCGAGGAAACAAAATGAAGGCAATCGCAAAACAAATAAGTATGCCCAATAGGCTGTCGATAAACGGTGTTGGTATAAAAACGTAACATAATACTGTCAACAAAAAGAAGCCCATTTCTAAAAATGGCCCGAATTCGTTTTCAGCAGTAAAAATAACAAATTTAAGCAAATGTGATCCACACGTAAAATTTTAGCACCACTAGATTTGATATCTCTAATGATTATGGTTTATTAGCATTGTTAAAAAAGTATTCATTAACTTTGTTGTAATTCAACAAAAGCCTAAAACAATTATTAGTAACTTGATTGTTACAAATGTTATTAAAAGGATTCTTTGAATATGTAGCAATGAAAGATGTTCTGATATATAACTCTACTCATAATATAAAGGAAGTTTCTGTGTGTATTTCTTTCGTTCATGCTGCGTGTTAGCTAATAGACTCAGGGCTACGAATTTGGTACATAGGTACATGTACACAAAAGCCAGTATACCTCGAACAGAGTTTTAAGCTCAACAATATGCTTCCATAAGAAACCATACTATCAGACGTCATTCTGACATCATATCAGGCGACGACATTTCATACGACCATCATAACAGACATTGTGAACATTGAAAACCGAGTGAATAGAACATATCGTTTCAGTTCTCTACATTCCTCAATAACAAGATATAATAAGTTGAGACAACGTAGGGTTTTCAGAGCGCTTACCTTACTAAGGGATTCAGGGAATGGAATTAAGGTAGCTCGTGCAATGGTCACTTTCTCATCCAACAGATTATGACTAGAGAGCGGAAACGAGAAAGTGACTTATATTTCATCTTCGGTGAACCAATAGAGCTAAATTATGCGTCTGCTTAATCAAAGAATCTCTAACTAGAAGAAGTAAAGGTTCACCGGGGTAAATGTGGCTCCGTCAGACCGAAGAGACACATTATGTATATCCTTGAAGCTTACTTTAAAGGGGCAAACCATTCCAAAGCTATCCACCCTCCGTACCTCACTGCGCATGTGCGAAATAACATCAGGAGGCAACAAAGCAGCATCAAAGAATGCGGCATGCCGTCGGCCATGTTAGCAATCTTTTACCACGTTGTTCGAAAACGTTCTTTGTTGTTGTAGTCAGAGGTACTTGGTTTCAGCTATGTGAAATTCTTTTAAAGACTTTTTAAATGTAATGCTGTAAGTGAAATGGTTTTGGCTATTGGGTGAAAACTTTGCTCTTGGTTTTCACAATGGTCATTCCAAATAATTGTCTAAACGTTTTCATGGTAATTTGTTTTTAAAGTTGTTGTCGGATAATTATAATGTATTTCAGTGTTTTCAATTTATTTAGGGGTGCCTTTAATTGTCTTTAAATGTGTTTTTCTGTTTCAGTTAGTTATTGCAAATTTTGCTTTTAAAATTTCACTGTAAAGTTTTAACTATGGATCCATAAAAATTTATTACGTTTTGTATGGCATGTGTTTTCCCCCCTTTTTAAGTTTACAGAAGAAAAGAATTAAGAAATTTATTTCATTTAAATTTTGTCTTCGTACGGCTCGCTGTTTAAATTGAAAGTAAAAATTGGACAGGAATTCTATAATTCGCCCCAAAATTCCAACTAACATCCTTTTGCTCAGAAAACTCCAGAAATGTATGAAAATAAAACATTTTGAGTTATTTCAAAGTAAAAAATTTACTATCTCCTCGAAGTGCGCTGTTTAAATTTCACCCTGCGCTGGTGTTTCACTGCATAGCCGTGGCTCTTCGGTACAGCGGCGCAGAGGCGAAACAGGTTTACATTGCGTCTATGGAAGCTTTCATTCTTCTCCTTAGAGATTCTTTGGCTTAATGCTGTTGGCTGAACATCCTTCTAAAACTTATACACATGCCTGAAAAAATTCATGACACTTAGAATGGAAATCTTTTATCTTCACTACTTATTGGGTCACAATCACAGAGTTAAGGAAAGTGGGAGTTTAATTAAACTATTCTTTTGTCTTTTCTCTAAAATCAGTGCATTGGTTTCAGAATATTATATTCGATCTAAAGGTCTCACATCGCTTTTCCTCCTACTCAAATCTTTCGATTTTTATTTATACATAAAATCATAAACACTTTCGCTCACCACTTACGTGACATGAACGTATATTTAAATTAGGTACATGCACCCGATAAAATATATGATGTGGCCACCACATGACTTCTTTGTAAGGACTATTAAAACACCTGCATTAATAACTGTAAAATATATAAAAATATAAAACGTTTATTACAGTTAAAAACAATTTTTACAATTAAAATTAGAGTTTCTGCATCCAAACAAGCAAATCAGCCAACAGGCAAACTGACCAAAATTTTGGTATACAGTATTGAAAGTTAATGCTTAGTCTCCCTATGCAAACGGACATGGAAGTTAGCGCACCAAATGACTTAAATCACTAACTCTACTAGCTCTTTCAAATGCAAATAAATGGTGGCCTCGTTGCGCCTACCATCACTTTTACATTGCTCATAAATCGATAGCTATCCCATGCAATAAAGTTGTAAAATACGTAACCGCAACATAAGAACAACATAATTATACCCCTTTAAAAGGCTAAAATGCAAAATTTACTAATAGATAAGAACACAAATACAGAGCTGAACGAGCCGGTTTGGCTTTAACTTATAACTCGAGTAAAGACGAAACACTTTCGTATTTACGTATTTTTATCAATTATTGTTCATTGAACGGGAGTTGGTTTTGATGTACGTGTGAGTAACACGTGCATACGAAAATATCCCTAACATTAACTAGGAAAGCCGAAATCTTCATAAGATAGACATGTTACAATTAATAATCAAATTTAATAAGGAAAAGTAACAGTTGCCGGGTACATTATAACGGCTTAAGAAATTCAGAGCACAGTACAGATGCGAGTACACAAGTTCACATATCTCGGCGAAACAGAGACGCACACATTTGTTGAAGTAGTTCCCCTTGACTGCCGGGGAAAATTCTTCTCTCCCCGTCAGCCTGTATGTTTGCCAAACGGGTTTACTGTTTCGCCAATTGGCGCTTTTCTGTACAGTTTTTAAGTCCGTATCGCCTGTTTGGCGCTGCCGCTGCATACTCCCTCCGCAGTGTCAACGAAATGTGACATACCGATGCGGGGGTCGGATTAATCGTCCAGAACGGGTGATACAAATGTCCGAAGTTTTTTTCACACTCTTGGAAGCAACTTGAAAAGAGTCCATGGTTACAAAAGCGGGTGTCAGTCTATCTATGGAGATCGTTTGCTTAGTCCCTTTTATTTCGAGATCAAACGTTTTATCTCGTCTTTCTAGCACATTAAATGGTCCATCATAAGGAGTTTGAAGTGGTTTTCTAACTCCGTCGTGTCGAACAAACACATATGTGGACTTGTGAAGGCGTGGATGAATGAAACATGTTCGCTGACCGTGGCTAGAAGTCGTGGTCGGGCGGACAAAGATGAAATAGAAGATAGAGTGTCGGCTGTGGAGCAACGAGTCGAAGGAAGAGTTTCGGCCTTCCAACAAAATTGAAGAAAGAGTTTCTGCCGTCCAAGGACATATTGAACAACAAATCAAAGACAGAATTTCTGCTGTCGTCGCCAAAGAAGTTGACACTTTAAAGAAATTCGTAGCGATGGCAGGGAGCACTTCGGATGGTTTAAAATTTCTACCCATGTCTGCTCGTCCCTCTCTGAAGCTATCGACATATGATGGAAGACCTCCTGGCAGGTGTATAAGACACAATTTTCGATCGTGGCAGATGCAAATGGATGGGATTCCCAAGCTAAGGCCTGTCATCTCGCCACTTCTTTAAGAGCCGACGCAACGGATATCCATTAGACTCTTCCCGAAAACAAAAGGTTACATTTTGAAGCTCTGTCCTGCGTCTTGGAGCTGAGCTTTGGGGAAAACTGTTTAAAAGACTACAGTAGGCTTCAATTAAAATCCCACCAACAGAAAACCACGGAAACACTTCAGGAGCTCGCCACAGATGTTGAAAAGCTGTCCCACCTCGCCTTTTCGGAGTGCCCGACAGAAACAAGGGAAATCCTGCCTCTGGAATACTTCATCGACAGCATCCAGGATCCTGAAATACAGAAAGCTATATGAATTGCGGATGTGAAGGATATAAAAAGGGCTCTGTTGTACGCCATGAAATTCGAGGCAGCCCAGCAAGCAACTCATAGAGACCACTACCCAGTCAGAGCTATGTGAGTCCACGAGCCAGTGGATCAACTGATGGCTCATTTAGATGATTTATCCAGACAAGTCGACGCTTTGATACAGAGTAGCAGTGAGAACAAAGTCGCTCGAAGGTGTTGGAGATGTGGTTCTAAAAGTCACGTATGACGGCATTGCAGAACACCCCAGGGCACGGATAATAAAGCGGATGAGTTGACAAGACCAGTGAATGCCTTGAGAAGAAATGTTGGTGAAAAGAAACCGACCCTAAAGTGCTGGAACTGAGGTGTTGAGGCCACCTACGAAGGAACTGCAAAAAACCCCAGAGCACGGAAAATAAGGCATATGATTTAAACAGACAATTAAATGCCATGGGACGCAAAAGGAGTGACAAGAAACCAAACTGCTGGAACTGCGGAGCAGAAGGCCACGTGCGAAGGAACTGCAGAACACCCCAGAGCACGGAAATTAAGACTATTTCCCAGCAGCGATGCAGAAAAAAAATTAATAGCCATATCGAGGAACTTATGTTGCCAGATAATGAAAAACCCTGTTTTAAAGCGCTTGAGATTTCTACAGTGTGTGGCAACAGTAACGGACTGTCCATCAATGGGAATATTAATGGAGTTCCCTGCAATATGGCGATAGATACAGGAGCCAACGTTACCGTCATCCAAAAAGATTTGGCTCAACAACTGGGAAGCAAACTTATCTGGACACCGCCCTGCGTTACCCTCCAGACCGTGTCCGGTGACAAGATCGACATCGACGGAAAAGTAAACATTAACATCATGTTTGGAAGTGCCGCTTACCATCACACGGCATATGTAGCAGAGATCACTGATTCTTAAATGCTCGGATTGGACTTTTTAAGGAAATACAATTTTTCCTTAGACTTGAAAAACAACAAACTGCTTTCAGCATCTGATGACATGACTATCCATCCTCAACAGGGATCCTCGCCTGGAAATGTCGATGCCTTGTCCGAAAGACCCAGCTCAGGAAGCTGCTGAAATCATACTAGGGTCGAAAAAAAAACGCAAGACTACCAGCTATTCTCTATCCCAGATGCTCTTCAGTCGAGACCTTCGTCTGCCTTAAGACCACCTGTTTGATCGCCATACGGATACACCTTCATCGCCTGAGCAGCACATCCAAGATGTCCAGGCCCGTTATGAAGTGATGCACCGTTCCGCACGAAAGCGAGTGAACTTGGCGACGGAGAAAGTGAAGACCAGATGCAACACGAGAGCTACTGGACATACATTCAACAAAGGAGACAAGGTTTGGTTGTGGAATCCGACTTGTCCGAAAGGACTCTGTCCGAAATTACAGTCACCTTGGGATGGTCCTTACGCAGTCCTAAACAAAACGAATGACGTCGTGGTTCGGATCCGTAAGTCATCGAGCTCTAAACCTAAAGTCGTTCATTACGACAGGTTAGCTCATTACTATGGCCATAGTATGTAATGTAAATAATTGTAAATAGTGCAAGACCATGGTCCTTTTTGTTTCTAAATGTGTATTTAGTATTTGATTTGTATTTGACAGCATTTGATTTGTTTTATTTATTGCATTTATTGTTCATGTTGTTTATTATTGTAATGTAATGCTTATTATTGCATTTATGCCACAGTTGTAAGGTTGGCTTCCTGTCCAGGGATTGAACTGCCAGGGACGTGCAGTCCTTGGGAAGGGGGCAGTGTTACGGATTTGGTATTTAAATAGCTTATGTTAGTTGAATGGTAAATTAAATGGTTTTATTTCCCGCGCAGTGCAGCGCGTGACGACTATTAAAAGAAAGCTAAGCCGGAAAATTGAAAATACAAGAGCGTGTGCATGTAACATTTAATAAATATCTCTTTTTGATTTCGAGAAAGTACTAGAAAATTCTCACGCACGATTTTAAAATCTTATAAAAGGAGGAAAACCTCTCAGTTCGTAGTAGTTACTTAGTTTGTTGTTGTTTAGAAAACTGCTCTTGTTGACTGTAGCGAATTCGCGGATTAGCTTTCTTTAGCTGTTTTGAATTAAGTTCTTTTGAACGTTTGAGTAGTTAGAAGATAACTACTGTGAGATATTGTAAAACTGAAAGAATATCTGAGAGAATTTAAGCATTTCGTGATAATAATAAATTTTTTGTTAATTTTTTATTGGACTTGTGCATTCATTTTGTAACGAACCTGTACGCACGCAACAATATCATTGATATTTGAAGTAGTGAGTTGATGTTGGTCAAGAATGCCTTTAATAAGATGAAGAAGTACAACATCTCAGTGAGTTTCAATGAGGTTGTGTAATAGAGCTACAAGAAGGTAGATTTTCTTTCTTTGATATTATAGAAATCTTGGGAGGAATGTATTCACTGTGCATGATTGTTTGTCAAGGGAAGATACTAGGCTCAAGAAGGCCGGG
This sequence comes from Stegodyphus dumicola, assembly GCF_044657685.1. NCBI lineage: Eukaryota > Metazoa > Arthropoda > Arachnida > Araneae > Eresidae > Stegodyphus > Stegodyphus dumicola. Next base: position 24,854,038 of record NC_140777.1, read on the forward strand.
TTCCAGTCAGCTGGCACGGCCCTACTGAGATTGAAGACTGCCGTGTTTGACATATGGCTGTAGCACATCATACTACGAGCAGCCGAAATTCGAGCTGCTGGATACAACGAACTGTTACTAATTGGTTACTTGAAAGACAGCTTCGAGCTAGATGCCCTGTAGTGTGCATGTCATTGACTCCAAACCACTGCTGTTTGCGACATCAGTGGTGTCAAGCTTGTGTTCTTTAGAGGATTAAGTGGAGATCTGTTGTGTTTTCTGATGCCAGTGATGGCTGTGCATTGATTAAAAGGAGTTCAGTTTAGCGCCTGGAACCAACCTGTCTGCGACCTAGACACACTGGACCTACACTTGGAGTTGTGGCCTGGAGAGCAATTTTATATGACAACAGCAGCACTCTCATAGTTATCCCATGTATTCTGACTGCAAATTTTTACGTCAACCTGTTCTGCTGCCTTTCATGAACAACATACAAAGAGGTGTTTTGCAGCAGGATAATGCTCGCCCTCGTACCACTGTTGTAACCCTGCATGGTCAGTAGTGTCAACATGTTGCCTTGACCTGATAGACCACTAGATCTTTCTCCAGTGGAGCGTGTATGGGATATTATTGGACGACAACTCCAGTGTCATCCACAACCAACATTAGCCGTCCATGTAGTGACTGACCAAGTGCAGCAGGCATGGATCTCCATCCCAGAAACTGACATCCAGCCCCTGTACAACACAATGCATGAACATTTGTATGCTTGCATTAAAAATTCTGGTGGCTACACCAGTTTAAATGTACCAACATTTCACATTTGAAATTACTCTTCTCATGCTTGTGCATTAACCTGTTATCTTTAAAATTTAATCAATTAAATAATGTTACCTAGATAAATGTATTGCCGAAATTTCAGTACTCCACAGTAATTTTTTCTTGGTGTTGGGATTTTTTTTTCTGTCAGTGTGAGTGTATATGTATAAATAGATAGATATTTAAAAAAATATAATTTAAGATGTAAGAAAATTTGCATGTATTAGGAAGATAAAAAATATAAATACACACACACACATATACAGTCAAAAGTCTTTAATCCGGATGTCCATAATCCGAAATGATCTATAATCCGGACCTCAAAGCTACAAACTTTCTGCGCATGCACATATGCATTTACGCATGCGCATAATACATTTACGCATGCGCGTTTAATGTATAACGGACGGTATAAGCTAAGCTAAAATTATCTAATTCAGTTAATGTTGCAGATTGCATTGTTCCTTAATCTTCGAATTGGATCCAGCTTATTATTTTTTGCAGCCTGTTAGAGCAATTTTATAAAAGTAAGCTTGAACTTTCGATTATGTCAAAAAGAATTTCCAATTCTGGAGCTGCCGAAGGATCTACAAAGCGAAGGCGTGTTTTGATGTCCATCAAACAAAAAGTGGAATTGCTGCAAAAAATGGATAAAGGCATATCCTTTGTTTCTCTAACCATTCCGAAATCTGTTTATCAATTTCACGTGGCTCTGAGGGGGGGGGGGACGACGCGGTGCGCAATGAACTGGAAGTTGATCTGTCAGCACTATCCTTATCTTCAGGGCAGATGTTTTTATTTTATTCAGCTTATAATTCCTTACTAAATGTAGTATTTCATCTCGATGTACTCCGTCTTTGATATGATTTAAATGAAATTCCTCGTCATTATAAATATCACGAATACACATTTAATAGTTTTCTGGTTGCAATTTTCTAATGTCGACTATGTGTAATGTATGCTTTATGCATGTGCGCATTGAAAGAAATGTTTAATAAAGTAAACAAATACATATTAAACTTTTTTTTTGTAAATTTTGATACCCTTTAGATCATAATTGCTCTTTATTTCATAAATTGCGGTTTCATATTTTTAATTTTATAATTTCTGCATGCCATCTTACCAGATTTAAACTGATGATCTATAATCCGGAATCGCCGAAGTCCCGACGAATCTGGATTAAAGACATTTCACTGTATATGGCATACCTACTCCTTAGGCAGATAACCCTCGAGTGCTTTGCCATGGTCAAACTAACCTGTGATTTTGAAAATTTAATCAATTAAATATGTTACTTAAGTAAATGTATTGCCGAAATTTCAGTGCTTTACAGTAATTTTTTTCTTGGTGTTGGGATTTTTTTTCTGTCAGTGTATGTATGTGTATATAAATAGATAGATTGATAAAAAAATATAATTTAAGATGTAAGATTATTTAAGATATGTTAGAAATATAAAAAGCATATTTTGATACACACACACACATACATATATAATTTAAAATATAAGAAAGATAAAAAATGTAAATTTGTATTGATTTTTCAATTTTCGTTTACACTTTGTTTTTATATACTTTTTCGAATTTATACACTTTGTTCTTTGTTTGTTTGTTTGTTTTATACACTTTGTTCGAATTAGAATAAAGTGCCTTTTCCACCCCAAACTGTAGGAGCTGCATTGATGGAGGCACATATTATTAAGTTAAAATTTTTAATTTTTATTTTTCTAATTTAATATTAATTTCATGTATTTGCACATTTGTCAGCTTAGAAACAGGCTTTTTCTTGTACTTCTCTTGCTACACTAATCCCCTGATGAAGGAGTACCAGTAGATGTAAAGTCCATTTGCCTTTTATTATTTTTTGCATTTTTGTATTGCAGCAATTTTTGTTGTGAAATTGTTTGGTACTTACGAATTAATTCAACCACAATCGTGCAATTTGGCAATTTTTGCAATTAAAAAAAAATTGCAAACTATTGACATTTATTGCTAGTGGGCAGACATTATCATCATATCAAAAGAAAACATACTTTAGCAATTTAAAACATAAATTTTGATTTTAAATAGCAATTATATCAGTGGTTCCCAAATTGTGTACTACCGCGCCTTGGAGAGCTGCTGGCTCTTCACAGAGATGCAGCAAAATATTGTAAAAACCTTCCTAATTGATTGAAGCGAGACATTTAGCTTAACTAAACAATAAAAGGAGAAGCTAAAAATATATAGATTTTTTTTTTGTTTGTTTTTATTTGATCCTTTATAGTTGCTATAACAGAATATTCTTGCGAAGGGTAGCCGGTAAAGCTGTGCCTTCTCGATCGTGTTATCGAACGATCTTTTCATTGCTTTCTACAGCTCATTTGGTAAAAAAGGAACCAGGAACCTTTTTTTTTCCGCAGAGCAGCGTGAAATTGATAAACAGATTTCGGAATTCTTAGAAAATGAAAGGATGTGCCTTTATACATTTTTTTGCAGCAATTCCACTTTATGTTTGATGGGCATCGAAACATACTTTCGCTTTGTAGATCCTACGGCAGCTCCACCATCAGAAATTCTATTTGACTTAATCGAAAGTTCAAGCTTACCTTTATAAAATTGCTCTAACAGTCTGCAAAAAATAATAAGCCGGATCCAATTAGAAGATTAAGGAACAACGCAATCTGCAACATTAACTGAAATAGATAATTTTAGCTTAGCTTATACCGTCCGTTATACATTAAACGCGCATGCGTAAACATATTATGCGCACACGCATATGCGTTTGCGTAAAAGTATTACGCGCATGCGTGAATGCATTATACGTTGAAGCATGCGCAGAAAGTTTGTAGCTTTGAGGTCCGGATTAAAGATCATTTCGGATTATGGGTGTCTGGATTAACGACTTTTGACTGTATTTTATAAAATCTTCTTCACTGAAAGCATGTTTTTTTAAAAAAAGTAAGTGAGGATATGGAAGCCAAACACTCATCTTTGTTGTACTATAGCAATGCAAAATAGCTCTATCGTGGTAATGTTTTATCACATACCTTTCAACGCAGGTAGAAATATTTATTCTCCTTAAAGGAAATGGTACAAAGATGCAGACGGTTTTATTGATCCCAATTTTTTAATAAAATTGACATACTTATGCCTAATTTTTGAAAAGGTGAATTCCCCTACTCTCTGTCATCAGGGAAAAAACATGCACCTTTTGAAGTCAACAGAAAAAGCATCAGCTTTTATAAAAAAACTCTTTACTGTGAAGAAGAAAATTGGATCAAAATGCAGGCAAAGGTTGTTTTATAAGATTGCAGCAATTTTTTATGTCAAATGAACTTGATCATTCTGAAGAACTATGTTTGAAGGATGTTTATCACAGCTAATTGTCTAGTTTGAGAAATGCTTCCTCAATGAAAATTTTGAGAGGTTTGCGTGGATTCAAATCTATTTAACACTGTTGTTTCATCTGAGTTTACTTCTGCAGAAGAAAGAATCTTACCGAGTTGTTTTGCGACAATAGTTTGAAAGCAGAATTTGGCAGCAAGGAATTGGTAGAAGTTTTCATTTCGATAAAAAATGAACATCCCTTTCTAAGTGATAAGACTCAGTGGATTTTAATTCCATTTTTGATGTCGTATTATGCAAAGCTGGATTTTTGGCAGCTGCTATAATAAAAGTAAATATAGAGCAAAAATCAATATGGAAAAGGAAATGAGAGTGGCCATATCCAGTTTAATTGCATGATTTGAGAAAGTGTGCTGTGATTAGTAGTCTCATCCATCACATTAATTATTAATTTATTGTTAATAAAGTAACAAAAAATGTTTAATAATTAAGATACATGAGTTTTATTTATTCTTATCTCTTACTTATGATTAGCCTTACATTTACTTAGGGTAGGGAGGGCATCGTGAAAAAATTTTAATTGAGAAAAGATCTAGTGACTCGTAAAAGTTTGGCAACCACTGGGTTATATGCTACATAAAAAATTAATACTCAACATTTTTTTGCAAATCCTTATGTAATTTATGCTGGTCTTCTGTTCATGTACACATTAATCTGTTTTCACTTTTAAAAAAAATCAGACAATATCACACCCTTTTCATTGCTCACCGACTATTTACCAAACACATCATGTCATTATTCCCTTTAGTGATTTTGCATAAAATACTATAATCTTGTTGAAATGTTACTTTAGTCTTTCTGTTGGTGGCAAATATTTTAAAATCAAATTTTAGGCAAAAGTATCACAGTTCATCTATAAAAAATGTTTGAACTTTGATTACAACAAAAGGAACTCGTACAAAAATGGTGATGTTTGGCTGAAGAATTGTTATATGCATGGTTGTCTGAAGAGTGATTATGTGCATGGTTGCCAGAGTGTAACACATTTTAGGGGGGTACTTAATGATAAAGTGATTATGATAATATGTTGAGTACCATTTGTTTTGTTTGGTATTGTTTACTAGCTATGTGTAATCATAATAATTTCTTAGAAAATAAAAGGTAAAAAGGCTTACCTTTTAGTCGATCTTCTTTCTAATCCAAAGGCATATCCGGGAGTGTTTATTTCATTCATCGATGCACTACTCACAGAAAGAGAGAGGCTTCTAAGATAATAAGATATTTAATTTACAATCACATCACTAAACTAAAATATATAGTATATAACACAGAAGAGTAGGATTACATGTTTCACTCAAACGTCCATCACAAGTTCTCAAAGTTCAGTTAAAAAAGTTTTAGTTTAATGTTTTAGTTTTTGCTGCACACATGCGCAGATCACGTGGTTGTCGGTGAGAGTTTCAACATACTCCCAGCTTTAAATTTGCTGAAAAATCAAATTTAAAACTGTAACATTTGAACAGGCTTTACCATTCGACCAGTTCTTGTAATCATCGATGGAATCTTTTCGCTATTAAGATCTTGAGGCAAGTCATTACGAATATCAGGATCGCAGTAAGTCTCTGGTTCACCAGAAGAGCTGCTTGCCACATTTCTAAATCTAGACTATTCATCTGATGATGTTATCTCCAAAGGATACAAACACTTGGTTGGTCGCAAAACTTCTCCAAGCTTAGTCTTGACCTTAACTAAACGCACATGTCCATTCCGAGATTTGAAAATCCTCGGTTACTTTCGCCAATATCCAGTCTGTTCGCTTCTTATTATCATCGGACACTAAAACAAGATCTCCTATTTTCAGAGGTTGTGAAGCTTTTACATGTTCATAATTTTGCTGTAACTGTCCGAGATATTCGATTCGAAATCTTTTACTTAGATCTTGTAAAAGTTTTTGTTGATAAATAAGCCTTTTGTTTAAAGATTTCGCATTTATATTATCCAGATCAGGAACTCCAATGAGTTGAATCTCATGGAGAAACATGGAAGGTGTGATCGGAGATAAATCTTCAACATCTTCCGAGACATATGTCAATGGACGATTATTCGTTATTGTTTCACAGTCACACAAAATTGTTATAATTTCTTCATGATTCAGAGATGATCGTCCTAAAACTTTGCGAAGTATTCTTTTCAGGACTCCTATTAATCGCTCACACCATCCTCCCTACCAGGGAGCTGATGGCGGAAGAAATTTCCATGTAATTCTGTGGATACTAGCTTATTCTAAGATTTTATCCCAATTTAAGCTTTTGAATAATCTATCACTTCCTTTGAAATTCGTTCCATTGTCGGAATAGATGGTGTGGGGTCTTCCACGTCTAGCAATGAAACGTCTCGGTGCTTGCAGAAAACTTTCAGTTGATAGCGAGAAAATCAATTCCAAATGTACTGCGCGAAAAACAGCACAGGTAAAAATCACTATCCATGATTTTTGATTTCCCTTCAATATCAACGATCCAGTCAAGTCAACACCTACAATCTCAAAGACTGCTGCTTCTCTTACTCAGTCTTCAGGGAGAGCAGCAATGGGTGTTTTCAAAGAATTAGTATCGAACCTCTGACATACAACACAGCTTCTTATGACTTTCTTGACAGTCTTTCGTGTTTTCAAAATCCAATATTGTTCTCATAAAGCAGATATTAAAAATTGTACTCCTGCATGATTGTTCATTTCATGTTTAGCTCTAATTAATTTTACTACAATAGGATGATCTGAAGGAAGAATAATAGAAACTCGAAAATTTTCTGCATCATCTCTTCTCAGAATTCTGGTTTTAACCCTAAGGATTCTGTTAGAATCAATCATTGGTTGAAGTATACGTAATCTTTTGTCATCTAATCCAGAAAATGATTTGCTGTGCACTAATCTCAAAAGAGTTAGTTCGGCTCCTTTAATTTCTTCCGCTGTAATTGTTCCATAAGTTCTATCATTAGGACTTAGTCTGACATTTTTAACAAAATGGAAGATCCAAGATATTATCTTTAGAATGGTATTGTACGAAGAAATCTTATCAAAATTAACTTCAGTCATAGCATTCGAATTAACTGCAGAAATTATTGTCTTCTTTCTTTCAGCATTTATAATGTCAAAATTCAGTACAATTTCAGAGGTAGGCTATTTTTCTGAATCATTTCTCAACCAATCGGGACCCTCCCACCATTTCTATTTGACTAAGGTTTCCGGACTGCATCCTCGGGAAGGGAGGTCAGCTGGATTTAGTGTTCCAGGAATATAATTCCAGTCGTTTGGATTACTTAGAGTACGGATTTCTTTCACTCTATTGTGAACGAAAACGGCCCGGTTTTCATTCTTTTTTATCCAAAATAATGCATCCATAGAATCACTCCAATAATAAATAGGCAAGCTTTCTAGTCTCAAATCTTCCTTAACACGATGTGCTAGTCTAGCACCAATCGTACAAGCTAAGAGCTCTAGTCGTGGTATGGAAATCGGCTTGATAGGTGCCACTCTGGATCAAGCTGAGATGAGCTGACATGTAACGGAATTTTCATTACAGCTTCGCATAAATATGCATGTGGCATATTTACTCGAGTCACGAAACACGTTAATAAGAGATAATAATAATAAGATAAATCGGAATAAGATAAATATCATTAATAAGATAAATCGGAAATTCTTTCGGAGTCAGCAAAAATTCTTCTGGGTATAGCTATTTTTTCCAAATTGTGCAATTTATTTTTCCAACTTTCAAATTTGTCAGAAATGCTTTTAGGTAAATTGTTATCCCATGAAATCTACTGTTTCCAGCATTCTTGAAGCATTAGCTTAGGAATCAGAGTAGCAGGAGCTGTAAAACCAATCGAATCAAAAATCCTGTGTACTATTGACAATATATTCCTTTTGTTGACAGGCTGTTTCACAGAACTATCTTTAAAGTCACAGGACAAAGTGTCATTTGATAAATTCCATTTCAACCCCAGAACTGATACGGTTTTATCGGAGTCTTTATTGCAAGGATTTCCTTTTAAAGTTTCATTGCTAGGTTCATTGTAACACCATCCCCTTAAATCAAATTTAGCAGTCGACATAATTTCCTTCGACACATTAATGAAAGTGTTTAGTCCTTCAATAGTATCAATGCTGGCCACACAATTGTCGACGTACATTGATTCACTTAATTTCTTAGCTACCTCTTGTTGATGTTCAGGAACATTCTCGAGATGATAATTCAGTGTGGCGGCGAGAAAAAAAGGACTGCCATTAACGCCAAACACAACGCGCTTATGTCGATATATTTTAAATTTTTCGGAATCTCCTTCTTCCCACCAGAGAAATCTAAGAAAGTCTCTATCTCGAAGACAGACACCTATTTGCAAAAAGGCCTTACATATATCTGAGATAACCCCGTATTTACCTAGGCGAAATCTGTTTAAAATACTCGGTATTAATTCCAAATAATTTGGGCCCTTTTCTAAACAGTCATTTAAGGACACACCATTCCTTTCCTTCGCTGAGGCATCGAACACAGGTCTAATCTTTGTGGTTGAACTTTGCTTAATTACAGCCCTATGTGGTAGTTAATGACAATTTTTGGTTTTCTTATCTTCAACAGATTCTATAATACCTTTTTCAGCCCATTTGCTAAAAATATTTTCATACTCTTTCAGACAGTTTTTTGACTGAAGATTTTTGATGCAGGATTTTAACCTTTTCTCTGCTAATAATCTGTTGTCAGGTAAAACCTCATGCCCTTCTAACCAAGGAAGAGAGACCTGATATCTACCCTCACTATCTCTCTTTAATGACTGACAAAATTATGTTTTAGCGATTTCATTAATTTCCTTTCTTGTGTGGGTTGTAGCAGAGTCAAGTCACCGTAAATCCGAAATTTTAGCATCATTAACGAGTTTTAGCATCATTTTAGCATCATTAGCATCATTACGAGTCAAGACACCGTAAATCCGAAATTTTAGCATCATTAACATGAAGTGACAATACAGTTTTCGTACTGTCAGAGAACTCACGCTTTTCATTTTTCCCCATCATTGTCCATCCTAATCTAGTGTGTACGCATGATAACCCACATTTTAGTTGTCTAACTTTCCCTGTTAGAAGCTTTCCTGCCACATCTGCACCTAAAAGAACATGAATTTTTAAAGGTGATTTTTCATACATCAAATCAAAGATTTATTCTGCATGTCAGTTAAATTCCATGTTTTCGCAGTTCAATAAGATATGTATCTCTACGAATTTGAGGAATGTCAGTACATATTTTATCCTGATCCAAAACCTGAAAATTACAGTGATAATCACCTTTAAGACTACTCAATCTAATTAAATATTTACTATGAGTTTCTTTCTTTTCAATTCCTCCGAACAAACCATGGATTAATTCTTCTTTACCACTTGTTTTATAATTCATTATACTAACTGCATACTTCGAAATGTAGGATCGCTGGGAACCACTATCTATTAAAATTCTCACATATTTTTCGATCCCATCCCCACGAAGTTTTAATATTAAAGTTTGCAAATTTACTAACTGCATGCAAGATTTATTTGTCAGAACACAGTCTTTTTTATTATTTTCATCCCCAATAATGTCTGTAGAATTATTTCCGTGAGAGTTGCACATTATTGACAAATGAGCTTTACCGCATATGGAACATTTAACTTTGGTTTTGCATAAGCGGGAAATATGGTTCCGTTTCAAACATTTAAAACAGAATCCGTGATTCAGCAATTTTTGCTTTTTTTCATCTAAGGTTAAACGACTCGCATTCCGACATTCATAACTTTCATGATCTGAATCGCAAAATATGCAGTTTGAATGTTTATAATTTTGATTCTCATTTGTAGACAGCAACTGCGAGGCAGACGATACATCTGGTACCCGTTTATCATGCCAAGTTGACAGCTTGCTTTCGCGTTTTGTTTGTCGGGGGAGGGGGTTGTATGAGGAGAAATTGACGGTGCTTCTTTCGATTGCAAAGCTTTTCCCTTGCAATTAATTGCTGAGAAAGAAATTCCACTAGGTGATTCAAATCGTAATTTTATTTTCGAAGTGTTTTATTATATTCCAAAACCAAATCTGCAGGCAATGTTTTAAGCAAAATAGGTGCTCCATATGTTTCTGAGGTCATATTTAATGATTCAAGACATCGAATATGTTTTTGTGTGTAATTGAATAACTTTTAATTCTGTTTTTGTATGTAATTGGAAATTTTGAATGTCATTAGAATCCTTTAGAGGTCTTATTTTCAGTAATTTGTCTATATGGGCGTTTAGTAGTACATCTTTATTTCCAAATCTTTCTGTGAGGAGTTTAACTGAAGTTTCGTAATTTTCTTCGGTTAAATCGAAACCGTCAATGGTGTTATAAACATTACCTCCCAAAAGGGATTTCAAATAATTAAATTTGCTTATAGCGTCAAGCGTTTTATTTTGGTGTATGGCTAATGAAAAAGTGTTCCAAAATGTCAGCCATTCGCAGCTCTCGCCATAAAACTTCGGAATCGTAAGTTTAGGAAGCTTCACATTATGATTTTCGCTTTTAATGTTTTCTATAATACTTAACTGTTCAGTGCTTCTTAACACACTAAATTTTTGTTGTTCTATATTAATTTCTTTCAATTTTTTGTTAGCTTTGTATTTAAATGTAGTTATTCTTTCACGATATTCGTCAACACCGTTTAATTCCTGGTCTAGATCCTTTATGTCTATTAATTTTTCTATATCGGCATCTATTTGCTTTAACTCGATCGATTTTTCATTTAAGAGTTCTAAGGAAATTTCTAGTTCCTCTGCATTCACTTCTGTTTTTGATAATTCAGTTTCGATTCAGCCAATTAATTTTGTAACGGCAGCCCTTATGTGGCCGCGTTTCCTTTTCAATGTATCGATGAATTCTGTCATTGTTTAGTATTCAATAATTCAACAAGTATCAACAATTTGCTTTCATTCGCGGTACGGGATGCCAAAAAATGTGTAATCATAATAATTTCTTAGAAAATAAAAGGTAAAAAGGCTTACCTTTTAGTCGATCTTCTTTCTAATCCAAAGGCGTATCGGGAGTGTTTATTTCATTCATCGATGCACTACTCACAGAAAGAGAGAGGCTTCTAAGATAATAATAAGATATTTGATTTACAATCACATCACTAAACTAAAATATATATATAACGCAGAAGAGTAGGATTACATGTTTCACTCAAACGTCCATCACGAGTTTTCAAAGTTCAGTTAAAAAAAGTTCTGTTTTAGGTTTTGCTGCGCGCATGCGCAAATCACGTGGTTGTCGGTGAGAGTTTCAACAAGCTATTTTTACAGCAGTAGTTTGCCGTTGCAAAAGGGAAAAAAAAAAAAAAAATCAATTTTTTACCAATTCCTTATTTGAGTGGGAATATGATTTTCTTTTACTTTGTGTATATTTTGTATTTAATAAATATTGCCACTGAATTATTGCAGCTTCCAACACATAATTTGATTTTGGGTTTGAAATTAGCTTGTCCAATTTTTGTAACTACTATTTGTGAACTTATATGTATGGTTCACTCACTTGGAAAGTTAATGATTATATAATACCTCAGTACATTTTAGCTAATGTTTCCATTTTTGGACACATTTTTCAGCTGTACTATATTTAAACATTTTGTGGGTGTTTTATTAATGCTATTCTTTCTTTCTATATATACATGTAAGATATGCCAACTCTTTAAGTTTTATCGGGAGACTTTTTTTGTTGCATCTCCAAGCCTCCTGCTAGACCACAAAATCTCCCAATTTTAAACTTTTATTAAGAAAAGTTTTTCCCCCCATGAATAAATGAACTTCATTGAATTAATGAAACTTAAAAGTGTGAAAATTTGATTCTGCCACCTGTAGTGAATTTCAGCATGCTTTTTCATAATAATTTTTTTTTTATCTGATTTATCTCTGTAGACATGGTATGTATAAAACTTTTGGTATGTATGTGTTATTGCAACTGTCTTCTTAGAAGTCACCAAATTTTCCGAATGTTGCAAACTCTAGGAATCATGTGCATAGCTATTCTTCAGGCAACCCTGCTCATAACAATCTTTCAGTCAAGAAATGTCTCCATTTTTGTATGTATTCTTAATGTATTTCAAAATCCAATAGCTTTTGTGGGATTTGTCAGCAGTGGAAGAAACTGCAGTAAAATTTCTGCAGAAATACAGAATTTTGATACAAAACCTCTAAAGGGAACAGTGAGGAGACACATTTTGGTAGGTAGCCAGTATTGCTGAGGTTTGCGCAATGCCGAGCCTCTGGAATTCTGACAGACAGACAGACAAAGTAGACAGATGTCTTGTTTTGCACCCGCTAAGTCTTTCTGCACCGATGGGCGAAAAATCAAGCATAGGTGCGAGGAAAGGTATAAAGAAAGAGGGGCAATTTCGTATTTGAGGAGAGTAAAAAGGAACTTCGTACATCTTGTACGAGTTCAAAAGGCCAGGAAGAAAAGATGGGACAAAATAAAATTTTAAATAAATGGCCCAAAAATAATAGAGGGAAAAAAAAAAAAAAAAAAAAAAAAAAGGCCCTATAGAAAGAAAACGAAAAGAAGTAGAAAATATCCTAAAATACGATTGTGTCCATGAGTGTAGTTAAAAGGAGAAGAAACTGTCTTCATTTACAATAAATAGTGTCTCACAGGTGTGTTTGTGTAGTGAGTGTGTTTGGTAATGGTGAATAGATGTGTTACTGGGGAAAAAACAAATATTGACGGTGTTAAAATGCTTCGTATCAAGGTATTTAGCATGGAATATAAAGTAATATGTATGCTTGCATCCTGAGATATCAACAAAGGTCGTCAAACAAAAGTATATATTAATTTAACCAAAGTAACTTATGCTACTTTCATTCTCAACATTTTCATACATTTTTCAAAAAGCAGCAGCAGACTAACAACATAGAACCATATACAATACAAGACCACAACCGCATACACCCAAAAAAAAATAAATAAATAAAAAAATAAAATAAAAAATATATATATATATTTATGTGTGTAAATAACTGAGTATATGTATTAAAAACACAAATTAAACAGTATTTATTAATTTAACTATCATAATTTATTACAAGATTAATTATTCTACTATCATAATTTATTACTAGTTAAATAATGTTAATATAACACAATGAGGCACACTGTTATTTATATAAGCTCATAGTTCTAAAAATTTATTTAAGGCGGTGAAGAATAAACCATCCCTTACATATGGACATTTAACAGATAGCAAAGAACAGTATGAGAAAAATCGGTGAGGTATAATATTATTTAAAGGCGAAACTATATTCAAGCGATCTAGAAAGAAAAGAGAATCCAGAAGATCCGAGAGGGAAATAGCGCGATGCCCAAATTATCCCTCTCATCCCCAAATTTTCCCTCTCTCGAGATTCCTTAAGGGCTTTGTAAGTGTTGACAGAGGTGAACTGATAATGCTGGCGTCTGTTTCGAGTTGATACACAAAGGAAGCCACAAGCAATGGCAATTTCAAGTATTTTTTAATGCTTTAAACTGATGAAAAATTAAGATTTATTGATTTAAAGGCACTTATTTATAGAAATTTGATTTAGTTTAGATGAAAGAAAAGTACTTATCTTAAAATTCCAGTCTTTTGAAGTATATCCTTACATTGTCCGCTGTTTTATTCTCGTCAACATCGGAGCCGAAATTCATTAGAATGATATAGGTTTTGTAGAGGAAAAATAAAAAATTTTTCAAAGAAATTTAATTGATAATCACCAAGAGGAAAGGAAAAATTTTCACTTTTTTACGGAGCGCAGCGATCGTGCTGCCGCTTGCCTCGGTGATCACACAGCCCTCCCGCCTCTGGAATTCTCTGATTTTTTTAAAGTGAAAACAGAGCACTGTGTACTTGGAAGAAGAATGCTAAAAAATTACGGAAAGATCTGGAGATGAATGTAATGTGTTTTTTAATGCATCACATAATCCTCATTTAATAATTAAAATTTGCATTTTAAATTGCTAAAATAGGCTTACATGCTCATTTGTTGATAATGCTTGCCAACTTAAAATAAATATTGATAGTTTGGAAATCTTTTTAAAAACAGGTGCAAAAACTACAATCTTGCACTCATCAAGTAACTTATCTTTTTACTTACAAAAAAAATCATTAAATTGCACCAGGTAAGTGTAAGTATCGAACCTTTTATGAAAATTCAGCCTATGTTTAATTAGGTAGTATTTATATTTCATTTTGTTTTACTTCAGTGAATAGTACAGTACTGTGTTTATCTACACAACTGTATGTATATTATTTAATATAATATTTGTCACATTTGAAAGTACTGCACTAAATTAAACTCTTCCTTCTCTACTCAAGATTTTTTTTAGTATAAAAGTGTAAGAAAATTACAAAATTAAATTAGAGCCAAAGGACATAAAATTTAGAATATCTAATTTAAAGTTTAGAAGATCTAATTAAATATTAAATTTTAAAAAACATTCTCTATTCGTAAAAAGCAAATTTAAAGTTGATTAAATTTTAAATGAACTTGAATTACAAATAAATGATTAATTATTGCTATGTTATAATAATCTACAATATCATTAAATTCTGAGAGCATATGTAAATCAAGTGCAAGTATCAAAATCTATGAATATATAATAAATGTATAATATATAATTCCAATAATTTTTTTTTAATCCTAAAAATTTATAAAAATGCATAAGTGAATAATTGTTGAGCAGGCAGGAGACAGACTTATCAAGGCGAAGTTGCCTCCAAACCTAACTCTTCAGTTATTCAATTCATGTTTCGTCATTCATGTAGGCAAGGGTAAAAGAAAAATTCAAAACCAAAAATTGTGAATTACTAAAAAGAAATTTAAACAAGTGGAATTTAGAGAAATTAGCAAGTAAAGACTAGGATAACTAAAGTCAATTAAGAGTAGAAAACCAAAGTAATTTAGAAACTCTTGCGTAAAAAAAACTTCCCTGGCACAAATTATGCAAATAAATCAAAAAGAAATTAGATGCTATTTATAAAAAAATACATAAATAATACTAAAAAGGCAAGTAAAAAGTAAATTTTAATTTAACTTACCAACTAATATTAATATGTTTTACATCAGAATCATTATAAATAGTTGAATAACCATTATAAAGGGTCTTCAAGGCCAGTTTGAAGTTCGTTTGAAAAGGTGCTACCATACAATGCGGAAAACTTCCAGAAACACCCAATTTCGGGTCTGAAAAACCTCCTGAATTTTCATGTTCAGGGTTGAAAGCTATGACATGTTATATATTTTTAACCATTATCAGCAGTGTGATACAACTAAAGATTAATCAAAATTTAATTCTTCTTCAAGATCTAGAATTCTGTTTTAAACATACTCGTATTGCTTTACTTACAGATTTTGTATGCTTTATAATTAGTTAAAGAATTAAGTGGTTAAATTAAAAATAAAATTTTACTGGAATTAAAAATAAAAACTTGGTAAAGATATCTCAATTTGCTTAAATTTTATATTAAACTATAAATTTCAAGAAAGATGACATTGTTTCATCTTCTTGAAGGCGCAGAAAAATTCTGAAGAATTTGTTACTTCAAAAATAGGAACCTATGTGGGTTGCCTTCAAACTTTACAAAATTTGTGTTAATAAGTTATGTTAGCATAAATTATTCATTTATTATTTATTTAATTTATTATTATTACATTGTCATGCTTTTGAACTGTACCGAGTGATCACTATACAATATGTCCCAAAATTCTTTTTCTGATTACAAATATTCATAAAGCACAAAATGTAACACATTGACAAATATTTTTTATATTGAATTGCATGTAACATATTCAAGTTTTGGTGTACATGCTTACTGTTACTTTGTTTGTTGGATTGATTGCCTTGCTCATTATGACTTTGCTGTTGCCAAGCTGTGTGAGATTGAAAAAAATATTGACTATCTGAAATGTGTCCTTTTCTCAGATGAGGCCACATTTCATTTGAATGGTGGTGTCAAGTGACACAATGCTAGAATCTGGGGATGCGAGATTCTTCACACTATGTTGGAGACCATCAGAAACAGCCACAAGCTGAATGTGTGGTGCGATTTTATGCACAATTAAATCATGGAACCTGTGTCTTCAGTCAAAAGATGATCACAGTCAATACCTATCGCAATATATTGCAATTACTTATTGTGCCACAGATTTGGGATATTCTGGACTTAATTTTCCACAAGATAGTGCGTTAATTTAGTGGTGGCTAGATATCCATGCCTATTAGGATAGTTCCATAAACTGGCCTTCACGATCACCAGACAACACCACTGAATTTCTTCCTTTGCGGTTATGTCAAGGACCAGGTTTACTAGACACCAGTGAATGATATTGTACAGGTATCAAAGTTTTCTGTGTTTTCGCGTAATTCCGCTTTTTTGAACATCACCCAGGCTGTTTCTGAGATCGATGCAGAACCGTTGAAAAATCGCGACCGGCGTGGTGTTGTGTGGGGAGGTAACTACAGGACATGCTCTCTTTCTTCCTCTTTTCTTTGTAAAAAAACTTTACATCATGCCATCGTATAATATTACGCTGGGTTAGCGATCAAACGTGGGCACTCCTTGTTGCGAACTTTTCGAGTTTGCCTGAGCTGAGATCACGAAATACGTTGTTTCACATCAAGACGAAGTAGGTGGGGCTTATGTGGAAAGGCGGAACTAGATGCGCAGGATATCGAATCAAAGAAGAGCAACCAACCGTAAAACAAGAGCTGACTTCAATAATTTCAGCCATCAGTGCTGGTGCCATCTGTCGGACATAAGGATAACCACATGCATTCTCCAGTACACAAAACTCCATGTAAAAATTTAAGGAATGCTCATAAACTGTACAAAGAAGAGCTAGAGATTAAAAAGGAGGAGCGAGAATCTAAAAAAAAAAAAAAAAAAGCAATTAAACATTGCAGAAAATAAAGAAGAAAATAAAAAAGTATCAATGGATTGTATGAAAGCTGCTGAAAAGAAATCGAGACAAACTCGCAAACGGAAATTAAAAAAGTTGGCTGCAAAAGTAGCAAAAAAGAAAAAGCTTTTTCCCTAAAAATTTTTAATCAGGATCGAGTGAGACTGAGACAAAATAGCTATTTTTTGTATTCCTCCTTTAACTATATGTTATTTTGTAACTATATTATCTCATATGACTACTTTTTCTGGTGTTATACAAAGTACTGTTTATTGAAGATAATTGAGAGCTATAGTAACAGTTATATATTATCTCTAAAACTTGTTATTGCCTGAAAATGGGCAGTAATATATAACATAAATATGTATATTAGTGTGTTGTAATGCTGTGTACAGTATTCATGTATCAACTGTTAAATTAAGTTACATAAATAGCATCTTAAAGAAGGTTAATTCATTACAATCTCTTGGTGATTTATTAATTTTTTTTTACAAGATAAAATTAATAGCAAAATAGTAAGTACAAGTATTATTTTAGTTTAATTATATGTATATGTTTAATACTTTTTATATTAAAATGTGTTTTTTTTTTTTTGAGGTCGCGCGTGCGCAATTAGTTTTTGTGTAATTTTGTGTCCGCGCGTTATTCAGCTTTTTTTGCCAACATGCGCTTTCATGCCTGTATTGTAGTATTACAATGCAGAATTACTGAAGTCATAACATCCATCTCTCATGTAATGTTGACCAACACAAGGATGGAATTGAAATATCACCTGGATATCCTTTGGGCAATGAAAGAATCACATGTATAAATTTACACAAAACTTACTACACACACAAAAGTACACAAAAACTTGAATATGTTACATGCAATTCAAGGTAAAAAAGTATGTGTCTTTATGTCATATTTTATGTGTTATGAATATTTATAAGCAGGGAAAGAATTCCTGGATACCCTGTATTACATAATTACCAACTTCCAATTTTAGAAGGAAATTCCTAATTTTTCATTATATCTCCTGATTTCAAATTTTTATCTTTTACAAAGTAAAACATTTCCTGCCAATAAATGCAGTTTATTAGGTAAAGGAAACTGAAATTGGGCTAATTCCATTCTTTCACTTCTAATGATTTTCAGCATAACTTTTCCTATTAAATTTTATTTGATTTGTCTTAATTTGCTGTAGGTATTTACAGAACTTTTCATCGTGATTCGAGCAACATTTAATCAGTTAATATTTATGTTTAATTTATTTTACATGAAAAAATGATATTTTAATTTATTCACATATAGTAAGTTTGTTTACATAATACAGTCAAAAGTCGTTAATTCGGACACCCATAATCCGGACCTCAAAGCTACAAACTTTCTGCGCATGCGTCGCGTTCACGCATGCGCACAGGCGTTTACGGGAGCGCATAAGACCCTTGCACTGCGAATATGTTTGTGCGCATGCGCGTTTAATGTGTAACGGAGTTATACGCTAAGCTAAAGTTATCTAATTCAGTTAATGTTGCAGATTGTGTTGTTCCTTAATCTTCGAATCGTATCTGGCTTATTATTTTTTGCAGACTGTTAGAGCAATTTTATAAAAGTAAGCTTGAACTTTCGATTATGTCAAATAGAATTTCCGATATATATTTACTACAAAGCGAAAGTATGTTTTGAAATCCGAAATCTGTTTATCAATTTCACACTGCTCTGCGGCAGAGGGGGGGGGCAGAAACGTCATTATTAGATTATGATAGATTAGAAAGATTATGTCAAATAGAATTTCCGATATATATTTACTAATATGTAATTTGTATCTACAAAGCGAAAGTATGTTTTGAAATCCGAAATCTGTTTATCAATTTCACGCTGGGGATTGGAAGTTGATCTGTCAGCACTATCCTTATCTTCAGAGCAGATGTTTTTATTTTATTTGGTTTATAATTCCGTACTAAGTGTAGTATTTCATCTCGGTCTTTGATATGATTTAAATCAAGTTCCTCGTCATTATAATTCGCTTCCGATAGTGAAGAAAGTGACCCAGAGGTTATTGAAAACGAAAGCATTTCGATTGACAAATTAGTCGGTATTCTCAACACAGCAATTATAGGACTTGAACAGCGGAACTTTGTAACTAAACAAGAAATTATGTCTGTTTAATAGAATTAAAGAGAAAGTATTATCACATGAAACGAAGCAACTTACATTGAAGGAAATGTTTAATAAAGTAAACAAATAAATATTAAGCTTTTTCTTTTTGTAAATTTTGATACCCTTTAGATCATAATTGTTCTTTATTTCATAAATTATGGTTTCATATTTTTAATTTTGTAATTTCTGCATGCCATCTTACCAGATTTAAACTGATGATCTATGATCTGGAAAAATCGATAATCCGGAATCGCCGAAGTCCCGACGAGTCCGGATTAACGACTTTTGACTGTAGTATGAACATTAATTATTCATTTTATTTTCATCCTACTGAAAAAGTACGTCATTAAATAAAATTCTGCCTTGCTCAGGATCTTCTCACATTACAAAAATATAAAACTGAAGTAGCCAAAGAATATAAAATGTAGAATATCTAATTAAATATTAATATATTTTACACCAGAAACACATTATAAATAGCTCAATAGTCAATCACAATAGTATATTACAAAAAAATTTTGAATTAATATGGAGTTATTTTGAAATGACATTGCTGCCCAGAAAAAAAAAAAAAAAAAAAAAAAAAAAAAGAACACCACTTCTTGGCAACTCCTGGTTTTCTGCAAGATTCTCCGCTTTTTCATATTTTGAAATTACCAGCTATGATGTAATGAAAGGAATTGATTATATTTTCATCAGGTAAGGATGTTTTACACCAGTTTATAAAATACTACTTATAGTTGTCATAACAAGCATCATCTATATATAATACACATTAAAGTAAATGACTTGAATTTTGCATGTTTAGGTGTACTTAATGGAATGATGTACAGATTGGAAATATTAAACTGTATTGGTTTGAGCTAAAATAATAATTACTGAGGTAGATTTTTTAAAATTTTTTAATTTTTAAAAAATTTTTTATTCTATAGGTTGGTACATAATGTTTGCCTTGGTAAAGATAACAGTGCATTAAAATTGTATCAGAGTTTGCAGGAGCATATCCTAGATTTTACTCCACAAGCTCAATCTGTAAGTAATAGCTTCATATTTTTTTTCTGGTATAAAATTTTGACTAATGTTTAATATTTTGTATAGTTTTTTTATTGCATAAAGGTATCTGTAATTAGCTTTTTGAGAAAACTATTAAGCAAAGTTAATATGGTAAGGATTATATACAGCCTTTATCTGTTTTATGAAAATAGAGCAATTTTGTTCAATCATACTTGATGTAAAAAGGCGTATAGTGTAAAGGTAATTATCAATCATTGTATGACCAAATTTTGTATACTTTTGAGGCCTTAAAAGAACTGTTAAGTAATATCAACTAAGTTAATTTAAATTAGTGCTAAAAATAAGAATAGTATGCAGAGTCAAAATAAACAGAAATAACATGTAAACTGAACTGGGACGGTAGCTAAAAATATAGGAGTTTAGAGATAATAGCAATGACAACCTTGAATTAAGCTGTGTCAAAAGTAGTGATGGGCAACTTCGGTACATTCTTGTACCCGGTACGAGAGTAACGGGTACAGACAAGTACCCGTTACTCAAGTAACCATTACTTTTTCAAGTACCGAATACCCAAGTAACGATTTGGAGAACCGAAGTAACGAAATACCGGAGTAACGGTTTGCTGTACCATAGTACCCTAGTAACGGTTTGCTGTACTGGAGTACCCTAGTAACAATTTGGAGTACCAAAGTACCCTAGTAACGATTTGGAGTACCGAAGTGCCCTAGTAACGATTTGGAGTACTGATAACGATTTTGTGCACTGAAGGAACTCTGCCACGTCACCACGTGTTTGATTTTATCTGTACGGAGTAAGATTTTGAATATCAGAAAACATATCAACTACGGAAGTGTCTGAGGAGCAGACTATTCATGGACAAGAGGAGCGCATATCACCATTTCACAAATACAACCAGATACTACTGTCCTCGTACCAAAACCGAAGTGAGCTGAACCCTCATCGATCCTCCATTAACGAATACCGAAATACTGAGAAGAGATGCATATTTTCGTTACAAAGTAACGAATACCGAAAAGCACCCGTTTCGGTACAGAAGTAATGAATACCGAAAAGCACCCGTTTCGGTACAGAAGTAACGAATACCGAAAAGTATCCGTTTCGGTACAGAAGTAACGAATACCGAAAAGTACCCGTTTTGGTACAGAAGTAACGAATACCAAAAAGTACCCGTTTCGGTACAAAAGTAACGAATACCGAAAAGTACCGATTTCGGTACTGAAGTAACAGGTACTTGGATGTACCGATTTTCAGTACCCGTTACAAAATACCCGGTTCGGTAGTACCGACTCATCACTAGTCAAAAGGGGAACTGGTAGGCAATACAGGGTACTGTGGTAAAAGGGTACTTCCTTGTTGATCCCCCTTATTTAAGCAGTGCACAGATAATTATCAATGAGTCTTAATCAAGAAAAAATTAAGAACGTGTGCAACAAACATATTTACATCTCATATGCAGTCTGTAACTAGTATATTTCCATGATTCTTTTGAATGTAGACACAAAAACATTTACTGATCCCAAGAATTTCTCCATATAAATGCTTAAACTTACAACTTTAAATCTATTATCCCTCAAGTTAATGGATTGTGCCAAAGCAGCAGTTCTACTCAAACCTCTTTTCATAGCAGGTGGACTAAAATTCAGAATGGTTAGGGCTGCTCTTTGTTTGGCAATAATTTAGGCACAGTTTAAATAGCAGAGGTTGTAATAATTAGGAAATATTGGTGGACAGAGAAAAAATTGTCATTTTTATTCACCAGGTCAACATGACTGTGGCTCAATTATCTATGTGCCTCAAAGCTAAAAGTCAGTATTTGATAGCTCGTATTACAGACTTGGAAGTATGACAGCATTAGAATGATTAAATCTATCATAGATCATCAAAATGGTAGACAAAACTCTGTATACTTGCATATTTTTTTGCAGTCGAAGCTATATTTTTCTCCAGCTGATGCTTTGAAAGAAGCAGCAAATGTTATTTTTACATTTTTCTTTTTTCTCATGAAACCCCCAAATCTCTTTAGATTTCTTTCATAAATTGAAAAATGTGGTATGGAAGACTTTTTTTGTGAAAAAAGTGATATAAAGTAGGATTATCTGTATATGTATCAAATAATGTTTTTCTTTCCCATTAATTTATGAATGTCAATATTATCAGTTTTGATGTATTCATGTATTCAGTTTTAGAAAACTGAAGTAAACTAAAACTGTTAAACTGTGTTTCATGTTAATTTTTTCATACAGTGTCTCACAAAAATTATCGGTGACTATAAATTTTTGTAAGTAATAGGAGAAAAGCTTTTAAATAAAATATTAAAAAATATTCCCTTTGAATTCATATTTTCTTAGCTCTGTTTTTGTACTAAATTAATTTGAAAAAATTAAATAGTAAATTAAAAAAATTAAATGTTTTGCTTTTGCTATTTTTACTGCCATATATTTCATCAAGCTGCAGATTTTGTTTTTAGCAATTTCCTGATCAAATTTTATTTAATTTTAGTGTCCTTATGTTTGAGAGACAACTGTAAAATTTTATTTTCAAATGAAATTATATCTGTGAAATTATGTTTGGGATGTTTAAGAGTTGTGCAGATATTTTCAAAAGTTAGGGAGAATTATTGAGTGACAAGAACTTCTGTGTGTTTTCCATTTTATTGACTATATATTCTCAAAGGATTTATAGCATTTTAGGCTGAAATGGGGAAAAAAGATATCACAAAATTAATCGGGCATTTTCATAATTTCTAACTAAAATTGTTTGTAATAAATAAAAAACAGTATTTTATGGAATTAGAATAAAGAAACTAGGCAAAAATCTAAAAATCATTTGCTATTTTAATTCAAATTTTCTTTTTAGAAAATGTTTGTTATTTTAGTTTTTCTTGCAGTGGTTATTTTAATGTATTCTTGCAGTGAAAGGGAACATTGTTAGAAACTCACAGATTAGTTATTGATTTCCATCAAAAGAAAGGGAAATTTATTAGAAAAATTGCTTATTTACTTATATATATATATATATATATATATAAACCTGGACGACCATTTAAGTTATCTTATTCTTATAGAATGAAGCATTTTATTCTAAGGAATATTAAAAGGAATCAAGACTGAGTGCTCCTAAACTTGTTGCGGAACTTCTTGAATTATATGGAATATGTGTAAATCCATAAACTGTAAGAAGAGTAATGCAATTTGTAGGATAGTATTATTGGAGCATTGGTATTGTAGAGTATTGGTATTGGAGCAGTATCATGGTAGTTGTAGGTAGAAGCGAGTAGCAAGAAGAAAATTTTATATTGGTTAAAGAAAAAATCGAAAATTTCAACTCGCTTTCACAAAATTGATGAAACAAAAGACACCTGACTGCTGGAAAAAAGTGTTGTTTGCTGATGAAAGCAAATTAACATTTTTTGCTCAGTTGGACAAGTGCTGGTGTGTAGGAAACTCAAAGAAGAGTTTCGAAAGCAAAACTTAGTAGCAAGTATTAAACATGAAGGAGTATGAGTTATGGTATGGAGAATCTATGCCACATTCCAGTGTTGGTAGTATAGAGTTTATGGATGGTATTATGGATCAGTATAAGTACCTTGACATCTTGAAGTGAAATTTGGCATCGTCAGCACAAAAACTTACTGTTCAAAATAGTTTCAAATTCTACCAGGGCAATGATCCAAAGCATACTGTGCACAATTAGACTCTGGCTGTTATATAAGTGTCCAAAAGTAATTAAGGCAGTATTCCAATCGCCAGAATGGAATCCTATTGAACATATTTGGAAGGAACTAGAAACAAAAATTGAAAATTGAGCATATTTTCATAGCAGTAATCCAAGAGGAGTGGCATAAAAATACTCCAAAAAATAACAGAAAACTCGTAAAATCAATGCCACAAAGATTAAATGTTGTTGTTGTCTTATTCATATTACATGGAACAATGCTTTCGAGAGCCTACTCCAAAGAGAGGTTGGACTTCCCGGAGAACCCGGGCCCTTCGGTACCGTAGTGGGCTTCCCTAACCACTATACCGTTTGGGCGACCAAAGATTAAATGAAGTGATCAAGTGTAAAGGTGATCTCATGAAAGGCTAAGAAGCAAAAACAATGTAAATTTTTTACTATTACTTAAAGTATCTGATTATTTTTGTGAGTAAATTTTTCCCTATTAAATAAACGATATTGATTTTTGAATTTAATTTTCATCTTTTTGAAAATGCATTAACTAAAAAAAAAATTTGAATTTTTATATTATCAAAATAAAACCTTTCTTTTTGTTTTAGTTTATTTTATGTTCATTAAAGAATACAAAAATTGCTTTCTGTTTGGCTTATGGCTGCAAAACCAAGCTCTGCAGTGAACTATTTGTATTTTAGTTACATATGTAGGAATTATAGGTTTTTGAAAAACTGTATAATCTCAAGATTTAAAATCACTTCATAATGTTGAAATTGCCTTAACAGCTGCAAATTCTTTTTGATAATATTCGCTTTATTACTGAATATTCTCTTTTGTTTCCAGTCTTGATTCGTAATGTATTTGAATTCTTTATTCTTTATTTTATGAATATCTTAATTATGAAATTTTTCTCATTTACTAATTTCTCTTCAAGCTGCTGTCTATGGTTATGTGTTATTAATAGTCAAAAGTCGTTAATCCGGACTCGTCGGGACTTCGGCGATTCCGGATCATCGATTTTTCCGGATTATAGATCATCAGTTTAAATCTGGTAAGATGGCATGCAGAAATTATAAAATTAAAAATATGAAACCGTAATTTATGAAATAAAGAACAATTATGATCTAAAGGGTATCAAAATAAAAAAAAAAAAAAAAAAAAAGCAGCTTAACATTTATTTGTTTACTTTATTAAACATTTCTTTTAATGTAAGTTGTTTAAGTTGCTTCGTTTTTTATGTGATAATACATTCTCTTTAATTCTATAAACAGACATAATTTCTTGTTCAGTTATAAAGTTCCATTGTTCAAGTCCTGTAATTGCTGTGTCTACTGACTAATTTATGAATCGAAATTTTTCCGTTTTCAATAACCTCTGTCACTTTCTTTGCTATCGGAAGCGAATTATAATAACGAGGAATTTGATTTAAATCATATGAAAGACGGAGTACATCGAGATGAAATACTACATTTAATAAGGAATTATAAGCCAAATAAAATAAAAACATCTGCCCTGAAGATAAGGATAGTGCTGACAGATCAACTTCCAATTCATTGCACACCCTGGCATTAAAGATAAACAAAGTTTAGATAAATAAACGTTAAAGTTTAGATAAATAAAGGATATGCCTTTATCCATTTTTTGCAGCAATTCCACTTTTTGTTTAATGAACTTCGAAACATACTTTCGCTTTGTAGATCCTTTACATATTAATAAATATATATTAGAAATTCTATTTCACATAATCGAAAGTTCAAGCTTACTTTTATAAAATTGCTCTAATAGTCTGCAAAAAATAATAAGCCGGATCCAATTTGAAGATTAAGGAACAACGCAATGTGCAACATTAACTGAAATAGATAATTTTAGCTTAGCTTATACTGTCCATTGTACATTAAACGCGCACTCGTAAACATATTTTGCATACGCGCA
The DNA here is from genome assembly GCF_044657685.1 of Stegodyphus dumicola. Taxonomy (NCBI): domain Eukaryota; kingdom Metazoa; phylum Arthropoda; class Arachnida; order Araneae; family Eresidae; genus Stegodyphus; species Stegodyphus dumicola. The sequence continues at coordinate 24,879,917 of NC_140777.1, forward strand.
CAAGCATATTCGCAGCCGTAAAGGTCTTACGCGCATGCGTCAATGCGACGCATGCACAGAAAGTTTGTAGCTTTGAGGTCCGGATTATAGATCATTCCGGATTATGGGTGTCCGAATTAACGACTTTTGACTGTAGTTCATTTTTCTTTTTGTTTTTCGAGAGGAAGGCTAAAATATAAATTGTATGTGAGTTTGAATGTAAAATTCTTATTTTTTGTATGTATATATGTGATATTTTGATTTGAAGAAAGAAAGGTTGCAACAGATTTGCATTGGAGAGGCTTAACTGCCTAGTTAAAAAGGTGATGCTCGAATGCGGATGTGGCCACTTAAAAACCATAATTTTATTCCATGATAATGCACATCCAATTGTTTTTTGTGTACACAAGATAGTTCTATATCATAGTTAGCAACAGTAATTTTTATGTGCACTGCACAAAAAAAGGGTGGGACAGTTCTATAACTCTTGTTCCACTGTGCCAATTGACAAAATTCATATTGTGTTTTTCATGTCTTGAAAGCGTGACTTAGGATATGTATTAGATTTATATATGGCACTATTCTAACATAGGTATTTTGACACAAAATCACACTTTTTTGAAATAACATACCAATTTTTTTCCGTATTTCAATTCTACAGCTCAAATTATGCCAGTCTGCAAAATTTTGTAAAAATCGTATGAGTAGTTTTTAAAAAAATTAGCTCTCAAAATTTTAGCTCCTTAACGTTAATTACATTTGATATATATTTATTAATATCTCTTTTTTTATTAAACTTTTTTGATTTTTCCTTTCTCGTTTCGAAATTTAGGTTCATTCCAAATAAAATTCACCCATTTTTTATGATTTATTTTTAAAATTTGTATTTTTAAATAATTTTTATAAATTTTTTGAAAAAAAATTTTGAATTATAACCCATAAAATTTTACCACCATCTTAAAGTAGGTGTAGTTATCCAAGCTAAGCATATCTACAAAAAATTAGAGTTTTTTTATTCAACATTTTCTAACGCCAAATGTGGTTTATGGATTTTTTGTTATAGTGAATTGCCACAGCTATTTTTAACCTTAAATTTCAAATAAAGTTTTACGGAGAACTAATTATATGAAATTTTTTCCCTCAAAGATTCGTAATAAATATTTATTAATACTATATGAAAAGCTACTTTCTTAAAATTATGGATATTATTCAAAATTTTAACTTTCTTTTTAATTTCTTCCTTTTTTAAAAAATATTTGTGTTTTTAGTAAATTTTTACCTTTACCATGTTATTGTCTGCTACTTTACTTTAAGTGCATTTAAATTGAATTGTCTAAAACTGAAAAAGTTCGTTTAATGTTTATTTTTACAATGTTTTTAAGCAACAGGACGTTGACAGTTTGGGTCATGTCCCAGTTTAATATATATATAAATTTTTACATTAATTCTCTTAGAAAGAATATTTTAAGTAAATAATTCTACTAATTGTATAAAAAACATGATCTTTAATATGATTTAGTTTGTTTGCAGCCAATATAATAATCAGTCTCTCGGTGGTGCAGAATAAACACTGCTCGAGTATTTTATTTCTTTGTCATTTAGCAAAAAATCTTTTAATTAAAATATTTATACTTTGGACTTTGCTTTAAACTTTATTTATAGTTAAAATGTCTAGAAAATGAAAAAGTGTCTTCAGCTGGAAACGCAATTGATGTAATTGATATTTTAAAAAATTTGACAAGAATGCAAAATTTATGGAAGTGTAACAATTGAAAAATCTTAATTTTCTTGTGTGAGCACTAAAAATAAATGTAGAAGGAAAGAAGAAAATAAAATAAGCAAAAATTTGAAGGAGAATTTGGCGTCAGAAATACCAAGGTGTTTCGAAAAGTTGGACAGTTTTGTATATACTTGCAGAATGCCTGAAGAAAAAAAGCAAGCCATTAAGGGGGAAAAAATTAAATTAGTATTTTTTTTTATTTAAAACTTTTTTATCGTATGATATATTTGATTCTTGCAATTTCAAAAATAAAATATTTGACTAAGGTATGAATAACATTTTAAGAAACTAAATTTAGGATGATAAAATTGTGTAAAGCAATGTGCACAATGTTAAAGCTATTTAAAGCAATATATGCAAGTCACCCTAAGTTAAAATCTCGATTATACTTCCTTCTCATTTATATATCTTTTCTAAACGGAACATTGAAAGGCGTGTTAACTGTGCTTTACTGTATTTTCTCTTTTAATATATTCAATTTTCAGATGCATCATAGTCTATTCTTTCAAAAGAAATGCAATTTAAATAAATAAAATAAAATCCTGAAAAATTTATATTAATAAATATATTTAAAATGCTCAGTTCGAATGAATAAATAGAAAATTTTAAAATAATTATCTGAAAAGACAGTGCAACACAAACAATTAAAATAAAAGTCTGAAAATTTAAAAATTACCTAAAACAACAACTATGGCAAAGAAGGAAAAAAAAAAAAAAAAAAAAAAAAAAAAAAAAAAAAAAATTACAAAGAAAATTATCTGAAGAAAATAAATGATGCACCTTTTATTGAAACTACCCAAATCGAATGGGTAAATAGAAATTTTTAAAACAGTCATTCGAAAGAAACCATGCAACTTAAACAATTAAAATGAAATTCGAAAAGAAAAAATTACTTGAAGTAATAACAGTTATAATTAAATATATAATATAAAGAACATTATTTGAAAAAAGGAACGATTGTGACTTTCTTCCGCTCAAGGGAAAGGAAAATAGGTTACCATATATTAAGAAGTTCGTCAAGTAAACTATTCTTCCTGCAAACTGAAAAAAAAAAAAAAAAAGCACAAACATAAATTTGTGAATTTCTCTGTAAATTTCCCAATAAATTTAACAAAATTTCATATTTAGGCATAATTTGAGTCGTAGAATCGAAATATGGAAAAAAATTGGTATGTTATTTCAGAAAAAGTCCAATTTTGTGTCAAAATAACTGTGTTAGAATAGAGCTACAGTTCACTCCTGATTATCCGCAGAATAGGGTGGTGCGGCCACCGCGGATAACGAAAATCGCGCATAATCCGAAAAAAGCTAAAACCGGGTATAGCAAAAGAGAAAACAGTCATTCCAACTTTGAAAAATTGTTTTATGTACAATAAAACGGAAAATAAACAGCAGGAAATGTTTAACTAATGCTTAATATTTTAGTATATCACTCAAAACTAACCTAAAATGCATTTTGTTAATGAAAACAGAAAAGTGCTTTGTTGGAAGCATTTTCTCTTGATCTGAGATTGCATTTTTCGTAGCATAAGTTTCTTGGCCAACTCTGTGTCGTCTTGTTCTTCCAAATAGCTCAGTAATCCGTCTTCACAATTTCATCATCTATCAAGTGTTCGAAGTCAGGTTCGTTGACGTCACACTCCAACCACTCGTTAATGTTTTCAGCATCGATGTTCTCACCACCCGGAACTGTTTACATTATATCGGGGGGGGGTTAAATTAATCAATGGGCAAATTTTCTATCCTTGTGGCTTTAAAAGATCTCTCTTTTTTTTTTTTTTTTTTTTTTTTTTACTTTCCAATGACAAAAAGTCTAAGTTTATGTTCACCGGTAGCATTACATTAAGACATGATAGTGATCCTTTCCTTGCTGCTTTTATGACCCGCTGCTTTACTTTCACTTTCAGATGCTAAAGTGTGAGTGGGAAGATATTTCCACAAAAGTCCCGATTTGTCGGCATTGTAAATATGTTCAAAAGATAGCTGTTCTTTTAAAACAAATTCTTCAAATTCATGGTGGAAATCGTCGGCTGCTTGTTATTCACCACTAAGTTTCTCCCAATGAAGTTCAATTTCTCGAATTCCATGTCGCTACTTAGAACGAGTCAACTAGCCAAAAGACGCATCAAAAGAAATTTAACTCGGACTGGTTCGCAAACACTATTAGGCTTAAACTAACAATGCCGAGTGAAAGGAAGTGGATGTGTCAGTAAGATTAAGATGAGAAAGGGTGGTGAAGCGAGCACTGCAAGGGTGAGTAATCACTTACTCATCATAGGGGCCGAGGGTAAGGTTCCGAGAAGGCCTGGGATATTTTTGCCATAAATAAGCACGATGTTTAGTAAATTTAACATTTCACTCAGTTTTGTGAACATTTTTATTTTCTTTGCTTTACGCTTGGGGGGGGGAAACTTTATGTCATGCGCGGATAATCCGCTCTGTGCATAATTCGCCTACGAATAATCGGGAGTCTACTGTATATATAAATGTAATATATATCCTAAGTCGCGCTTTTGAGACATGAAGAACACAATTTGAATTTTGTGAATCGGCTCAGCCGAAAAGGCAGATATAGAACTGTCCCCCCCTTTTTTTTTTTTTTTTTTTTGCGCAGTGTACATAGGTTGACACCATACTATGTCATCTTAGATCAGGAACAAAGGAGGACAATTATGCATAGCAGCACAGAGGTTTTGCAGTGCAAGAGAAGTTATGAAAATGAATGACATAATTGCACGCGAAGCAGCATTTATATTAGGCAGGTACATATATGTACAGCCAAGCACAATTGGTTAATTTTAGGTTTTAGTTCTCTTTGCAAGCCGTTTATATAACGGTCATATGATCTTGGAGAGATCTCAAATTTGGGAGAAAAGATGAACTTAGGGGATGAACACCAAATTTAGAATAGTCATTCTGAGGCTGCCAATTATTTCTCAGTGTAGTAGCCATCATATTTTATTATATCTTACATATATATATCTATATAAGGTATAATAAATATATATATATGTAAGATAAAAAAATATGAAAGCAAACTTCTAAATTTAATTCACTATAACCTCTTTTATTTTCTATTTCATTTGGAAACTTCATCTATCTGTCCTAAAAATAGCACTTAAGTCGAAACTGCATCATTTAAATTAATCATGCGATCTTACGTAATCCTTAATGCAGATGCCTCTTGCCAATCACCGAATTGCAAACCAAAACTTTTCTCTTCGTGTGCTTCCATCTTGCATAACTATGCACTTCAGCTTTGCTCTCTACTCTGCTAAGATGTAATTTCGCTGGCTTGCTTTCCATCTCAACAATATCAAAAATGTAAATCTTCTGTGGAAAGGCACGACTAGAGTGCCAAGTGATTGTGGCAACAAATTATCAATTGCAAATGAAAATGGAATTAAAATTGCCACGACTGCCAAGTTCTTTAGATACTATGCAATCAAAATTCTTGTTCAATATGGATCTAAGCACAATTCGACAGTGTTCCGGCTTTTCCTTGTGCTCATAATATAGCGTAGAAGTGCTGATCCATAATGACTAGGAAATTGGAGGCGAATGCAGGTTTAAATCTTCATTTTTTATTTTAGCAAACATGTTGCGGTGAAAATCAAGTTGGCACATTGATTGTACCTATTCCAAGAGATTTTACATTTTAGATAAATTTGCAATAAGAAAGAAAAAGCAGACAGTCTGCAGTGTGGCCAGGCCAAAGCATAGAAAGCAAGTGCGTAATGTTCAGGATGAAATCTAAGTCAAACTGAGCTAGTTTTGGTTTTCAAAGCATTCTGATTGGACAGTCAATATTGCTGTAAAATTATTATTGGCTGGCTGAGTTTTAGTTCCATTTACATCATCATAATTACGTAAGAATCATATGGCATAGAATAGTCTCGAAATGACGCAGTACAGAGAGGGGTTACTATTTTTAGAATAGAGAAGGGAAATTTACGTTGCTAATTTAATCTTTTTGGCCTACTGAGCTTTCAACGATTTTGTTGACTTTTATTTTAAACATTGTAAAAGATTTCTTTATACATTTTTATACTTTTGTATTTACTTTTTTTTGTGTGTTTTTTTTCCTCTTTGTGTATGATTTCATTGTATTATTGAAAACTGATGTTATTACTTACAATTTTGCCTTTTTTACTTACGATTTGCATGTCTCGTGTAATACTTTGTGGTGCACCAGGATTTATTTTTCTTTAAATAAATAAAACATAAATAATTTAATCTTTTACATATTCATTATTTTTCTTACATATATGTATATATGTAATTATATTTAGGCTTGAACTGTTTTTCGCTTTGTATATTTATTCATTTATTTAATATACATATAATGTTGTTATTTTTTTTTAAATACTCAGACCTATTGCTTTGATGCTTTATAAAAAATTGTGATACTTTTCAAGGACATTCTTAGCATTAAGGGGAATGTAATTGCAATAAAGTATCCAGCGAATAATATACCTTTCTTAATAAATCTTTTGACCACATTTAATAATGCAGGAGGAATTGTCTGCATTTGAGTGCTGAAAAGAACCAGAACTGCATTTGTCATTTACATATTTACCATGAATTATTAACCATGCAGAATTAATCATTTCTTTTATTAGTAGAGGCTGACTGTATATGCCAAAAGGTTTTGCTTCAAATCCAAGAAAAGAACTGAATATTCAGTTTTTTTTCTCCTCTTAGAGTGTAATACACATCTATCTGTGATTCATCCGAGATGATATTCTTTATGATGTCATGTTGAAATGATCAAAAGAATCTTGTGTTCTTTTTAAGTTCTCATGGGATAGTATTTTGTACTTGGGGAAAAGAAGCTAGGCATAATTTCATATTTCTCTGATTTTAAGATGCATGTTTTTCCCCCATATGGATGTCTTTAAAAATGGAAAGCATCTTTGAGTAATAGATTTTTCCTAATCTTAAACAGATATATTGTCATTAATAAATCAAACATAATTTAAGAAAGAAATGTTTGCTAGATGTGTTTGAATTTTGTTATTTCATTTATTTTATTTTATTAAAATGAAAAATCTTCCCCTCCTCCCTTGATAGTGATACTGAAGTTAAAGAGAGGTGTGATAAAATAATGGTATCTTAGAATGGAAGAAAAATATTGCGTATTCCACTTTTTGTTACCTCTAAGTATGCTTGTACTCATTAGTGTAGATATTTATGTTTTTGTAGATGTTGATCAAAAAGTCTTTCCCTAATTATTTTGTATAAATTTTATGCCACCGCATACTGTAATGATACATAAATGCATACATATATTTAGCAGGTTGGTATTTTGTTAAAGAACAGGGTTCGTACGGTCCTTAAAAGTCCTTAATTTTGGCCAAAAGGAATAAACGATCCTTAATTTTGCTCATTTGACATTTCTTATTATTTCTAATGATTGCCATTCTAAGTGTGAATTACGATTTCTCATGAATATGGAATTAAAATTACACAGCTCTTAACTAATCTGTTGGCGGATTTGCATTGCAAACGATTAAAAAAAACAATTAGCTACCCGAACGAAAGTATCGGTGTCTGATTGGCTATTCACGCAATCTTTCGAAACAGGTGTTATCCATAAATTTAGGCAGACTGTGACGAAAGCGTGAAGCTGGAAGTTCTTTAAGAGGCGAAAGTGATGATGAAGGTGCTCGAGAAAAAAAAAGGGAGGGGGGAGATTCTGAAAATATTTGCCAAAACTAGAGCAATTCCAACCTGGAAGGCCACAACCCTTCCGACGCCAATAGGAACGAGATGCCTGGAAAGTGCATTTTCAATAAACTGTGGCTTCATCAAGCTGACTACAAAGACTGGATATTGATGGATGGCAATCCTTAAATGTGGTCTTTGTCTGAAACAAATTGAAATTTCTAGAATGGGAGAGTCAGCACTGAAAATTCACATTAAAATTAAGTTTCGTTTTATCATTTCAATTTGTTTTTACACGGTTTTGCTTAGCTTAATTTCTGTGTTTGTTTCAATTAAGCCATAAATTAATTTTTTATCACCTTCTACGGAGTTTATTCTCTTTTGCACATACTATATGTATGGGATATCGGGATTATGAGTTTATTTCTGCAGAGGGTCTGTTATCGATTTCGCGGGAAATCTGTTGGCTCCATTTCGATTTTAGGTCGCCAAGGGCAAAATCGGTAACGCTAGCTGAGAAAAAGTGAAGTTCGGAAATACATTTTGAAGCTTCAATAGACAATTAAGTATTTGGTTTAAACCTATGTTTTTGATAGTAATGCATAATTTTTGCTAATGGCGATACAATTATTAGTTGAAAATAACTAATTAAAATTTTTTAAATATTTTTAAAGCTGAAAACAACTAATTGAAACTAATTTTCCTGAATTAACTAGACGCAAAATTAACTTTCATGAATTACTAAAGTTATTGGGTAGAAGTTTAACTGAAAATATACATTCCGTATTATATATATATATATATATATATATTTATACAGTGTACAAAGTCCGAGGTCTGGACTCGTCGGGACTTCGGCGATCCTAGATTTGAGATTTTTCCGGATATTAGATCATTTTAAATCTACTAAGATGGCACGTAGAAATTATAAAATTGAAAATATGAAATCGTGATTTATGAAATAATGAAGCATTTATGATTTAAAGGGTATCAAAATTTACCAAAGAAAAGAGCTTAATATTTATATGTTTACTTTAATAAACATTTCTTTCAATGTGAGTTGTTTGATTTGTTTTCTCTGCTAATACTTTAGACTAATACTATAGACATATAATTTCTTGTTCAGTTATTAAGTTCCATTGTTCAAGTCCTGTAATTGCTGTGTCGAGAATTCCGAATAACTTGTCAATCAAAATTTTTTCTCGTTCAGTAACCTCTCTGTTACTTTCTTCACTATCGGTAGCTGTATTTTCTGGATTTAGAACCATACTACAGATTCCGCCCTCCGTTAATTGATTGATGATTGGGCATTGTCATTGCAATGAAAAACTTCTGTTTAACTTCGCTAAATTCTGCCGCCTGGTGCGGCCATGCGAGCTCTGGAGCTGGTTCTGGCTTTATGTGAATAACAAATCAGTTATTCTTAATTCAAATAGCACTAAATATAATCGTTTGTCCTATGAGTATCATTAACAAAATCTATTTTTAGCATAAGGAAAGAAATTTCTGCTAAATCTCCCCTTGTCAACATTTTAGCGCATTAAATTTAAATCTGTAATCGTATAATACTCTGTTATTTGGCATCGCTGCATGATTCATCACTCAAGTTGTCATTCGTTGATAAACATGCGGTGATGAAAGCAAAATACAATAAATAATGATTCGCGATTTCGGCATCAAGGATATAAAATATTAGTTGGTGTAAAATTAACAAATGTTTCGGTTTGAGATTATGCCAAGCAGATACGCAGCTATGGAGTCAAGTTACTAATCACACAAATTTATGCTAAAATAATTATTTCTTCAATAATGAGATATTTTATTTAGCACCAAACTAAGATTAAGAATCGGATTTCTGGCATTTTTTTTATGATGAGGGAAAAAATCTAATGCGCAATTGGTTGGTGGTGGCTTTGAGGTCCAGATTTTAGATCATTCCAGATATTAGATGTCCGGATCTCGGACTTTATATATATATATATATACATCTTTCAAAATATAACTTACCAGTATGGATTCACTCTTTTAAAATAATTCTACTTTAATTAAACTTAGGAGATAATATAATCAATTAATCTATATTGTTTAGGAAATAAATTATATATATATAGTAAAAAATGTATATTTTCACTATTCAAGTATTCACTGTGACAAGTATTCTTATCTTGTCACATGAACAGGCCTCTGTGGAAAGGGGCTTCTCTGTAAATAAAGCAATTGAATTTGAAAATTTAAGTGACTCATCATACATTTTTCAACGCACAGTATTTGATTACATAAAATTTTCTGGAGGTGTTCTTAATATCGAAATTAATAAAGAAATGAGATCAGCAGCAGCTTCTGCAAGAAGTGGAGTTCGTTATTTAGAAGTTCAGTATTTAGAAGAACAAAAATCTTTAACTAAATCTGAAAATTCAAAGAGGAAAAGAAATATTATTGAAGAAGAAATTGATTATATGAAGCAGAAGAAAAACTTTCCTCAAAGGGACATTAAAGACATTAATGAAGAAGTAGATGCTTTAGCAGATAAAGCTGAGACCATCAGGAACATTGATTTGTTTATCAAAGCAAATGAACTTAGAAGAATAGTTAAAGAAAAGGAAGATTTCAGATTTAAAAAAAGCACAAATGTTTTGTATCTTTTATTGTACAGTTTATTATTCTAGTATCTTTCAAAAAACCAAGGAAATAAATTGTATGTTTACAAATCAGTTATTTTAATCTGCAAAATATTCTTACATTGTGATTATAATAGTAGTTGACTATGTTTAAATAAATATCAAATAAGTTAAATAATAATCATGTAAATCTCTAAAATAGTGACTGTTATTAGTGTAAAATACACTTATACATGTTTTTCAAGAAATTATGTTCCTCATTTAATGTTATCTACTTCATAACTTGTAGGGAGTTAGTTTAATTTTCAAAATTGTTTTATGGTAAGTATTAAGTTGAATTTAATAATAGTGCATAATACACACTTCTGTTAGTTTTTTAAAGTGAAATTACAAGCATGAAGTCGGTTGTATGGATAATTGCTTTATTCTATTCATTTTTTTGTTTCCTGATAGGTCCTTAATTTTTTCTTTGATGGTCCTTAAAAGTCCTTAATTTTCATATAAGGAAATGTGTACGAACCGTGAAGAATAGTTTAATAGTGATATATGTGGTATTTTTAGTATTATCAAATCTCTGTTAGAAAATGTCATAAATACTGGCTCATTTTCAAAAATATTATCTCTTGGTTTGCATTTATATGTTAATTGATTGGTATCTTTTTTAGTATGTTCTTTCTGTTCAACAAGATGAAGCTTTGCTGAAAGCCTATATAGTAGAATGGAGAAAGTTTTCTACTCAGTGCAGTTATTTGCTTATGCCATTTTCACATTTGGAAGCTGCAGTAGCTGGCAAATTCCCTTCATTTAAGAGGAATGGAATTCGAAAGGTTGTTGATATTTAATTTTTGCTTTTTCTGAAATCTGTCAAAGTAAGTTTACAAGTAAGTGTATATTTAAAAACATTTGTTGCTTTTGTATTTACAGGCACTGCTGGAGAGATGGACTCAGAGTATTTTTTCGAACATCAAGCATAGGCTTCAAAATAGTGCAATGAAACTTGTCCATGCTGAGAGAACTGGAGAGGTTATTGATTCACAGTTGGTGATAGGAGTTAGAGAATCATATGGTATTATTATTATTTAAAAATGAACTTCAAAGCTTAAATGGATTTTTTTGTGATATACTTTATTTTATTCAGAAATATAGGTGAAAAAAAGATTAAAAAATTTACGCTACTGAATTTCTTGCTTGTAAACTGTTCAGGATTTGAAATAAAAAACCTAAAAATGAGCTACATGTTCTTTCCCCCTTTCTTTTTCTGGCTAGGGATTTTATTATGATAATATTATCCTTATTTTCAGAGCAAATGAAGTACAGAGGTCAGCAGAATTGGATATTATGAATTAAATAGTTTTTCTGTGATGCAGTATATAAATACCATAGTTACTCTGTATCCCATTTAACCTATTAAGTTTACTGCTTGAAAACCAAGAGGTAAAAATATGCAATGTATGCTGTTTCTAAAGATATATGGCGTGAGTCATAAATATATTTCACTGAAAAGCACACATAAATACACAATAATACTATTGCGGCGTGAGTCATAAATATATTTCACTGAAAAGCACACATAAATACACAATAATACTATTGCATTATATATTTCAAATAACTTATCAATTTGAATAATATTCTTATTATTTACACAAAATAAGTTTCCGTTTGTGCATATATTTTATATTGTTACTGTTAATAAGAAATTGTTAAATCATATGCTGAAAAAAATCTGGGGGGGATACAGAAATATGTAAACCTACAAAGTCCGAAATCTGACGTTCATTATCTGGAATGATCTAAAATCCAAACCTCAAAACCACCACCAACGTTTTTCTGGTAGGCTTTACACATGCGCATTTGATTTTCCCCCTTTCGCGTGTAATAAAACATCTGGAAAGTCCTTATTCTTAATTTCACTTCAGCACTAAATAAAATACCTTGTTATTGAAGAAACAATCATTTTAGCATAAATTTGTACGATCAGTAATTTGGCTTCGTTGCTGCATATCTGCTTGGCACGCATCTCAAACTTAAACATTCCACATAGATACATCGCTGATCTGACGTCAACCTGGCGAATCAGTATTTATTATACCTTCCTTTCACCACATGTTTATCAAAACATGACAACTTGAGTAATGAATTATGTAGCGATGCCTAAACAATTTTTTTTTTATGTTAGTAATTGAATAATAAAGGAGTATGGTAACTTTTTATGCTCACATTATGCTTGGCGATAATTACAGATTTAAGTTAAATGCACTAAAAATTGTTGACAAGGAAAAATTTACCAAAAATTTCTTTCCATATAAATAAATTTTGTTGATAATACTCATAAACCCAATGATAACATTTAGAGGTATACTAGACCGCCAGTCCCAGAATGGCTGCTTTTGTACTAGACTGGCAATCCCAGAATGGCTGCTTTTTTTAACTGGATGAGTTCAATTTACTCGGGTAAGAGGAAGAAAAAGGAAAGGTTCCGGAATGTCTTGCAACGGAAAGAGATTAGATTGCGGAATGGCTTTTAGTGGGCATTAGAGATACACTCGCTGGCTTTTTCCTAAACCGTGGATGGAGTTTCACTGTGTATTTTTATGCTCTGTGTTTTATTGAACATTTTGTTCAAGGACGGAATAATTTTTATCAATTCATGAAACAAAAATATTTTGAAGAGAAATATCTTTTGAAATGTAAAATTTACGCATTGTATGCTTATTTAAAATTTTCTTAAAGCATAACGTTTTGGGGAAATTACATATTCTTGTTTATTCCAACAAAATCTAATATTTACTAGAACTCTTTATTTCGGTAAAGTAACTGAGTATTACATGAAGTTACAATAAGTAACTGTAAAGTGTTTATTTACTTGAGGTATTGTAGAAAATTGTAACAGTAAATTTTTGATATTTATAATATTCACCGATAATATGATAGCAACGGAACATAGTTATTTAACTTTTTTTTTTTTTTTTTAAATCTGGTACACAAACTAAATAATGTGTTTCAGTATGATATATTTTGATGGAGCTTTAAAAGGCCTGTCTTTATATGAAAAGAGTATTGTAGCCACTTGTGAAAGAACAATTTAGTTTTAATTCCATTTTGTATAAAGAACAAGTAATATTTCTTTCCACATCTTATTTAAATTTAGCGCAGAATTTTTAAAATTAGGTAATCAAAATTAAAAAAGAGCAGACGATCAATGAAAATAAGACTAATAAATATTATATTCATACTAACAAAATGCTAGCTGTACTCACAAAGCACAAGCCGGAAATGATGTAGCATCACCTTTTTCTCTCATCCCTACTTTCAAGTATCATACCTACAAATCTTGGACTGTAATCCAAAATTCCAGAAAAAAAAAAAAAAAAAATCATTCCGAGTTTGAGCCTCTTCTTAGGGCTATTTGAATTAAGAATAACTGATTTATTATTCATATAAACCCAGAACCAGTGCCAGGGCTCGTATGGCCACGCCGAGTCGCAGAATTTAGGAACCACAGGCTGCATCAGGTGGTAAGATATCTAGCGCCAGCTGTCAATAAGACTTAAATATATGTGGGAATTTATTTATTCAGAACTCTGATAAGCCTTAAAAGCATGTGCAAGAAATAGACATAAGTATAATAAATAACTAAACTAATACAATTCAGGCTTAATTGTCACAGTGCGCAATAGAAGCGAGATAAAATTTAACGGAACAACTTGTCATTAGTCGCCAAGCGCATGATGCATAGCCAAATATGTATAGTGAAGGATAGCTAAATTTGATGATGATAGCCACTAATTCTAAAGGTTTTTGGATATTGCAAAACAAAGGTGAAATTTTACAATTAACAGATTTTTGTAAAGAAATTTAGAGAAGCAGTAATAAATGAAGATGATATAAAAGAAGTTTTTCATTGTGATGACAATGCTTCTCAATCATCAATCAATTAACGAATGGCGAAATCTGTAGTATGGTTCTAGATCCAGAAAATACCATGGTGATAGTGAAGAAATAGTGATAGATATAAGTGAAGAAAGAAAGTGATAGTGATAGTGAAGAAAGTGACAGAGAAGTTACTGAAAACGAGAAAATTTCGATTGACAAGTTAGTCGGAATTCTCGAAACAGCAGTTACAGGACTTCAACAATGTAACTGAACAAGAGATTATGCCTGTCTACAGAGTTAAAGAGAAAGTATTAGCACAAAAACAAAGCAACTTAAACAATTTACATTGAAAGAAATGTTTAATAAGATAAACAAATAAATATTAAGTTTAATTTTTTTTTAAAATTTTGATACCCTTTAGATCATAAATAGTTCATTATTTCATAAATCGTGATTTCATATTTTTAATTTTATAATTTCTACATGCAGTCTTATTAGATTTAAACTGCTGTTCTAATATCTGGAAAAATCCCAAATCCAGAATCTCCGAAGTCCCAAAGAATCCAGATTTCGAACTTTGTACTATATATATATATATATGTGTGTGTGTGTGTGTGTGTGTGTATAGGCTGTTTTTTCTAAAGCTACTATAAATTTTGAGTCTACAAAAATAACATTTAGCATACAAATGATGACTTTTTATTTGTGTTATAGATCTCACAAATTCATTAAAAAATATGCATTAAATTATGGTTTCCCCCAAAGCTGTCGTGATCACAAAAAATTTCAAATGATATAGAATTAAAGAAGACAAAGCATGTTCCAAATCTGAATGTTTTTGTTTCTTTTAAAGTGATTTCTGTTGCTATTTGAGGGATTATATTTGAGGGAAAAATACTATTATATTTGAGGGAAAAACATTTCACCAAAACATAAGGGTAGGGGACATAGTTGACAATATTCACTTCTCTTGGTTCTGAGAGTGTTCAAAATTATAGACATTTTTTATTTGAGATAAATTTTTTTGCAGTGCTCTTTATTAATTAAAAATAATTATGTCTGACACTATTGTACACTGGTATGCAAAATTTAGTAACAAATTCATTTTTCAACATACAGCTGTGAAATTATTGATGAGTCTCTGAATTATTGATGAGTCATTGAAACCATTGCAGTTAGGACTGCTCATATCCGTCACTAAGGCTGTTTGGTTTGCTGTTGTCTGTCTTGATCAGACAATTGTGCTGTGCTACCTTGTACCAATGCCATTTAACGCCGTTTCTATTCATTCTATATGGTATGCAGCCTATGAATTTTTTTTTTTCCCCTGCTGTACTTTCTACATTCTTTAAATACTACATTATGCCTTTGTAGTATGAATTTCTTGTCTCCCAGTTGATTTTTTGTAGAACTGCAGCCAAAATTATAAACATTGCTTAAGTTTTGCACACTAATATGTTTGTGAATTAAAAAATAATAATGAGGCACCTGATTAATCATTTTTTCTTTGTTAGCTCTTGATTTGGTTTCTCTTTTACTTCCTTGAAGTAGTCCACACATTTTTTTCTGATATCAGTTATTGGAAAATTATAAATGCCTTATTGAGATTTTATGAAAACTTCATTTATTCATTTTGTTGCTGAAATTTACTGATTCTGTAATTCTCTGCTATCATTAAGAATTTACCGATGAACATGCTATGTTAGATATGTCATCATAGTATATAAACAATTATTTTGAGAAAAGATGTATTGAAATAAATTGATATATTAAATACAATTTCTAGAAATAATATTTAGTTGGAATTTTTCCTGTATTAGACTTAGCGGAGAGCTTAAAAGTCGAATCCAGGTTCCTTTCTTTCAGCTGTTCTTTCCACACATCTAAAACTGAATTCTTAAATAACTGCCAAGATTTCAGTAATGCATGTATTTAAATTTTCATGTAAAGTCAGCTTTGACTGTGCATGTATGAGATGTTGGTGGATTTAATGGGTTTTTTTTTTTTTTTTTTTTTTTTTTTTTTTTGTGTGTGTGTGTTTGTTCCAACAGTTGCCTTGTGCTTAAATGAAGATAAATATGAAATTTATCGAGATAATTTTGAAAGGGCATACTTGGATGCAACAGAAGCTTACTATAAAGCAGAAGCTCCTCAGTATTTAAAAGAATATGGTGTTGTCAACTACATATGGTATGCTAATCAAAAATTAAAGGAGGAAGAGCAGCGAGCTGCTAAGTACCTTGAACTCTGTTCTACGTTACCAGTAAGGAATTTTTATAATGTATTCATGTTGTATTTTTGTAACGAATTCTCAGCACCCCTTTTTTAATAAACTGTGTAGTAATTTATATCGCAGTTGAAAAAGGTACATACGAAAAATTCCATGGACTTTTTTCACCCCCTTAAAAAAAAAAAAAAAAGCAATTTTTTGCCAGTAATGGAAAAGCCACTCTTCAAAAACATTTGGTTTTGTGTAATCTTGATCTTTAAACTAAAATTTAAAAAATTTTGTAAGTTCTTTTTTCCTACTCATTTCTTTTTCTCTTTTTTTGGGGGGGGTCTTAGTTTAAGGGGGACTATTAAAACTTGAAACCTGCCCGCTACAAAGCAGATACAGCAAAGTATTTAAAAAATATTAAATGTGAAATTAATGAAAAGTGGTAAGGGGCATGATACGGCACTTTAATTGAAAACGTACAAGTAGTGGCATCACAATGTTCAGACTCGCAAAGGTACATGATGTGAGATTTCTGCTATTTAAATTTTGTATTCAGGTTCATCTAAGTTGGTTTCAAGATTTAGCGACTATTGAATGGGGAAAAGAACCATTAGATTCAAGTTACGAGAGAGTTATAAATTAGTACCTAGGAGAAGTTTGCGCACACAGCCATTTATCAAGACCAAAGAAAAAAATTGGATATGCTAACCATGTAGTTTAAAATTAATGAAAGCCTTTTAAGAAGGTAGAAAACCCGAGCAATGGATGTTGGGAAGAATTTGCTGGGAGAAAAACAAGTATTATATCATAAGAGTTCATAGTGAGAAAGTGACTACCCTTTTGCAAACAGTAAAAGAAAATATTGAAGAAGAATCTATGATTTATTCAGAAATGTGGAAGGGTTATATAACCTGATGAGTTAACAACTGCAAGATTTGAACATCTCGAAGTTAACCACCAATGTAATTTTGTAATGAATTCTAGAGTTTATACCAAAAACATTGAATGATTCTGGGTTTCAGCCCAACTGCATAACAAAAACGCAATGGGGAACCAACCACATGCTACCACTGAGATTCATCGTATGGATGAATTTATTTAGTGTAGCTTTGTGGAGAAAAGGATACATTTGTTTCTGTCTTCAGTGCAATTAGAAATTTTTGGTCCATGCCAATGAGTATGCTTGGTGGGATTCTCTCCAACTTTTATGGTCAACGGAATTTTCTGTAAGTACCTTGAAAAATTGTTGTTTATTATGGAAAATTGTATACTTTAATGTTTTGTATGTATAAGAGTGAAATATGAAAAATTTAACTGTAAGACTCGAAACTTTATCTTATAAAACAAAATATCAAATTCTAATTAAATGTTTTACTTTCTACAGGAACTTAGTATGAAGTTTCGTGTTAAAACCATTTCTATCAAATCCCCAAAATCACATTCCAGGATATGTTTAAATTTTAGGTTATCTACAGCATGCATACATGAATTTAAAAGATGACCCTAGTTCTTAGGAGAGAAAGATTAATGATAATTATGACATGCAAGATGGTTTTTTTTTGGAATGAGTAAGCAAAAAATGAGCAATAAGCTTTCAAATTAGAGGACAAATTTAAGAAAGGGCTGTCATTAATTCCCATGTCCTTCCTAATGCTTGCCACTGTCCCTTTCTATGTGTATGAGATGATGTTAAATAGTGCAGTTATAATATAAAATTTTGCTGCACTGTACAAGAGATTATTGCTCATATATTTTACAACAAAAATGTTCTGAATTTTCAAATTCAGTCAATATGACTTTAAATGTTTACAAATGTAATAAATTACAGAAATTTAAGTGCTGAAGGATTTTATACATGTGCCTAAAATTTGAAATCTTAGAAGAAAAAGTGTATGCAAAGAAAATATGCTTATTTTTCCAAATATAAAGATTATGGAAAAAAAATCTACCTCGCTTTAAAAACATTCTGAAGACATATTTATAATTTTTTAATTTATGAGAAAAGCTATCTATTTTTTTACGAATATCACAAATTTTTGGCACAGATTTTTTTGACACAAACTCAGCATTTTATTTTACACTATGTCACAAAAAAATATATGCACCCAATGAGCCACAATCACTAAACTCAGCAGGAATGTAGTCTGGGAAGAGATGTGCAAATGATTTAAATTTCAACACCAATGACACGAGGTTCACATTTGAAATGCACAGCCGGGAGAGTTTAACAGCATGATTGCTTGTGCCGTAGGGCTATTTAAACAAGTCTGTTGACTTGGATGGATGGTATTGTGACTAGAGATGCCTCTGAAATGGAAAACCATTCGGAGATGACTAGCCGATGCTGGCAGGCCGGATTTACATATAAGCTACACAAGCTATAGCTTAGGGCCTCCACTTTCTTGCCCCCCAAATTAAAGAATAATATATATAGTATTAAAATATATTATAACAGACTTATAAAGGGCCTCATATCTCAAATAGCTTAGGGCCTTATTAAGTCTAAATCTGGCTCAGGATGCTGGTATCGGCTGCCGACATCCATTGAGATGCCTACCACTGACCCCACATCAACTGAATTTTTGCCAGACTTGGGCAAGTCTTAGTGTGAAGAACTGGAAGTGTGTGATCTTCTTCAGTGATGAATCCTAATTCAGTCTGAATGCTGATGTATTGCACATGCATGTGGAGGTGGCCAGGCCAGCGGTCCGATCCTGCATTTGTTGTCGAGCAACATATGATGATGACAGAATGTGACAAGTGATTTGTTGGGACACACCATCACCTCTAGTCATCCTTCAGAATATTGTTACCACTTGCAGTTACGTGGAGGATATTTTGATGCTGGTTGTACTGTGTTATACTATCAAGTTGTCCAGGTGCCATTTATCAGCAAGAGAATGCTCATCTACATATTGTGTGATTCTCCCAACAACGTCTTCAATATGACATACTCCTGTGGCCTGTCAGGTCACCAGACCTCTCACCAGCAGAGCATGTTTAGGACATGCATGGAATCCTGTAATATTAGCGAATTAACTGCACATTTGTAAAGATTATGGCATGATCTTCTGCAGAGGTTCATAGGTGACGTACTTGGTTTGTTGCGACGCCATGTTTTGGCTTGTATAGCTGCCAGAGGTGGCTATACTACTTACTGATTTGTAACCTTTTTCATGCCATAACTTATTAATAAATGAGTTTTGTTTTGAATTTGTAATCACTTGTTTATCTCCTCAGACAGTACATGCCTGTTAAGTTTCATGATAGTAGTTTATTTCCTTCTCTGAGCATATATATATATATATATATATTTTTTTTTTTTTGTGAGAGTGTATATAACTAAATTGCTCCTTTAAATTTTTTACTGATATCACTATTAGAACTCTAAGGCTAGTTTTATGAATGTCATCAGCAAGAAATATCACACTGAAAAAGTTTCCCAGTATTTAATGTTCATTGCTTTGTTCTTTATATTCATGTAATTCAGGAAAGGTAGTTTGCAAACTGCTTTGAAATGTTAATTTTGATTGCTAAAATGTATGCAAAAATATTAAAAAAATTAAATAATATTAACGTAATGCTATTTTATGTGAAATTTTAAAAGTTATTCAAGGTTTCTTTAACTTATTAAAACCATTTCCTAATGTTTTCCATTTCCTAATAATTTTAGAGTATCAACAGTATGAAATGTCTCTTAATTCTAAAAAATATTAATAAAAACGAAATGGAACTTTTATTTTGCTGTCTTAACAAGCATTAAAATTTAAAATCATTGCTTTTTCCAAAACAAAATAAGACAGAACACACACACACAATCTGATCAAACATTTTTCAATTAATTCAAACTGTTTAGTATATATAACAAAAAGTTAAGTAATTCACAAATTGCTGTGAGATAACAAGAATTGCGTGAGTAATATTAAAAAATTCTAACAAAAATTCTACTCAGTCAGTAATTCCACCAAACTTTGAGGGCAGTTGAAGACTGTGAAAATAGCTAGAGGAAGTGTTAGAGCAGGGTTCCCAACCCTATGCCTGTAGGCACCATGGTGCCTACCAATTGTTTAATGTGTGCCTGTCACTATACGATCACAATAAAAATGTTTTAATTTTGAATAAAATGTTTTCTCATTTTTAATGAAATAGAAATTGCGTCCATCACAGATACAACAAGGTTGCCACGCTACCTGGAAAACCGAAAAAAGTCAGGGAAATCGAAAATTGACCAAAAAAGTCAGGGAAGAATCAGGGAATTTAACAATTTTAGTCAAAATTTGAAAAAAATTAGGGAATTTCATAACGGCAATCCCCCCAAAACTGATTTTCGCACCAATGTTGACAGTGATCACGTTCTTGGGGAATTATGTATTGCGTGCTTGTCATTCGGGCAGCTGGCATAGAGCCAATTTTTGCGGCGCTAACCAGATTGTCTTTCAGAAAGGCAAAGAAAGTTTCCAGTATCTTTGTTTCCAGTAACCTCTTGAATTCAGGGGCTCGCACAAAGAATCGTATGCACATGTGGAACGGAAGAAAGAGATGAAGTTATGCCTCGTGGTTAAGAGAGCACGTTTTTCTGTTTTCAGTTAAAAAGTCTGGTAAGTTAAATTTTGTAATCTTTTACATCTTATTAATTTTTTTTAATGTATGTTTACGTAACACTCTATCGTATTTGCTTTTTAAAATGATAAGAATTCATGCAGTGCATTTTTAAAGTTAAAAGAAGTTTATTGTTGCTTTTTGAATCATATTTTGTGCAGTATTAAACAAATCAAATTGAACTGTTTAGCTTTTCAACATCGTTGGTGGCGTGTATTATGATTATTGGACTTTGAAATGACGCAAAAAAATCTGATACTTTATAATTTCATTAAAAAAATTGACTTTGTTTTGTAATTGGCAAAATATTCTTCTCCCCCCATTTTTTTTGGTTTTGTTTTGTTTTGTGTGTGTGTGTGTTCTGAATTCGGTTTTCCGTTGTTTCGATTTTTAAATAATTCGCATTTAAAATTTATTTTTGAGAAATAAACGACGATAAAACTTGTTGCCGAATTCAGAAACAAACAGTAAATATTAAAATGTTTGTCCCCTCTTTTTTTATACACTTCATGTTGTAAAAATCAGTAATCAATCCTGCTTTTGCTTGAAATTTCCAATTTTGCTGTGCCCTTCCTCCAAGCTCATACAAAACAAAATCTTTTAAACATTTTTTTTTTTTTTATAAATGCCTTGTTATTTTGGAGTAAATTAAACAAAATAATAACAAGTTATCTTGACTAACCATTCAATATAACTATATTTGGCAAAATACCGTTAATTATTGTAATTCACTTTTTAATCTTCAATTAATTTATTTAAATGTTATTCATATCATTTAATGTTGCTTCATCCTTCTAAATTTATTTCTTATTAGTTAATACTTTCAAATTTCAGGCAATTTTCTGTGGCATACTCGTGAAACTAATTCTGGCAGTATGATAACATACCATTACGAAATCTAGTGCACATATTTTTAACTTATGTGTGTTGCTAAATAAGTATAAAATACTTGAATTTATTTAAAAATATTAAATAGATTTCTTTCTTTTTTTAGCTGCAAAATATCTGAAAAAAGACATTTTTTAATCCAGGTTGGGCAGATTCTAGTCTCAATCCTCAGTGGAATCCATGGTTGCAACCTATCGAATTAGCTCCTAACATGGCAAGATGCACGTTTTGCCAACAAAATATCATGCTTAGTACCATGGGAAGGAAAGCAGTTACAAGCCACATAAACAGTGTAAAACATAAGAAAATCATTTTTGTGAAGATGAACTCTGAAAACTTAAAAAACTATTTCTCCATAGATAAAAGCAGTTCTGAAACACAGCAGTCTTCGGCACTAGTTGCTGAATCATCAAATTTAAACGCGTTCACACCTGAGGACAAAGTTTTTGCTGCGGAATTACTGTGGGCTATGAAATTTGTTTCTTCAGATGTTTCTTATAATGCATTTAATGCTGCTGCTGTTCTGTTCCAGAAAGTGTTTGATGACAGCAATAAAGCTAAAGCTATGACCCTGGGACATACAAAAATGTCATATTTAGTGTCATTTGGTTTAGCTCCATACTTCAAAAAGATGCTCATTTCTGATCTTAGAACACTGAATTTGTAATTTGCTTCAATGAAGCATTAAATAGAATTGTCCAGAGAGGCAAAATGGATCTTTTTGTTAGATTTTGGGACAGTGCGAGGAATGAAGATACCTCACATCAATTTTTTGGGGACATGTATCTGCCAATGACCTTCTGAGAAGTTTCTTTGAGGGAACCTCAGAGCTAGATAAAAAGAAATTGCTGCAAGTATCATTGGATGGACCAAATGTCAATCTTAAATTCCTCAGAGATTTGAAAGAAAATTTAGCAAATAATGATGCCTGCCATGTATTACATATTGGGTCCTGTGGTTTGCATGTTGTTCATGGTGCCTTTAGAGCTGGCCATAAAGGTACTGACTGGAATTTAAGTGCATTATTTAAAAATATGCATAGAGTATGTAAAGACAGTCTTGCTTGGCAAGCAGACTATATTGCCATCACTAACTGTACAACTTTTCCGTTGAAGTTTTGTGAAGTAAAATGGTGTGAAAACATACCTGTTGCTGAGAGAGCTATTGATATTTTTCATCATGTCAAAAAATATGTAGAATCATCCGAACTACCAAAAACTGTGTCATTCAAAAGACTGAGAGAAGCTGTTAAAGATAAGCTACTTTTGGCAAAAATCTCATTTTTTATTTCGGTTGCAGGAGTTAATTTACATCCATTTCTAAAGTCATTTCAGACAGCTGATCCTTTGTGCCCCTTTCTATATACAACTTTCCATAGTATGCTAAGTCATCTTCTCTCCAAATTTGTCAAAAGAGATATACTGCGAGAGGCAAAAGCTCCTGAAAAACTGATAAATATAGATATTCTGGATGAAAACATTTATTGTAATGTTGCAGATATAGATGGGGGTATTGCTGCTGGGGCGAGTTTAGCTAAAAGTGGAGTATCTGATCTTAACAAAAGAGAATTCAGAACTCGGTGCAGAACATTTTTGGTTAAGCTGGTATAAAAAATATTTGAAAGAAGCCCATTGAAATATAGCTTAGTTAAATACATTTCTTCATTAGATCCTAAGCTCATTACGTCTAATGAATTTTTATGTGAGAAAAGGATGGAGAGGTTATTGCATATAATATATGAAAGTGAATGGATAAATTCCACAGTTTCAGATAAATCAAAAATGCAGTTTAAAGAATTATTATTCAGAAGTAAGGGTGTTTGGAAAGACACTTTTACTAATTATGCTTCAATGTGACTTGATCACTTTTATAAGGATTTGATTAATAACTCAGATTTTAAAGAACTTTGGAGTGTTGTAAAACTAGTTCTAATTTTATCACATGGCAATTCCACAGTAGAAAGTGGATTTTCAGTTAATAATGATATGTTGGTGAAAAATCTGCAGGAAAATTCTTTAACAGCAGTGCAAACTGTTTATGATGCTATAAAAGTAAATGGAGGTGTGATTAATATTAATGTAACTCCTTATATGTTATGATATGCCAGATCTGCTCGTGGTGCATATCACCGAGCACTCGAAGACAAAAAACTGTGTGATAATAAACATAAAAAATACTATTAGACAAAAGGAACAAGGCACAGATTAAAATTTTGGAGTCAAAAAAACAAAAATTGAGCAGAGATGTTTCTTCAATTGACTTGCAAATTGCAAAGTTAAAACAAGAAATCTAATTTGGTGCTTATTTTTCATTAGTATTTTTTCTATTAGTGTTTTGTTTAAATATATTAAATGTCATATTTTTAATTCTAATAAATATTTTTCATTTAACATATGTTATGTATGCTTATATTAACAGTTTTGCATAAAAAATGCTTTTTTAACCTTTCAGAATTTAGCAAGTGTTGAAATATCACTGAGGTGATTGTTTGCCAATTATATATTATTTAATAGGATAGATATAAATGGGCCCCGCACTGCCATTTTGTGAACAATAACTTCCATTCCAGAATTTATGTATAATACTTTTTAATATCATTCATGACATAATTTTATTACAATTAATGGTGGAGAAAATCTTATGTTTAAAAGTTCATACATTGCATTGAAAAATCAATGAATTTCATTTCTGGTTTTGGTTTAGATGGAATGCATTGTACTTATTTAATTTCTTTTGTAAATGAAAGTTATTGGGGAAAATGGAAAATAACTCCTATTGTAGTCATAATAGTAATGTTTTGGTAATATACTTTATATATATGTATATAAGTCATATGCAGTTAGCAAATTTTTGTGTTATCAAGTGGCACCACAATTAATTTACCTTTAGCACAACAAATGCACACTACATGGATAGACTGGAATTTTCTTAAAAACACTCCTGGAAAACCTGAAAAAGGGAGGGAATTTCGTTCTCCTGTTTGAGTGGCAACCCTGATACCAGCACAAAACAAAATGCAACCAATCTTTTTTTTTACGTGCATGTAATATTAACTCTTTCCAACTATAATTCACCTTGAAAAAATAAATGGTGCCCACCATCCAACAGATATTGTAGAATGTTCTCTTAGGGACAGAGAGGTTGGGGACCCTGTGTTACAGGAATTTATAGTGTCTGGGTATTAGCTCATAATTGCCAATACACCACATTGCCAACAATCAGTTGGCATTTTGGGGCAATGAAATGTCTTTTTGATATAAGCAAATTAATCAGTTTTTAATTAATTGATTAATTATTTTTAATTTCCTACACATATTATCTGACAATTAGATTACAAAATTGTATCACTCTAACACCACAGGTTATCTGTCTCTCCATATGAAGTCGTTTAAATAAGGCAAATGACATCTTTCAAACCAGTTCCCAGTTCTTATTCCAATACTTTGATGACAATTTTGTTAACACTATTTCTATTATTCAACCATTGTTACGTGCAGTTTCATTTTAGGAACATTGGAAGACTCGTAAATGTTTAGCAAAATAGAACGGGCCAGAAAATAATGGATTGCTTTTGATTAGTATCTCTATAAATCTAGTAAATACATGATATGAAATGCAGTAAAAATTATCTAGATAAGTGCTAGTATTTAATTAATTTGAAGTTGACATTAAATGGTAAACAAAAGAAGCCATCTTTATCCTGTATTAAACCCTCGCCTTCAAGAAGAGAGAGCATATTAAGCAGGAAAGGAAAAGAAAGAGAAAACTTATGTGTTTCTAAACTCTGTTTCTTTAAAATGTGCACTTCAAGATCTTAGTGGACCTTCCTTCATTCATGATTTTAATTTATGTTGTCTTCATTGTATATAAAGGATTAGGGAATTTTAGAAAATTAGCGAACTCGGCAGTCTTTGCAGTAGTTGTTACCATGATTATAAGGCTAGTTAAAAAGGGAAATATTTCCTTAAAGTGACTAAAGTAACAGTCTTTAGAAGAATACAAATACATTCACTATTGGTCATACAGTTATTATCCCAATGCAGTAACTGTACGTTTCTACCCCCATTTTGATGGAGCACATCCCAAAGGTTTCAAAAGGTCTTCCACTCTTCTTTTGCCACCAAACTACTGAAGATTACTTTCAGCTTGCCAGTATTTTGAGTGCTCTCCACGCCACATAGACGCTGACAAACATCAGTGCCTTCTCCAAAATTAGAACCTATGCCCATCAGTACAGCAGACAGTGTCACTGTCCACTACGCTAATCAGGGCAACTTAGGAAATACAAAAAAATTTCTAGAGCTGGCATAACACTTACATGGAAAGGACACATGTATCATTATTGGTGTTTACCAAAAGGTATTGATTTATGTCAAAGTACTAAATATATATTAGGTTAGCTATGGTTGTGAAGCCTCTTTTTTACATTTCTAAAGATAGGATTGATTGTGAGTGTTAAATCATATTCTGACATTATGGACTGATGTTTGCAAGTGAGTTTCACTTTAGTTTCCTCAAAGCTCACTTTGGCAGTGCATGTTTTGTGGATGATGCAGACACTGAGCAAGAAATCTTTATATGATTGCAACATAATGCAAAAAAATTTTGATGCAGTAAGTATTGGGACTTTTATGCACTGATGGAATGAGCTTTGATGTGAGTGGAGTTAATGTTGAAAAACAAAACTGATTGCTACATCAGTATATCATGCAGTTTTATTTTTATAATAATAGAATTTGTTTCTATAGCAGCAGAATTTGAAGAGTTTTATTCATTAACTAGTCTTCCTATGTAGCTTATTTTGTTCTTTTAATACATATTTAATCTGTCTGTTATCCAGTTTTATTTTAAATGCAGAATTAATAAATGTTTCTTTATTGCTAGTTTACCAGATGCATTGTAGATTTGCTTGTTACAACATTTCAAGAAGTTATTTTAGCAGAATGTCCAGCAATGATAAAAAATCATGAGGCAGAAAGTAAGTCTTGTTAAACTTACTTAGTTTAAAATTTAGTTTTAAAATTCATGTTAAGTAAGTTTAACAAGACTTACTTAACATGAATTTTAAAACTTTATTATCTGCATGTAGGTAAAAGCTTATTAGTTAACTGTTATCGTAATTTTGATAGCAGACAAGTGAGTTGAAAATTATTTTTTAGAAAAGGGCTGTTGTTTGTAAAAATATAATACATTAATCTTTAGTTTTTAATATTACTCTTTAATTTACATTATTCTTTAGTTTTTTAAATTCTTTAGTTTTAAAGAATGAAAATTTTGTGGATGTTTTTCTTTCTTCCAATTTCATTGTTTATTCTGTAGTTTTTAATTTAAAACGGAATTGCATTTCAGAGCTTCAGTTGATGTTCAAATTGATGGACAAAGCTTCAGATGGTATTAGTCCTATGCTAAGAGATTTAGAGCATTATATTATTAGTGAAGGTTTAGCTGAAATGAAGGCTGCTGCACCCATTATTACTCAGGTATTTATGTTGTGTAATTAATTGCATTATGTATTAATATTTGATGATGTTAAGCTCATTCGTATGGAATTTGACTCATAATTTATATGATTAATTAAGTGAAAAGAGTTATGGAAATTTTGGGAGAGAAGTTCCTGTTCCAATATTCTTTTTGAAATTAGTTAATTCAGATATTAGTTTCTAGCTATAGTATTGTATTCTATATCTTTTACTGATGGGATGAAATATTTTACTTAACTTACATTTTTTTTCAAAGTCTTTAATGATGATACCTTTTACAGTGCTTTTCAGTCAAAATAATGGCAGTATTTGAAATTTCCTTCAGAATTGCTAAAGAAATAGGAAGTTATCAAATTACATTAATCTAGTGCTAAACAAAGAAACAACCCATCCCTAATTCCTAGAAACTGTGGATTTGGTGTGAAAATCCCTGCATGTCAATTCTTTGGGGGAAGAAATAGGGATAATGTAATAAGACCAATTATTATATCCCACACCAAACACTGGCAATTTTCCTACTTCTGTTGGCCATCTGAGGAAACCTCCAATATTTTGCATCGAAAGCTGTTTGGATCAGTTCTTTGGGAAAGGATTTCAAGTTACATTTATCTAAGCTAGAAATAATATATGTAAATCAGAATTTAAAAAACAAAAGAAAAAAAAAGATTAATTTGTATGTAGGAAAATAGATAGATAAGGAGGCTGAAAATCAGTTAAATTTATATTGCTTTTATCCATGCATTAGTCATGATTGATTTATCATATTTTATGCTCTAAGTTAGTGTTTCTCAAACTTGTTTGGGTCACTGCCTTGAGTTTTTTGTGTTGATAAGGCCATTCTCTATCCTTTTTGTACATGATATATATATATATACTATATATACACACACATGTGTATGTGTATATATATGTATAAGTAAGAATGTTTATTATTATTGAGTGAGCTATGGAATTACACGAGGTGAGACCAAAAAGTAAGGTGACTGATGTCATAGTAATAACTGTATTATATATTTGCATATAAATACCAGAATATTATATATTTACATATAAATACCATTACATGTAAAATATTATATATTTGCATATTGTCAGAAGTGTATTGTAGGTGGCGGGATCTAGTTCCCGCTGTCTACAATACACTTCTGACAATGTTCATACAAGTTCTGGAAACTTTATAGTTTCTAGAAACTATCTAGAAACTTTATAGTTTAGTCCTTTGAGACTGTGTTAAGTTCCTTGGTAACAGCAGCTTGAATGTCTGAGATGCTTGAAAATCGGTGTCCCTTTTGTGCCAATTTCAGTCATGGAAAGAGAAAAAAGTCTGCTGGCACAAGATCAGGGGAATAAGGAGGGTGAAATAACTCCGTAACCTTTTGCTGCACGAGGAACCATCTAACACACATTGCAGTATGAGGGCGTGCACTATCATGCAACAGAAACCACTTGCTTGATGCAGGGAGATGGGGCCGAACACAACGAATGTGAGCCAGGAGGTGCTTCATAACATTTCAATAAAATTCACCTTTAACTGTTTGACCTTCCAGTATGTATTCTTTATTGATAATTCCCTGTGCTTTGAAAAAGGTAATCAACATTGTCTTAACCTTTGATTTTTTGGAGTGAAACTTTCTTGATTTCGGCGATAAGGGAGTGCACCATTCCATGCTTTGGCGTTTCATGTTTGGATCATACACAAAACACCACGTTTCATCTCTTGTGACGATTGATTGTAAAAATGTGTCATCTTTATCTTCTGCATTGATCAAGTCGCCACAGGAGTCCAATCGCCGCTGTTTTTGTTCATCGCTTAAGTAATGAGGGACAAACGTCGCACAAAGTTTTTGTTTACCCAAATCCTGCATCAATATTGTTCAGAAGATTTCATGAGGAAGATTCAGTTTGTTTGCCATTATTCGGATGGACAAACTGCGATCTTGCAGCAATAACTTCCTAACTCTTTCAACATTTGCTGTCAGTCTGCTCATCATTGGTCTTCCACTGCGATGTCATCCTCCATGCTTTCACAGCCTTCACGGAAAAGTTTGAACCACTGAAATACTATCTTGTGAGATAAAGTGTCTTCACTATACACACTTCGAAGCATTTCCAAGGTTCATGTAGCATTTTACCCATTTTAAAACAGAATTTCATTATTGTTTTCTGGTAAATTGTGCAATGCACTAACACTTTTCAGGTTTAAGTGACTGCACAAACAAACAGGAAACAAGAAACTTGACTGACTCTGAATTTCAAATGACCCTGAACTTCAACGTTGCGTACCAAATATCGTAATGTGCATGTGTCAGGTCATCGGCTGTTCTCATTTTTGAAAGGAGGGGTGAGTCACTTTTTGGTCTCACCTTGTATATTAACTTACATAATTCCTTAAATATTCCAAATTTTTAGTAGTTTCAGGCCTACCTAACTCTGCACAAATATAAGGAACCAAACTACCTAATGAAAATATATTTGGTATAAATTAACTATTTGAAACTAATAAATTTTTGTATGTTTGAGAGCTGTGATCCCCAATGGCTATAGTCACAGTCATCTCTGTTTAAATTTTTTTTTGTGAACTAAAAAACATTTAACAGGTATTGGAGTTGTTAAAAAATATGAGAGTATTGTAAATCATTGTCTTTCTTTGTATACAGATTTACAATAGTGTATGTCATTGTAATTTATATAGCTATTTGTATTTATGTGTTTATAATTTGGTTTTACATATTTTTGTGTTGTTGCTTATTTGTATTTATTTATTTTATGCCTTTTGTAAGGTAATTTTATGCTTTTTTATTATGTTTTTTTTTAATCTAGGATTTGTGGCTGCTTTATGTGTTAGTCTTTAAATTTATGTATTATTTTGTAGCAATTTAACTTCTAAATCAATTGATGTGGCAGTATTAAGGATATCTCTTGTAGAACTGGAGATACAGCAAAATTCCTTTTACTTGGCCTTAGTGCTAATTTTTGTCACTAAGTTGATGACATTTAACAATTTTCACCAACTTCCATGGCATTTTGGAAAATACGTTTTTTAAACTGTACACAGATGAGTGAAAAGTAGATACTGTATTCTTCAAAATAAGTTTGAAACTAGTACTTGAATGTGCAGACAAAGTAATAGAAACTGTATTTCAGACAGAATTGGTGACTATATGTGTAGCAATGACTCATATAAGTACCAAGATGCATAAAAACTTGCATATACTTTAATTACATGTCTAGTCTGCCACCTATAAAAGAAATGCAGCTATCCTCTTATCAAGAAAATGCAAAAACTGTATATATCTACAATCCCCCACTATAGTAGCTTCCCACTGTATAGTTAGAAACAGAGCTGCAGACAGAGCAGTCAGACAAGCAGAAATGGATGCAAATATTTCCAGGTATTCCAATTCCACTGCCTGCAACATGTCATGAAATGTAAATTCATTTTATTTTAATTACAAAATGGCAGCAGAGTGGGAACTGTAATACTGGTTGCAAAACTCACAAAAATTTTTCCAGAAATGACCAGCACATTAATAAGTAAAAAACCCTACTAGCTGTGACTTATTTACCATGTATTGGAGTCACCACCATTGCAGTCTCAGAGAAGATATCTGCTGTTATGAAGATATTTTTTTATATAAATCACTGTATTTTTAAATCTATACATACATTTATTTATTTGTCAGTTTAGAAATCCAACAGTGAACAGTCATATCTCTTGGATTGAAAACACAGTTAATAATAAGAAAGATCAAACCTGCTTTAGGCATTCTAAAACTGGCAGTGGCCTTACTAGGGAAAAAAATCTAGTTTGCATCTCAATGAATGGTTATATAATATTTGCTTTTCTTGGATTTATTAAAGTATTGCTTATGTATTTATATTTTCATGTACTGTATGTCTGTCTTTGGATATGTATTTTTTGCTTTTCTGTGCATGGTATAAATGATTTTTCCGTAATGTGTTCTATTCAAAACCAAAATACATTGTATATTCAGCATTTTTTCCCAAAGTGATAAGTAATAATATAATTACAGTAAAAACTCGACAATCTGGAAAACTCAGGAAATGAATAGTAAGGGAAAATTTGGGATAATTGAAGGTATAAAAGTAAACATGGTAGAAAAGCTAAATGAATGTGGGGAAGATATCTGTTATAAAATTATGAAAACTGCCATCTTGCTTATTATCAGCTTGAATCAAAAGCCTATCTAAACGTCATGAATATTTAAAGAATAAAAATGCATTTCAGACATAAAAGGTGATCTATAGTCATAGGCCTTAACCATGTAAAAGTAATACATCTTATCTGACAGTGAAATCTCTGGGTGGTACACAAGAGAAAAATTGGTGGTAAAGAAGCGAAGTATTTTTAACTATTGAATTCAAAAATTAAAACCCCAACATCTTGACTGAGTCTTTTCTCTAACACTTGTAAATTTATGCGATCTGAGCTTTGTTCAAGAGTGGTGATGTAGTAGTACTTTGTAATGATGGTACTAAAGGTTTTCAGTTTTTGTTTAGATGGTACACGTTAGTCAAAAGGTTGAGAACCGCTGCCATAGACCATGAAAGTTGGTGGAGATCCTGCCAAATTTCTGCTAATCATTCTGGCCAAAATTTGAAAGAACTGGTTACTCTTTATTAAATTAGTTAATCGCAGGATACGAGTTATGGCTATACTATCTAAAAAAGCTTAAATTACTTGTCAAAACTTTTCATGTTGTATCACCAGTGTTTAACCATTTTTTTTCAAATAAAATATCATATTGTGCCCATTAACACACACTTTGGCAGGATCATATAACTTAATATAAATATAAATGCTACTCCAGGGTTGGCACCAAAATGATTACAAACAGTGAAATAGCACTGGCGATAGAATTTAAGGGCTGTGGAATTTTTAAAATTTAGGTAGGTACTCTGTGGCAAAAAATTTAGCATTGCCTCTATAACCCACTGCTTGCTCATCTAGGGCAAGTCCCAAATTTTAATCATTCCTTCAAAATGTGAAAGAAAAACAAATAAACAACTATTAACTTACATCCTTCTTTACAAAAAGAAAAAAAAAAGGCTTTTTGAAAATTAATTGGATTTCCATAAAAACAGGGCAAAGATCTTATGATTGTAATGTGATATCATATCTATCCATTATTTGGACTAAATATCACTATTTTGAAGACATTTTTAAAAAAAATTCTGGGTCATAGTCCCTGTGTGTTTCATGATGGCTGTAAAAGTCTCTCATTTATTTAATTTTTTGTAAATAATAACAATGAATTTACTAAAATTTTAAAATATTCTCGTTAATTAAACTTTCTGATTATTTGAATGCTGGATAATTGAGCTTTTACTGTATATGTGTTTTCTTGACAAATCAACAATTTTTTTTTTTTTTTTTTTTTTTTTTTTTTTTTTTTTTTTTACACGCAGCTTAGCAATATTTTCCAACTTTCAGTTTTCATCTTATTTAGAGGCTTTAATTCCTCTTGCTCACTATACTAAGTTGATATGCTCATTTGGTGGAACAGTTGTTCAGCTAACTGTATAAGAAAGGTGCCAGAAGTGGTTATTCACCCTTTTGAGCATTGATATGAGGCTGTGAATAGCTGTAAGCCAGTCGAGTCAAGATTATCAATGTATCATATGTATAACTTTGGAAACAATTTCAAGCAAAGTTTTAATTCAGCAAACTTAATTTAACAGTTAGGTATGCTTTTCCCAGTAATAATTTATACTTTTTTTCTTTAAATCTAAGATTCAACTTTTGTTAACGATTGTATAAACATTACTAAAAACAGATTAGAATTGATGGATCTTATAATTGCATATTTTTCAAATTATTAATTTAAATAGGAATTTAAAATTGCAAATAGATCAAACTCTCATTAAAAAACAGTTTTCTAAACATATTTAAACATTTGATTTCATTCATTGTATTTTCTTTGAATCATATCCTTTTTCTCTGTTATTAGAACTGAAAATCACTAATGTGTCTTAGAACTACTGGTATGTTATATTAGAAGATGCATGATGATTTAACAAAGTATATGTAGATAATAGCTGTATCAAGAGACATGCCTGAGTAATAATAAATTATATTAAGGCATTGAAATTTTAAATAATCTAAGGATTGAAATTATGAATACTCAAAAAAATTCTTTCTGTTGGTTTTCTAACAAATGTTTCTGTAGGTTTTCTAAACAAATATGCTATTCTAAAGAAAGAAACAATATGAAAATTGTTTCCTTTGTTTTTTGAGAATATAAATTTTTGCAATTGTGTTATTATATCTGCGAGTACATAAAATTGAGTCATTAAACAAAATTCATCTTTTTCTTTTAATATAACAAATGCTTTTTATTTTATCATTTATTGATTTGTTTTTATGTTTACTGTCTTTTCTAGGACTGTGAAAAATATGTTGCCCAGGCAATAGAATTATTTATAAGATTTAGTAAACTAGTCAAAGAAGCATTTAATGATGACTCTAGGTTCACAGCATCAAGAGATAAGGTATTACACATATTATGTTATAATTAAAAAATTTACCATATGGTATATAGTTATGATTAGGTATATAAATTTTTTTGTTTCTTTGTCTTTTTTGTTTTAGTTCAGATCTCTCTAAAAGCACAAAATGAGATAAAATTATGACTATAGTGGTGAAGTTTATGTTTGAAAAGGCACGGAAGATTAGAAATGGACCAAAAAATTGCACTCAGTTACATTATCTGTTATGTAGGGAAGACTTGATGATAAACATGACTACAATTCATGAAGTTAAAACTAGAATTTATTTACATAAGAATGAAAATAAAAGTAAAAGAATAGTTGTAAAACATTTTGTACACGTCCATCCTCATGATTGTTCACTTTTCGTCTGATCACACCCTATTCTAGACGGCACTTTTATATAATCTTAGTTACAGTTGCAGTTCCCACAGTCATTTGTCCACTTGCCTGATTTAAATGCAGTTATACAGTACAAAGTCTGAAATCTGGACTCGTCAGGACTTCAGCGGTTCCGGATTTGGGACTTTTCTGGATTAGATCATCAGTTAAAATTTAGTAAGATGGCATGTAGAAATTATACAATTAAAAATATGAAATTTGAGTTTATGAAATAAAGAGAAATTATGATCTAAAAAGTATCAAAATTTATTAATTTTAAAAAAAAAAGCAGCTTACTATTTATTTGTTTTTTTTTTTATTAAACCTTTCTTTCAATGTAAGTTGTTTAAGTTGCTTTATTTTTTTGTGCTCATACTTTCTTTTTAATTCTATAAACAGACATAATTTCTTGTTCAGTTACAAAGTTCCACTGTTCAAGTCCTGTAATTGCTGTGTGGAGAATACCAACTAACTTATAAATCGAAATTTTTTCATTTTCAATAACCGCTCTGTCACTTTCTTCACTATCGGAAGCGGTATTTTCTGGATCTTGAACCATACTACAGATTTCGCTGTCCATTAATTGATTGATAATTGGGGCATTGTCGTTGCAATGAAAAACTTCTTTTATATCATCTTCATTTACCGCTTCTCCACGTTTCTTGACAAAATCCGTTAATTGGAAAATTTCACCTTTGGTTTGCTGTACAGTACACTCCCGATTATCCGCGGAATTGGGTGGTGCGGCCGCCGCGGATAACAAAAATCGCAGATAATCCGAAAAAAAGCTAAAAACGGATATAGCAAAAGAAAAAACAGTCATTCCAACTTTGAAAAATCGTTTTATATACAATAAAAT
The DNA here is from genome assembly GCF_044657685.1 of Stegodyphus dumicola. Lineage (NCBI taxonomy): Eukaryota > Metazoa > Arthropoda > Arachnida > Araneae > Eresidae > Stegodyphus > Stegodyphus dumicola. The sequence goes on from NC_140777.1 coordinate 24,914,772, forward strand.
GTAAAATAAACAGCGGGAAATGTTTAACTAACGCTTAATATTTTAGTATATCACTCAAAACTATCCTAAAATGCATTTTGTTAATGAAAATAGAAAAGTGTTTTGTATACTTACGAGAGGCGTCAAGGATACACAGAAAAATTAATACATATGTTCTGTTTTAATACTGTAATGTATTATGTAATTACAAAAGCATAACTGTAAAACTAACCTTTTTGAAACAATCAGTCATTTGTGTTTGCTTTGTGCTTTGGAAGCATTTTCTCTTGATCCGAGATTGCATTTTTCGTAGCATAAGTTTCTCGGCCAACTCCGTGTCGTCTTGTTCTTCCAAATAGCTCAGTAATCTGTAGACTTGTGCAAAGCCACTTCATGAGTCTTCTGCATATGCACAGTATCTTCTTCGTCTTCACTTCACTGTCCTTCATTCTCGGTCTCTCCCCTTGCTTTCTTCACAATTTCGTCATCTGTCAAGCGTTCAAAGTCAGGTTCGTTGACGTCACACTCCAACCACTCGTTAATGCTTTCAGCATCAACGTTCTCACCACTCGGAACTGTTTTCACCATATCGGCAAAAGTTGCTGTGGGCGTCTCTATAGCTTCCTTCTCTTCTTTACAACTCAAAGGGGTTAGGTTGTTGTTGGCTTCAACATTAGGCATGAGTTTTCTCCATAATGTTATGAGGGTTGACGGTTTCACTGAGTTGTATGCAGATGCAATATCGTAGATGCTGTCGAAGATTGTGTAGTGTTTCCAAAACTCTTTCAGATAACCTTCTTCAATTTTGGTCATTAGCAGCTTGGTTCTGTATGTTCTCTTCATTGTTGCAATGACTACTTGTTCCATGGGTTGGGTTAGCTCAGTAATGTTTGGGGGGGGAGAAACTTTGCAAAAATTTGTCCATCAGAAGACTTAACATGCTTGTTGCTGACTGAGAAGGTGTGTTGTCGATCAATAGCACAGCTTTTTCAGGCAGGCTTTTCGATTTAAGATGTTTTGCACTTGAAGAAAAAAGATGTTTTCGAACCATTCTTGAAAAATGTTTCGGTCCATCCATTCCTTTTTTTGGTTAAAGTAAACAACGGGTAAATTTTCTATCCTTGTGCCTTTGAAAGATCTCTTTTTTTTTTTTTTTTTTTTTTTTTTTAAACTTTCCAATGACAACAAGTCTTAAGTTTATGTCCACCGGTAGCCTTACTGCAAGACATGATAGTGATCCTATGCTTTGCTGCTTTTATAACCCGCCGCTTTACTTTCATTTTCAAATGCTAAAGTGCGATTCCCGATTTGTCGACAAAAGTCCCGATTCGTTGGCATTTTAAATTTGATCAAAAGATAGCTCTTTTTTTTAATACAAATTCTTCAAATTCATTGTGGAAATCGTCGGCTGCTTGTTGGTCACCACTAAGTTTCTCCCAATGAAGTCCAATTTCTCGAATTCCATGTCGCTGCTTAAAACGAGTCAACTAGCCAAAAGATGCATCAAAATTTCCTTTCAGGCCTAACAACTCAAAAAAGGTTTTTGCCTTCGCCGCAATGATAGGACCATTTACAGGAGTACCCTGTTTTCGTACTTCAGCTAACCACTCTGTCAATGCCGTGTCTAGCTCATCAAAGGTAGAACCTTTCACACTTTTTCGCGTTTTCTTTGCGGAAGCACTATCCGACATTGATGCAAAGTTCACCAGTTTGTCTTTTTGCTTTAGAATGTCACGCACTGTTGTTTCCGCGATTCTGTAATCCAATTCCATATGCTACCTTGTAGCGCTGTTTGCTACTTTGGAAATTAATTCTAGTTTTGGCGCTATCGTCAACACAACCTTCTTTCATTTTCCTGACATTTTAAATGAGTAACAAAAACACAAAACCAAAAAGCACAAGCACTGAATACAATAAAAAGATAAGAAATTTAACTCGGACCGGTTCACAAACACTATTAGGCTTAAACTAACAATGGCGAGTGAAAGGAAGTGAACGTGTCAGTAAGATTAAGACGAGAAAGGGCGGTGGAGCGGGCACTGCAAGCGTGAGTAATCACTTACTCATCATAGGGGCCGAGGGTAAGGTTCCGAGAAGGCCTGGGATATTTTTGCAATAAATAAGCACGATGTTAGCAAATTTACCGTTTCGCTCAGTTTTGTGAAAATTTTTATTTTGTTTGCTTTACGCTTGTTTTTTTAAAAAAAAAAAAATGTGCGGTAGGCGCGGATAATCAGGAGTCTACTGTACCTGAATGTCTTTAAAGTTCGTAGCTTAATGCTTTATCTAGGGCCGCCGCTAAAATCACATAATGCAGTCTCTACGGGTCTTAAATTCTGCTACAAAGTGCCTTCCCAAGTTCTAAATTTTCACCGCACTTTAACTTTGCATCCATTCTAAATCATAAAAAACTTCTCATCCCTTAATTTTCCTGCTCGGTGCTTCCTCAAATTCTAAAAATTTCGTCTTCCCTAAATTCTGCCGCCGCTTCTGGGTTTATGGTGAATAACATATCAGTTATTCTTAATTAAAATAGCACTAAATGTAATCTTTTGGCCTATGAGTTTCATTAACAAAATCTATTTTTAGAATATGAAAAGAAATTTTTGTTGAATTTGCCTTGTCAACATTTATTAAAGCATTTAAAAATCTATAATCATTGCTAAGCGTAAAAGGTTGCCATACTCTTGTTATTCAATTACTAATATAAAAAAAAGTTTAAATATTATTGCATAAGTTATTACTGAAGCTGTCATGTATTGATAAACATGCAGTGAAGAAAGCAAAATATAATAAATAATGACTTGCCAGGTCGACATCATGGATATAAAATAGGTGAGTGTTTCGGTTTGAGATGTATGCCAAGCAGACAGCTACAGATCCAAATTATTAATCTCACAAATTTATGCTTACATGATTGTTTTTCCATAACAAGTTATTTTATTTAGTGCCTAAATGAATTTAAGAATCGAAATTTTTAAATGAAAATCTCCACGTGTTTTATTATGGAAGGAAAAATCAAATGCACATGTGTAAAAAAAAATATACCCCCCCAAAAAAGTTTTTGTGGCTTTTGAGGTCTGGATTTTAGATCATTCCGGATAATGGACGTCAGGATTTCAGACTTTGTACTGTATTAGTTTCTGGTGCTATGCTTAAATTAGTTGAAATTATTAAAAAAATTTGTCATGTTAAAAATTCTGATTAGTAGCAGTAATACTTATTTAACATAAATTATTGCAAGCAGAATTAAAATTGCTGAAATCCAAAAGTCAGAATTTTATGGAAAGATAGCAAAGTGTACATGCAACTATTTCTAAATCTCAATGGCTGTCATTGACAGTTATGATTCATAGCAGTCTTTAACTGGACAGAACTTTACCTAAAATCTACGGAAAATGAAAGATAAGAAACTATTCTTCGTTCTTAAGAAACAGTCAACAGAATTCATAAAAATCACTTAAATTTTATTTTCTTTGAAGTAGTGATGAGATGCTCAAGGTACATTCAATTTAAGTGGCAGATGAGAAATTTCCCATCTGTCTCATATCTAGGTACTTCTATTATGATGTTTTAGGCAAACATCTTGAGCTTGATAACTGATAGCTAAGGTAATTTTTCATCTGTCTGATATTAATAAGCAACAATGTCTAGAAAATTGAATTTTTTGAGAGCATGGAAAAAATTTTTTCCCCCTTCCCCATATTTTGAAGATTAAAATTATTATATAACTTTGTTTGCAAAAATTATTTTTCATTTTAAGGCATATAACAAGTACATATACAGTTTATAAAACTGAAAGATTGACTTTGCTTTTTTTTTTTAAATCATTTATTTATTTAAAAACAAAATTCTTCTAGCTTAACAAATATTTAAAGCCATGTGTATATATGCATATGAAATTCAGTGGCAAACAAAACTAATTTAATAAGACAACTGAATTTAAGTAAGAATCTAAACTCATTCAATCAAGTTAATTGAATTACATGACAGAAAGGAATTAATGCTTAGATAAAAGATACTCACCTTTAACTGTGGAATTATCTATAAAACTTTACTCTGAAAGGGGGGGGGAATTGTGTGTTTAAATTTTGAGTTTGACTTTATTAGAAATGTTAATAACTTTGATTTTCAAATCAAATTCAAAATTGGTTTTTGATATTAGCTAAAGTGAATAAAATAGCAAAAGAATATAAACTCAGAACTTTCACATGTTACAATAGAATTCTGTTCTATAGTGGAAGAAGAAAACAATCTTTTTAGAGCAAACTTAATTGAATTTGATAATTTACTATTATTCTTATGTGTTTATATAAATATTGTGTCATAATCTTTTTCTTTTTAATTTAAAATTTGTATGCCTCACTTTATAAACCTAGTCAGAAAGTTCTAAGCTTTCTGACTTGATTTACTGGACTGTGTGATGCATTTAATTGTGGTTTTTATTATTGCATTAGATACTTATTGAATTCCATTATTCTATTTGCTGTAGTAGAAAGATTTATTACTTTTTGATATTAACAGGCAGATTTTGAATTATAATGCTCCCCTGTTTGTTTAATATTTTTAATTTTTCCTTCACAGGCCTTTAAGCAAGTTATCAATGATTCATCCATTTTCAGTTTAGGAATAACTGCAAAACAAAATGGGTAAGATTATTTCTGTTTTCATGTAAATTTCTTAAATTGGTTATTTTACTCTGTAACATAAACTATCAAAGTGCAACTTTTAAAGCAATTTTAGTAATTTTTGAAAAATTCTTACAGATCTGATTTTGAGTATTAATGTTTTCTTGTGTATAGGGCTGGCAGCAAAACACGTTCACAGTCTCATTATCCTGAATATTTTTCGAATTACTGTGAGATTGTGCTTAGGAAAGCACGTACAAGGAGAAGACTGACATCAAAAGAAATGGAACAAATGAAAGTAGTATGTATTTGTATTTTCTTCTTGCTATTTCAAACATAGAATAGACATTTACTATTAAAAATGATTGAAAAGAAGTTTGTATGATGTCAGTTTGCAAATTCACATGTAGTAAGATTAAGTAATAGTTGTAATAGACATGATTATAAGAAATTATGTATCAGTAAAGACAATTTATACTATCTTACATACAGTAGTGTTGAGAAAAAAGTTGCGTTTGCTGTGGTTTTAATGAGGGTATTAACTTAATCATGACACAAATTTTCACGAATTTTAAGGAATTTTTAAAATTTTAAAACTGTCAGTTTTTTTTGGCAAATTTCAAAATATTTCCTTCTTTTTCTTCTTCTTCTTCTTTTTTTTTTTATGTGTAATTTTCCATTAGAATTTTGCAAAAATGCAGTGCAAAATAATCAAAAATCCAAGCATTAAGGAATTTTCTGAGGCTTCACAACTATCAAATTTTTCTGTAAATGCAAATAAATCCATAAATTTTAGATTTTATATATGATTTTTTAAATTTTGTTATAATTACTACATAATATTTAAATATGTCATTATATTTTTATGCCATTTTCTTTTAAAATATCCAAAAAATGTACTGCAAACTAATCTGACTCCAAGATCCAAACTCCAAGATTAAACTTTGAATTAACCAGCTGAAGTTACATAAAGTTGCCTTCTGTTGCTATCAGTGCCAATAAACAATTTTGATGCCAAATGATGCTTTTTCTTTTCTTTTTTAAAGTGTTCTACTTAAGTGGGAAAAAAAAAAACTGCATATATCTGATATAATATTAAAAAACACAATCTAGTCAGATCATAATCTTGATCAAAAATAAACTTATTGAATGTGTTCATAGAATTTGATTGGTTTATAAATGTAAATTTAATCTAATAATGCTTATTTTGTCATGTACTAGTTACAACGTTGCTGCTGCAATTCTAGCAGATTCTCTCCCTTCCCCAAACATTATTATCTTCCATCATGAAATTTTCTGTAAATCTGCTAATATAGGGATTTTGTGAACTTTCACGTCTTATTCTTTGCTTGCGCCACAAAGTTTGTCTTCTTCCTCCAGGATAAAATTGCTATTGTAGTTATAGCCTCTTCTCTCGAGTGGTCAGTGCTGTGGAAAGGAGGTGGCAGACCCTCGGGCCATCTTCCAGGGTGACCTCCCTCAAAATTAGAGCAGAACTGCAGAAATCTACATAAACAGAGTTAATGTAGTGGAAATACCTGTACAACCTGGTGGTAATATTCTGTTGTTCCATCCACTTATGCTGGTGTTCCACCACGCACTTGCTTGTAGTTATAGCCTAAATTATTTTATTGTTGCTTGCACCTCGAAATTGATTGGTATCTTGCAGAGCTATTAGATATTTATCTAAGCAAGAAACAAGAAAAATGAGCAATGCTGTTGCTGGAATTCAAACTTTGAACCTTCCAGTTACTTCCAGCCAGACATGCTTCCCATTAAACCATGAAGGTACATGGTAAGGAAAGGGAAAAGTCCTTTACATTTTACCCTCACTAAAGGGCAACTTAAAAGTTGGAAACTCAAATGTAAAATCCAAGTGGTAATGAATTATCATTCACTATATTTTAATACAAGTGCCACTTGTAGAGCATTTATGTATTTATTAGAACAATTCCGTCGCCAGGATTCAACCATGAAATCACATGCTAAGGAAGGTGAAATTTCCCTATCCTTGATTTTTCTTATTTGAAGGTACTGAAGATGTAAATAACTATATCTAGTATTTGAAGATAAAATCAATAAATTTTATGTTTAATATTTTAGTTTCAATTTAGAACTAACAGCATGTGCTTATTCTTGTACATAGTTGCAGATGTATTCAGATCATTTTGAAAAGGCGTACATTGATGCAACAGAAGCTTTCTATAGGGTTAAAGCTCCACAGTATTTAGAAGCAAATGGTGTTCAAAACTATATGCAATATGCTGAGCAGAAGTTGACAGAGGAAGAGCAGCGGGCTGCTAAGTACCTTGAATCTCATTCTGTACAGTCGGTAAGTAGTTTCTTTAATGTTTTCTGGCTTAATTTTAATATATATTATTGTATATATATATATTAATATTAATATTAATATCTTTACTTCATTTTATCTTTTTAAATGGTGCAATTTTGATATGAATTTGCAAAAAGCAGCAAATTTCCTGTTCTTTTGCAATGGGAAAATCTGCTAGTTGGATAAACTAATAAGTGTATCTTAAGAAGATGGCAAAGGAATATCTTTTTATTTCTTTTTGAAATGTTAAAAGTGCAATAAAATGTGAGTATTTCTTTGAATGTAAAATTATTCAAACTTTTTACAATGTATTGGTACGAAATGCCCAGCCTCAGTAAGATAGCTGCTCTGCAAAGTAGTCTTAGGGTTGCCAAAAAAAGGCAAGGGAAGACAGGATTTCCACATTTGGCGACAAAATTGACTATATGCCATAGACAGATGGAGAACCTTCTGAAACGAATTCTTACTGGTTTAGCCCAGAATGTTCTCGAACACAAGCCAAAAGCTATATAAACTCTGCTGGTATGTGGAGAGTCAGTTCGCACAGAGTTCTAGTCAATTCATTGAGCGAGTGTCTCCAAATCTAGTGCTGAGTTGGTTGTCGAGTGCATCGAGAGAGCCTCTTTGGGAATTCTGAGTTAGAACATCGCCAAATTTGATCTTTGAGTGTGTTGAGCTCCGGCAATCACTGAACCAAGGAGTCGGGAGGTGTGCTTTTGTGTATTGTCGAGTGCATCGCGAGTTGTAGTGTGGAGAGTCTCGAGAGTATGTAGACTACCGAGAACGACCGAGCAGAATCAGGAGCTGTACTCTGGTGTTTTACTGTGAAGCTGTCTCCACTGTTATAGCCAGATAACCTGAAGGCTGTGTCGCTGATTCTTCCAGCATGTTTGTAGTAGATCTTCGATGACTGTAAAAAGCATTATTTTGAAGCTGTCTTGAATAATACTGGCCAATAAATTGTGTTTCTATTTTTCATCAAGTGCTGTGATCTTATTCACTCAAATCCATATAAAGATACGTGAAGAGAAAAATGCAACGGTATTATAATTTTGAATAAAGGGCTAGTATAAATCTTTTATCCCTCAGTGGCACAGCTTTTTGAATGTGCTTTTGAAACATAACATTTAAACAGCTTTTATTAGCTAAGTTTGTGTAATTATTTTCGTCTGTTTCCATAAGCTAAATATTGTACTTACATCATTGAAAAATTAAGAAAATAAGATGTTTTAGGGCTGATGAAAAAGAAAGTATTGCAGTTCTTCAGAAATATGGTAGTGTGGCCAATAACCGAGAATGCAAAAATTCATATTTTTTGAAGTTGTACTTTTTAAGTAACCAAATTTTATAGACATATGAAGTGAAAAATTGATAGAAAAGTGTTAGAATTTGTTTGAATATTCCTATATCTAATTTACGATAATTACTTGCTCTATGTATTGTTGGACAGTGGAATGTACAACAAAGATATTCTATAAAGAAAACTGATAGTATTCCAAACACAAATATCAGTTGGTGTAATTTCCTCTGAGAAATTAATTTTTCTATGTAAAACAAGAATGTGGAGAAGCATTTGTGCTCCACATAAGGATACCCAAACAAAGATTTCTCTCCAAATTCACTAATGCATTATTGCTATCTAGTCACCGATGAGTTTGAGAATTTTCGGTAGGGTTTTGGGTAATCAGGAAGTACCTTTAAATGTTTAGAATGATAATTATTGAGGTTATTCATTTAAAGTAATATTTTCAGGTTTAAAAATAAAAGTTGGAATTTTGGAATATTAAAATATACAGGGTGTCCACTAAAGTGCACTACCACCCGTTTAACTTCTGAACGGCTACGGCTATAGTCAGTGGTGTCCAGGTATAGTAAAGTGGCTATGCACTATTACGTGAGATAATTTTCAGCACCACCTGGTGGAAAACAGCGTATCTATCTCAAAAACGGTATGAGATAGGAAGAAAAAGTGAATTACAAAGTTCTAGAGCATCATCGATTTAGTACAAAAAGACACCTCGTGGACATGAATATTAAGAACAGAATGTTTTAAATGTGCATTTGTTTATTCACAGTTTTCGAAACTGTGACGTCATGAAACAATCTTAGAAAGAAAAAGACAACTAGTTATCACCAGCTATCTTTGTTTTTGATGTTTTAAACTTCACCTAAAATGCACATCTGGACCTTGTTAGAACTTCATGTTGCATGTTGTAGCATAGCGGGTGACACTTTTGCACAAGCATCTGTAATATGTCGTTGCAGTGCTTGTGGAAGGGTCACACACACCTGTTGTTTGAGGTATCCACACGGGAAAAACTCCATTGGAGTCTGAGGTGAACGTGGGGGGGGGGGCACTGTTCGAAACCCCTGTACCCGATTATTTTTTCTCCAGATTCCTCCATCAGGTACTGGTTCACTTTCAACGTCATGGGTGAACCAACCATTCGGGAGTTGAAGCAACGGCAGGTTCTCAGCAAAATCTGGTATGTCTTACAGAAGTTCTCACTATTGTGAGGCCATTAGCATATCATGGTAAAATATTGAGCCAATTAGCCTGTTCTAAGTCCCCACCAAACATTAATTGAAAACTGTATTTGATGTCAAACGTTGACAGAACATGATGGATTTTTCCAGTGCCCAGTAATGGGTGTTCTGCCTATTGTATATTTCATTTCGCGAAAAGCATGCCTCATCCGTCCACACTAAACCTGCCAAGAATTTTGGCTGGACATTTATCAGGTTCATGACGAAGTTGCATTATGTGAAACATCTCTAGGCATTCCCCAGTAATGCCTGAATAGGTGTTGGTCAGTATGGATGAGCACCTGATTCATTTAGGATTTTCCCAAAGTAACTTTTTGAAAGACCACAGTTTTCACTTATCTCGCTTGTGCTACTGTTTGGATATGTGAGGCCGTATGATAAGACATCTTCCAGTTGCACTTCCCGCCCTACCTTTGCTGGTCTGCCAGTTCGAAGTCAGCTAGTCATGCAGCCTATCTCCTTTAAACGTTTCACAACCTGTAGGATAGTTTTTTATGAAGAATGCAGGCCTGCAAGAAAACATTGCCGATGCAACTGCATTGCTGATCATTCCTTGTGCTCACATTCATGTAAGTAGATTCTCAATAATCATTTTTTGAAAATTGCTCCATGATAATGAACTTCAACATACAAGCATGAGGACATATCTCTTTTATAGCTCAGGTGAAACGGCGTGGCGTTTCGTACACTATTTGCAATGCACAAATTCACATACCAAGCTCAAGTTGCATTGAATTGATGTGTTTTGCGACACGATTGTGCGTGATCTGTATGTTATCATCTCTGTTTGTAAAGACAATCAGTATAAGGATGCACCCCATGGGTTTTGAACCAGACTCCACTCGACTGTGAATTACATGCGACATCGCTGTGCCACGATATGGCCATGTTTTTCATCCGAAAAATAATCTTTTCTCCTTTTGTTCAAGTTTTGTGACGTCACAGTTTTGGAAATAGCGAAGAAACAAATGTGCGTTTTCAGTGTTCTGTCTTTAGCATTCATATTCATAAGGTGTATATTCGTATCGACAATGCTCTACAGTTTTGTAATTCACTTTTTCTCCCCATTTCATATTGCTTTTAAGATAGAGAGGCTAACTCTGCCATTGTTCACCAGGTGGCTCTGTAAGCTAGCTCATCAAGTAGGCACCAGGTGTAAGCTGTCTCATCAAGTAGCACATAGCCTAGACACAATTTTATGAATATATCTGCAGCCGTTCGGCAGTTAAACGGGTGGTATCGGGCTTAAGTGTACCCTGTATATTTCATAGTTTTCTGTAGAAGGTTTTCAACTGAAAACAAGAAATTCTAAAAAGATTTTATAAAAAATGATTCTAAAAGATTTTTCAAATTCCTCTTTCTATAATTTCTTCTTCTTAAGCGGAAAAGCGGTATTTTTTGTAGCCTTCTTCGCACAATTTGATGATTTTTGACAGACAGAGAATAATGCTGATCTAAAATTTCAAAAAGTTATGTACACACATCTTTTATGTTCTAATTAGGTATTTATCTCCTAAAAAAAATAAATCGGGAAACTTATTTACACAACAAATTTTCATTTCTTTTGTTCTGTGAAAAATTTTGTGGTGATTGCTTTAAGAACAGATTTAAAGCAAAAATTTAGTGGTTTTGCACCAAAATACTGTATTTTTGTAGAAATTTTAGTGTAGTTTCTTCATTGCAGCTTAAATTCACGAGTGCTTATTTTGAAACTGAGTTTAAGACAAATACAGTCAAAAGTCATTAATCCGGACTCGTCATTACTTCGGTGATTCCGGATTATCGATTTTTCCGGATCAGTTTAAATCTGGTAAGATGGCATGCAGAAATTACAAAATTAAAAATATGAAACCGTAATTTATGAAATAAAGAACAATTATGATCTAAAGGGTATCAAAATTTACAAAAAGAAAAAGCTTAATATTTATTTGTTTACTTTATTAAACATTTCTTTCAACACGCGCATAGTTGAAATTAGAAAATTGCAACCAGAAAACTACTTGATGTGTATTCATGATATTTATAATAACGAGGAATTTGATTTAAATCATATCAAAGACGGAGTACACCGAGATGAAATACTACGTTTAGTAAGGAATTATAAGCCAAATAAAATAAAAACATCTGCCCTGAAGATAAGGATAGTGCTGACAGATCAATTTCCAATTCATTGCGCGCAGCGGCGTCCCCCCCTCCGGCCATGAAATTGATAAACATATTTCGGATTTCGAAACATACTTTTGCTTTGTAGATCCTTTACATATTAGTAAATATATATCGGAAATTCTATTTGACATAATTGAAAGTTCAAGCTTACTTTTATAAAATTGCTGTAACAGTCTGCAAAAAATAATAAGCCGGATCCAATTCGAAGATTAAGGAACAACGCAATCTGCAACATTAACCGAATTAGATAATTTTAGCTTAGTTTATACTGTCCATTATACATTAAATGCACATGCGTAAATGTATTATGCGCATGCGCACACGCATATTCGCAGCCGTAAAGATCTTAACGCGAACGCGTAAACGCCTATGCGCATGCGTCAAAGAGACGCATGCGCAGAAAGTTTGTAGCTTTGAGGTCCGGATTATATTTCATTCTGATTTATGGGTGTCCGAATTAACGACTTTTGACTGTAATATAATGATTGTCTATCAAAAAATGCTGGAACTTAAAATGTAATGAAAATAAAGTGTAGGAAAAACAATGAGTAGGAAAATATTTAACAACTTCTGTTAGTTCAATTCGCGATGCAAATATGAAAGTAGAAAGAAAATTTCAGTATACTGTCACCTTCATAAGAATTTTATTGAAAGGAAATTGGTGCTTATGTATTAGCTGGAACTCAGCAAAAATACTATCTCTGACTCTGGTTCTCGTAGATGGCCATCAAACCATGAAGCTGCTGCAGATTCTTCTAAAAAAAATGACTTCTTTTTTTTTTTTTTTTTTTTCCCTTTGTCTTTTCTTTTCTTTTACTTTCTCTCTTCAGTTTTTTTTTTTTTTTTGGGGGGGGGAGAAGAGGAAGGATTGCCAATTTTTTAATTTGCAGTCTCAACTTTTAGATCAATTAGAGCAAGTACTTATTTTCATTGCATCATTTTTGAGGGGAATGGATCTTTTCTTGTGGAATGTTTTAAGGGACAGAGCTTATTCACCTTATTTAAATTTTTTTGCATTTTTCATCTTGTCTTCACTAGATTTGCTGAGAAATGTATTAGAAATAATCTATTAATTTAAGCAGTATGCTGTTTTGCCAAAAATTTGTGTGTAGGAAATTATTCATGACAGAAGCCATATACTGGAAATAAAATTTCAGCGAGAGCCAGCAAAGTGTTAGAATAAGAACTGGGAAATGGATTGAGATAAGTCACTTGCCTTATTCAACAGAAATCGCACAGAGATAGAAAAAAGCCGCAGAGAATAACAATCTAATAAATTTTGGAATGTGATTGCTAAACAGTATCCATGGGAATCAGAAAACCAGTTCCGTCAATCTGCTGATGTTGAAAATATATTTCATTGTTCAAAGATGCAATAGATTGAAGCTTTTGGTATTGCAGAGTAATGGGTTAATATACAAGTATCATATAATTTAAATTTTGATTCTGTTTTCAAGTTTAGACTGTTTACCCGGAACCCCAATGTTACATGACGAGAACGCCTCTTCCGATGGGCAGCGGACCGCTTGCGGGGGCTTTCACTGTAAGTCTGCTCTGTCTTATATTTGTCTTGTAGCAGTATTTATTAGGGGCAAAATGCCTTCGTGGAAGACTTTCTAAGGCGAAACGCTGGCATTGGAAACCTCGAAAATGAATTCATCACCGAAAAAGATGTAGTCGGGTTCGAGCCCAGCTAAAACAGGCATTAGCATGTAATCTTCATGACATGTTCTTTCACCCTTCTGTTTCTCGTCGTCTTCCTCTCTCAAACACTCTCGTTAACCTCTCAGTCTTACACGAGCCCTGTTTTTGTAACTAAGTTCACCCCAGCATACTTACTAATGAAAAACATTTCGAGTTTAGAGATGACATTTGAGACTTACTTAAATATTTGAAATAAAAAGGAGAGAGAAAGAGAGTGCGAGAGAGAGAGAAAAGTTTTGATTAATGAGGCTGTACAGTAAGTCCAAAAAACCAACTTCTTCCTGTCTTCTCTACTATGTGTATGGCCTCAGTTCAATATTATTTTCTTCAGCGGGAGGTCAACAATTTCATGCCGTTTTTATTCTTTCTTTTACAGCACCCTTTCTGACTCTTTGGTTTTTTTCCTCCTCTTTTTTCCGAACGCTTGCGGGGGCTTGTTCAAAAGGGGGAGTATAAGGTATTTCTCCCGCTTTCCTAGCGCACTGATGGAGCACCTTCCCTGGGAGATAAAAAAGAAGGATTCGTTGCGAAGAACAGTGACCAATAATTTTCTTCTCCTCCTTCAGTGTATTAAGAAAGTTTAGATAAAATGCAGTTTCCCTTAGAAAGTCTTCCACAGAGGGCAAAGGTGACATTCAGACGGGAGAAAGAACCCCAGAAGAAGAATTGGGTTGGCTGCAAAGGATGGAAAAAGCACTCTTCCTCCAAAAGAATTCATCGTATGTCTAAAGTAAGGTTCGTTTTGCAATAAAAAAAAGGAAACACGTAAGTCTCGTATCTTTTACAGATCAAAGAAAAAATGCTCGAGGGCTATACGCAAAGGGAGAGGAATAGAAATAAAGTTAATATAAAACAAGAATTACCACTTACAGCAACCTTTCCTGGAAAAAATGCATGCTGGAAGGGATAAGGAAATACATATTTGGGCATGCTAAAGAAGGCGGGAGGAAATGAGTAGAAGAAGCGCTCTTGGAAACAACTTAGTAGAGCCTAGAAAGAAGAAGCGCTGTGCATAGTTCCAGTCTTTTCTCACCCTGGGAGTGATTTTTCCTTCCACTTTCTCGTCTAACTGGAAGACATGATCATGTGTGTCGAAAACATAGCTTTAAACGAGTAGAGGGGCCTATGTCGGGGCTGAGAGAAGAAAATGGAAAAAGAAGTTCGCATATTTCTCTCTCTCTATATTCATATGGAAGAAGAATCTCGCATGTTTCTCGCATTGCGGTCGCTTGTGCCGGGGTCAAAAATTCGAAAAGTGGGGTAGGGTACATTTAAACAGCGCGCGAAATCTAGCGTACGCCGATTTTCTTATCTTCCTCGCCTCAAAGCCTGTCGGGTGTCTGTAAAGTAAAATGGCCACCACGTCCTTTTTCTGTGACGTAGCAGAGCAATGGCGCAGAAGTGTGTATTTCGGCTGCTTGACGTCCACCGTGCCTGCACTTAAAATTTCTCAGTTAGCCTCAAAATTACTGGTACCCGTAAGAAAAACCCGTATAGATTTATAGAAAGAATGCCCATGCGAAACGCACCGGAGTTCTCTCTGTAAAATTCAGTTTACACTTTTCTGATTTTTTTTTTTTTTTTTTTTTAAGTGGAAAACTACTTTCTCAGAGACCTCATTTGCTTCTTTTTCCATGCACTGGGAAAAGATTCTTCCGCTGGAGGGGGGAAGGAATGCTTTACGCTCCTCTCAAAGACTATCAAACTGGCAATCTGAGACAGAATTACAAAGCCCCTTTGGTACTCTCTTCTCATTGAACAGAGACAAAATGTTCAAAAAATGCCCCTTCCACACTCGTGAAGCAAGAAAGCACACTTTCGAATTCTATTTTCTTCTCCGTAATTCAGGGGAAATCTTCGCTGACAGGAGAGGACGGTGAAAGGGTTAAGTACAGATATTCCCCTCGTAGAGTGTTGACACTGCTCTTGGGGAGCGAAAGAGAGAGAGAGAGAGGGAAAAAAAATGCTTACGCAGGCTTTGTACAGACACCACGAAACAGTGTTCGAATCCTGGCGAGGGCACTGCACAATTACAAAGATTTTTATCTCTTTTTCATCCAGTTACTCAGCGAAAAAACCAAAGACTACAGCAGGCTTCAACTAAAATCCCGTCTGCAGAAGCCCACCGAAAACATCGCAGGTCGGGAGCGACAACTAATCAACACCAGGGTTCAGTACACCCTTCCTGCTTTGCTTGTTAATAATTATTGTTGTCATATTTCCACATTCTTTTTTACAACTCACTCCATGCATGTTCCACAGGATTTAAGTCTAAAGAATATTGGAGAGATCTCAGAAGGGGAGAACAAAAGTCGAATTGGGGGTGCACGAAAAATTCTCTTCAGAATTCATTTGGAGGGTTTGAAACTGCATTATGCAAATGTTGTCCCCTGAAAATAACTGGCTGCTCGTCGTTCCTCATGTGGTCTCCTTCAAGAACGTTGGGATCAAGCCTCCACAGGGAGACGGGTGGGGGTTTAGCCAAGCTGGCTGCCCCGTCTTGGTTAAAAGAGGTTGTTTATGCACGATGAAAAATATGCAAGGCCTTTGCTGAGAATCGAACCACGACAACAATGATGAATTTAACATCGCAAGAGGAATATGTGTTCAGTTATGCAAGGGACATGCTCTTGACCACGGTCTTCCTTCACCGAACCAAATCCGACAAAATTGTTCTCCGAAGAAGCACATCGAAATTGGACCGTAAATATGTTCGTGAATACAATGCTGGGCTGGTAAGGACTCTTACCAAATTTTTACCAAATATTTCTACCTTATTTAAAAATTTGTTTCTTCGATTCCGAAAAAGATCATATTCTGCAGTTTTAGAAAATAGGCGAGGAAAACTTATAAACTACTATAAATCTATTACAGAATCACAGGCGGATAAATTTTTGGTATTTTCTGATTATCTGGACCTCTCCAATATCAGCATGTCATAAAATTGCCATGTTTTAGCCATATTTTCAAGTATACATGCAGCCAACAGCCAACTAATGCATTTGCATACAAATGGTAGTTGCATATGGATTTATATGCTATATATTTAACTGTTTCACTTGTACTGGCTGTTAAAGATGTAAATTTTGGCTGTATAGATTGTTTTTTTTTTTTTTTTTTTTTCCTTGTAAAATTCCTTGCTTCTTAGAAAGTGTCCTTTTTATTATTATTTGTGAGCAATACAGTACCTAAAATCTGTAAAGATGCCAAACAAAAATTTTTTGTCCATTCTCAAAGCCACAAATAATTTTGCAAATTTTTGTAAAGATGTGGATAATCAGAAAGTGCCAAATTTTTTCTAATGAATTCTAATAAAATATATATTTTAAGTTAGTTATTTCCATAAACAAAGACTAAAACTGAAGTACAGTACAAAATCCGAAAATTCGATATTGGGAATGATCTAATAATTGCATCTCCTGACTATCAACACAAAATAAATTAACAAATATAAGTAAATAAAATAAATTAATTAAAAAAAAGTCCTTATGAAGTGTAGGAACGGAAACTATAATGCTGAAGAAAAGAAAGCACATGTGCCATAAATGTGATTAATTGAGATTTCTGCACATTACTATCTAACATTTGCTAGCTAGGGAGTCACATCGCGTGGCCAGTGACAATAATTGATGTTGTATTGATGTTGGACACAAACAGACTTTTGTCCCTTGGTTGGTTGGGGGGTTGCCATTTTACTGTTTGAGCTAAACAATGAGCAAAGCAGCAATATTACTATGCCTACATGTCATCGTACTAGATACAGTCAAAAGTCGTTAATCGGGATGCCCATAAACCGCAATGATCTATAATCCGGACCTCAAAGTTAAAAACTTTCTGCGCATGCGTCAACGCATAATGCGTTCACACATGCGCATATGCGTTAACGCATTTGCGTAATACCTTTATACATGTGCATATGTGTGTACGCATGCGCATAGTATGTTTACGCATGCATGTTTAATGTATAACGGATGGTATAAGCTAAGCTAAAATTATCTATTTCAGTTAATGTTGCAGATTGCATTATTCCTTAATCTTCGAATTGGATTCAGCTTATTATTTTTTGTAGACTATTAGAGCAATTTTATAAAAGTAAGCTTGAACTTTCGATTATGTCAAATAGAACTTCCGATGCTGGATACTGCCAAAGGATCTACAAAGTGAAAGCATGTTTCGATGTCCATCAAACAAAAAGTGGAATTGCTGCAAAAAATGGATAAATGCATATCCTTTGTTTCTCTAACCATTCCAAAATCTGCTTATCAATTTCACACTGCTCTGCGGGGGAGGAGAACGTCGCGGTGCGCAATGAACTGGAAGTTGATCTGTCAGCACTATTCTTATCTTCGGGGCAGATGTTTTTATTTTATTCGGCTTATAGTTCATTACTAAATGTAGTATTTCATCTCGATGTACTCTGTCTTTGATATGATTTAAAAAAATTCCTCTTCATTATAAATATCACGAACACACATCAAATAGTTTTCTGGTTGCAATTTTCTAATTTCGACTATGCGTAATGTATGCTTTACGCATGCGTGCATTGAAAGAAATGTTTAATAAAGTAAACAAATAAATATTAACCTTTTTTTTTTTTTTTGGTAAATTTTGATACCATTTAGATCATAATTGTTCATTTCTTAAATTACGGTTTCAAATTTTTAATTTTAGAATTTCTGCACGTCATCTTACCAGATTTAAACTGATGATCTATAATCCGGAAAAACTGTATAATCTGGAATCGCCGAAGTCCCAACGAGTCCGGATTAAAGACTTTTGACTGTATAAACTGATGATCTGAAATCCAGAAACTTTCCAAAATCCAGAATTGCTTAAGTCCATATCTCAGAATTTGTACTGTATATACTTTAAAAATATTTTATTGACAATTCTTTAAAAGCAAGATCACAGTTAAAAGAGATAAGTGACATATTTAATATTTAATTAATGATGATCAACAGTCATCAATGTTAACTGAGATCTGTTCAATTAGTTTTTATTTAGGAATGTACTTGGATTTTTATAAATAAATATCTTTTCACCCGAAATTTCAAGTTAGCATATGTATCTTTCTATAGAGAATTTTTTAAATAGAAAAAATAAAAAAATATCTTGATTGTTTTGTTTCAATAACTGTGATATGCAAACTAAATAGTTTCTTCAATTATTTTTAGCTGTGCATAAGCTGCATATAATTAAGTTTTATCTGAGCTCTTAGTTAATAATATTTTCTTTATTAATAGTTGACTGAATCATGTGTAAGTGTGCTTGTGACAGCATTTAATGAAAATATTTTAGCAGAATGTCTACCAATGGTCAAGAATAATGAAATAGAAAGTAAGTCTACTTCGATAAACTCACTGCATAGAATAAGTATTTTAATTTCTAGTAGATGGGTCTGGCTAATAATTTAAGTTTGTTGTAAATATATTTTTAGCAGTAAATAAATAAATTACTTAATTTTTTATTACTTTGTGTCAACTTTTATTTATTTGTCAAAGTAGAATTGTTTAATCTTTAACTTTATAGAACAAAAATGTTGAGATATACAGTCAATCACAAAAAAAAAAAAAAAAAAAAAAAAAAAAAAAAAAAAAAAAAAAAAAATGCACTCAGAAGAAATTGAGCCATAGCCATAAAACTTGGCAGGAATGTGGTCAAGAGATATACAAATGATTTAAATTTCAACGGCAATGAGACATGGGTAAGTGTGCTGTGGGCATATGAGGTGTACAGTTGGAAGAGTTTTGAAGCATGACTACTTGTGCCATAGGGCTATTTGAACGAATCTCTAAACTTGGATTGATGGTATTGTGACTATAGATGCCTCTGAGATGTAACCGACAGCAGTACAAATAGTTGTCTTACTTTGAGAAGGGGCGTATAGTAGGCCTCAGAGAAGCAGGTTGGTCAAACATGCATATTGGCCACCATCTCGGGCAGAGCGATATGGTAGTTGCTCAGTGTTGAGGACTATGAATAACAGAAGGGATAGATAGAGTCAGGGCATTCCAGGTACACGAATGAATGTGAGGATCGTGCACTCATAAGAGTGGCCACTTCCGCACCAACAACGTCACTACTAACGATTCGATGCCATTTACCACCTTTCAGGCATCCAGTGGTATCAAGAAAAACCATTCAGAGATGACTGGCCAATGCTGGTATATGCTGCCGATGTCCATTAAGATGCCTATCGCTGACCCCACATTATAGACAGTGTCAGTTGGATTTTTGGCTGAACTCGGGCAAGCTGGAGTGTGACTGACTGGAGGCATGTGATCTTCAGCGATAAATCTCGATTCAGTCTCGGTGTTGATGATCAATGCACATACGTGTGGAGGCGGCCAGACCAGTGGTCTGATCCATGATTTGTTGTCAAGCAGCATATGGCTATTACACAAGGTGTTACAATATGGGGAGTGATTTGCTGGGACACACAATCACCTCTAGTTGTCCTTCAAGGCAATATCAGCAAGACAACATTCATCTATATACTGTGTGATTCTCCCAACAATGCCTTCATGGATATGACATACTCCCATGTCCTGCCAGATCATGATACTCCCATGTCCTGCCAGGTGGCAGAGTGGAAAGCATGATGATGCAATTTAGCACAACATATCTTGAAAAATCACAATCTTTATTTTTTCCATGCATATCAAATAATCCTTTTTCAGACAAGATATTTCTTAATAATATTTGAATAGAATAACTCCCATTTTGAAGTACGACATCATCTTAAGCAAGTAAGCGGCAGCAGCATGGATGAAAAGCGTCTTACCAGCAGGAGAGCTAACGCGGAAAAGGGAAAAGTTATAGTACTTTCATAGGAAGAAGGCTGGGAGTGGGAAAGTTTCAGTTCACAGTTTTGGTTTAGAATTAATTTGATTGGACAAGAGGCATCTGCATTAAAACGTTACATAAGATAGAAAAGTCTGGAACCTGTGAGAAGAGATGAATTTAGGGGCAGATTACCAAATTTAGAATGTTAATTTTGAGGTTGTCAGTTATTTTTTTGAAACAGCTATCATATTTTGTTATGTCTTACATATCCCCCCCTTCAAAAGAAAAGTTGTGTGAGCAGAGTGGAAGAAAAAGCATTAGAGCAGCAAAATGTAGTTATAATTGTGAAAATATAAAACATATTTACTTTTTTTAAACAAAAAATTATTGCCATAAAACTTTGACCGATATTTTGAATCAATTTTGACATTTCACTGAATGTCATAAAATTTTGAATTCAATAATAATTTTAGACGCTGTACTCTTTTAAAACAAATTCACATTTTTTAGTGTTCTGAGATAAGAATGTCCAATGAAATTTTGTAAAGTTCTTGAAAGTTCCACATGGTAAAAGTTCAAATTTTTTCACAAACTAAATGTTCAAATAAAATTCTTTCAAATTTTTGTTGATGAAAATATTTCTATTATATTACAAATTAAGATGCCAATTTTCATATTATTTAATTTTTTTTTCAACAAAGGCATTTTAAAATATAAAAATTTAAAAAATGTAAAATATTTTCTAATCAAAGCTTACTATTATGAAAACATACTCAGCGAAAAAAATGCATCATATTTGTGGACTATCTGGCATTGAGAGGTTTTACCAGATATTTTCATTCTATTCGAACTCTTTTTATGAAAAGGACTTTCAAAAAACAAAATGGACATTTTAACAAAATTGAGAACTTTTGTAATTAATAACTTATTTATTTATCAGTATTCCATATTTATTATGTTATAGTTTTAAAATTAGTCATATATTGTATATGTATTTATAACTCATAGTTTTAATGTTCAAAATTTCATATGCTATAAAGTCCAAATTTTATATGAGAAAGTCATAAACTATGATAGGCCATAGTTAAAGCTTGTACGCTATGTCCTGGATGTTTTCATGTCTTTTCTCATACTTTTGCTTTACTCCTGTACTAATGCTTTTCTCACCAAGGCCTCTCCTTTTGACGGGGGGGGGGAGATGTAAAATATAAAAAGAAATATGATGGCTTTGCTCTTTGCGAACCAGCAACCTTTAATTAATTTTCTGCAATTCAGGATCTTCCCCTACACCAGTACCTTCTAGAACATTCGCGCCTATTGCATAACCTCCTCATATAAATGCTGCGTCATAAGTCTTTCTACATTTTTCTAGAAGCTACTCTGTTACATAACCTTTCATATAAATGCTGCGTCATAAGTCTTTCTACATTTTTCTAGAAGCTACTCTGTTACATAACCTTTCATATAAATGCTGCGTCATAAGTTCTCCTACACAGATGCCTTCTCGCCTTCATTCGGCTAATGCCTCCGCTATGCTCTTCTTTCTTTGTTAGAACGTTATAAGTCAGTCGTATCTAATAATTCAATTACTGAATAAGTATTTGAGTAACTTCATCTGGAAAAAATCATCTGCTTTAAAATAAAATAAAGATGTGCTGTTAAAAGTGAAAAGTCCTGAGTCGTCATTTTTCTCCGTGTTGCAATCATCCCAGCTTCGTCAACCATCTGCCAAAACGTGAAATGGAATAGCCTCACCATTCACCCACGATGTGTGGGAATAACTGAAAACATTACACATGCACACATATATATATATATATATATATATATGAGGGAATCGGAGTGTTTAAAATTTCAGGAATCAGAATTCGTCATTTTCCCTACCGATTCCACATTCTAGATGTGGATAGAATGGGGTGTTTAGCCAAGTGGCGTGGTGGTAAACAACAGGCCATGGCTCAACATCACCTCAAATCATATCTTTCAGAATTTCTGTGGAGGCAAAAATTATGTTTTTGAGGAATCAATTAAAAGCAGTTTCAGAAAAATGGCCTTGCCATAATGATTGTTAAAACTATTCTTAGGCAACAAGATTTGAGTATTATTGTTATTGTATATTGTGTGATTTATTTATATCTTTGTGTCTCACTAGCTGGTGAGATATCTTGTTGATTGGCGATTCTTAGTCTTGGGGGCCACTATAATAAGGAAGTACCATTAATTCTTTACTTTGACTGTATTATATTTGATAGATTTTTTTTGGTAATATATATCTAATTAAACATGCTAGAAGTATTTTAATTAATGCTTAAGTGTTTTTAAAACATTTTCTTTGTAATAAGAATTTTTTAAGTTAATTAGAAATAGGCGAGAAGTTAAAATTGTTTTTAAAAAGAATAATAATACCAGATTGATATGTCATTTTTATAGAAAGTGTCTTCTGGTAAAAAAGATGTCTTTTGAAACCAAATATATTATTTTATAAGGAAAGACATTATTTAATTCTTTCTAAATGTGTTTTTGGTAGAAGTTTAAATGATTTCTAGCTATTAAGTTGGCATGATTTCTTTCCCTTCTTTCTGTAGTATGCAAATGTTTGCAAGTTCCCGAACATTTAAAAAATATATGTTTTAGGTATTTATTGTACTGCACAGTCATGTGATAGTTTTAGATGCATATTTTATAAATTTTTTGGTAATTGGATCATTTCTTAACATTTTTTACTTCTTTGTACAAAGTAAAGGAAGCTTTGTAATAGAAACATTTCCGGATATATTTCAATGAAAATATCCATTTTACCTCTCTCGAATCCATTTGAATGGTTTTTTTTCCCTCCTCCTCAATGATATCTGTGCATATGGCCTGAATAAAGGAATTTCTTTCCAAAATTGATTCAGAAGGAATTTTTTTTCCATGACATCTGTACATACATATGTATGTGTCTCGCTTACCTCAAAAACAATTAGCTGTAGAACAGAGAAATTTTGTACATGGGAGTGCTATAACATCTAATTGTGCAACTCCTTTTTTTGTTGCAATCAGCTGCACCAATTATATATAAAAATTATTAAAGACAATTATGAAATTATTAAAGACAGAACTTTAAAGCATTTAATGAATCTTGGCACCAAATTTCAACCCACTTTTAAAGTAAGCAAAAAATTCAGCATCCAATAATTTGGAAAAAATCTAGAAAGTTCCATAGTCTTCTCCAGCTACAAAACTAACTTACCTACTACAACTTATCTAGAATAGAAAGAAGCAATGCTCCATGACTTCAAAAAGCATACCAAAGAACACATAATAAATGAGATTTAGACAAGAAAGTTAAAATATTGAAGAATTTTTTTACCATTACGAAAATTGGCAAAGCCAGTAACAACTTTAGTATTATTTAAAAGGTTTTCTACCATAATCTGATTATAGAAGAACTCCATGCCGCAGTAACTATGGCGAATATTCTGCAAAGACGTTTCACTGCAATTCATTGAAGACTTAAAATAACCACCAGTATATTTTACAATAGATTCTCCAACCTTTATGCATTGCTCAAATTTCACAAAATGCCAGATTTCAATTTATAGCTAACAAGACCAGAAATTACATGAAAGAAATAGAAAACCGTTTTGCTAAAATACTTAACAGTTCTCTACTTTAATTAAGACACACAGATGCAAGATCACAATTTCACTTGGATAATAAGTAATAACACACAGATACTAGAAATGCTTCTCACTATTAAAATTAAAATTATTTTCCGTTAATGATTTTGAGAATTTATACATGGCTGTTCCGTTGCAAGAAGTATTTGACAGTCTTTTAACTCTACCAGATTTATTTCCACAAATTATTACGGTTATTTCCAAGGAAGAATGGCAGCTGTATTTAGAAAGTATTCTTTTTAATAATTACATTGCTTTTAATAATGCTTTTTTTAAGCAAATCAACAGTATCCTAATGGGAATAAGATCTAGTTCAGTGATCTATAATGTGTACCTTTTCACCAAGGAATTTCATTTTCAACAACAGTTATCTCAAGTACAAAGTTCATATTACTAAAGCATATACAAATACATGGATGATATTATTGCAATCAATAACTTCAATAAAATAGAATTCGATCACATTTATCCTTCATGTTTGAAACTCAATAAAACTAACTTTCAACAAGGAGATATTAATTAACTTGATTAGCAAATTATCAACTTTAAAGATATCAAAATTTATGACAAGAAGAAATTTTGATTTTCCTACTGTTAAACTAATCTATTGACACTCCAGTATCTCCAGAAGAGTAATTCTAAATACCATACATACTCAGCTCCTTAGAATAAAAAGTATTTGTAACAAAGTCGAATACTTACAAGAAGAAATAAATTATTTAGTCAAAATTCTCTTTGAGAATAAAACACCTCTATTCAAAATTTCTATAACCCTGAAGAAAGCTGCTATTAACTACTTTTAAAAAAATTTTTCATTTATAGTGATATGATATTTATTAATTAAGACACAATAACACGCTGAACAAATACTAATTCAGAAGCCAAACAACAAATATCAGCGTTATATTTTGAAAATTTTCACAGGACTAGTTTCGATAGTTTTACCGAACCACCATCCTCAGCTGCAAAACCTCAAATGAACAAGATAGGAAATAATGATTAGATAAGATAAGAAAGCCTAAACAAGAATAAGCAAGTGGTGCCATCTGTTGATGAAACCAGAACTAAAACATAATTTCTTTAAACGCTGAAGGCAAAGATGGATTGGAATTAGAATCGTTAACTAGAACAGAAAAATTCTTGTCCAGGCTTTCTTATCTAATCATTATTTCATATCTTGTTCATTTGCGGTTTTGCAGCTAGTCCTGTGAAAATTTTGAAAATATAATGCTGATTTTTGTTGTTTGACTTCTGAATTAGTATTTGTTCGGCGTGTTATTGTGTCTTAATTATAGAAGTCCCAAACAGGCTTATTTTGTGCTTTCTTTTTTCCACGTGGTTTTTGTCGTGTTGCGTTTGTATGTGTTTCCGAGCCCAAAACGGCTTATTTTTTGCTTCCTTTTTTGCACATGGTGTGGCCGCCATTTTGTGATTGAATGGGTTTCGGTAAGTACTTTTTTGCAATTTTCTAGTTCTGTTTATGTTTCGCATATTTGGATATTGTGCTTTGCTTGTCTGATTTCATGCATTTTGGTTACAAGCGTTTTGTTTTCTATTCGTTTCAGTGAAAGTTTTTTCTGCTGTTTTGTATGTGCTTTATTATTATTTAGTTTGATTTTCTGCATTGTTTATCATGCCTTCATCCATTAATCGTTTCACTAAATTACACCTGAAGCAGCAAAAATTCCTGAATCATCTTGACTTTTTACTTAAATGTAAATGTAAAAAATTGATCTCCAATTTTATTCAAATCAAATCTAATCAAAAACCTTCCAGTCGCATTTCAAGAATTCTGTTAAATTTCAAGCTTGCCTTACTTCGGTCCATCATAAGGGATACACGTCAACAATTGTCCAAAATTGAACATGAACTCTATAAGCTTCATCTGGAACTCCCTAATTCATATCCAAAATTCACTGCCCTTGAACAAAAGTCTTGGTCTAGAACGGAGAATGCAGTTAACCGTCATAAAAACACCCTTGCAGTTATATTCGAAAAACTTTTTTTACAGTCTTCCAGTAGTTCAAAAAAATCTTCCCATTGTAAACATCAAGCCAATAGTTAATATTTCTAATGTTAGTCTTTCAGAAGAACAAGAGAGAAGTCTAAAATATAATTTTAACTTCTCACAAACCTGTAAACTCTCGATTCCAAAGATTTTGGCTCCTATCGAAAAAACTTTCAAGTTCAGTAAAGTTTCAGATTCACAGAAAGAAATGATTAGGCATCTTATCGCTCATAATGTGAAATTCAATAATAAACCTTTGAAACCAAATCTAACTGTGAGAGAAAGAGCTACAATGCGCGAAATTCATTCTAACCCGTATATTATCATTTCAGAGGCATGCAAAGGTGGCCAGATAGCTGTCATGGATAAGAACACTTACATTGATGGTGTCACTAAACTCTTAAACGAAGGACCATATAATCCGATCCCTAAAGATCCTTCACCTTCGGACCTGTCAAAAATGAAAACTGCAATCAAATTTTCACGAATCATTTCAAGCAACTTAAAACATTCGCTTATCTCATCTGTTGCGAATTTTGCCAGATTATATGCTCTTCCCAAAATTCATAAAAGTGGTATTCCTTTCTGCCCTATTGTATCAAACTCAGGTACTGCCTCATATCCATTAGCTAAATATTTAGTTTCTAGATTTTCAACTCTATTAGACAATAACATTTACACAATAAAAAATTCAATAGAGTTTGTAAAAAAGGTTAAAACATTTCTCCTAGAAATTTACTCATGGTTTCTTTTGATGTAAAATCATTATTCACCAATGTTCCAGTGGAAGGTGCATTAAGATGTCTAGAAACCAGATTTCGTGAATTTCATTTGTCTTGCATCGAAATTGATGAGCTAATTTCTCTCACTCAACTCTGTTTGAAACAAACACATTTTGTTTTCCAAAATAAATATTACGAGCAAACTGAGGGATTAGCCATGGAAAGCCCCCTCACTCCCATCCTGGCTGATATCTACATGCATTATTAGGAATCAAAATTGTTTGAAACATTAAACTTCCCGGCATGGTTCCATTACGTAGACGATACTTTTACCCTGTTTGAAGGTAATAAAGATGATTTAAATAAAGTTCTTTCAACAATGAATTCTATTGATCTTGCTATTCAATTCACTTTTGAATTTGAGACTTGCAATTCTCTTCTGTTTCTCGACATTCTGGTCACACATAACACATCCAATTTCAGTACTACGGTTTACCGTAAACCTTCTTCGGTTTCCCTTCTACCACACTTTAAATCATGTCATCCGACTAAACAAAAGTTAGCTTCATTTTATTCCTATGTTTTCCGTGCTCTTCAAGCTTGCTCCTCCAAACTATCCCTTGATAAAGAACTAAATTATTTAAAAGCAATAGCTATTGACAGGGGCTTTTCACCTAACATTATTAATCAAGCAGTTAAAAAATTCTCATCTCAACACACTAAAAGGCACACTCTTGTTTTAGGAGATTATAAAAATTCTGTTGTCATTCGCTTCTTTCCATCAATTAGCTATAAAGTTGCACATATTTTGCAGAAATTTAACTTTTGGGTTGTTTATTCTCCCATCAATAAAATTCCGAGTTCCATACTCCAAGACCCCATTCTGTATATGAATTCCTGGGGTATTTATAGGATTCCTTGCCAGTGTGGTATTACATTGGCCAAACTAAGAGAGCCTTAAAATTTCGCGTCAAGGAACATGAGTCATATGTTAGAAAAAAGGAAACACAGAAGTCTTCTGTTGCTCAACATTGTTGGTCCGAAAATCACACTTTCAATTTTTCTGCTGCCAAAATTATTCAAAAAACATCTTCCATTCGAGAAATGGATTTTCTAGAAGCATTTCACATTAAAAAAAAACCTTTCTGTTCTAGTTAATGATCCTAATTCCAATCCATCTTTGCCTTTGGCCTTTAAAGAAATTATGTTTTAGTTCTGGTTTCATCAACAGATGGCGCCACTTGCTTATTCTTGTCCAGGCTTTCTTATCATATCTAATCATTATTTCCTATCTTGTTCATTTGCGGTTTTGCAGCTGAGGATGGTGGTTCGGCAGAACCATCGAAACTAGTCCTGTGAAAATTTTGAAAATATAACGCTGATTTTTGTTGTTTGACTTCTGAATTGATATTTATTACTTAAATCCTAATCAGAGGTAATAGTTGGGTGGCTACGGTAAGAAATTTAATGTAAATATGTACAAAGATTTTGTTTCTTTTCCTTTTCAATTATTAATATTTTACTGGCAAATTTTCTTGCTTAAAATGGGGCTTTTTAGTTTCAGAAACATTTTGTACCCCAATTATATGAAGACTTTTATCTTTTTAAATATATTTTTTCTTTTCCTCAACTTTGAGCCAGTACTACTTTCACAATTTTAAGATTTTACAGAAGACAGCATTTTTAGAGTTTCTTAACGGTGCCACTTTGAACTTTGGTGGTCACCCTTCCCTGTGGTAGTAAATTTCACGACCGCACCCACATTTGACTTCCCCACAAACAGAGTTTAACAGGAGAGGTTTATTTGAACACACGTTTAAATACTTAGCTCTGCTGTTAGAGACTGAACCTCATTGCATACTTTTTCCAAGAACTACCATCTTTGGGTTCTTCAGAGCCACTCTGAATTCTACAAGAAACTCAGTTTGGTCATCTGAAGGATTAAGTAAATTTTCGTTTGAAGAATGTGATATGATTTCAATAAGTTTGCATTTTTTAAATTTTATATTTCATAGGTTCTTTCAATTTTATTTTTATTAGACTTTCAGTTTTTGCCGAAATGGGCTGTGCTTTGATTTTATTATTTAAGCAATCTTTATGAAGAGTTATTCGTTTTCTTGGAATTAAAAGTTTAGTTAAACATAATCAGGGAACACTCATTTTTAGAATATTGTTTAAATAACTATTTGTTTTAAAATACACTTACATTGTGATCTGTCTTTATATTTCAATTTGAATTTCAGATATACATATAATGATTTTAGCCCCCCTTTTTTTTGAATAATCATTTTACATTATGTAATGTTCAGATTCACTTTTTTTGGTTTAATATGAGTTTGTATGTATTATAAATTTCCTTCTTTTGTCGGTTTTTGATCTCAAATTTACCAGAAGAACAAAACGCATTTTCGAAGCATATTAATTAACTTTTATGAAGCTTTTATTCATTTTCCCCTGATGAGTTCTGAATTAAAGTTTGAATAATGGGAGATTAATTTTTATGCTCTTGTATACACTGTTTTGCAAAAAAAAAAAAAAAAAAAAAAAAAAAAAAAAAAAAAAAAAAAATTGAAGCACCATAAAGGAAGTGGTTGTTTTTGATAAAATTGAATATGTGTATGGCTCATACACAGATAATAAAAGGATTAAAAAATCAAGGTCATAATACTTGTTCACGGTTCACAATCACGCATTGAGTGTTCAAATTAGTAGCTAGTCAACTGTTTGAACCGCCCTGGCGGCAATGCATGCTTGAATTTGTTGAGGCAATGAGTGGTAGAGGCTCCTAATGTCATTCTGCGACACATTCTGCCAGGCATTCACCAGTTGTCGCTCCAGATATGCAATATTTTGTGGTGCCCGAATCTGGCGGCCTATCATGTCCCAGACATGCTCGATTGGTAAAAGGCCTGGTGACCTTGCTGGCCAAGGAAGAGTATCAGCTACGCAGAGACAGTCCAGAGATATGCGAGTGGTATGTAGCCTGGCATTATCTTGTTGGAAAATGGCCCCAGGACAACGGGCCATGAAGGGTAATGCAACCGGCCTCAGGATGGTATCAACATATCATTGAGCTGTTAAAGATGTACGGAGGATGACTAAAGATGACCTGCTTTCATAAGAAACTCCCACTCTCCAGACAACTCTGCCGATGTTGTGGGGTCAAAGGCAAACGTCTTAAAGGCCTCTGTGAGCGTAACCCTGCCTCAGACAAGGGCCATGAGATGGAGGGCGGTACCATGGAAGTTATAGACATGGCTGTAGTGCATTGAATGGTCGACAGTGATACCATTGGGGCAGTTTGAACCTGGTATCTTGCCTTGCATTTGTGATTCTTGTCCTTCCAGAGCCTTCATTTCGTCGGCAATTTCCTTGTAGCAAGCATTGCTGCCACCATCTTTGCACAGCAGTGTGTGTACGCTGCAGGTGGCTGCCTGTTGCTCGCTGTGACCACCCAGCTTCATACAACCCTACAATGGGACCACATTTTAAGTTGTTTAGTTGTCTGTAAGATCTTCGAATCATCGTAATGGCATTTTTAGTTGCTTCTTGAAGGAATTACAAGGGCAGCAACAAAGAAAGATAAATTTTCCTCCTCTGTTACTGGTTTTATACTTTGCAAATTGCTCACTAGAAACGCGGGCTATGATCGCAATTCCTGTTTGCCTTGAAACTTTGATCATTTGCATGTTCGATCAAGATGTTTTTGTATACCAAATTTCATCATGATTGCAAAAGTCTTTTTTGGTGCTTCGATTTTTTTTTTTTTTTTCTTCAAAAGAGTGTATATTTTCCCTTTTTACATTTTTAGAATTCAAGTTTTATACTACTATGATAATTTTTTATTTTGAAATGTTTTGATTTTATGTTTAACCCCTTTAAAAGGATGCAGTTATTAATATTGTCCAGGATTACCTTGCTTTGACTCCAATTTACTTTTAACTTTATTTTAAATATATATATATATATATATACATATATATATATATATATGACCCTCTTACCTGGCTCAGTGATCTCTGCTTTTTATTCTTATATGTTGAGAAATTTTGCATTTTTTGCTTTAAAAGTGACTGAATAATGTTGTTATATTCTGGCTTATGCCCTTTAGTCAGTGTGCATGCAATAGTTGTAGAATTATCAACAATTTAAAATTTAAGTGATGTTAAGCCTAATGAGGCTGCAATTCGTTTACAT
This sequence comes from Stegodyphus dumicola, assembly GCF_044657685.1. Classification (NCBI taxonomy): domain Eukaryota; kingdom Metazoa; phylum Arthropoda; class Arachnida; order Araneae; family Eresidae; genus Stegodyphus; species Stegodyphus dumicola. The sequence goes on from NC_140777.1 coordinate 24,945,503, forward strand.
CTGAAGCTCTTAGTAGAATAGTGAATTAAATCAGTTGGTGCACCAACTTAAGTTTCTTTTTGTGGAGGAAGGCCAGTATTTAACTTTCAATTTTTGTATGCCGAAAATTTCTGTCCAATGGTCAAACTGCTTGTTTTGGCATAGAAACTCTAATTTTTATTGCAAAAATTGTTTTTTTAAACTGTATTTGGTACTTTAGGTTTTCTTGCATTTTACAATTTTAATGAAGATTTCTTGAGTTTTAATATATTTTTGCTATGCCATGAAATCAGAACTGAATTAATTGAATGTAAAATATATTTCTAATGAAATTTGAGGAAATGAGTTTAAGTGAAATGCAGCAAAAAATGTGTATAATTTAATAAGCCATACAAGGAAATCATTGTGGTGTTCACATCAGTTTTTTTCCTTATAAAGTTTTCTAATGATATCCTTAATTTCTTTTGGAGTGGTAAAATTTGGTATGTTCTTGGCAGTTATTTTAGTAAGCTTAATTTAGGAATTACATGATTTATCTTGTTGATGGTTAAAAAATTTACAAGATTCCAAAAGACAGCTCCAATGTAAAAAGTATAGGTTTTCTGGAAAATTTTGCAACATTTTGATGATTACAAAACACAAGAAAATTCATCGCATAAGCACAAATTTGTTCTATGACTTTTAGTTACTTATCTGGCAGCTGCAAAATATTTTTTTTAACGTCATTAGGTTTATTCATAAAGAAGTTAATGACTTCTGTTTTACAGTCAACGTAGATGGCTGTCCATAGAATTTTGAAGTGATCTGAAGGGATTAAAATCTAGTAAATATAGGATAATGTCATAAAGCCCTCCAGCTGTACTCCATGCCTTTGTCTGACATTCACTGAAATCTGGGGCCCACCTGGACAGTTGGTCAGTTCTTCATGCTTTGCTTCTATTGCTGCTATAAACTGCCATTTGGAATAAATTTTCAAAATTTATTATCTGATTTAGTGGCTATAGTTCATAGTATGCAATTCATTTGCAGACTCTTTTATGCAAAGCATTACTTTTTTGGGATGTGCCCTCTGTGAGTGTTGCTAAAGGAAGTTTGTTTGGTTTACCCTGTGATCTTTTTTCTTCTTATAGTTATAGTATATTATACACTTCTTGTACACTTATGTACATTAATGAGTCATTTCAAAAAAGGAGCTTCTTTATTTCTTTTTAGCAAAGAATTACCTGCTAACTTGAGCAAGCGTATTCTTCTGTGATAAAGTATGGGGTACTCCTACGTTGCAGTGGATTTACATGCCTGATCTTCTTCAAATGATCTATACTTTTTGGAATATTTAGTCTGTCTATTAGTTCCTGAATTGTATCATGTAAACTTAAGCAATAGCTTCTTTTATAGGTCCTTGTTTACTGTGCATGGTTGTCCAGAGCATGCACCATGCCCGAAGCTGAAATTTCGGTTTTTAGGTGTTTCAAAGCAGCTTCAAACTGTGGGTTTAAAAACAGCATTTTTTCTACATACATCACAAATTTGACTAGCCATTAAAATAACTTTTTTTTTTTTTTTTTTTTTTTTTTTTTAAACTAAAAGAACATAATATGACAAAAATGAATTTTTAAGTTCTCAATTCTTAGCACTGTACTGAACAAAATTTATGCCAAAACAGACTCTAGAATTATACAGCGTGAGTGGAAGAGACTGTGTTTAAACATCTGCTTGAATCAAGGTCATTTTTTATCAGTGGTAACAAAATAATTACAAGAAAATACACTTCAGTTTGAAAATCGAGAGAAATTTACACACGATACAATAGTTTCTTATGATTTGAGACTATGAATTATGCCAAGTCACTTTAAAAAATTTAAAAGGTTATTTATTTTCTCAAGCAACTAGCATTGTGTTTATGCGTGGAAAAAAAAAAATCAGAATTATAGATCTTATTTGTGGAGGATATAAATTTTTAAAAGTATTTTGGTGTTTGAAACTGAACCATAAAATAAAGTTCATTTGTTATTATATAGCATCTGTTTTAAATTTCTGTTTATTTATTTACTATTATATTTCTGGTGTGTTTATTTTTACAGGACTTTGAAAAATATGTAGAACAATTATTAAAATTATTTGCAAGGTTTAGCAAGCTAGTCAAGGAAGCATTTAATGACGATCCTAGATTTTTAACATCAAGAGATAAGGTATTGCTCATATTTATGTTATAACTGAGATATTTACCATATAGCATGTTCTAGTTAAAATCAAATTTAACAGAAATATTTCAATGGGAAAAATATATTTATGTATTTCTTAAAAGTAAAAGTAAAAAAAAAAAAAAAAAAAAATGTTCTTGTGGTATTCCTGTAATTTCAGCAAATATTCCATCAGCTTTAACTCATTCACATCGAAGTCACCCGAAAGTCTGACCATTCAGATATAAGCAGGTTGCTCAAATGTCTGAATACATTTCTACCTGGTGCTTTTCTTCATCATGTTAGTGCATGCCGCATTGGTTTCGGGAGTTGTTAAATGACATACCAACCATTCTTTTGAAGCTATTAAGTAGCTCTGTTATTTGAATTGTGCCTTTGCTCTTCTTTATGTATTGTCAATGTTTCACTATTGATGCTTTCAACTGCAGTCGTGTCCCAAGGGAAAACTGCACGCTGGGTGAAACCACACAAGAGAGTAATCGCTTCACTTAAAAAAGTAAGCTATTGCTAATGCTGTAGCATTCTACTTTGAATGGGAAAAGAAAATCCATTCCAACAAAAATTTGTATATACAGGCATTTCAGATGTTTGAGAGAAACAGATTTGGGTCTCTATCGATGCGAAAGAGTTAATAGGTGTATAGTAAATAATAATAATAATAATAATAATTAGTATTTTGTTTTATTTGTTTAAGAATATTTCATTCACAGGCTTTTAAGGAAGTTGTTAACGATACATCTGTTTTCTGCTTAGAGTGGTCTACAAAGCAAAAAGTGTAAGATCATATGTGTTTTTCACATAAAATTCATAAATTGTTAATTTTAATGTCACATAAAAATGTACATTTTGAAGTAGCTCTGCTCACTTTGTTAGAAAATGCTATTTAATAATTTCCGAATATTAAATGTTCTTCTCTACAGGATTGGCAACAGAACTCAACCAGAATTTCGCTGTGCCGAGCTTTTAGCTAATTATTGTGATGTGCTGCTTAGGAAAACCTCTCTCACCAAAAAATTGACATCAGATGAAGTTGATAAAAAATTAAAAGGAGTGGTATGTATTTATATTTTCTGCTATCAGTAGTTAGGTATAAAATATAATTGACAGATTTAAATGTTTTAAGTTACAGTTCTATGTAATATATATGTATGCATTACATAACTATACCAAATTTTTGTTAGTTAATGTAAAATTTGATGAAAATAATTTTTTTATTTTAAATTAATACTTAATTTTCAAATTAATGCATGAGATTTGTTTTTTCCCCCATTGGGTGGACACATACTTATTAAGCATTGGTTGAGAATGGCTGAGCATATCACTCATTTAGCTATTTCATCCTCAGAAGTATTGTCCATGGGTATTCAATATTGTACCCCAGTAAAGGGGAATTGACAAACATCCATATCTTCTCCAGGAATCGAATTCAGGTCCTATAATATGGCATTTGCACTGCTAACCACTTTAAAGAACAACAGGGAATAAACTTAAGATTTCATAAAAACTGGAATTCTCTTCTTTTCTTTAATTATTCAATATCTTATGAAAATGCGTTTATTTATTACAGAGGGTGTTTACACATTTTTAGAATAATTTTTGGGCCATTTAATTTATGTTTAAAATGTGAAGAGTATTTTTTTAAATGTTCGATCTGATAGCCTTTTTACTGGACTGTAAGTCTGGGTCATGATTTCTATGATGGAAGGGCTCTTCTGATTTCCATGATAGAAAGACTCTCCATAAAATTTTGGCAGTATTGATCTCCATTCCTGTTCCACTTCTTCCAGGGTTCATCAATTGTGGTGGGTAGCACTTACAAAGAGCTCATTTTGAGACACTAGATACACAGTAGTCCATAGGTCAGGGAACTTTGTTCGAATACGTTAAAAAGGTATATACAGTATGAAGTCCATAATCCGGACTCATCAGGACTTCATCCGGATTAGGGGTTTTTCCGGATCATAAGATCATCAATTTAAATCTGGTAAGATTGCATACAGAAATTACACAATTAAAAATATGAAACTGTAATTTATGAAATAAAGAGCAATTATGATCTAAAGGGTATCAAAATTTACAAAAAAAAGCTTAATATTTATTTGTTTACTGTGTTAAACATTTCTTTCAATGTAAGTTGTTTAAGTTGGTTTGTTTTTTGTGCCAATACTTTCTTTTTAATTCTATAAACAGACATAATTTCTTGTTCAGTTACAAAGTTCCACTGCTCAAGTCCTGTAATTGTTGTGTTGCGAATACCGACTAACTTATCAATCGAAATTTTTTTGTTTTCAATAACCTCTCTGTCACTTTCTTCACTATCAGAAGCGGTATTTTCTGGATCTAGAACCATACTACAGATTTCGCTGTCCATTAATTGATTGATAATTGGGGCATTGTCGTCCCAATGAAAAACTTCTGTTATATCATCTTCATTTATTATCGCTTCTCCACATTTCTTTACAAAATCCAATAACTGGAAAATTTCACCTTTACTTTGCGATGTCCGAATACCTTCAAATTCGCGGCTATGAATGACCATGAAATATGGTCACCATGAAATATGGTCACCATGAAATATGGTAGCTGGCCATAAATTATGCCAAGCATTTTTTAATGTGTCTGGAGACACATCCTCCCAACGTGCATGCGCAAACGAGCAATAACGAGCATGCATAAAGCATACAAAAAAAGTTTTTGGATTTTGAGGTCTGGATTATAGATCATTCCGGATAATGGACGTCCGGATTACGGACTTTGTACTATATGTATATATGATCGGTCTTCATTTTTTCAAGAAATTCTGTGGTACTTTTCAAAGTATGACTTTGTCTTGATAAATTCTTCTTGCTTTGTCTTGATAAATTCTTACGCTTTGAAAGTCACTGGCATAAAGAAATGGAATTTCTATTGTCAATATCGGTCATAAAACTTTCTCTTGATAGTGAATTAATGTTGAAATTTTTTTCTGCTCTTCTTATTTTTATTTTCCTACTGTAAAAGAATCCTGCGGCAATCATAAAGCCATTACAGAAACTTAATTATGCATTGACGGAACTAAGTTTATGGTTTCTTTTTCTCTTCCTTTTCAGTATCAAATAAAACATTTTTTTAGTTGTTGCCATCATTTAGGTAAAACCATGCTTCAGCAAAGGTCGCAATGTATTTTCATTTATGTCCTGCTAAATAGTTTTCATACAGGGTTCTGCAAGCTGTTGTGTCTTGAGCCTCATGCCTTGGCGAAAGCTGGTGAACATTATGCTTTTTAGATTTTTTAAAGTTGTAAGTCTTGGTTTGTTGTTTTATTTATTGTTGGTACGGATGTATTTAAAGATTTTACAATTGATTTCTGCATCGTCGGATTTTCTCTGGTTACTAATGATTTAACTATAGAAACAGGAGTATGTACCTTTTTTGAATATTTGCTTGAAGTTTTTTCAATGCAGAAGTAATAATTGACGGTTTTTTTCATGTCCAATGAATAATGTTGCTTATTTTGCTCTTAGAAAATATAATAGCATACATTGCTCTAAGCTTCATAATTACAGAATAAGAATAAACTTGAGAGGCATTAGAAACAGTATGTACCTTTTTTTTGGTATTCATTTGGAACCTTCTTTCCATGTAGAAGGTCCATTGATGGTTTTTCCTTTTCTGAAGAATAATATTGCTTATTTTCCACTTAGAAATTGTAATGTGATTCATTTCACCGTGTTTCTGAATTACGGAATAGGAATATTACTCTTCGGAAAGCGCAAAAACATATTCCTCGGTCCACAATTTGTTTGCAAGCAACGTTTTGAAAGAAAAATTTAAAAAAAAAAAAAAAAATCAAACCATTTTTCTCGTTTCAATGAATAATTTGTGGCCTCAAATTTTTACTGCAAAACATTTGTTTTTCTTCAATTCTTTATTTAAATTATTTTGAAAATGTGTAAACACCCTCTTTATTATTCAGTAATGAATATTTAAGTTACCACCAATTAATATTACCATATAATATGATTAATATCTGTTAAAAGTATCAGTTATTGAATTATGTCATCAGTCATTCCTAATTAAATAATTAGAACTAAAACTGGCATGTTTTTTTTTTTGGGGGGGGGGGTACTCAAAAACATAATATTGTCCATTTTGCCATTCTGACGAAGTTTTCATTTAATTTTTTAAAAAATAAAAATTTTTTGTGTGATCTGTTTTATAGAAAAAGTAAATATTCAAGAATCAATTATATTACACATAGTTTGGATAATTTTACTGTTATAAAAAATATGCATTAACTTTTATAAAGATAAGAATTTTAAAAAAAATTAAAACTTTTATGTTGGTTGAAAACATGGGAAAAAAGTAGATCCAAAATTGTAAATATTGTCCATTTTGCCATCCTGATGAAGTTTTCATTTCATTGTTTAAAAAATATGAAATTTTTTTTGATCTGTTTTATAGAAAAACTAAATATTCAAGAATCAATTGTATTACACATATTTTGGATAATTTTACTGTTATCAAAAATATGCATTCATTTTTATAGAGATAAGAATTTTTAAAACAATTTAAACTTTTATGTTGGTTGAAAACATATATATAAAAAAAAAGTAGATCCAAAATTGTATGTATTAGATACATTTTGATTCTTCTGTCATATGATCTAAAACTGGTGTCTCCAAACATTTTAGCCAGTAGGCCATATTGGCTCTTTCACAAAGCTACGATCCAGTTAATTCATCATACCACTGTAATGAACAGCATTTATAATGAACAGCATTTATGAGGAACAGCATACATGTCTTTAAATGAGGGAGTGAGATTTTTGTGATTGGATTTATGTGCTATGATCTTATGAAAAGTCTTGTTTTTTAGACATTTATGCAGTTTCACCTAATATAAATTTCTTAAAGCTGTTTTTAAACATTTTCAAAAATATATTTTTGTCCCAGAATATTACAGATTTCTTTATGTACTTTACTTTTCAGTAGTTTTATCTCCCCATTGTCACAATTTATCAGTGTATTTTATTTACACTTTTCTCTGAGGCAAACTTTCTCTCATAAGTATTTTATATTTTGGGTAAGTTTTGTGTGAAAAAAACATCTCCAAGATTAAACGAAACCTTTAAGTAAGTGCGAAGTATTGTAATTGTAAAAAATTTAGAATATCATGTTTTAATGAAAATATCCATTTTGACCTCTCTTCAATCTATTTAAATGATTTTTTGTGTACGCACGCACAGAATAAAGAGACTCTTTCCCCCAAAATGAATTTAGGAGAGATTTTTTTCATGATGTCTGTACGTATGTATCTTGCAAAATTCAAAAACAAGTAGTCTTAAATTCTCTATATGGCACTGCTATAACATTTAGTTGTGCACCTCCCTTTTTGATTGCAATCTGCTGCATCAAAAGTCTCTCTCTCTATATATATGTATATATATACGCACTCTGTTACCTGGCTCGATGAGCTCATTTTTTTTATTCTTATATGTTTGTAAATTGTGCATCTTTTTCCTTTAAAAGTCACTGAATTATGGTGTTCTTGTATTTCGGGTCAGGTTTTTATTACTTTAGTTAATCTGCATGCAATAATTGTAGAATTATCAACAATTTAAAAGTTGTTTAAGTGCTACGAAGCCTAATGAATGTGCCATTTGTTTACAATTTAAACTCTTGCTTTGTTTGAAGTTGTTTTGAGTTTTTATGTATTTTTGCCTTGTCGCAAAGTGAGTGAGAAATATATCTCTAATGGAATTCAAGGAAATAAGTTTAAATGAAATGCAGCAAAAAATGTGTATAATTTAAAGGACATATGAGGAGGTCATGCATGTCCATGTGAGATTTTTTATACATACAGTGTTACAGTATTTCACTCATTGTAAATTTAGAAATGTTTGTATAATATGTTTTACAAAGAATGTGCATGATAGGCAATGTATTTCTGGATTGGCTGTTATATGAAACAGTTATTGCATATTCTATTTGTAATTTAAAATTTTATAACATTATTTTAAAGAAATCCCTAGTGGTCCAGATCGTTAGTGCTCACGGGCCAGATTTGGCCCTCAGGCCATAGTTTGGAGACCCATGATCTAAAAGAGAGCTGACCTAGTCCATGCTACTGGTGGATTGTGATCATGCTTAATCATTAGCCTTACGTATTACATTGTTATTTGTATTTTTCTTATACATCAATCGATAATATCACCTAGTCAAAAGCATATCATCATGTTCTTAACCCTCCAAACATTACAGATTTTGAAGCATTAGAAATTTCAGAGTTTTCCGAAATGTCATAAATATATTTTCTTTCTTATAATTCTAGAATGACTCTCTCACTTTGTACCTCGAATCCTTTCCTTCCAATACACATGCAATCCAAAATTAGATTCATCTGGCAGAAAATTTCAGTTATAATAAGTGGTAAAGCCATCCTTGAATATGGAATTTTACATCCATAACTCTGAAGGGTTAAAATGATTAGACAGCATCTAGAATGAACATTTCACATTTTTTATGCATTGTGTAATGCTCTTCTTTTTGGAAATCACTTTTTATATGCTTAACTTCAATAATTTTTTTAATCTATTTTATGTTTTTCTTCCAACCAGAGCAGTTTATTGTTCCAAGTAAGATTATTCCTTAAGTTCTCTGCAAGTTGTAGGAAAACTGTTGTATGGCTTGCTGTTGAGATTTGTGGAGGAAGCCATTCTTTCCTTCCTAAAACTATTTTGTTTACATTTCCTTTTGATTCATTAATCTGTACAAACCCATGTATACTAACTCTCAATGCTTACTATCTTTTATTTCCAAAAATCATAAGAGGAAAAATATTTAGATCTTATAGATTTATCTCTTTACAAGTTTATAAACTTTTATAAAAAATATGTTTTATGTGTCCATGAAATATCTTTTAATTATGCATATTTTCTGTAATTATTAGAAAAATTATGTTCAATAAAAGTATTGTTTCTGCTAGATTTATGTACTATAATGAAACAATAATAAGTTTGTGTGTTAGCATTCTGATTGTAGGTGTAGGCATCTGTACAGTTAATCCAAATGCTTTATTTAATTGAAATTTTACATGCTGCATATATAAATATTTTTAGGTAGAGTCTTGAAATTTCACTTTTAAGGTTGATGTAGGTAATAAAAAAAGATAATTTTTAAAAGATAATAAAAAATGAAAAGTTTACCAACAGTAAGGCCCCTGCAGGCTAATTTATTAATTAAAGATATTATCAGAACTTAATATTATCAGATTTGTAGAAATGGTTTCCTGGTTTTTAAATATTGATTACTCTGAACTAATATTTGAAGCAGAAAGATGCTTAAAGCCGATTGAAATGATACTGTTGTTAAAATTAAAATTCATATGTACACATGTTCATCTCTCCGATTTATTTCTTCAGCTTTTAGTTTTGAAGTATGTTCAAAATAAGGATATTTTCATGAGGTATTACAAATCTCATCTCACAAGACGTCTCATTCTCGAGTCTTCAGCTGACAGTGAGAAAGACAAAATTATGGTTGAATGGTTAAGAGTAAGTAAAGTTTTAAATTTTTATCTTGATATGAGTTTTATAATATATAAAATTCTGCTTATTATTAACCTTTATTTATTTATTTATTTATCCCCTCACACCAAAGGATGTTGGTATGCCTGCTGATTATGTAAACAAATTAGCAAGGATGTTTCAAGATGTAAACATTAACAAAGATGTTAATCAGCACTTTAAAGATCTTCATTGAAATAGTGGTTCTTGGGTTGGTAAGTTACAAATTTTTGTCACTTTTTTAAGGTGATAAGGTGCTTTATATCCATGCTTCTTAACATTTTATGTGTACTCCTTAGGAATATGTCTGTAATTCGTCTACTTTTTATATGGTTATATAAAATAATAATGTGTATTGTATTAATGGGAATGTTATATATAATTATACCAGTATCCATTTTGAACAATCAGCTATTAAGAATGGTCATTATAGTAATAGGCCTCGTATATTTCAAATAGGTAAAATTTTATTGTTAATTTGTTTCTGGTGAATTTTGGCTCAGGGAGGGAGGAGAAAACAATTACAGACATAATGAGTATTATGCTTAAAATAAACATAAAAAAGTTTGTATCACCAATTTATCATTAATGACATTGAGTTGTCAAACTTAAATGCATTTACTTGAGACATCACTACCAAAATGGGTTAGAGCTTATTTCTTTAGCAACAGACAGCTATAGACGTCCTATTAAGAGATATTCTTGTGGTAGACAGACAGAATGTGCACACACACATGATACGTTTTTTATTTGCACATCTAAAATATGTATATCCAGAAATATATAAAATTTTCATCATGGTAGCTTCTGTAATTTTAACATTCCTATACATTAAAAACTGGCTTATCATTTAATTCTGTTTTATGTATGAAGATACTGTTCAAGAAATAATTTTATTAAACAGTAAGACTGAAAATTTGGTCAGACTTTTTGAATTAATCTTTCTATAATTTTTCATTAAAGAAACATTGATTTTTTTTATATGGCTGGTTAAAAGAGCTAAAGAAAAGAAATGTCTTATTCATTTACTGCTTGTGAATGGTACAGCAATATCAGAAACCCTTGGGATTGGGGCATGACACAGCAGTCAGTTCCCATACATATGATGCCACATTGCTTGTAGCATTACCTACTGTTTGCAAAGTGGCTATCCTTCTGTTTTCTTTAATGGTTTATAGCAGGGGTTCTCAACCAGTGGTATGCAAGAGAAAAATAGGGGGTATGCAAAGAAGCTAAGTATTTTTAACTATTAAATTCAAAAATTAAAACCCCAACATCCTAGTTGAGTTTTTTTTCTCTAACACTTGTAAATTTATGCAAGAGTGGTGGTGTAGTAGTATTTTGTAGTGGTGGTACTAAAGGTTTTCAATTTTTGTTTAGATGGTACGCACTCATCAAAAGGTTGAGAACCGCTGGTTTATAGTAGAGACCAGGGGTTGGCCTGTGAGCCAAATCTGACCTGCAGCCTGCTTTAATACAGCCCATAGCTTAATATTGTATTTAAATAAAAAAATTTTAATGCAACTGCCAGTAATTGGGTTGAGAAGTTCTAAAAAATAACTATTGGGATCACATCTTTGCATTTATAATCTGCCGTTGCCATAGAACAAATGTTGCCAGTTTTCTCAATTTTTCTTTAGTAGTACATGTTGTATTGTTTGTCATGTCTTTTGGTGTTTAGTGATTATCAGCACTCTGTGTTGTTTTATTATTTTCATTTTATTTTACTTATTACCAACTACTCTCATTTCACTCTCAAGACCTTGGAAAAGTGGAGGTAAAAGGTGGAAAGTGAAATTTGATAGTTGTGGTATTAAAGCAGAATGAATATTTGGCTATGAAATTAAATGATAAAGTATTGTGTTTATTGCATAATATAATAGCTCTGTGAAAGTTCCTTCTATGAAATATATATCCTTACCAAACTAAGCACTCAAAACAATATTTAAAGTTCACAGAAAATGAATGATTGTTAAAACTGGAATGTTTAAAATAGAGTGCTTCATTACAATATGATTTATTTGCAAAATTAAAAATTTATAATGAAGCAGTAAGTAACTTACGAACAACTCATTTATAAGCTGCCAAAAAAGAAAAAAAAAATCGGAAGGCCTTCAGATTTTACTTTACGCCCAAAGAAGCTTTTTTTTAACGTTTTCTGTGTTACCTGTATTTGCTAAATATCATGTTCGTGAAGAACTTGAACCATTAAATTCAGTTTAATGGTTCAAGTTCAATTCAGTTTAATGGCAGTATTGCAAAATAATTTTGAAATGAGTATATCTTTGGAATTTCTGATACACAGTCTCATGCCCTGGAGATAAAATTTTTTCCCCCATACAGTGTTGCCATTGCTTGCTTCGAAATCATTGAGTTTGTTAATACAAAGTTCGTTAAAGTTTTACAAAGTATGAAATAGATAATAAAACAAATTCCAAATTCGGGCTTCCAGATGCCCATATTCAGGTGGAAACTTCTGTTATTCAAAATTTGATGGCTCTAGGTATCGTTGTTTTATCATAGTGCAAGAAACATATATACATTTATGCAAATTCTTCATTATTTAATTTCTTTAAATATAATACAGGGCTCTAATATTTTGTGGTAGCAATTTGAAAAGTAAACTGACTTCAACGTAAAAGGCCAAAAGGCTAATGCCCTGTGGGATAAAAAGAGATAAAAAAGATAAGAAAAAGGAAAAAAAATATGTTTTGATGATGAATTTATTAAATCATGTTTGTTTGTGATAGCTGAAGAAATGTGCCCAGAGGAAATGCATTTGTTTTGATCTGCCAGCCATTCGACGAGAACTGTTAAAAGAGTTGAGCACATTATTAACTGCATTAATAGTCAATTAAAAGACAAAGCAAAAATTTTCATTTTTGTTGGCTGTTGATGTATTGAAAGACTTTAGTGACACAACCAGATTGCTGCTGTTTATTCAAGGAATCAATATTGAGGTGACCTAAGAATTAGCTTCTGTGAATGATCTGCATGGAACAATTACTGGGAAAGATATCTTCAGGGAAGTTGAGAAAACACTAACACAGTTTGTAGTGAAATGAGTTAAAATGTATCACAATTGATGTAGGATGGGAAAGTATTAGTTGGATAATTGTGAAGAAGCTAAATGTTAAACATATCTGGGTAAAATCCTTGTATTATTTATTTGCGTACTGTTTGCGAGAAACACTTCAATCTGTCATGTCTCATTGAACTAGTTGTGTAAGCTATTTTATTCACTTTCATCATCAGTTTCATGATTTTTTTATTAAAGCTAACAAAGTGAAAGGTTATGATTTGCTCTACCATACAGTAGTTTGATGTGTTAGCAATGGAAAATTTTTTTTTGAGACTTTTGAAATAATTGAAATTTTTCGAAATGAGAAAAAGTGTCCAACCACTATTATAGAACATTGAATAACTATAGAAATTATGATTTCTTACAGATATCGTGGGATAGTTTAACAAATTTAACTTCAAATTACAAGGAAAGGCTTGTAATTTAAAGTTAAATTTATTAATTTAACTGTTTGTTATTTTTTCTAATTTAAGTTAAATTTGTTATTCATTTCACGTATGGCCCAACAGCGGCCGAGCGGTAAAGTCGCTGAACACTGGTAGTTCGGTCCAAGGTTCGAATCCCGCGAACGGGCTGGCTGCATGGGTGTTTTTGTGGTTTTCTCCATATATAATGTATATACGAGCCAATCTACCCTTAGAAAGTCCTCCATGAAGGTATCCCTCTCCTTAGGCAGCCCTAGTGTGCTTATATTAGCCCTAGTGTGCTTTACCATAATTAAATACAACACAATACACCATTTCACCTATGAGCATAACTGCTATGCTCACATGTGAAATGAATTCTGTCTGTCTTATTGCTGAAAAATCACGTTAAATGAGTTTAATTGTTTTCCATACTGTAAAAGTGTGAAATCTCCATTCCCCCAAAATTTGTGACAGGTACATTTTGTGAACATAAGTTACAACAATGTTTTTTGGATCTTTTGCAAGCGCAAAGACATCTCCATATTTTAAAATCCATTTGCTTGTGCAACTGAGGACCTTCAAATGCAAGTGATTGATCTGCAGAATGATGATATGCTAAAAATGATGGTTGAAGAAATGGATCTAACTCAGTTATATAAATACCTTTCAGATGATAAATATGATTATAGGGAAACAGACTTCAGTACTGAAGATCCCGAGTTCAAATCCTGAAGAAGGCATGGATGGAAATTATCTGTCTTCTCATAGAAGGTAACAGTGTCTGCCTATTAGATGCCTCCGTAATAAAATGACCACCACTTCTGGCCTTAGTAGTGGCAAAACCCTAAAAATGGCTCGTACCCGCCATTAAAAAAAAAGAGAAAATCATATTAATGTCAATTTATATCTGTATTTGGGATTACTTACCAATGTGAAAGGAAATTTTCAAAAATGAAGTGTGTATAGTCGCAGCTCAGATCATTATTAACAGTTGGCAGTACTAACTTGGAAGTACTAACTTCGAACTTCAATATGATAAAGTATTATCTTGAAAAAAACAATTGTATTCATCACATTAGTATAAAATTTTAACTTATTCCATTATATATTTATTAATAAACAAAATTATTTTATTTATTTATGAATTTTTTTAGGGGGGTGGTGTAAATATTAGCAAAATGTGCATAACTATAAAAATATCACTTCCTAAAAAATGTTTTAAACTTTTTTTTTGAAGCCTACCCAGCCCAAAATTTTTGTGATCTGGCCCCTTGTTTTTTTTTGAAAGTTTGCCAATCTCTGGTATAGATTGTAATAGTTCAATGAACAATGTGCATGGATTCATGAATGGTGTGCATCCATCTTTTCTGATGAATCATGATTTTTCATACAGCCGCATGATAGTCATGTTTGTATTGGAACTGATTGTTGGAGTCATTTTACATTATCATATCAACTGAGCACCTGTAATTATGGTATGGGATGTGCTACAAGTCCCATTTGCATCTGTTATACATACCTAGTACTTTTTTTAGCCAATATTACATTGAAGAGATGTTAGAGCTTCCAATAGACCTAAATGTTGAGATCACTTGTGGAGTCAGCTACCAGCAAAGTAATATGTGATTGCATGCTTCACACATTTTGTGACATTGTTTCAACAGATAGCATTTTCCATATCTTTTTTAGGCAGTATGTTCAGGATATTTTTATGGATTTAAAACATCTGCTCTGTCATTGGCCAGAGGCTTGGGCAAAAATAACCACTAATAACTACAACAGATGGACTTTGGCAAAGTGTTAATGCTTCATGGATGCAATATCTTTAGTTGATACCCAGATTTAACTCCACTGTATGCCAAGTCACATAGCAGCAGTTATTGCTACCCATAATGATTATTCACAGTACTGAACTTTAGGTGTTCTGAAATGCCAAACAGCATGCAAGTTTAATCATATCATCCATGTAATTAATTTATAAAATAAATATGAGTTTTTATTTTATATGCATTATGTCACTTTCAAATCCAGCAGTTTATTTTTGTGCCTTTTTTCATGAGTTAGTTCCTGATATCAATTTATTCCACTTGTTTTCTTTATTAATAATTTTTTAAAAATATTTTTTTATAATTTTTTGTATTATTGTTCTTTTCTTCATAATACATTTTATAGGTTCTTTCAATGTGAAAATTCTTAATGCTGGTGCTTGGGCTAGAGGAAGTGAACGGATACAAGTATCATTGCCTCTAGAATTTGAAGATTTTATTCCTGAAGTAGAAGAATTTTATAGACAAAAACACAGTGGTCGTAAACTTCAGTGGTATCATCACATGTCAAATGGCACTGTAAGACTTTATTTTTTCTCCTAGTTGTATATATACAACTTTCTCACATTTACTCTGATTAGGAACAGGGATTCTAAAACTTATTTAGTTTTGTACCACATAAATAAGAATAATATATATATATATATATATATATATATATATACACCATTATGTACCAACATAAATATGAGAAAGTTACATATTATGTACCAGTATATGGGCCACTTTGTATTCATTTTGACCATTCATTTAAATCTTTTGTGTAAAAATTTTGCTATAAAAATAATGTAATATACCATAGTTTTTGATAAATCCTGCTTTAGAATATTGCTATTATACCAAGACTGTGCATAAATTAGAACAATATATTAGTCATAACATGTGTTACTTTTAAAATTTGTCAAGTCTATCGACTATTAAAAATATGAAAATAACAAATAATGGTATTTTAGCATATAAATATATTATAATATATTGGAGAGTTCAGACTATCTTCCATAACTGTTAATATTCAGAATGATAATTAATTCTTGTTGGTAAGTGAATAAGCACAAATGCAAGTATCATAACAGAATAATTTTATAAATGTAACTTACAGAATGTGAATTTAGAAAAACCTACATATAACAATTTACTTTACATTACAATTAACGATTTACTTAAGATTATAAAGTCACAGTGATGGTCATAAATAGCATTATGGAGAAATATCTTTTTAATTGTATTATTGCATTGGCAGAACTCAAGTCATATTGATGGTAATAAGTAGCATTGTGGAGAAAGTTAAACTTCCTAGTGTTCTTGCTTTGGCAGAGAGAAGATTCAATCTTCTGTCATGTGTGAATGATAATTTTACTGAGAAGTCTCCCATACCAACACCTCCTAGAACTAACTCAAGGCCACGGCGCGTTTCCCAAGAGGAGGTGTGACGTCAGTGTCAGTAGGGATTGTATTTCATTTAACTCTCCCCACCCAGGACTGTGGTGGGTGGATTTCTGGAGTTTTGACGGTCACTTGGTCAGAAATCGTCCATAAGAACAGTCGACATTTTCTTTCTTTTTTCAGATATTTCTATATTATAAGTATTCCACTTTATTATTTGTTTTTCAAATTTTTGATATGGTTTACACATGCTGTGTACCTAACTGTAAAGGGAAATATCCAAATGGTCCAAAAGTACAGGTTTCTTTTTTCCGAAAGAGAAAGAATTCTTAAATAAATGAATAAAGGCGATTCATAGAAGCAATTTCAAGCCAAAAATATTTTCGAAGGTAAGTTGCATTTTTTTTTTTTCCCTTTAATGAATAAGTTTATACTTATCTGTGCTTTAAAAAGTGCTTCTGTGTTAAGTATGTTATAATTATCATAAACTAAAGCGAGTACATACATTTATAGAAAGTAAACATATTTAATCTTATTGTAAGTCTAATAGTGATTATATAAGTATGATGATTAATTTAATTTATAGCAGATAGTACTGTTTATCATCATGCTAATCGTTCAATCTATAGCAGATTGCATTCTTTATCGTCATGCTAGTCAATTTGTAGTAAATAGCATCATTTACCAAGTTAAGTAAATTAAACAAATGTGTGACTTAAAAGTAGGATTAGATTAAATGTAGGATTAATAAAAATTCAAAATGGTAAATGCATTTTGTATGTTGCAAAATGCTTGCATTTAAATATCTCGATACATTTGTCACAGGAACAGCGTATTTATTAAAATCCGAAGACCTTGAAAAATCTTGATAATATATCTGTAACTAATACCAATTTTGTTTCTGATGTTAATGCGAAAAAATACGCTATTTAAATTTTTGTGAGTTCATGCCTGATATTCTTAAAATTCACTTAATATAACATAAATCATTAAATATGAAGTTTTACAAAATCTTGTATTTAATTCTAGTTTAGATAATTAAATCCGATTATAACAATCTTTGCATGCAAGTGTTTCGTATTTTTTGTAAGTAAATAATTAAATTTATGCAACACTTTATTTGACAAAAGAATTTTCTATCTAATTAGACATTATTCTTCAAAACTAGTACCTGTTTCACTTTATACAATTAATAGATAAGTATGATTTTCTTTCTATTAGTCGTGAATAAACATTAACTTATATTATTTAGTAGAATAAACAAACCAAAATATGAATTTTTACCTGCTACAGGGAATGTATGCATTTCTATATATTTGCACGTATTAAAATTTACGAAATTCTGAGTTTCATTTATTTTTTGTCAAAGGTATTCATTATGTATTCCCTCTTCATTTACTTGTATAGTGCAATATCAATGCAACTTTTCTATGTGTATATGTTAAAGTTCATGAAATTTTTTTATTGTGTTTTGATTTTTAAATTTAATTACTTCATATATATATATATATATATATATATATATATATATGTTAAAAATCCTAAAATTCTCTTTCTTCACCCCAAATATATTATTTTAAATTGTATATTTTGTATAGCAGTATGTCGAAGCAATTTTTTTTTTCCCAAAGAAATCGAATATATTGTCATACATATATACGCATGCATATACATACGTATGGAAATAAAAATGTATGGCATCATATTTCATAAAGACTACAATTTAAGTTCTTTCTAAAGATAGAAATGTAGTCTTTATGAAATATGATGCCATACATTTTTATTTGATGAAATGCAGTCTGTGATAAAAAAAAAAAAAAAAAAAAAAAAGCAATATTTATTGTTTCCCGTTTACAGACAGTTTTGAATAATTTTGAATTGACTGTAAAGACAATTTCGATGATTTTCTTCTTTTCCTTTATTGGAACAATCCTTCCTCTTTTTAGTTGACTGATTGAAAATAAACATATACATGTTATCTAAAGTATTTCTGTATAAATTGTTTCGAATTGTAATGTATAATTTAGTGCATCCTAAGGGCATTATATGTTAGTAATTTTATTCGGCAGTAATAATGCAATGATAGTTGTGTTTTTCATTTGTTGTGTTCTACATTCCAGTTTAGGATTTGTTACATTTGCCTTCCACACAATAGTGCTAAATCATGTTATAAAATTTCCCTGTAAAGATCAGAGGTTAGCTATTTAGATCTATATCAGACCTCTATCAGAGATTTGATATTTGCCATTTAAAATGCAAAATAATATGCAATTCTCTCTGTGCACCTAATGTCTCAAATAATTATAAAAACTTATTTAAATCATTGCAAGCTTAGCGTTATTTGTTTCAAACATGAGTATTTATTATTATTCGGCAACATATGTCAAAAATAAGATATATTACTTATACTTATCAAAGATGTTTATTAGTCAAGGCATAAATTGTTGTAAGTATAATTAATATGACCCTTGACCAATAAACATCTCTGATTAATTATATTTGTTTTCAACTAATGATTTTATGTTGCTACATGATTCCAGGTAAATTAGCTTCATAATTTAAATCAGTTAGAATTTATCTCAATTTTTTAGGATCTATATCCTGCCTTCATGTCTTAAATTGTCTTTCTGTTTAATTATTGCGTAAAAATAAAATTCCGATTCATTAAGTGTGAAGTTTCTTTCGTTAACAAGAGTTTCTCAGCGCTTAAATTTAGTAACATCAGTAATAACTTTTAATGGAATTAAAATTTCTAGTTATTCGTATCAAAAACATTCTAAAAATAAAAATCTCGGTTCTTCACATTCTAATAAAAGCAAGGTATTTTCCAGATTTATAAACGATGAGAATTAAATATAAAAATTTCAATTTTTATATAAGCCTTTCAAATGGATATTTAAGAAGGCACCCTTAAAGTTGGCGAGGACGAAAGTATCCCTACTGCAGTGACGTCACGAACTGCGCGCCGTGGCCTTGAGTTAGTTCTAGGAGGTGTTGCCCATACTCATTTTATTCTCATTATTGGTTAAGTTTCACATATTGAATCCTTAAAGTCTTATGATTCTGTTATGGAAAACTGATTTTATATCTTTAATTTGTTAGAAATTTTACAGAAAAGTGTTACTTATTTCAAATGAGATGTTCCCACTTGGAAAATAGATAGATCCCATTATAACATAAAAGACACCCATCAAGATAATATTCCATTTGAAAAATGCTGTTGAAATCTTGAATTAAAATTTTAAAAGCAAAAATTTGTCTTTAAAAAATCATTAAAAACATCATCAGAATGTTTTTCCTGTATTTCTATTATTATCAGTGAACTTCTTTTGTTCCTTATTTTATTTTATTTATTTTAAATAGATCACTTTTAACAATGCTCTTGGAAAGTTTGATTTAGATGTAACTGCATTCCAAATGGCAGTTCTGTTTGCTTGCAATCAACGACCGCATGACAGAATAACATTTGAAAATCTACGATTGGCTACAGAACTTTCTGACGCTGAATTAAGAAGAACGTTATGGGTAGGTTTTATTCGTTTTTATTGCTTTTTTTTAATTTACTCATTTTCTTAAGTTTTGAAAATGGATGGATATAGGTTTATTAGTTAACACTACTGAACATAAATATATTTCCATCAATTAAAATCTACAACCACATGAGATTTTCATTAATTAAAGTGCACGTGAGAAAAAACTGTTAGAAAAATAAAAATTATATAAAAAAATATAAAATTATATAAAAAATTTTCCTATAAAATTTTAATAATCTTAAAGCTTTTTTTCTTAATTTGAAATGAGGACAACTTCTCTTGTTATTGTGTATCACTTTCATTAATAAGATTCATTCAGAGTATAAATTGATATTTATAGATTAATTAGTAAATGTGTAATTATAATCTATGTGCAGGTATGGTAGAATCACTTAAAACATTATTAGTATTGTTATATCAAGCTTGGATTTGATATTTGTAATGCAAAATGTTATTAAGAGACATACTTCTATACTTTACCCTTCATTTTTTCATATCTATTAGTGCTGATTCTGAAATGTATTAAAACTTGAGTGTAGTATTTGATTTGTTAATTTGATTCCTTAACTTTGTAATGAGTATTAATATATGATTTTTCTAAATTTTATTTTTAACTTTGAAAACAGAAATGCAAAAAGAAAGGATATCTCAATGCTTAGAAAAAAGAGTTCAGGGTGATTTTCTGAAACCAGCTTCTGTATATAACTCTGTTAATTTATACTTGTTAATATGGCAAGTAATGCCATTGAGGATGAAAAATACAGTCTGAATAAGAAATTATCTGTTTGCATATTGCTGAGAAGTAAGATTTAAAATTCAACACACTGACTATGATAAAAGTTGCATTGAGAGAAAGAAGGGGGAAAAAAAGTAGTTGTACTTCTGAAAATAAATTCCAAATTTAAAGAATAATATTAAGGAATTACATGAAACTATACTGAAGAACAAGCTGAAATACTGAAATATACATATACCTGCAAAGTACAAAAATATTAAATAATTCATTGAAAATATGTTGTTAAAAATGATAGTACTTGAGTAAGTTAAAAATGGTGGCCAGTTTATTTTGCTCTCATATTAACTCTTCAGATTGTTGATGTGTAATAATGAATGAGTCAATGCAAATGAATATAACTGAAGAATAAAGATGGATCTGCATAGATAAAATTAGACAGGACTATCATAATAACATGATATTCATTAATTTACAGAGTTATTTCTGTAAACATTTCGCTTAAAGGTATTTCTATAATAAGTAAATAAACATTTGTACTAGTTTTTTAGGAGAAAAATGAGAATATTAGGCATTTAAAATTAAGTATTAGAGAAGTTTATTTCACTAGCCCAGTAACTCTAACCAGTAACCCAGTCAAAGTCAGCAAAATTTATTGCAAATATCCAGACTAAGGTAATTTGATAGATGAAATATAACTTGTTGTAAACATTTCCTTAAATTCAGTATGACGAATTTTGTTTATAAAATGAAAATCATTGATGTATGTGGTATTTGAATATTTTTGTTTGCATTTCTGAGTTTCCTGATATTGTTCTGACTATTATTATTGTAATAATATCACAGTATCACAGTGATAGTAACTGTCAAATTGTGACAACTTATCTGTTGCACTGAGAGTTTATGAAATCTCACGTGTACACTGAAAATGAAAGGCATTTATGAGGAGGGATTAGGAAGAAGTAAGGAACTAATGTTTGTTAGCAAAAGAAATCATAATTGTTTTGAATATTTTGTAAAGTAATTAATTGAACTTTATGAATTGGTTTGACAAACTCTGTTATTTTCAATTAATCATAAAATAAGCAAAGTATCAAAGACAATCATCATTTGTTAAAAATCATTGTCTCTAGATGAATATTTATAAATATCAATATATGCTAGGCATTATTGTTAGATTGTGAAAAATGAAGAATGAGATATATATTGATGCAGAGTTGTTGCTTTGTAGGTCTATTGTGGATGTGGGAGCAATTGCTATGTTGAATCTTCCCCTGTGTAGAAATTTCATGCATTCAAATGCATGCTACTGAATTCATGCATTATGTTTAGATCTTGTCACTGCAATGGCTGTCATTTATGTGTTAAAAAGACAGCGACATAATCTGCATGGATTTGGTGATTAAATCTCATTTCTTTCTCTTTTTCTTTTCTGCATTTATTGAAGCTTGACTTGATCCAAGAGACCGCAGTAGTAGGTTGCGTTGATGGTCTGACGTCCGTGTAAGAAATCTACCAGTAGGACACCCCTTCAATCCCCAAAACCATGGCCAACATTTTCCCCGCAGACATCGAGTTTTGGTTCGTACTTGCATGCTTTGATTCGGGGGTGTAATGATGCACCCATGTCTCATCACTGGTGGCAATTTTATGCAAAGCTTCCCCTTCTTCAAAACGAGTTCGAAGCAGTTGAGAAATGCAAACTCTTGTGGCTTTTTGATCATCATTCAGCAACCTTTGGAACCCAATGTGCTGAGATTTTTCTGAAGCCCAAATGCTTTCTGATGATTGATTGGGCACTTTCATAGCTGACACCAAGTTCTTCCGAAATTTGAAGCGATGGGAAACGTCGATCCCATTCGCTAAGCTCACGAACACGTGCAATGTTTTCATTAGTCACACTCGTGCGAGGATGACGGGGATGTGCTTGATTCGCAACACGTTCACGGCCTTGCTTAAATTGGTTGCACCAAACCTTCACTTTTGACCATGAAAGCGTAGCTTCCTCGAACTGGGCAAGCAGTCTGCGGTAAATTTCGGCTGGTTTCATGTTTTCACAGACGAACAGAGAACTTTATAATTATGTTTTCACAGAGAAACTTTATAATTATGTGTTGCTCCAGAGAGATGGGCACACTCATTGTAAGGGCACTTAAGCACTGGACAAGCTGGCTGATGTGGTTTCCCTACTCTAGGTATCCCCACCTAACGACTACAAATGCCCAATCACACACAAATACCCTTCCCCACTCTCAGCCAATAAAGGCTCGTTTATATATGATCGACCTGCATACCTCATTAATTCTTTTAGAGTTGATCGATTTATTTATACACTTTGTGTCGCCACCATTTATTGCTCTATTAAGTGAAATAAGACCAGACATAAAGAACAACGTTGTTGGATAAAAATTAAATGTGCCAGAGGTCATACAGCACGACAGTGTCATCAAGAGGCTTGCGGGGAATCTGCATTGCCTTACAGAACCATAGCAAGATGGGTGAAAGCATTCAATGAAGGACGCCAAAACGTGGCAGACATGCTGCGGCCAGGTCGTCCGAGTGTCAGCGATGCAGACGTGCAAGCTGTTGACGCACTAGTGGACAGTGATTGCCGCCAAACGGTTCATCAGCTGGCTGGACAAACAGGATTAGCGCATATGACTGTGTTGCACATTCTGAAGGAATGCCTGTCCATAAGAAAAATTGCTTCACGATGGGTTCCACATCACTTGACGGAAATGCAGAAATGGCTACGATACAATGCTGCCAGAACCCACCTGGAGCGCTATGAGCGCAAAGGAGATGCTTTTTTACGGCATGTCATTACGCTGGATGAGACTTGGGCGCGATCGTACCAGCCAGAACTGAAACGCCAATCAAACGAATGGTGTCATCACAGGTCACCACGACATTCGAAATTTCGTCAGAACCCCAGCAATGTGAAAGTTATGGTGATTATCATGTTCAACTGTGATGGTGTCATTCTAACACATACCGTTCCCCCACAGCAGACCGTCACTGCGCAGTATTACTGCTCATTTTTGGATCACAATCTCCGACCAGCTTTGAGAAAAAAACGGCGACACTTTCTGCAGAACGCTCCTCTCATTTTGCGTGACAATGCTTGGCCGCATGCAGCGCAAGCTGTGACTGATTTGTTCAAGCGATGGGGCTGGGAAGTGCTTTACCATCCACCATACTCCCCAGATCTAAGCCCATGTGACTATGGCTTAATTCCTAAGGTGAAGGAACCACTTCGTGGCCCTTGCTTCCAAACTGTTCCTGAGATTCTTGCGGCAGTAAACCGGTCCATTCAAACTATTAACAAAACAGGCGCTGCTACAGGTATTCTGCGACTTCCACATCGTTGGAAACGGGTTGTACACAATGCTGGCGACTATATTGAAGGACTGTAAAACATGGTGACATGAATCACTTTTGTATTCCTTGTAAATAAATAGTTGCCACTATTAAAGTTCCAACCCTCATATTATTTTAATCTGGTTGATTAAAATCACTGTATATTGGAGTTTTGTTACTGGTTTAATTCCCAGTGGAACAGGATGTGTAAGCTTTTACATTGTTTTCTCCATGTGTAGTAAAATATGTGCGAATTTCCTTTAAATTTGTTCATGTTAATATGTCTTCTAACCTGGAGTAAATGATGTTTTATTATGATTAAGCATTTATTTGTCTGCTTTTCTAGATTAGTGCATAAAAATATTTAACTGATTAAAAATGATAGCTTCCTTTCTTATTATGTATATGAAATTAAATTGAAAACTACTTATTTTATGTTCCATAAAGATTATCCATCATGGTCTACAATACTGGCACAACTTGAAAAATAACAAGCTTTGAGTTGTGACCATTTTCAGTATTGTAAAATTATCTTTGCAGCAGCACTGGCACATATTTTAGCTCAATACTGTTATAATAAATGACAGCAATGTGTATGTGTTGCATTCCTTGGTATCAAACATATCAAAATTTTACTGCATAAATATTTATCATGGCACTGTATACTTCAACGACATTTCTGTATCAAAAGTAAGAGAGCAATCACAGGATTACTTCGTTTTGAAGATTTCTTTTAAAGAAATAGATTTTGAAGGTGAAAAGACAGCAGGTGTAGGAAAAATCTCCAGTCCTTTCAGGAAGCATTATTGGAAAAACTTATTATAAACTACTTGCAAGAATATATGGAGATTATCTATGGAGAAATTTGACAGTCTATACTGTTTTATAGCCAGCAGTGCAATAGGAAGTTCTTCTTTAGCATTTTGCAGCAATCTAAAATTTTAACAATAAAAATGCATTCTATTTTGATACTTATGTAGGCTGCTGTTGGAAAATCGTTCACTCTTTTATATCCTGTTTACTGATGTAGAACTAAAACCAAGGAAAACCCAACCAAGAACCAAGGAAAATATTAAGAATGCCATTTTGTAATTTTGTAACACCTGTCACAATATGGTAACATTATTAATAAAATTCAGTTTATTGTTTTCGAATTTTGTGTATGAGCCATGAACTTCGAGAACAATTCAATATAATATTAAAAAATTTGATAAAAATTTTTTTACTAACATTATTTCATAAAAAATTTGATAATTTTTTTAAATTTTATGATCTTTTAGTAATGCTTATTTCTTAATCTGACAATTAAGTGTACGATTCTTGCATTTCAGAACCAAGGAAAACTTTAGGCATGCTTATCTCAATACTTCATGTTTTGAGTTGTACTAATATTGCAGCTCATGAATGATACATAGCTATATTAAGCAGCAGCTTTGTTAATAATATTTATCTGTAGACCTAACATAGCTCTATATTTTTACAATATGACTTTAAAGAAGTTTAGAAGTATTTTTTAATAATATCCATTTTTGTATAGATATAATGCTATTGCTATTTTATATCTATAAGGTGAACTTAAAGGGCAATTTTTCATTTATCTCCTCCCTGAATATAAACATTACAGTGTTGTATTAGCAAATTAACTTTCAAAATAATAATTATTGATATATGTGTTATGTGAAATTAGTAACACAACAACCTTGAGTCCGGAGTAGAGTTATATACAAGATTTCAATTGATTTCGAGGGCAAACAAATACAGGTCCCTCTTTGTGAGGAGCAAAGAAATCTGCAGGACTGGAAAGCAGTGGGCATAATTTTACAGTGGACATTTATACTCCACAGTGTTATTAATGTTATTTCTAATAGCAGAATGTCTTCTCTGATGGCAAGCAGAAAATTTTGTAAAGGCTTTGACCACGAGAGAAAATCCTGGGTCAATGGAAACTGATCTCAAATAATTGAGTTCATTAGCAGACAAAGGTTCTGCAGAACAAAATTTGAAAGCATGAAATGTATAATAGTAAAAAGAAGCCATTTTTTGCTTAGCCAGGTGACATGGTTTTAGCATAGGGCAGTAAACAAACAGAAATCCTGGATCAATGCAAACTGATCTCAAATAATTGAGTTTATTAGCAAGCAGAGCTTCTGAAGAACAAACTTCATGAACATGAAATACATAATAGTAAAAAGAAGCCATTTTTTCTTAGCTAAGTGACAGGGTTTAGCAGGGGGGTGAACAAATATAAAAGTGTTTAGTAAACAGTAGTGTCAAAATCAGATTCATTGCGAATTATAAGAATATCAAAGAAGGGAAGGGAGTTGTTAGATTAAAAAGTGAACTAGATAGCTGGATCAATCAAATTCATAACAGATAAAATTTGGGATAAATCTTCTTTATTACCATGAAAAAGTGTGAAAGTGTCGTCTATGTACAAATCCAGAAATGAAAAGAAAATTTCTGAAATAATCTCACTTCAAAATAGTGCGCGTAAATGTCAACAAGTACAGGGCTGAGAGGATTACCCATGGCTCTCTCAATTTGGTGATAATATTAACTTTGGAAAACAAAGTGTTTTGTATTCAAAGAGATTTTTACTAAGAGAAATTAACTCTTCAATTTTAGTGTGTGTAAAATGGAATTCTTGAAGCCTGATTTCAAGACAATTTGTGCTCCTTTGACTGAAACATAAGTAAACAGTGATTTCACATCAAAGGAAACTACAATGGAATGCAGGAGAGAAAAATCTTTAAGTATCTCAATGACTTCAAAAGAACTTTTTACAGTGTGAATATTATTAGAAAGTAATGGAGAAAATCTGGAAACTAAATATTTAGCCAAAGGATGCTGTTCCTTAAATGGAAACAATAGGTCAAGACGGAACTCCAATTTTATGGACTTTGGGAAGAGTATGGAACCTAGCACTGTTAGCAATAGGTTGAATAAAAGATTTTTTTAAATTGAATTGGGATGATAGGAGAAGACTGAACAACTGTTTTTACTTTTGTGAGATCAGAATTTGAAAGAATTTTGGCTTTCATTTATCAGTTTTGAGACTCTGTATGTGTTTTTGTCCATAACAATAATCTGTTAGTTCTTATCAGCTTTAAAAATTATAATGTTAGCATTAGAGTGAATTTCACTTAAGGCCTTCATTTTCTTTCGCTTAAGATTTGAAACAAATGATCTGTTATTAAAATCCATGTTGTGAGTAATTGAGTATTGGATTGTGTCCTTCTGTGTTTCTGAAGTTTTAGAGAATTTAAAAGTTTTTTCAATAGCAGTGATGATTTGAGGAGTTGAAGGTTTAGATGTTTTTTAAAAGTTGAAGTTATATTTTAATATTTTCATATTATCTTCTGAAAGATTAATATTAGAGATATTAATGATGGGATTAGGATTTGCAGTGGGAAGGTTAAAAAGGTGGGTGGGACTAGCTGATAGGGGTGAAAGCTTTTGGAATTTAGAAACAAGGACACTTTTATGGCCTAGACAAGTGGTATCAGTTCTAGATCAAGATTTACAATCAAAAGAAGGGAAATTAAAAGTAGAATTGGCAGTTTTTAAATGAAGGTAATATAATCCAAATTCAATTTTAGCCAAACCTGAGTTTCTTATCATGTAATGAAGAGCTGACAGTTTGAATTTATGCATAATTTTTGTATTGTGAACAGAAGATTTAAGACTACATTTGACTTGTATAAATTTGGGAATGATACAAACTTGTATAATTTAGCACATGTAATTGTAAATTTGCACATGTGCAAACTTGTGTATATTTCAGAGTGAATTGTTCAGAAAGCTTCTTCAATTGGTAAATTAGATTTTCTTGAAACTCCATAAACTGAAAGATTTTTCCCCCTCTGTGTTCCATTACGGTTCAATGTCACTGCTTAACTACTATTCCAGTTGAAGGAATACTAAATTGTCTTTGAAACTAGGCTTTGAGA
The DNA here is from genome assembly GCF_044657685.1 of Stegodyphus dumicola. Lineage (NCBI taxonomy): Eukaryota > Metazoa > Arthropoda > Arachnida > Araneae > Eresidae > Stegodyphus > Stegodyphus dumicola. The sequence goes on from NC_140777.1 coordinate 24,973,503, forward strand.
ATTCCTTTCACAGTTACTGAAACCAAGAGTTAATTTCTGTTACTAAAATCTCAAGAGTTCAACGAACTTTTTTTCCAAAGTGATTATTATCGCCAAATTCAGCAATTAGCTATGGGCAATCCCCTCAGTCTTGTACTTGCTAATATTTACATGCACTATTCTGAAGTCAGATTATTTCAGAAACTACCTTTTTGTCTCTGGATTCGCTACGTAGATGACACTATCACACTTTCTGATGGTAATAAAGATTTATCCCAAATTATGTCTGTTATGAATTTGTCTAATCCAACTATCCAGTTCACTTTTGAATTCGAATCTGAGAATTCCCTACCTTCCTTGATATTGTTATAATTCACAGTGAATCTGATTTCAGTATTACTGTTTACCATAAACATTTTTCTGTTTGTTTACCACCCCATGCTAAGCCATGTCACTGGCTAAGCAAAAAATGGCTTCTTCTTAGTATTATGTATTTTGTGCTCTCGAAGTTTGTTCTTCAGAACCTCTGCTTGCTAATGAACTCAATTATTTGAGATCAGTTTCAATTGATCCAGGATTTTCTCCCGTGGTAATCACTCTCTCCTGTGGTAAACACTTTTTTGTTTGTTTACTACCCTGTGCTAAACCATGTCACCTGGCTAAGCAAAAAATAGCTTCCTTTTACTTATGTATTTTGTGCTTGTATTATATTACATATTATGTAAGCAAAAAATGGCTTCTTTTAATGATTATTCGTAAGTTTGCTCTTCAGAACCTGTGCTTGCTAATGAACTCAATTATTGGAGATCAGTTTCCATTGATCCAGGATTTTCTACTGTGGTCAAAGCCTTAAAAGATTTTCTGATTGCCATCAGAGAAGACATTCTGCTATTAGAAAATAACATTAATAGCCTTCTTGTGTTTCCATTTTATCCTTTTGTCAGTTTTAAAATTGCATGGATTCTTCAGAAGTTCAATTTGTCTAATCCAACTATCCAGTCATTTTCTTGCCTATCAATAAAAATCCATGGTTTAACTCTTAAAGATTACATTTCTAACTTTAATTTTTTTTGAATTTATAGCATATCATGTCAGTGCGGTTTGAGATGCATCAGCCAATTTAAAAGAGTGTTAAAGTTTCGTATCGAGGAACACCAATCTTATGTCCGAAAAGGCAAAATTAAAAAATCTTTGATAACTAATCTTTGTTGGGAATGTAATAATAATTTTGATTTTGCGTCTGCAAAAATCATTTAAAAAGCTTCTTCAATTCGTGAATTGGATTTACTTGAAGTTTTTCGCAAAGTTAGTCACAAAAGTTTATCTTAACCTAAAAGTCCAATCCAGTCATTCCTACAACTTTTAAAATTCTACTAATTTAATTTTTTAATTTCATTAATATTTTGGCCAAAGATGGCACTACCTTCTCATTTGCTTCTTTGTGGAGTATAAATATGACCGTAAAGCCCACTGCTTTCCAGTCTTGCAGATTTCTTTGCTCCTGATGAAGAGGGACCTGTACCAGTTTGCCCTTGAAATAGCTTGAGATCTTATACCTAAATCTATGCCAAACACGAGGTTGTTGCATTACTAGTTTCGTGTTTCACTTAGTGTGTTTCTTTTTCATTTCCATATGTGTTATATTCTAAGTTACAGCTAAACTTAGAATATAACACATATGGAAATATTTTACAGGAAAAATAAAAAACCTCAGAAGAGAGGTAAAGTTAATTTAATTGGAAGACTTCAGTTATCAACAGAAAGAAGTGAACAAGAAGAAAATGAACGCATAGTACTACTTCGAACACTCAGAACTCAGGTTAATGTTTCTTTCAACTATTAACCTATTCTAAATTTTATGCTACATGTTTGTAATTACTGTAAATATATTGATTTTTTATTGTTGTTATCTAAAGTATAAATTTTCAAAAGGTTATTCACAAAAATAGTGAGCTTGTTAGCAAAAACTGCTGTATAGAAATAACTATGCATGTTATTATTGTCAGAAGTACGTATCACATATGAAAAGTCTAAATAAATAAGTATGAAATGCTGGACTAATCTTTTCCTCTTTAAGGTTAGGTTAGATTATTTGAATATGGGAAAGTATGCAAGAACTGTTTGCCTAAGAGGAGGAATTCCTTTATAGAAACTTACTAAGGGAAGTTGGCTTGCTTTTGCATTACATGAGGGGGGGAACTCACCAAAGCCGACCATTCAGCCATCTCGTTTGCATAGATTTGAACCTCGGTCAAACTCTCAGCATTTTTTTTTAACCATTCGGCTACTAGTGTGGGTGCTTACTTTGACACTTTTTACGATGTGTGGCAGCAAACTCATCATGGATCTACAATTTTAAGAGATAATGTAGCATTCTGAATCAAATAACCTCTTTTTCTGTCTTGATGCAGGGCTTCCACATGCTTAGAAAGTCAGTAAATTGGAAAATAGCTTGGAATTGTTGGTAAAATCCAGACCATTTTTCCAAAAAGTCAAAATATAAAGTTAAAAATTTAAGTCAAAATATTTAAGTTAAAATATATAGAGTAAATTTAAAACTAAACCTGAATCAAACTAAATACAATATTTGGTTTGGCAAAGTAGAAAAGTAAATTGGTAGAAAATTATAAAGTTGCAAAATGTGCAAACAGTTTCTGCATAAATTGACACAAGGGAAAATTTACAAAACACCTCATCAACTCAAAATGTTGGCATTTAAAAAAAGTCAAATTATCATGTGATTTATTTATTTTATTTTTTATTTTTTACTTTTTATAATTTCACTTGTTTTTTCATTTGTGCAGTAATCGTTTGAAATTTTTTATATCATTTCACTTTTCCAACTTTGTCAAACTGAGTATCAGGGCTGGATTTACGTATAAACTACACAAGCTATAGCTTAGGGTCCCCACTTTCTTGCCCCCCCCAATTAAAATATAGTGTATATAGAATTAAAATATATTATAACAGATGTATAAAGGTCCCCAAATCTCAAATAGCTTAGGGCCTTATCAAGTGTAAATCTTATTCTGCTGAGTATGATATTTGAATTTGCTTTGATTTTAGTTTAAATTATTACCACTGATTTACTGCAGCTTTTAATGCATGTTTTTTTTATTTACAATTAATATCTTTATTACTAAATTATAAATAATATTTATGTGTGTATGTTCCTTGCATAAGGGAATAAGGGTGAAACATAGGAGCTGCCAATTTTTTAATTTGCATAATCCCTCACATGAGCACCTCAGATTGAATTTTGATTTTTTTTATTTATTTTGTGTGAATTTAATGAACTTTTGATTAAAAACTCTGTAATTTAAAAGGTTTATGTTGCCACTCAGCAACATATAAGATATCTATGTTTCAAATATATCAGAAAACCTGGTGATATAAAAGAAGTATGCTGCCAGTTGGCAAAGTGCAGGTATTTGTCTTTCAAATTTAAATGCATTGTGAAATAATTGTGGCACTTAGAGCCACCAAATTTTGAACACCGTCTTCATCTGAACGCTGAAGCACAACTTTCATATTTTGTGCAAATTTAAGGAACATTTGATTAACTGTCTGATTGCTCAATTTGTAGACCAAAATAGCTTAAAAAACTTTTTTTTCCCTATATTTTGATTCTATATATATTGGAGAATTGAAAAATGAGCTTTTTCTTTTTATAAAATACTTATATATATATATATAATATAAATTTTTATCATGAGAAACTAAAGTTGCCAGAAAAAACAATTTCAGATGTTATCACCCCCCAAAAAATTTTTCTAAATAAATTTCAGTCGAATTACAGTTAATTTATATTTATTGCATAATATAAAAAAGCAAAATGTATAAAATTTAAGAAAATATAAAGCACTGAGGAAAAACTACCGTAGAAATGCAGTTTAGTATGATAGAGTTCAAAACAGGTTTCAAGACAAAGTCTAACTTCACGGTCTTTGCACCAGATTCAATAAATCTAGTTAATGATCAATCTAATTAATAATTCAATAATTTAATTAAATAATTAAGATAATTGCTGAATGTTTTCTAGCAGCCATTTCTGTAAAAAAAAACACCAAAAAGTGAAGTTTGAGCGGTAATACCACGTGCCTTCAAATGCCGCAATTTAGTGGAGAACTAACAATATCTGTTGGCCAATATGTAAACTAAACGTCTAATACTGTATATAATTTATTTCAATGGGAAAAAACGGGATGCGCTCCTCAATAAAGGAAGAAAAACACATGCCCGGGGGATGAGCAGATTTTGCTACATTTGAGTTGCCCGTGGAAATCGCAGGATGAGCAGCCAAAGAGTTAAAACCTCAACATCTAAAATCTTTGTTGCTTATCAATGCTTAAGATATTTATATTTTGAATTTAATGAAGAGACTTGGTGATTTAAAAGAAATGGGTTGCCACTCTTGGAATTAAAATGTTTTTATCTTCTTTATGGCAGTGTATTGTCATTCACGCAAAACGACTTTAATTTTTTCTTTCAAATTTATTCTGTAATTAATTAACAAACTACGCTATTCAAAAGCAATAAACTCATTCATTTCATTTATTTATTACTAAGGGGGTCATGAAATTATACTAGCATTCAAATGCATATATATATGTTTGTGTGTGTAAACGTACAGATACACCAAAAATGGGATAAAGTTTAATTAATAATTACTATTAAGGGCTTCAAAATTGATTGATTAATTAAGAGAGATAAAATACATGGTGATTCAAGAAAACATTTAACAAAAGCAACAGCTGAGGAAACGGAGATTGTCTCCATTGAAGCCGTGGATGCGTTGGCAGTAGTATGGCTAGTTACGCATACCACAAAATGGCTGACGTGCACTTGATGTATGCATGCCCAGCTGCAATCGATGAAAAGCAATGTGAATGAATCACGAGAAATATCCTGATATAGAAAGTTGCCTTGCCACTCTGCATCAACGATTGTGCGAAACAGTTCATTCGATATGCAAAAGCCAAATGCCGGTCGCCAACGAATAACTCGGACAGTTTTTTTCCAAAAGAAAGCATTCTCCAAGATCTGGAGCATAATCCTTCAACAAGTACATGAGTTGTAGCCCGAGACACTCATATCCCCGTCTGGCGTATTTTACATGACAAAGGACTGCATCCTTTCCATTTACGATGCATCTGGACATTGGAACCGGAAGGCTACAACAAGCACATAGATTTTGCGTGGTGATTTTTGCAAAAAAATTGTGCAAACCAAAACTTCACAGCAAGTGATCTCGTCACTGATGAGGCTACCTTCTCACTAGAGGGTGTGATGAACATACACAGCTTGCGTACTTGGGCAGATAAAAACTCACATGCTACATGTATGCATGCCTCACAGTGCAAATTTGCCCTCAGTATGTGCTCTAGCATTGTAGGAGACTTTTTACTTGGTCCATACTTTCTCCCAGAATGACTTGATTGGCTGCATTTATGTAGCATTTTTGCAACAGGGTTGCCACGCTAACTGGAAAAAGTCAGGGAATTTGAAAATTGACCAAGAAGTTCAGGGAATTTCATATGGCGATCCCCCCCCAAAAAAGCGAGTTTTGCACCGACGTTGGAAACGATCACTTTTATTGGCGAATTGTGTATTGGGTGAGCGTCGTTCGGGCAGCTGGAATAGAGCCAATTTTTCACAGCTCCAATTAGATTGTCTTTTAGAAAGGCAAAGCAAATTTCAGGTAACCTCGAGAATCGCATGTGCAGTGCATGTTGAACTAAGCAAAATACTTATTGTCGTATAAAACAAAATCGGTTTAATACTAATATACGGTACCATGGAAGTTAGAATCAAAGAATATGTATTGTTAAGAAGGAAAATTTCGATTTTTTTCCTCCCTGGAGCAAATTACAGAAAAAAACCTATTTACAAAAAATCAATATTACATGGTTGGTATGATTAATACATTGTATGTCTCCCAGACAATGCAATACAGTCCGTACAACGCCTAGGTATGCTGAGTATCAAATTATCGATCTGATCTTGGGGGATATTACACCACTCAAAAAGCAATGCTCTCCGAAGTTCCGGTAGACATGTAGGAGGAGGTTGACAGGCTGCAACTTGTCGATGTATCCCACATGTGCTCTACCGGATTCAAGTCCGGTGAGAATGCTGGCCAGTCCATACGGGTGATATCGCCGATTGAAGGCATTCGCTTACGATGTTTGCACGGTGAGGATGGGCGTTTTCATCCATAAACACAAATTGTGTGGCCATGGCGCCCCAAAACAAATGTACATGTTGTTCCAGAATGATGTCCTGATAGATTTGGCTTGTCATGGTTCCAATTTGAACATGCAGGTCAGTTCTGGAACCCAGAATAATTCCACCCCAAATGAGCACTCCTGCACCACCGTAACGGTGTTGTTCAATGATGTTTTCTTGGTAGTAACGGGTACCTGGAGCTCTCCATATGAAAGTCCGGCGAGAATCAGACTGCAAGCTAAACCTGGACTTGTCGGAAAACATCACACAAGCCCACTGTTGTGGTGTCCACAATGCATGCTCTCTACTCCAGGATTAACCGCAGGCGACAGTGAGTTGCAGTAAGTGGAATGCATATGACAGGTCTACGAGCATATAGACCAATCTGCCCTAAGCGTTTGTTCATGGTCTGCCTTGAAATTGTCGTACCAGTGGCTTAAGAGAGCTGACGAGACAGGTCTGAGGCTGTGCTCCGCCAGTTTTTTTTGGCAGTAACTGCCAAATACCGGTCCTCATTCGGCGTTGTAACTCTGGGGCAACCTGTGCTGTAACGTCTACTCTCACATTACCATCATCTTGGAATGTTGCCAAAGCCTGGAGATGATACTCTGGGCATTTTCATTGAAATAGGGCTCTATCCATTAATTAAAAGTAAACTTTCTGAATCAGATTTTAATAATAAGAAACTATAATCTATTCGTAACAAAATGACATGTAATATATTTAAAATAAGCGAAACTTTATTTTTAAGGAAATAATAATCAAAAAATGACAAACATTTTATCTCACAAAAGTCTTCGTACACTTCAAAAAAATCTTGACATATTATTAAATATTTTCATTTTTCGTTCAATTAATATTAGTAGGATATCCTTTAGCATCCACAACAGCTTTTAAATGTCTGGGAATAGATTTAAATTTTTTTTGTAATTTCTGTATCAATGTTCATCCATTCTTCCATCATGGCTGTTTTGAGTTCGCTTTTCGTTTTGATGTCGTGTTTTTGTACTTTAACCTCTAGCTCTTTCCAGATGTGTTCTATGAGGTTTAAATCTGGCGACTGAGTTGGTGTTTTCAAAACCTGTGGACAATTGTAGAGACACTACAGGCGAACGTTGAGAGAACTTAGAATCGTTATCATGAATAAAAATAAAGTTGTTTCCAATACCCAAATTTTGGGCTGATAATTTTAAATTGTCTCTTAAAATATTTAAATAAAGAGAATGATTCATTATGCATCAATTAATACCAAATTACTTAGTCCTGATGCTGTTATGCCCTTCCCCCACACAAGTACACCTCCACCGCTTTGCTTAACTGTTCCAACTAAGTTCTTAGAATAAAGTTCCTCATTTTTTCTTCTCCATACAGTTATTCGACCATCGGAACCAAAAATGTTAAATTTGCTTTCCTCAGCGAATAGGACATTATTCCAGTACGTTTCGGGTGTATTTATCTCTGATTTTGCGAATGAATGCCTAAGCTTTCTGTTTTTCTCACTAACAAAATTTTTTTACGGGGTGAACGCCCATGTAATCCAGCTTCTCTGAGAACTTGTCGAACAGTTTAAGGTGAAATTGAAGTAGAAAACTTTGCATTAATTTCTGCAGAAACTTTTACAGCACTCAAATATGGGTTTTTCACAAATTTTCTAATAATAAATCTCTCATCACGTTTAAATAGTCTCATCACGTTTAGTTAACTTTCTCGGTCGACCTTTTTTTACCTTGTTTTCAATCCGATTTTCTTCTTTAAAGCGTTTTATCACATACTGCACTGTAGAATGTGATACGTTAACTAATTTAGCGATATTTCGAATTGATTTAACTCTACTGTGGTGACAAATTATCAATATTCGAATGCTGTTTGTAATTTCTTTACGACTGCAACCCATTTTTCAATAATAAATAGAATATTATGAAGTAAACAATAAAAAATTAAAGCAAGCGATTTTTTAAATGTCACCACATTGCAAAAGTTAAAAAAAAGCGGCGAACTGTAATTCTAATTTTGATTTTATCTAAAAATATTTCAGTGTACAAAGACTTTTGTGAGATAAAATGTTTGTCATTTTTTTATTATTAATTTCTTAAAAATAAAGTTTCGCTATATTTTAAAAATCATGTAATTTTGTTATGAATATGTTATAGATCTTATTATTAAAATCTCATTGAAAAAGTTTACTTTTGATTAATGGATAGAGCCCTATTTCAATGAAAATCATAAGTGTTCGAACACTTTTGGGAGCCACTGTACCTAGCCAACCGGAAAAAAGAAGAAAGAAACAAAGTTCTTTCATTTCGTTAGAGATATATCCGAGTTCTTTAGGGTGAAAGGCAACAGCAAGAGCAAAGTTAAATTCCCAGCGAGTAACTAAAGGACATGTCTGAATATAATAACAGAAAATACGAATAAAATTCTGTTGACTTTGCATCTTTCGATACGCGCCAAAGCGGAAAAATAGATACTGTTTATGAGCTTTGCATCTGCCTTTTAAAACACTGCAGTTGAAGTGAACTAACTTCGTGATTCATGAATTTCCTTACATCTACCTTTTCGTTTCCAACGTTTTCGTATAGTAGCTAGGGTTGCCATAAGGTAACTAAGATTAATTAGGAAAAAAAAAAAAAAAAAAAAAATACTATTTAAAACTGTGTGATTACTTTGAAAATGGCTAAATTTCTTACAGATACAAAGCATACTGATCGGAAATCATATCCAAGAAAGCTAAGCTAATTGTCATTCTAGCCCACGATGCAAATTTCCAGAGAATATTTTCATTAATGGTCCTCAGGAATCGGATAAAAGTAACAAGTTTGCAGTGGAGGCAGTTGAAGCAATTCTGATTTGTCATTACAATGACTCACGCTCAATTTTGAAATTATGTGAAAGAAGAAAATGATATAAGTAAGAAAGTAAAATCAACATAAAATATGACTGGCATAAAAAGGATTGGTTTTACATCTTTTTTATTACTCATTGTTTAGGTTCCAAAAACTTTATTCATTTTTTGTCAGAGTAAAATAAACCATTTTAAATGTAGCCTGTAAACATCCCCTATCAATGCTTAACAGTTATGCCATTCCTATTCATAGCAGTTAAATTTTAACGTAGGAGGTCCACCAGCTGCCGAGCGCTAAAGTCGCTGAACACTGGTAGTTCGAGTCCTGGCTAACGGGCTGGCATGGGTGTTTTCTTAGTTTTCCCCAGTTTGAGCCAATTTCACTTAGGAACTCCTCCACGAAGGCATCCCTTCTCTCAGGCAGATAGTCCTCGTGTACTTTGCAGTAATTTAACAAAACATTAATTTAGGAAACCTGCCGTCCAGACGGGAACGTAACCGTAACCGAAGAGCCTGATTTCGAATCCCGGAGAAGGCATGTATGTAAATTGTCTGTGCCTTCATAGGACGTAACGGTGGCCGCCGGCCCCATAATAAAACGACCTCCTTTTCTGACCTTAGTAGGGGGCAACGCCTATAATCGGTTAGTGCCCGCCATAATTTAAAAAATAAATAAATAAATAAAATAAAATAGAAAGGCTTTCACGTGTTATATTACTCTCAAAGGGGCTTTTTTTTTTTTTTTTTTTTTTTTTTTTTTTTTTTTTTTTTTGAATTACGTACATATACACGTTTGTGTTGGTTGTGCTGCGTTAACCATGAGGCCTATTATTATCGGCCAGGAGGGTTGCAGTACACTCGTATATATTACATTACGTTACACATACACATTTCGAGAGCATTTGGGCTAAAAATATTTAAAAACAGCATATCTTTAGAATTTCCGACAGATAGTCTTGCGCGCTGGAGATAAAAGTGTTTTTTCAATACAATGTTACCGTTACTTGATTTGAAATCGTTGAGTTTGCTAATCAAAAATTCGTTTTGACAAGTTTTACAAAATATGAAATAGACAATAAAAGAAATTCTAAATTCGGGTTTCCGGGTATCCATATTTGGGTAGAGAACTACGATATTCAGAGTTTAACGTCTCTAAGTAACCCCCCCTTTTTTTTTCCCGCACGATGCGAGAACCATACATGCATTCATGCAGATTCTGCATTATTTAATTTCTTTAAATATAATACAGTCTCTAATATTTGGGGGCAACAATTTAAAAAGTGATTCGCTGTTTATAGTGAATCCACGCAAAATGCCAAAACGAAATTAATAGCCCTGCTGAGCCAACGCCCTTTGGGCTAAAAAAAATAGGAAAGCTAAACTTCAGTCCACTTCAGCTAGTTTTTATTAGAATTTACGACTACCTGGATTTAGTGTCAAAATGGTCTTCAGTATTTAATTTTTTTCGAAATTGTTTATGTCGCCAACATCGCCAATTTAAAAAATAATAATGAAAAATCTGAAAGGGTTGATTTTACCGATCGTCCAGAAGGGCCTTTTTTTCCTTTTGAAAGTGGAGATTATGGGCAGAGACGTCCCAGGTGGAATAACGGAATATTTTAAAGGATAATACAGGTACATAATACATTTAGGGTAACACAGGAATGTTCTGTATCTCTTGTGTACTTAAAAACTGAAGGAAATATAAAATGCAATTCTATATAATTAGATGTATCATGAATTAAGTGCATTTTTACTTAAACATATTAAAATGTAAATAGATAATATTCTTTAGAATTGCATCTATTTCTTTTAAATAGCTTAGTTGTTAATACTGGACAAACGAAAGAATTATATCTTCCGTTTTTCCGAAAGGCAACTGGCTCGCATGAAAAGTAAGTTTCTAAATGTTTCCTTTATTCTACAAAAATGATCAGAACTAAAAAAAAAAAATTATCTCAGATATCTAAAAGACGGATTTACAGCAGAATAAATCAACGTATATTATCGGATTCGTCAGAAGATGAAGTAGTATTTAATTATGAAAAAAGGACTGTGTCGAATTTTCGCGCTAGCAAATATTCTTTAAGTTCCATTTCAAACTGTGATTCGGAATATGAACTTTTATGTCTCAAGAAGAACTGACTGATGACGATTACCAAAACGATTATGCCATTTTAAGGAATATTCCAAATGGTTGTAGGAAAAAATGTCACCCGGAAAAAAGGGAAACGGAAAGAATATCCCCGGAAAATAAGGAACGGAAAAAATGTCACCCTTCGTTTGCAATGGGAAATATAAGGCATGTTTAGAAAGATCGCCAATCTGGGTGATAAAAGTTTTATCTCAACAACCGTAACTTCGGATGACCGGAAACATGTGCGAGTAGAAGTAAGAAGATGTGTTGGCTGCTTGTTTCTTCCATGGAGCCTACCTCCATAGTTTCTTCTCTAAGGTTAAAAATAAAGGGTTGTTTAGAGAGGAAAGCTTTCGCGATGGACGCATGGAGGTAGGAAAGGGAGGAGGGGCCATTCCGCGCTAGAAGTGAAGCACTGCTTTGAAGCTTGGGTCACCAGACGGGGTGTTCTTTGTTTACATTCAGAAGCTCGCTTGACAAGATTCTGATAGTATTTCGACACACGACAGTTCCATAGAAATCGAAAAAGGGACACTCTTGCATGAAAGAAACATTCATAGTGTGATGGATAATAGCAATTTGTATAATTTAGTGACATTTACGCAAAAATCACATCTTGGTTATTTTTCGATAACTAACAACAGCGATTTTGATTATGAATTTGTTTTATAAAATTCTAAGCTGTTGCACTACAAAAATATAGATTTTAAGAAAAATGTTATGCTTAAAGAATGAAAAATACCTTACGGTACATTTAAAATTGTATACGTCTTTCGATACCCTTGATAGAGTATTCGCTACTTTTATTTTATTTTCCAAACGTCAAAATGTTTTAAATAAAACAAATTTTTTTCACATCCATATATTATTGTAACATGTACCTTTTAAAATTTTTTAGAGCAGAGGCTTTACTGCTGCTCATTTTAAACCCATCGTTTTAATTTTATATATCTGAAAAATAATCACTTTGGGCTTACACGTTTTACTTATTTGGGTTAACTAAAAATAAAATTACCATCAAATGCTGCAATCCTCGTCAAAATTAATAAATATATACACAGATATGCCGACAAGTTAGCTTTCCTTTGATTTGGAACCACACATTTGTGTAAAATTATGTACAGTTTTACACAAATGTGTGGAACAGAAGAGGGATACATTTGCGAATTTGGCGGAAGTACCATATGCAGTCAAGATGATGTGACCATGCGAACGTGCTACATCATCAAGACAGCTTATTCAGAATTTGAAAATAGGGTAATTGACGGAGGTGAACTGTGAAACAACTGTGAAAGTACTGTGAAGAAATCTAATGATTAAATGTATCTAATTTATAATGATTATAAATGTTATCTAAATATATAATAACCTTAATATTGAATTGTAAACATAAATTGAAATCCTGTTGACAAATACGTTATAAAACTATTTAAGCAAGAATTGTTCGTATTGGAAAGCAATCTGTTAAAAGGTATTGTAAAGCAAATGCTATGAGATGCGCACTTAAGAACGTAATAAAGAGTTTTGGAATATGTATTGTTGAAATGAAGAGTAAAAAAAAAAAAAAAAAAAATCTGATAAGTATAATTAAAAGAATTATTCCCCTTGCATTTTATAATAACTCAGTTACAAGTTTTAAATAATAAACTTATTTTATTCCCTTTCAGAAATGTTCAGAGAAAGTCAAATACTATTTAATTATTCGGAATTAGCGAAATACTTATTTAAAGTATTTCGCTAATTCCTAATAATTCTCTAATTTAAAATGAACCGAATAGAGCATTAATTATAAATTGACTTACATTTTTCGATTTAAAAGATACCTCAGAAGCCAAAAAATCATGTCATATTTAAGAAAGTATTTTAGGAAGAAGCTCTATAAATAGAAAAGAAATAATGCATAATTTTAATATTAATAATACAACAAACTTTGATCTTAATTTTTGTACCTTAACCGAATAAAATCGAATTACCTTAATTTTTTTTCTAATGTAATTAACAAAAACTTGTGAAAATATTTCATTCAAATTAAACCATTCTGAGAAAACTGTCCTGTAAAAAGTATAGCATTTAATTCCATTCAGAATGAAATGTTGTTTAAAAATATGTTGTTTTCACATACTTAGGACTCTGAAGTGTTGTAGAAAAAGAAAATATTTACATTTATATGTATATTTACGACGTAATTACAAAATATTTACACCCGAACGCGTCAAATCCCATAGAACTCAATGGTAAATGACCCAATGTTTTGGTCACCACGTAAGGATCGCCGGTGCTTCAGAGCAGGGTACGGAGAAACTTGTTTAGGGCGACTCCATCTTACTTCCTACCTCCATGGATGGACGCCAGGTTGTCCAGCGTCGGTCATTGTCAGGTCTTTAGTAATTACTCTCCTCGCACTGCATGTAGTTATAGCCTTAAGCTGCGGTTTAGTGAAACATTTATTGACGCACAACAGAAAACTAATTCATCTTGAGCTTTGGTATAAGAAACATTTGTATATGCAATTTCAAGTTACGGTTTGCGATAAGAATAGGACTAAATTTTTTACCTAATTAATTTTCGCATAATTTTTTTTTTCTCATTTGATTTTAATTAAAAGTAACGCATCTGCACAGGAAACATTTGTTTAATTTTGCACTTAAGTTTGAAAACAAGAATACCACAGTTATTAAAATTAAGAGGTTTATTTCAAAATTATTAGTCTCTGAGGGACTAATGTTTTCATTTTGCTTCGAATCATTCTGAATGTCCGTTTCACTTTTCAAACTGTTGCCACCAAATATTGTGATAAAACAACGGTACCTAGAGCCATCGAGTTTCGAATGACGTAATCCTACTGCGAATATGGGCAACTGGAAGCCCAAATTTGAAATTTGGAATTTGTTTTATTATCGATTTTATATTTTGTAACGAATTTTTGATTAACAAACCCAAGAATTTCAAAGCGAGCCATGGCAATGTTGTACAGAAAAAACATTTTTATCTCCAGCGCGTGAGACTGTGAATCGGAAATTCTAAAAATGTGCTCAATTTAAAATTATTTTGCGATACTGCTCTTGAACTGAATTTTATGGTTTAAGTGCGAAGAATATGATATTTAATAAATAAAGGTAACACACAAAATGTTAAAAAAAGGCCCCTTTGGACGTAATTTAAAATCTGAAACCTTTCAGATTTTTGATTTTACTAAAATTTTAAAATCTAATTAAATTGGATCCCATAACCACGCGATCTGGATTTAAACATTTAATATGCAATGAACCCTCTTATGGCGACCTCTTCCAAAATAATTTCTCAGAGTAGAAATTAACACTTGTACCGAGCATTATCTCTTTAAGATGACCACTTCCACCAAAGACCAAAATAATTAGAAACGCGGATGATCGTATTAGAGAGGATTTAATGCATTTTACAATGCACCAATGCGTAACCTACTCAGAGTCGGACTATCTAGTAGCCCAAAAACGATTGGCGACCATCTCCTTAAGACGATCACTTCCAAAAGTGACCGGCATTTCTATAGGTATAAACAAACACTTGCACTAAATATCATCTTTTTAGGGTGGTGATCTTCACAGATATCAAAAATCAACTAGAAACATGCATGGATTAGGATTATTCAATTATGGCAAAGCGCACGAGGGCTATCTACCTAAAGGGAGGGATGCCTTCGTGGAGAACTTTCTAAGGGAAACTGGCTCGTATACATATTACACATGGGGAAAACCACGAAAGTGCCCATGCAGCCGGCCCGTTCGCGGGACTGGAATCTCGGACCGAACTACCAGTGTTCAGCGTCTTTACCGCTCGGCCACTGATAGGCTGAAATCTGATGGATATCTTAGAAAGGATTTTTACTTATAGTAGTTATATTAATTACAATTACGTGTAGAGCTTATGGAAACTTAAAAGCGGCCGAGCGGTTAAGTTGCTGAATACCCTGGCTGTTATATCTGGGTACGATTCCTAGCAAAGCAGCTTTTCGTGGTTTTTCCCCTATATAACGTGGTTATGAGCTAGTTTTCCTTAGGAAGCCCTCCACGAAGGCAACCATTCTCTTAGGCAGATACCTTTCGTTGCTGGATACCCTGGTTGTTATATCTGGGTACCATTCCTAGCAAAGCAGCTTTTCGTGGTTTTTCCCCTATATAACGTGGTTACGAGCTAGTTTTCCTTAGGAAGCCCTCCACGAAGGCAACCATTCTCTTAGGCAGATACCTTTCGTGCGCTTTGTTATAGTCAAGTAAACCAAACCAAATTAAAGAAGCTTATTTATTCTACTCTCCAAATTGAACTCCAAATAAGTCATATGTGGGAGCTTTTCGTATTCATAGCGTAAAACGTATCAAAATGGGGAAATTAAATAAATTTAATTATTTAACTTGGTTATCTAGAATTCCAGTTTTTAATTTATCTCTTGTTTCCAAAAATCTGAGCATGAATAAATGTGTAATAAAGCATTGACAGATAACTTTGAAATTCAGAGAATAACTTAAATGACCTTTGACCACTAGCAGCCGAGAGGTAAAAATAGTTGAATATTGGTAGTTCGACTGGCACGCCACGAAAATTTCCTAACGCCATGGCGGATGTGCTGCTTACGAGGAAATTTTCGTGTTTTTCTCCATGTGTAGCATAAATACGAGTCAGTTTCTATCAGACGTATGAAATAATTTTTGTCAACTACTCGCTATAAACAGTCCTCCATGAAGGCATCCATATTCACTTCGGCAGATAATCTTATGATACTTTGCCGTAACCTAAATAATCTGATTTGATGATTATGCTAATTTTTTCTCATTGCTTTAATTAATGTTTTATTTATCATAAACTGTATTAACTGCTTTAAATTAACCAAATCAGGATTTTTTTCTGTTAGATTTCCTTTTTGAAGTTTATAAGTACAGAGAATCTCATGACGGCGAACTCTAAAAGTGTTTCCTACAACATAAATAAACAGGCTTTTATACATTTGCCTCTCTAATGCAACCATCTAATCGCTTGAAGCCGCCGTTAGTGGTCGCATTAGAAAAGTCTCATTATATTTGCATTTTTGTGGCATTTAATAATTTCAGTTACATGTCTGCCTTATAAATTATAATATTGATTTTTCAAGGTCGTGTTAACAACTTTCAATATATATTAGAATAGTAATAATCTTTTACATTCCATTTGGATTATTGTATTCGTATGAAAGCCTTGAATCAATTGTTGATCATTATTTTGTACGTATGCTATTGCAAAAATTTAAAAATTCTTAATTATGATATTTTCCAATATTCGGGCTTTAAATGCCCAAGTTATTTAATTTTATGCCAAGATTTAAACTTTGTGCATTTACAATAAGAAGGTCTTAATTCTGGAACTTTTTAACATCTGAAGCTGGTTAAAACTGGTTGAAATGTGTTGCAGTCGCAGTTCGTATGCAAAACCATTCTCACGCTGATTTGTTTTATGCTTAATTTATAGCAATTTCCCTAAGTAACCAAATTTTAGATTTATATCTTTTTTTTTTTAATTGTGAAAATAAACAAAAAGAAAGGAGAAAATTTTTCTTTCTTACATTATAATTATTTTCAGTTCATCTTTTATGATAATTAGTGTATTTTTCAATTTTCCTCAACTGTCAAATCTTGTTGTATTTCTAAATATCTTTAGATTATTTACAGTCTCTGCAATTTTAGAGTTTTTATGTTAAACTCTAAAATAGTTATTAGAAGAATTATTAGAAGCATTTGATGTAATTAATGGCGTACGTCGCCCATAGATTCGCAAATTTTGAATTTTCAATATTGTTGCAAGCACTTGAGCAGAAAATTCGTCTTTTCTAGCAAAATGCAAATTTTAAAATTCAAAAAATTCAACTCCATCAATCCAATTTTCAGACTCAATTAAAGGCACTGAAGTTATTTAACATTTAAGAACTCTCGGTGATTTAGAACTCCCCCGAATTGGTACTCAAGAAATGATTTCAAAAATGCTCTTCTACATCTATTAGTAATTGTTCTATCCCTTGAATAGCTAGTATCTACTGCATTTTCTCCTCATTTCTTCTTTGGTGGTTATTTGAATCATGGCAAAGCACAGGAACTGTCTGTCTAAGAGAAGGGATGCCTTCGTGGAGGACTTAACGAAGTATGAGAAGGGGAAACTTGAATATATTTACCTTACACAGGAAGAAATAACTAAATTATCTTGCAACCAGCTTGTTTGCTGGGATTTGAGCCCCTGTCAAACTGTCAGTGTTAAGCGACCGC
Source organism: Stegodyphus dumicola (assembly GCF_044657685.1). Classification (NCBI taxonomy): domain Eukaryota; kingdom Metazoa; phylum Arthropoda; class Arachnida; order Araneae; family Eresidae; genus Stegodyphus; species Stegodyphus dumicola. The sequence goes on from NC_140777.1 coordinate 24,990,952, forward strand.
CAGAGTCGTAGCTAGGGTTTTCAGCACCCAGGGACAACTGAAGATTAATTCTACAATGTCGTAATATCAGTTTGGCGCCTCTTGGATTCTGCGCCCGGGGACAGATGCCCCTCTTGCCCCCTTCTAGCTACGGCCCTGGCGACCGCTGGAGCGCTGATGAGCTGCATTATGTATTCTGCTTAAGAATATAGAACACAAATGACTGTCAATTTTATTACATCGTCAGTGTTTGGTAACTTTCCCTATGAAAATAAAATTGTTAGAAATATGAGTGAAAAGACATGTAAATATTTTGAATTTGGATTCAATTTAATCCCCTTTATGTAACATATAATGCTGTAATTTATGTAATAGCATTTAAAATTTTTGAATATATTAACACAAAAGGATACGGCAATGCTGTTACGGCATTCGACAAAATATGTCTCGTTTACGTATATATATATATATGTATATATTCTTTGCAGAAGGAAGAAAATTATAGCCAATGCAGAAAATTTCTAAATTCAATTTCGCCAGATAAATTTTAAATAAAATGAAAAAACAATTTTCAGTACACATAAATAATTAATTGAATGAATGTAAATTTTTACTGCGGAATACATAAACTTATTTTCAGCTCAATGTAAAACTGTTCCCACGCAAAATTTATATTATAAGAAAAAGTTAAATGTCTGTTATGTCGAATATTTCTTCACTTAGATTGCAGAGACATTCGATATTTTATGGAAGCAGGAGACTTGAAAAATGAGCAACCCCCTCTCCGGGAATCGAACCGTGGATCTCTGGAATACGCGCCCAGCGTGCAGACCACTACACCACGAAAGCATGTCAAGAAGGCTCAAGTCTAAAATTTATGCATATTTAGCATTAATTCTATAATATTTAGCATATTAACATTTTAAAAATACCTGACTAAATTACTCCTGGACGGTTGTGTATAAACCTATGGTTTGTTTGATCAAGTGCGACTCTTTTGTAAAGTATTGAATGGTGTACTCGCTTGCAAAACCTTGTGAATTTTGTTTTTCTTGAAAAATCGGCAATACTAAGTATGATTGCTAAATATTACATTCTTTTTAAGGGAACATTATAGTATAATAATAAGAATATTTTCTCCTGGGATATACTTTTATCAATGATATGTTACTGTAGTGCAGTTTTGCTAAATTCCTATAAATCAGTTCTAATTATTCTGATTTACTAAGACTTGGAATGATGCTCAAGGCCGGCGCTAGACGTTTTGCCGCACGGTGCCTGCTTTACAACTTCAAAATTCTGCTGCCCAGCTCTTTCCAAAGTTTTAAAAATTTTGCGTTCTCTCAATTCTGCCGCACCGATTGCATATGCTCTGGCACCGGCCCTGATGATACTAGGAATGACTAGGAAACGATAATTCAGATAATACTTATTATCTGAATTGTCATTTCCTCATAAACATGATGCTTATTAAAAATTACAGATGTTTTAATTAATAACAACCTTAAAAACTGGTTGTTAGTAGCTTTAATTTTGACTCCATACACTTCAACAATTAAAAAAGCCAAAAGATAGGAAGTTTCCTTGTCAGCTCTTTTTGAGTCCTTTTCTAATACTGCTAAAATTCTGCATGATATTTGTTTTAGAACTGCTAACACAATTTTAAATACAAAAGTTATACTGCAATTTTAAGTCTGAAAAGTAATTAATTCAGACTTGAAAGCTCTTGAAACATAGAACTTGAGCTCAAAACAATAAGAATAGAATTTTGCATTCATTTTTTTTTAATTATACGATTGTTGCTTCATTGATAACAATGTTATAAATAGTTCATTTAGAATTACACTACAATTGCTGCATTAGAATCCATATTTCTTACTAATTATTTAAACATGAAAAATGAGAACTAAAATATTTATATGTACTTTTTAATCTCCAAAGTCATAATAAAGTTTTCTCATAAATAGGAAATTGACTGTTTTCAACAGTTTTCACCTCTTCGTCAAGCATTTCTTTTACGGTCCTAATTAAAAATTACAGAACAGCAGAACATAATCTTCTATCTCACGAAATTTGCTAAAACAAATTCTTTCGCATTAATTTTGAAGTTTATTTAACTCAAATTTATTCAATATTTTGAGTTCTGGATAATCAAATTAGCGGTATCATTCTAAAGCTGCAAAATGTAATTAAGAAGCTCAGCTTCGTTTTTAATGATTCATTTTACCACGCCACTGGGGGAAAAAAAAAAAATATCTGAGTTTTCAGATTTTCAATTACGTCCAAAGGGCATTTTTTTAACATTTTGTGTGTTACCTTTATTTATTAAATATCATGTTCTTTGCACTTAAACCATAAAATTCAATTCAATAGCAATGCCGCAGCATATCTTTAGTATTTCCCATACACACTTCCACACGCTGGAGACAAAAAAGTTTTTCCCAGCCGTAGTGTGTTGCCATTGCTCCCTTTTAAATCGCTGAGTTTGTTACTCAAAAATTCGTTAAAGTTTTGCAAAATATAAAATCGATAATAAATCAAATTTGGTCTTCCACATGCCCATATTCGTAGGAGGATTACGTCATTCAAAATTCGATGGCTCTATGTACCGTTGTTTTATCACAATGCGAGAAATATACATACATTTATGCAGATTTTTCATTATTTAAAGGAAAATCTGAAAGCTTTCATATTTCATATTGCGCCCAAAAGGATTTTTTTTAACGTTTTGTGTGGTACCTTTATTTATTAAGAAGAGAAGGGAAATTAAGAAGATTTATTAAGAAGGGAAGCGACCGTGGTTGGTGCATGCTTGGATAAAGAGGTGGTTATACTTTATCCGTGATAGTGAGATTATGTGGAAAAATATTAAATGTGACTCTCCTAGTCTCCTTCTCTCCACCTTTCCGTCCAGTCTGTCATAAAGGCTTCTTTGATTAGTCTCTTGGAGACATCTTTGGAAACTGGAATTTTTTTTGTTAATTTTTGTTTCTGTCATGGCATTTTTTGCTAATGTATCGGCTCTCTCATTTCCTTCCCGAACTATGTGGCCCCTTACCCAATTTAGCTGTATTTTCTGGCTTGTTCGAAGAATAGCCAGGACTGGCCCCGCTTGTTCAATCCTTGTCAGTATACAATTTGTATCGCAATCTCATACCGCCAGTATACAATTTGTATCAAATGCAAATCTATCTTGATGTAAGTGCCTACCCATAGAGCTGCTTTTTTTTAGGTATATGACAGATTTCCTTCTTGTCTTCATAAACCATTAAAGACACTCCTTTTTTTTTTTTTTTTTTTTTTTTTTTGTTGTTGTTGTTGTTGTCTGCTTTAGAACCATCTGGGAACATTTCTGTTTGAGTACCTTGTGGTACTAATGTAGCTTTTGATGACTTCTATGTTCGATACTTTGATGTGTAATCAAGATATGACCATTGTACATGACATCTTCAGCAGAATGGAAGAGGTTTTCTCTATTTGGGCTTTGATATCTAGAGGGAGAGTGCCTTCAAGTACTTGTAATACAGCAGTAGAGATTGCTGAATAGGCCATGGTTATTTTGAGTAGAGCAATTTGTTGTAGTTTCTGGAAAACTCTAATGGTGTTAGTCATCCAAACCAGACAACCATAAAGTATCATGCACTTAATGCTTGCAGGTAAAGAGCTCTTTCAACAGCTTACATTTCAGGCCCCATTTACTGTCAACTATTCTACAAGGTAACCAAAAAATAATCACCATCGGCATCCAGTGCCTTTTGCCAACGAGTGGCTACCTGTGCAATGCCATCGTGGTAAAACTCAGGTGTCTTGGACGGAAAGAAGTCCGTAAGGGCTTTTCGATTTTTGGCCGGTTGTTGAAGGATTTCTCACGAAGATGGTCCAGGGAATGGAAAAGGTGGTAGTCTGTTGGCATGAAGTCTGGGTAGTATGGCGGATGGGGTAGAGCGAGGTTGCTGAATGGTGTCCATGGCCTCCCGAGCCACATGTGGCTGCTTCACATTATCATGGAGGAGGTGTACATCTTTATGATTGACCAATGCTGGCTCTTTATACTTCAGTGCCTGATGCGCACGTTCCAAGTGCTGCGAGTACAGGCTGATGGTTGAGACCACTGTCAAGAGTTCACAGTGCACCACTTGGCGACTAGTCCACTAGATACAGAGAACATCTTGCGTGGTGGAGAGAAAGTCTTGCAGTACGAGGCACAGAGTCCCGTGGTGACGGCACGCCTGGGTGTGTCACATACTGGACCCACTCTTCATTGCTGATGAGCACTCGATCAAATATGGATGCATTGCGGCGCCGAGTTAAGCAATGGCAAACTGGCAGCGACATGCTGTTGCTTGTTTGCATCGAACAGTGAATGGGGTACCCACTTGCTCAGCCTGCATGCCTTTCCTATGCAGTGCAAATGGAGTCTGATCGTTTCGTCAGATACCTGGAAGTGTGCAGCAAGCTCACCACATGTTTGGCTGCTATCACTCTCTATGGCTGCTTTCAGGACCTCATCATCCAGCACTTGTGGCTGATCGCTGCGTGGTACATCTGTAAGAGACATATCCCGACCTGAACTTCTGGAACCATTGCCTCTGCTGCAACTTTCAGCAACTTGATTCTGCTGCTGACCGCTTTAAAATCACACAGCAAACAATTCTGAACAACTGCCTTTGACACGTGAATTTCAACCAGTTGCTGTGTGAGTTATGTTTGAACTACTGATGCAACGTGCTTTTATACTTGGTCAATGTCTGCACTTCCAACCTAACCACTTCATAACCGGATTTGGCAGCTATTTTTATGTTGGGGTGCACTCTTTCAATGTCATATCAGAAACAGCAAGAGCTTTTTTGGTTGCCTTGTATTTAGCTTATTAACTAGGCTATTGGTTCTTTCCCGGATGCTCGCTAAGTGGGCGGGGGGCACATTAGATTTTTGTCCAAGATGAAGCCTAGGTGCTTCATCACATCCTGTCTCCTGAGCGGGAACTCTTTGCCATTTAATATGTGGACGGCTCGCTTCAATCCTCTACTGTTCAGGAAACATAAGTTCTATTTTTTCTATACTGAAATTCCTTTTGTTCTTTACTAGTGTGGTTACCACCCTTTATTACTTGTATAAAATCTAATAAAAAAAGTTTTATACAAATAATAGTATTATTAGTATAAATAGTATTATACTACAGAGGCTGTTTGTACATTTTTAGACGATTTTGGTAAGCGGTAATAAAAAATCGTTTGCTGCAAAAGAAGTAATTGCAATTGCACTATGTTTTTAAAAGTCAAAATTATCGTCTGTAGCTTGAAAGTTTTGTTTTTATTCAAAATGGCGAATTTAACAAAGCAGTGGTTCAAAGGCTACATTTACGCTCTTTCCGAAGAGAAATATGCATACTCCGTTATCCAAAAATGATGTGAGAGTCATGGTTTTGTGATATCTAAAGCGTCGATAGGTAATATCATCAACAAGAAAGGAAAAAAACGTCAAATTGGAGCCTCAAGTGGGACAAAAATTCCAAACAAGTATCCAAGGGAAAAACGGACATCTTCGACTATTGCAAAGGTATGTTGTTTAATGTTAAAAGAAAATCCCCCTAGTCAAAGGACAGTCGCAAAATCATTAAAATGCTCGGTGTCCACTGTAAACAAAATGATAAACGTTGATTTAAATCTTAAGTAAGCAAAAAAACGCAATGTGCATCGTCTTCTTCCAAAGCATATTGCTCAACGTAGGACACATTGCAGAATTCTATATGAGAAACACTTATCCAAAGAAAAATGGGAAACAATTGTCACAATAGATGAAGCATGGGTGTATTTAAATGACTGTAACAAAAAAAGAGCCATTTATTGTAATAAAAGGGGAGAAAAAAAATTTAAGTACATGGTTCAAAGAATCGAAAGAAAGTTTTTCTAAGGGATTCGTGATTGTTGCTGGTTTTTCTTATAATGAAAAGTTAAAAATAAAGAGAGTGCAAAAAAATGTCAAGATTAACTCCAAATACTATCAGAACATATTTTATCACCAATTTTTCTGAATGAAATAAAATTGCTTTACCCACAGTGCCATCAATCTGTGAGACTCCATCAGGACAAAGCTAGCAGTCACACATCAAAATCCACTGTAAATTTCCTGAAAGAAATGGGACAAAAAACTGGTATCAAGGCCATACCCTTCATTGATATCCCTACTAAATCTCCCGATGTGTCACCTATGGATTTTTGTGCTTTCGGACTTTTAAAAACTGCATTATCCAAACGTTGTCCCAAAACCCTAACAGGACTCTGGAAAGCTATTCGGGAGGAATGGGATAGAATACCTCTTCTGCCCCTTCAAAAGGCATTATTATCCTGGAAATTGCAGTGTCAAAAGATAGTTCAGAATAAGGGATGTCAAATAGAACATTTAAAACACAAAAATTTTATGTAATTTAGTTTTGTGAATACAATATACATCGTCTAAAAAATGTGTGAACAGCCTCTGTAATAACAGTATTTTGGATTAATCCTCGAAATCTATCTTGAGGACAGTGTTAGCCATGACATTTCAGAGTATTCTATATTAGATTCCTGTGGGAGGGGGCACCATTACTATAATCTTTAGTTATGTGGAGTGCATATCTTTCACAAGTTATTTCCAGTTTCTCCAGGTAACTGTTTATGATGTTGAAAAGATTCCTCAGACATTTCAAATCCTTCAGTCTGGCTTTGATAATGCACCACCATAATTGATTTAAGGCCAATACATCAAGAGATATTATGCACGCATGCAATCCTTTGTTTCTGTAATCAAGTACAATCTTTTAGACATTGGTCTCTTTCTTTTGGTAAACTCATACTGGAACACGCTGAGAAGTTAACTTCCTAGGAAGTGGGTGAATCTCTAGGTTATGGCTTTATCAAAGACCTTGCCCCATGCTGAGAGGAGGCAGATCGGCCTATATAAATTCGGCTGTTTTTAGTCCTTTCCCTCTGTGTAGAAGACGACTAGCTCCTCTTCTTTCTATGTTTCGGAAAAATACCCTAGATCTAAGGAATGTGTTGAAAAATGCCATCATGTTATCACTCTTTGCTATTCTTAACTCTTCTATGGCATCTATTCTTAGGTTAATCTAAACCTGGAGCCTTGGCCCACTTCATTGTATGTATTGGTCTTTTTAATTCTGAATGAGAGAAGGAAATGTCATTTTCTGTGTCTGGTGGTGTGCTTGAGTAGGTCCACAGAGCTCTTTGCTGTTCTGTATCTTTGGATGGGTCATCGTGTGGAAAGTGATAGCTAATACTTTCTTTCATTTTGTCCTCTGCCAAGTTTGTGAGAGTGCCATCTGCTTTAGTCACAGTGCTTAACTGCAATGGACCAAAGCTATTTCCTTTCACAAGGTCAAAGTAGATGTCAAATGTTACTGATGATTAACAAATGTTACTGATGTTTAACAAAACAAATGTTACTGAGCTGATTGTTATACTCTTTCAAACGGCATCTCAAGAGTATCTTTTTTCATTTTTGAATATGTTTCCTATATTTTGCTCTTTCTATTTTGTAACATAAATCTGTAGTGCTTTCTCTCTTCTGCTGTTGTTTTCTGCTAGCATTATCTTAAAACTCTGATCCTGTGTCTGATTTCAGTGTGCTCACTAATCCACCATGGTCGGTTGGTGGCTCTTCTGTGTGTAGTCCTCTTTTTAGTTGTGTTGCTATCAGGGCTGTGGGGTTGGAATCAGAGTTGAGCAGATTTGGGGATAAAAGGAGTCGGAGCTGGAGTCACTAAAAACAGGTCGACTCCGACTCCAGTTTTTGTTGGACAGTTTGAATTTGAAATGAGATTAAAGTGAATTGAAAAATATTAATGGAAAGTTGAGTTATTTTTATTTATGGACTATATACATTCATAAATACTTATTTTCAATTCTATTGACATATTGATAAATAAATATAAGGGAGGAGGATGGATGTGATATTTGCCATTAGTTTCTTACCTATGCACTATGGCATATAAGAAAACATAGTAATGCATCATCAAAGAACTATAATAACAAACCAGCTAAATTTGTTAGATATAAATATTAAAAACTGCAAATATCCAAACTATGATAACGTAGCAAGCCATTTAGTGAATATAACAATTTGCAAGCCAAACTTAAAGCGTTTAATGAAACTGCACTTAATGTACCTTGCCCAGTACATCTACTTAATTTAGTTGGAAATACTGCTAGGTATTCTCTGCAAACAATATTGTTATTTCAGTTAACCATTTAGTAGTTCAAGAAACTTTATGGATAAAATATGTGCCAAAAATTTTTAAGTACATATACCAGAATTATAAAATGTTGGCCTTTTTACACAGGTATGAATAGTAAACTGGTTGGTAAACTTATTTTCCATAACTTGACATTTTGTATGTGTTACACATTTTGGTTCATACAAAAATTTATGAATGTAAACTACAGAAAATAAAACTTGAAAGCTCAGTTATTAACTTTTCAAATATGCTAATAAAAGAATAATTTTCTTACCCTTATATATATATATATATATATATATATATAAGGTATATTAGCAGTAATTGCTTGCTTTTAATTTAATTTCTTTTTCCAATTGAAATTTTGTTATTCATGATTTACTTCAAGTCCCCATAAAACATTTTTAACAATTTACATTCAAGTTACTTTAAAACAATTTTTGGAATTAAACATCCTACCTATGGGTTCACTCTTTTTAGATACTTCTACTAAAATTAATATTAGGAGATAATATAATCAATATTTCTTTAGTAAATATATATATTTTTTTAACAAACATTTATATACGTAAAAAGCCTTTTTTAATTATAAATTTTAAATACAATTTTCAAATTCTAATAGTTATGTTTTCTTTTTAATTAATTCTAATTAAACTAGCTCTCTAAATAATTTAGTTTAACTACATTAAATAGTTTAATACTATAGTTCAATTTTAATTAATTTTAGTGAATTAATTAGCAATAACATTTAAATTCCCAGTTTTTTTAAATTTTCCTGTCTAAAAATTAAGAATTTTTACTTTAAAAATTCACTGTATTGTAGGTTAGCTCCCTCTTTACTTTTATAATGGCTTGCATTAATAACATAAATTTCCATAAATGTCATTCTAGCAAATGACTTACTTGTAAAGTTAGCAATATGCCTTTTATATATCACAGCCACTTAACAACTCCCCTTTTGAAAAACATATAATTGCATTTATCTTATCACATGTAACACATAAAATCTTACATATGTTGGACAAACCAAAAATAGACTTAGTATTAGAATTAACAACCACAGAGCACACATTAAAAAATTCGCAACTACTAATTTTAACTCACTTAATACAGCTGAATTAGAACATTTTTCAAATACATGATTTCAAAAAAATTAATATTCAAACTTTGGACATTGTGCCTGAATACAAAGTTAGATTATTTCAAGAGTCACTCTACATGCTTAAATTCAAAACACTTTACCCTTATGGACTCAATACATTCAACCAATACATTAAATTAAATTCTGAAATTCCAACTTACAGTCATTTTAAATTATTTAGTAAAAAAACATTACGAGGAACCAGAGCAGGTAATAAACAAAAAAATAAATTTTTTTCAACAATAGATACAAAAAAGTTAAACGATAATATTAATAATTACTTTCTTACTGAAAATTTCACTAAAAATATAATTACTTGGTTGCATACTTGTAAGCACAATTTCTTAAAATTAATTATACAGTCAAAAGTCTTTAATCCGGACTCGTCGGGACTTCGGCGATTCCGGATTATAGATCATCAGTTTAAATCTGGTAAGGTGGCATGCAGAAATTATAAAATTAAAAATATGAAACCGTAATTTATAAAATAATGAGCAATTATGATCTAAAGGGTATCAAAATTTAAAAAAAAAAAAAAAAAAAAAAAGCTTAATATTTATTTGTTTACTTTATTAAACATTTCTTTCAACGCGCGCATGCGTAAAGCATACATTTCACATAGCCGAAATTAGAAAATTGCAACCAGAAAACTATTTGATTTGTATTCGTGATGTTTATAATGACGAGGAATTTGATTTAAATCATATCAAAGACGGAGTACATCGATATGAAATACTACATTTAGTAAAGAATTATAAGCCAAATAAAATAAAAGCATCTGCCCTGAAGATAACGATAGGGCTGACAGATCAACTTCCAGTTCATAGCGCGCTGCGACGTTAGATAGATGATATTATAACTTTCAATAATAATTCTGCTTTTGAGCAATTCAAAATTTACTCAAGTAGTTTAACACTTAATAAAACGAATACGAATCAAGATACTATTGAATACCTAGACCTGCTAATTATTAAACACGTCAAAATTAAATTATATGATAAAAGATGGAATTTCCGCTTTCATACTATCAAGCTAATTAATTCGAACTCTAATATCTCTAGAAAAGTAATAGAAAACACATTTCATAGCCAAATAATCAGAATAAAAAATATATGTACTGAAATAGAAGATTTAAAGGAAGAAATAATAAAGCTAATTAATGTTCAAGTTGATAACCAAGTACCACCAAAATTTATTAATTTATATATTAAAAAGGCAGGCATTAACTTTACTTTATAATTTTTGGGCTCTTTATGGTATGATAACATTACCTTAAACCTTAGCTGGAGGGTAATGGAGGATATAGAAGAGTAAAGGAATTATCTTGCAAATTTTTATTGTAAATAAATTTGTAAATATGTATTTAATCAATACTGGATTCTTTCCTTTTACTAATAAAGGGCTAACTCTTTTCAAAAGTTTCAATTATAGCCCGAATTGAGTGAAGATTTTAATCTTCTTCTAATTTTCCATACTTTAGCCAGTATTTAGTAAAGTTTTGATATACCAGTTGGAATCAAGTTTATTAAAACTTTCAATTTTTTCTTTCTTTAAATTTAGCTTTTAATAAACCTTCGGGAATTTTTGGGAGGTTTCTGAGAAATTTCTGGGAATTTTCTTTTTTTGACTTATTTTTCTTTCTTTAAATTTAATAAATAAAAAATTTTTTAAGGATTTCTTTTCAAAATTTAAATTTTACTTAAAATTTGGGGAATTTTTTAAGACATTTTAAGACTTTTTTAAATTTAATTTAAATTTTACTTTAAAACATTTTTAAAATTTTAAAACATTTCAATTTTACTTAATTACTTTTATTTTCACAAAAAAATAATTTTTTCACTTAACGTTTTTATTTGCATTATTTACACAATTTTGCTACAGAACACACATTTAACACTACAAGCAAGTTTACATTTATTAATTCACAATTATTACTTGATTGGCTCATACTAAACTCCCTAGCATAAATAGTTGGTCAGTTTAAATTAAAACTTGAATTACACTTTTAGAATATTCTTTGATTTTTTCTAGATTTCTATTATTTAAAAATTTTAATATTACAGATAGCAGCTTGGCACTCAACTTTACTTACATTAGCGCCATCTATATAATTTGCAAAACAACACACTAACATCACTTAGAAAACTTTTGCAGACCCCAACGCTTATATGGTAGGTAAGTTAGAATTAAAACTTACTATTTACTTGCTTTTAAGTATTTTTTTATGTAGTGTTTAAATATTTTCTAGATATGTAATTATATTTTAAAGTATATATTTGTTTTTTATAAATTATGAATTAGTTCTTTTTAGTTTCTTATTGGTTTATATTAATTTTGTCTAGTTCCTTTTTTTTTAATATGCATATTCGTGTCGAGGAGGTTTCTGTAAACAAGGTTTTCTAAAATGCATTGGTTTCTAAATTAATTTTTCTGGAAAATTTAATTCTTTAGAGAAGTTAAAATTTAATACTAAACTAATATTGCTTATTTCTCTAATTACTTCATTATTGGTATTTTCCTTTAGACCTTTAATTTTTAATTGCTAATTATTCAAGGTACCACTTAGTTGGTATTTCTTTTTGGACATTCTTCACTATGTATTTACCTTTGGTTTTGACTTTTACCCTTGCTTGCATGAATGACAAAACATGAATTGAATGATTGAAGAGTTAGGTTTGGAGGCAACTTCCCCTTGATAAGTCTGTCTCCTGCCTGCTCAACAGTCATACTTATGCATTAAAAAAAAAAAAAAAAAAAAAAAAAAAAAAAAAAAAAAAGTTAGATTATTTTTAATATGCTAAATTGGTGAATTTATTTTCATGTTTTGGTTTTGCACTTGCTTTGCTTATGCTATCTGAATTTAAATGATATTGTAGATAAGTTCGAAAATTAAATCTTTTATATGTTTGCACATTTTTAACTTTAAATTTGCTTTTTTACGTATATACATGTTTGTTAAAATTTAAATTTCATTCCTTGCAGCAATGGCACAAAGAATTAATTAAATTTGTATTTATTCAATGTATATACAAGGTGTGTTCGAAAAGTTCGGTGATTGGTCTCATAATTAAAAAACCGTGCCGGTTAGGACTTGCACTCACGCAGACGCAGTCAGAGAAATGTCATCTATAGCCATCTAACAGCCATTTTACAACAGATAAGAGAAAGTGCACGCTATGAGCAGTTTAACACAGTCAGAGTGAGAAAGATTGTCAGTGTGACATGGAGCAACGCATAAAGTTTTGCTTCAAGTTAGGCAAAACAGCGATGGAGACACATGACATGTTAGTGAAAGTTTACGGTCAGGAAGCAGTGAGTAAAAACTGTGTTTATGAGCGGTTTAAACGCTTTACAGAGGGAAAGGAGGATGTCAAAGATGAGCCACAGTCGAGGTACCCTACAACAAGCACAACTCCAGACAATGTGGAACGAGTTTGACGGATGCTTGCGGCAGATCGACGATTATCTTTAAGAATGATAGCTGGCGAATTACAGATAAGCCTATACAGTATGTGCACCATTGTGCACAAACATTTGCATAAACGTAAGATATGCGCCCGGTTTGTACCGCACTCGCTGTCAGACGAGCAAAAGCAATACCGGATGGAAACCTCTGGAGATATTATCGACATGTGTGACCGGAATCCGCAATTCTTGGAAACAATAATTACAGGGGATGAGTCGTGGTGCTATCAATACGATCTGGAGACCAAGTGGCAATCCATGGCATGGTGTTCAACATCGTCACCCCCTCCCAAAAAAAGTCGTTTCACACAATCCAGGATCAAGACGTTGTTGATCGTCTTTTTCGAAAGTAAGGGTTTGATCCATCGTTAATTTGTACCCGCAGCTACAACCATCAATGCGGAATACTACGAGGGGGTTTTGAAACGGCTGCTGCTACGCATACGCCAGATTCGGCCACAGTACCGGAATGGACAGTGGAATCTGCTCCATGACAACGCCCGGCCACACACTGCGACCCGTGTAACCCAATTCCTCGGCAGGCACCAGATTCCAGTTTTGGATCACCCTCCATATTCTACAGATCTGGCTCCCGTGGACTTCTTCCTGTTTCCCCACCTCAAAGGAATTCTGAAAGGCCAACACTTTTCCCGACATTACTGAAATCCAACAACGTGTGACAATGGTGCTTCGAGCCACACCGAAAAAAAACGTTTGCAGACAGTTTCCAATAATTGTACATCCGATGTCAAAAGTGTATTGTTGCTAATGGTGAATACTTTGAAGGCCAGTAAAGCTATTTTGCTTGTTTCTCTTGTTTCCTTTTTTTTATGGTAAAATTCACCGAACTTTTCGAACACACCTTGTATATATATATATAAACTTGTACAATACAATTCTAAACATGTTTCACAATAAATCAGAGCACAGAAAGGGAAGCTAAACTGTGAAAGTTAATTCTATGGGGCAATGATGCCATCTATGAATAAAAAAGTAAACTAAAATAAGTTATATTTGATAATCAGAAACATGAGCTTTTAAAAGGTAATGCCTACATTCCATATCAGTGAATCACACGACACACAAAAAGCATAATCTACAGTGGTGGCCAAAATTGTGGACACTTTTGGAAATTTTTATGTTTTTGAACTTTGTGTGCTTATAGAAAATGTTATGTTTCGCAAAATGCAAACTTGTATATATTACTTTAAAGAGAATTTATTACTGAATTCAATACAAAACACAAAATTCAATTATTTGCAATACAAAAAAAGTTATATGTACTTTAATATAAATACAAAACACAGTTATGAAATGGTTTGTAATGTCTAGCTTTCCTGGCCAATCACTGTTCTTGTTCTGAGAATCAATAAAATGTTAATAACTGCCAGCAGAAGCTGACATCATGTTTACACTTGAAACAATTCATTATTTTGCTTTGTTCTGTAGAAGGAGGACCTGTTTCTTATACACTGCAATTACAAGTAGGAATTTTTGTAAAAATTTTTAATATTTAGTCAAGAAGCAATTACATCAAATAAAAGAGTAGATTGGACACTTAAGAGAGAGATGTAATATTATTGTGTTACGAGAAAGTGGACTTTCCTATGCTGAAATTGCAAGACAGGTGGGTGGTTTAGTGACTACATCTGGAGTCCGAAAGTTTTGTTTACGATATCAGGAGACAAATTCAATAAAAAACAAAGAAGGAAAAGGCCGAAAAAGGTGCACCACATCTATTGATGACAGAAGAATAAAAATACTATGTCTCCAAGATAGAAAAATGTCATCAGCGGCCATCAGAAGTGATCTGAATGATGCTGGTGTTTCTGTCAGTTCAAGAACAATCAGGAGAAGATTAACAGATGTTAGACTGAGAGGTAGAATTCCACGAAAAAGGCCTTATCTTAATTTTCAGCAATGAAAAAAAAGACCACAGTGGGCAAAGGAACACATTAATTGGACAGATGATCAGTGGTCACAAGTTATATGGAGTGGTGAAACTAAGATATTGTTATTCGGTAGTGATGGATGAAAATATGTAAGACGTAGAATAGGAGAACAGCTACATCCTGACTGCATTCAAGCAACTGTGAAGAACCCAGTTAGTGTTATGATTTGGTCATGCATGTCAGCAGATGGTATTGGTCGCCTTCATGTCATCGATGGGACACTGAATGCCAGAAAATAGATTGACACTATTCTAGAACCAAAACTTCTATCTTTCATCAGAAATCTGTTTCCCAAAAATGCTTCGTTTATTTTTCAGCAGGATTCTGCTCCTTGCCACACGGCCAAAATATTGAAAGAGTGGTTTCGTACGAAGAGCATTAAATTGTTGTCATGGCCAGGAAACATCCTGATCTCAATCCTATCGAAAATTTGTGGCACCGTTTGAAAACTCTTGTCCGAATGAGGCGCCCATCAAATAAAAGAAAACTAATTGAGGTTATAATTGTTTCCTGGCATCATGTAATAACGAAAGAAGAGTCTAAAACTCTTGTCAGCTCAATGAAACGTTGTGAATGTGAAGCTCTAATAAAAAATAAAGGATACCCTAAGTACTGATAACTCACTGCAATCATCATTATCTAATGTATATCGATAACTATTATCGTTTAACTTTTTTTGTATTGCAAATAATTGAATTTTGTGTTTTGTATTGAGTTCAGTATAAATTCTCTTTAAAATGATATATACAAGTTTGCATTTTGTGAAACGTAATGTTTTCTATAAGCACACAAAGCTAAAAAACATAAAAATTTCTAAAAGTGTCCACAATTTTGGCCACCACTGTATATGTGGTACGTAAAAAATTGCAAAGAATGGAAAGACTTTATTCATCCCACCTTGTTTTACCTAGCCATTGGAATCCAAATTTGTTGAAAATGTTTAATGTTTCACTATTAAGAGAATATGTAATGCTAGGCGATCATACCTAGTAGATGCAATATAAGCAATCGGAAATGGATATAGTGAAATATAAAGTGCCTTATATCAATACCTTCAAGATGAATCCTAAATTTTTCTAGTATTGCAAAACATACAGAGGGAGGGGAAGGAGGAAAAAAAAAAAAAAAATTTTTTTTTCAGATTTTAAATACGTCCAAAGGGGCGTTTTTTTAACGTTTTGAGTGTTACCTTTATTTATTAAATATCATGTTCTTTGCACTTAAACCATAAAATTCAGTTCAAGAGCAATATCGCAAAATAATGTTAAATTAAGCATATCTTTAGAATTTCCGATATACACAGTCTCGCGAGCTGGAGATAAAAGTATTTTTTTTTCTATATAACGTTGCCATTTCTTGCTTTTAAAGCATTGAGTTTGTAAATCAAAAATTCGTTAAAGTTTTACAAAATATAAAATCTATAATAAAACAAATTCCAAATTTGGGATTTCAGATGCCCATATTCGCAGTAGGATTTCGTCATTCAAAATTCGATGGCTCTATGTACCATTGTTTTATCACAATGCGAGAAATAGACAATCATTTATGCAGATTTTTAATTATTTAATTTCTTCAAATATAATGCAGGACTCTAACATTTTGTGGCAACAGTTTGAAAAGTGAACCGACGTTTATGAGTCCGACGCAAAATGCCAAAACGAAAGCAATAGTCCTTCGGGACTGAAATCCCTTTGGACTAAAAAAAAGACAACTAGAGTTTGTTCTGATGACTGTTATTATCTGGGACAAAATACAGACAAGGACGAATGCATTCAGTATATCCATCCAAGATCCTAATAATATTTTAATGATCTCCATAGCCCAAAGTTCATAGGAATTCATTTGCTTAAATTTCAATTCAAAGTTAATTGCACAACATATATGATTTAAAGAGTAAAAAAAAAAAAAAAAAAAAAAAAAAAAAGAGATTATTAACAATATCCAACACTAGATTTTATCAGGATTGGTACACATTTCCTTTCATGAAAATTAAGGACTGTTAAGGACCATCAAAGAAAAAATTAAGGACCTATCAGGAAACAAAAAAACGAATAGAATTAAGCAATTATCCATACAACCGACTTCATGCTTGTAATTTCACTTTAAAAAACTAACAGAAGTGTGTATTATGCACTATTATTAAATTTACTTTAATACTTACGATAAAACAATTTTGAAAATTAAACTAACTCCCTACAAGTTATGAAGTACGTAGATAACATTAAATTAGGAATATAATTTCTTTAAAAACATGTATAAGTGTATTTTACACTAATAACAGTCACTATTTTAGAGATTTACATGATTATTATTTAACTTATTTGATATTTATTTAAACACAGTCAACTACTATTATAATCACAATGTAAGAATATATTGCAGATTAAAATAACTGATTTGTAAACATACAATTTATTTCCTTGGTTTTTTGAAAGATACTAGAATAATAAACTGTACAATAAAAGATACAAAACATTTGTGCTTTTTTTAAATCTGAAATCTTTTCAGCTATTTTAACATCTAATTTATTTATGTCTATTTCCTTTTCTTTAACTATTCTTCTAAGTTCATTTGCTTTGATAAACAAATCAATGTTCATGTTGGTCTCAGCTTCATCTGCTAAAGCATCTACTTCTTCATTAATATCTTTAATGTCCCTTTGAAGAAATTTTTTTTATCTGCTTCATATAATCAATTTCTTCCTCAATGATATTTCTTTTCCTGTTTGAATTTTCAGATTTAGTTAAAGATTTTTGTTCTTCTAAATACTGCATATATTTAGACCTTGCAGAAGCTGCTGCTGATCTCATTTCTTTATTAATTTCGATATTAAGAACACCTCCAGAAAATTTTATGTAATCAAATACTGTGCGTTGAAAAATGTATGATGAGTCACTTAAATTTTTAATTTCAATTGCTTTATTTATAGAGAAGCCCCTTTCCACAGAGGCTTGTCCATGTGACAAGATAAGAATCATTTTCACTATTTTCCATACTTTTGAATAGTGAAAATCATGAAAATAAGAAGTGAGAAATGTGTCAAGAGAAAGATTTTGGGGATCAAAAGTAGAAAATTCATGTAAATTTGTCTTAACTACTTTGTCTAGAAGCTCTCCAAACTGCAGCAGAATTTCATCCCAATCATCTTGTAAAACACGTTTATTCTGCATTGATACCATTAGAACTATTTTCATTTTGTTCTGGGCTTTTTCTGGACTTTTAACCATCAATTGCGGGTCTATACAAGATGCATTTCGAATAAGAGAATAATTTATTGAACATTTAGACATTAAGTGTTGTAACATTGTTAAGACACATTGTTGACCTTCTTGTTTCAATGCAAAACTTTCAGCTTGTGAAATGTCCTTCTTGTGGCATTTATCATTCATTAACTGCTCAGCAATGAATCCCAAATAAACTTTACTTTTATCATTATAACAATTTGGATCATTAAAATTAAATTTATAAAGATTTTCTGCTTTAGTTATTTTTGAATATTCTAGTTTTAAAATTTTAAAGTGCTGAAGGCAATCATTTACAAGTTTTAAGATATCTTCAGCAAAAAAGGGAATAAGTGGTTTATCACTTTGATAATATTCAAAGAAAGGCAATAATATTTTTGACAGAGAGAGAAAAAAAAATTAATTCTATAAGAAATGTTTTATCTTTAGTTGCCTCCAAAATATCTGAGAAGGATTTAGATGAATTTTTTTTAAACTTCCCCATTTCAACTTCTTTAATGTACAGTAGCAAGTCATCCCATATTTCAGTGGCTCTTTCAACTGCTGGGACATTTTGCAACCATCGGTAAAAGCAGAATTTCACAGGTAGCTTTTTTAAGCCAGATATACTTAAAAAATCTTCACGTCTTGCAGGAGAATCTTTAAAAACCCAATATAAGGAGGATAAGAATGATGGAATGTCCCAGCCAGTGGATGACATCATATGCTTGAAAGCATTGTTAAGAATGTGTAAACCACATGTCCCTAATGTCAAGCATTGAATGTTATATTCCTTTGTCAAGTCCTCTTGCAATAAATCATAAAATTTTCAGTTTACTGCAGGACCATCCATCGATGTTTGTAAGAGTTTTGACAAGTCTAGTTTTTCAACACATTCATAAAATTTGGATAAAATTTCACTTGTTGCATGCCCTATATAAATGCAAAAGTAAGGTACTGAGTTCTGACCTTATTTTCGTGATGCCAGTACCTCACATAAATATCTAGTTGCTTCTTTTGCTTTATCAGATTAAGAGTCTCATCAAATAGTAATGTAAAAAACTCAGCATTTAGATATTTCTGCATCTGTAACTTCAGATTCGAAAAGAAAAGAATTGATTTTATTATTTTCTACACTTATTGATGTTGAATTAGCGGTTACATCTTTTCCTGAAGTAGATGGTTCTTCTAACTTGACAAAATTCATGACACTATTAGAAGAAACTCTGCAGTTGAGAAGGGAAAGATGTTTTGCAGCTAAAAGGGGCATTACATGCAAGGCATTAGTAAAATTAAATATCGCATATATATGTATATAATGTATGTATATATATATATAAGAAATGTATACTGAAAATATACATTTTTTACTATATATATATATATATATACAGTACAAATTCCGAGATCCGGACATCCAATATCTGGAATGATCTAAAATCTGGACCTCAAAGCCACCACCAACCAATTTTTTAGGGCTTTTTTGGAGGGAAGGGGTATGCTTTATGCATACACATTAGATTTTTTTCCCTCAACATAAAAAAACATGCCGGAAATCCCGATTCTTAATCTCAGTTTGGTGCTAAATGAAATATCTCATTATTGAAGAAATAATTATTTTAGCATAAATTTGTGTGATTAGTAACTTGACTCCATAGCTGCGTATCTGCTTGGCATAATCTCAAACGGAAACATTTGTTAATTTTACAGCAACTAATATTTTATATCCTTGATGCCGAAATCGCGAAACATTATTTATTGTATTTTACTTTCATCACCGCATGTTTATCAACGGAAGACAACTTGAGTGATGACTCATGCAGCGACGCCAAAAACAGAGTATTATCCGATTACAGATTTAAGTTTAATGCGCTAAAATGTTGACAAGGGGAGATTTAACAGAAATTTCTTTCCTTATGCTAAAAATAGATTTTGTTAATGATACTCATAGGACAATTATATTTAGTGCTATTTGAATTAAGAATAACTGATTTGTTATTCACATAAAGCCAGAACCAGCGCCAGAGCTTGCATGACTGCACCAGGCGGCAGAATTTAGGGAAGTTAAACAGAAGTTTTTCATTGCGATGACAATGCCCCAATCATCAATCAATTAACGGAAGGCAAAATCTGTAGTATGGTTCTAAATCCAGAAAATACAGCTACCAATAGTGAAGAAAGTAACAGAGAGGTTACTGAACGAGAAAAAATTTTGATTGACAAGTTATTCGGAATTCTCGACATAGCAATTACAAGACTTGAACAATGGAACTTAATAACTCAACAAGAAATTATATGTCTATAGTATTAGTCTAAAGTATTAGCAGAGAAAACAAATCAAACAACTCACATTGAAAGAAATGTTTAATAAAGTAAACATATAAATATTAAGCTCTTTTCTTTTGTAAATTTTGATAGCCTTTAAATCATAAATGCTTCATTATTTCATACATCACGATTTCATATTTTCAATTTTATAATTTCTACGTGCCATCTTAGTAGATTTAAAATGATCTAATATCCGGAAAAATCTCAAATCTGGGATCGCCGAAATCCCGACCTCGGACTTTGTACTGTATAAATATAAATATATATATATATATATATATATATAATGTATATTTTCAGTTAAACTTCTACCCAATAACTTTAGTAATTTATGAAAGTTAATTTTGCGTCTAGTTAATTCAGGAAAATTAGTTTCAATTAGTTGTTTTCAGCTTTAAAAAAATTACAATTTTTTTAATTAGTTAGTTGTTTTCAACTAATAATTGTATCGCCATTAGCAAAAATAATGCATTACTATCAATAGCATAGGATTAAACCAAATACTTAATTGTCTATTGAAGCTTCAAAACGTATTTCCGAACTTCACTTTTTCTCGGCTAGCGTTACCGAATTTGCCCTTGGCGACCTAAAATTGAAATGGAGCCATGAGATTTCCCGCGAAATCGATAACAGACCCTCTGCAGAAATAAACTCATAATCCCGATATCCCATACATATAGTATGTGCAAAAGAGAATAAACTCCGTAGAAGGTGATAAAAAATTAATTTATGGCTTAATTGAAACAAACACAGAAATTAAGCTAAGTAAAACCGTGTAAAAACAAATTGAAATGATAAAACGAAACTTGATTTTCATGTGAATTTTCAGCGCTGACTCTCCCATTATAGAAATTTCAATTTGTTTCAGACAAAGACCACATTTAGCTTTATAAGGATTGTCATCCATCAATATCCAGTCTTTGTAGTCAGCTTGATGAAGCCACAGTTTATTGAAAATGCACTTTCCAGGCATCTCGTTCCTATTGGCGTCGGAAGGATTTTGGCCTTCCAGGAATCCCTCCAAAAAAGGCTAAAAAATTGGTGGTGGCTTTGAGGTCCGGATTTTAGATCATTCCAGATCTCAGAATTTGTACTGTATAAATCCAATTCCAGGTTGGGATTGCTCTAATTTTGGCAAATATTTTCAGAATCCCCCCCTTTTTTTTTTCTCAAGCACCTTCACTTTTGCCTCTTAAAAAACTTCCGGCTTCACGCTTTCGTCACAATCTGCCTAAATTTATGGATAACACCTGTTTCGAAAGATTGGGTGAATACCCAATCAGACACCAATACTTTCGTTCGGGTAGCTAATTGTGTCCCCCCCCCCGTTTGCAACGTAAATCCGCCAACAGATTGGTTAAAAGCCGTGCAATTTTAATTCCCTCCAAAAAAGCCCTAAAAAATTGGTTGGTGGTGGCTTTGAGGTCCGGATTTTAGATCATTCCAGATCTTGGAATTTGTACTGTATAAATCCAATTCCAGGTTGGGATTGCTCTAATTTTGGCAAATATTTTCAGAATCCCCCCCCTTTTTTTTCTCGAGCACCTTTATCATCACTTTTGCCTCTTAAAAAACTTCCGGCTTCACGCTTTCGTCACAATCTGCCTAAATTTATGGATAACACCTGTTTCGAAAGATTGGGTGAATACCCAATCAGACACTGATACTTTCGTTCGGGTAGCTAATTGCCCCCCCCCCCGTTTGCAACGCTAATCCGCCAACAGATTGGTTAAGAGCCGTGCAATTTTAATTCCATATTCATCAGAAATCGCAATTCACACATAGAATGGCAATCATTAGAAATGATAAGAAATGTCAAATGAGAAAAATTAAGGACCGTTTATTCATTTTGGCCAAAATTAAGGACTTTTAAGGACCAAAAATCATTTTGAAAAAATTAAGGACTTTTAAGGATCGTACGAACCCTGTTTATGCTGACATGCAAGAATGACCTAGAAAACAAACAATTTTTTACAATACCAAACAGATTAATACAGCAATTTAATTTATCAGCAGATTTTAAAATAAATGCATTATTCTATGTTGTGACAAAATTTGAAGCAAAACTGATACGAAATGCAAAACATATCAAGAAATTAACAAAATATTTTAAAATAAAATTTCAATATTTAAAAATGTTTAGATTATGTAAGTGAAATAAAAAAATTACTTCAATAATATTCACATTGAAAAACTAGATAACAAAATCACACAATGTATTTTAATGGCAAGGAAAAAAAAAAAATTGTGAAGCTCAAACGACAAATAAAAGTTTAATTATTTAAGAAATTCAGGAAAGATAAGGTAAGCTCAAATGATAAGTAACAGTTTATAAAAATTAACAACATTGCATTCTTTTCCTAATACTGAAATACAGTATATAGTACATTTAACTAAGACTGTAAGTAATGTAACAGGAGAAAAAAATTTTCCTTTGTTTTAAAATTTTATTTATGGAATTCAGGAAAGATAAAGGTTTTTTTTAACAGTGCTTGTTATGGAAAAGATACTCTAAAATGGAAAGATTATGAAGATACATACACACACACACATATATATATAAGTATTGATATAATTTTTCAATACAAAAAACTCTTTTGATATACAATTATTATTGCATTTATGATCTTTATATTCTAATATGAACAAAAATAACTAAGTGACATTATTTAAGATATCATTAGAAGCATTTTATATAAATAGGACTTCAATTAAAATTTTGTCTTGGACTTGCTAAAGATCAAGTTCCAGAAAATTTCTTCCACTGGAAAATTAGATTTTCTTGAAGCTTTACATATTCACAAAAATTTACCATGTTCAGCTCATGATTTTAATCCAATCCTACCTAACGCTTTTAAATCTTTTCCTAATTTTTCAGTTTTCATTAATATTTCTACTAACAGATAGTGCTACTCTCTCGTCTTCCTTAGGATATAAATATGTTCACAACTTGTTTCTCAGTTGCAGACTTCTTTGCTCCTGATGAAAAGGAAGTTTGTTTGCCCTCAAAATTTATTGACTTTTAATGCTAAAAATTTATGTCTAACACAGGTTGTTGCTTCACTTTTCTGACTTAAGTGCAGCATTGCACATGTATACATATTATTTATTGCAAAATTTTATGTGTGCAATCAAGTCCTCTCTTCAAGGAAAATAATATCATTTAGCACATCTGTGATAAAATACCTGCTTTATACATACTGAAATTTTCTTACTCCAACTCCAAATAAAAAAAAGGGAGGGGGGAAGAGAGCAAGTAGAGATTTTATTATACTTACTCCACAGCAGTGTCCATCTTCCTTCACTTTAAATTTTATATACATATGCTTACATTTGTTTCTCCAGTTAACAATGCTTTATTACCATTAACTGATAACTGCTATCATTCAAAAAGATCACATTAGTTAGAGTAAAGAGAAGAGACATCACAAACAAACATTCTATGTAAATATTAGAAATATTATAGGGTAATTACCTCAATTTAGTGTTGAATAAATGGTGAGTAATATGGAAAAACAGAAATTTTAGCTACACAAAAAAATGCTATACAATTAAGGACAATTCCTACTTACCAAAAAATTATTAAAAACCAGATAAACAACTATTAAAAACACAGAATCATCAATAAACACACCAATTATAATTCTCATTAAAAAATTTATTTTAAACTGTACTAATAAAAACTACAAAAGACGCATAGTTTCACAAATTGAAGGGAAAAAAATGTTTAAGACAAAATACAGAAATATAAAAAATTACAAATAATTTACAGTTCACAACATATACATGCTTGTTTTATTTTCGTCTCAAAGCAGTTCGTGTAACTGAAGACATACCATCATTGAACTGAGTTTTAAAAAGAACATTTGCATTGTTGAACATTCCATCCTTTAGTGATACTATAATGAACTGAAAAATAAAAGCAAAATTAGCAATGCAAAAAAGCAAGCAGAATTGCAAAATAGTAACAAACATGAATATATTTTTCTGATATGTTTTTCAGTTTCCAAAGCCTTTGATTCCAAAACATCATTAAGATTTGAAATTAAAGATATAACTTATGCAGCTAATAAAATTTTAATTAAAAAAATAATTTATTTTTTCTTTTAGTAAAAAAATTTTAAAGATGAAAAAAAAAATAAATAAGTACAGAGAAGATATTTTATTATACTCAAATCATTTCACACACCTGCCACACTATAAAATTAATACCTTACACTTCAAGAACAATAAAAGAGGGAGCATGAAGTTTTTGCATGAAGCAGGAGTTGTGTGACATTTTAGTATATTTAGTTTCATATATACTGAATTTACTATAATTACGTTAAACATTAGTGAGTGATCTTAAAATTTTTAAGATTCTATAATAAATAATTCCCCCATTTGTGCAGGGAATTAGATACTTTTTAATACGCATAAATTATGATGTTAATCTTAGCATTCAGCAATATTTAAGAGAATCTCTATAACCAGTGTATCAACAAATCGACGACCAAAACCGCAAAAAATAATATAGTTGTCTATGGCTAACTTCCTATAAACAAAGCAGCTAATTGTATATCTCCATTATTGTTTTAATTTGCAGCATAAAAATTTGGTTGAGTTTAGGCTGAAATATTATTCCACAGAAAATCCAATTTAAGTCTCTAACAGAGCAAAACTACAGCTGATTTATTATTCAGAAAGTGGAAAATATCTATGTTTTAACAAGGTCTGTAATGTAATAAATTAAAAAAATATTTTAATTCTACTTATTTCTCAGAACATTGTACCATTTTTCTAAAGAGATAACACAAAAACTGATGAAATTTCATTTATTTCATAATAGAAACTGAAAGCAAATATTCTTTATTAATAATAATTATGGAAAGAAAGTGTTGAATTTATGGCATAATTACAAACTGGATACATTTTATTAAACACAGTCAATTTTAAATATGAACCAATTAACTTTAAGTTAATCTTATTATGCTCATTGTGGCCCATTTCTAAAAGCACAGCTTAATGCAAAAGGGGAATAATGAATAAATAATGCAAAAATTAATTATTTTCATTTAAAATGTTTTAGATTTATTTCTTCCAAACCATGGAATTAATAACTTTTCTTCAACAAAATTGAAACTTAAATAAATATAATATTCGTGTTTCAACCTTCTGCCATTAAAAGCAAGATTTCAAATTTGTGAAAAATTAAAGCATTAAGAAGGAATACTAAAAACCATTAAAATATTAATTTAAAACTCAGAAGGAATTATGGATAAACAATTATTCTCCCTTTCCTACCCCACCCTGACAGAATTTTTCTGTATATTTTTTTGCCCACCAATAGCTAAGCAATAGAATAAAAGTAATTTAATCTAGATTCAAAGCCCAACAAATGGGCTGGCACAGTTTTCATGGATTTCTCCATGTATATTACAGGACGGGGAGTTTCCCTTATAAAGTCTTCCATGAAAGCATTCCTCCACTGAAGCAGACAGCTTTTGAATGGTTTGCTATAATCTAAATAATCCACCCATACAGTTTTAATAAAAAATTACAGTCATGCATAGCAAAATAATCAACCAAATTTCCTACCTGAGATTTTTTAAAGTGCATTCGCAACATTTTACCAATATTTTGAGTATGTGATAAATCCAACGCAGCATCAACTTCATCTAATATATAAATTGGAGCAGGATTAAACAATAATAAAGCCAAAATCAATGACAAAGCGACAAGTGATCTGGGGGAAAAAAGGCTTTAATTAGAAGAATAATTATAATAAATTCTAATGGCACTTAAGTTAACATCATACAATTTTTTCTACCAGAACTAGCTCTACAGCAAAATATTGGGTTGAAACATAAGTAACGCCCCCCCTTTTTTTTTGAATTAAAAAATTTTTATTTTAACAAAACAAAAAACAATAAATTAGTCAATAGTATCTGAGTTTATAGACATTTCCGATAGACCCAAGATATCGAACTATAGTCATTTGGCTACAGCCCATTCGTTCGACTAATTCTCGAGTTGTTTGATGTGCGTCTTTGTGCAGTTTATTCAAATGCTCTTCATCAAACTCATTTGGTTGTCCGGAACGAACAGCGTCAGAGATGTCGAAATTTCCAATTTTGAATTTGGCAAACAAATTTCTTGCACTTCGTTCAGGCATTGCACCTTCTCTATACACTTCACAAATCTCTCAGGCTGCTTTTGCAGCATTGGAGCCTTGATTAAATGAAAAACAAAGAAGATGTCGAAAATGATTATTTTTGTCAACTTGGCAAACCATTTTAATGATCTGAAAAATAACAAAAATTAGACAAAAAATCAAATACGCCGTCTTGTAGAGGGAAAGATTCTCTTTCGAATAACATAAAACATTATGCCAATACATTTTATTTTTACCGCGTAATTTTTAACACAACATAAACGGATATTACTTATGCTTCAACCCAACACTTGAAAACTGCTAAAATAATGTAAAATGAATACAATTTCACCGGTTCAGTTCATTTTACTTTCTTATGAAGGTAAAATGAACTGCATGTTAATTTCACATTCTCAAAAATTATATTCACACTGGTAATGGTCAGTTTTGTAAACATCATTGTTCTATACCTCCTCCACCAAGTGAATTCAGTATTTGAGGTTTAAGTTATCTGTGTTTTACAACAAAAGAAAAACTAAATACATACAAATTAAAAACAGGTTACGATATTGCGAAATTAAATTACCCGGAACTGCTCTCTTCTCATAGCAGTTGTGAACATTAGCATTTGCATTACAATTTCACAAAAATATTATTAACCCATTAACCACCAAAACTACAAGGAATGTTTCTTTTCTCATGAAAATAATAAAAAATATTAAATTAAGCATTTATAACATAAATTTACATTGAAAATGAAAAAAAAAAAAAAAAATGCTCTTACCTGTGGAAAAAGCGAGTGTTGCGTTTGCGCAACGTCAGCAGAGTAAGACTACGGATGTTGAGTGAGTAGGATTGTACTTGTGTGCGCTGTTTCCTTTGAGTGGAGCACTGGATTACTTTTTCGCTGTATATTGTTTTATAAATCTACAAATCACTTTCCTTGCAATTAACTTAATATTAAAATATACATTATATTTCTTTGATCAATACAGATTATTTAATTTGAAAGATTCAAGCATGAAAAGCTCCACTACAATCATGATGTAAAGCTACATTACATACTTTGCATCTATAAACAGTCTGGCTATGACACTCTTTACAACGAAGTCTTTTGTTATCATCGGACTTTACGATAAAAAGTCTACGATCTCCATGCAATGGTTTTTGAATGCTGAATTTACTAGGTCTTCCTGTTGCTGATCTATTTCTGGCTAATTCTACACTCTCAGTAGGAGTTTGCAAAAAGAATAACGCAAACTCGCGTCTGAAGTCTAAAAGACACTTTTTGTTTCCAGTAGTAGAAAGTCGTGATATTTAGCAAGTTTAGATACGGTCTCACCTCATATAATTTATCAGTATTGTCAACTTGACTATTGTCAGATGCAAATTCTGCTTCATATTCCTGTACTACAAACGTGATATCAATTCTCGTACAACAGGAACAGAAATGTCCTTATCAAAAGACCAATACATTTTTTCTTGAGGTAAAGAATGATATCCTGTAAGCAATAATATTCCAATAAATCTTCTCATATAGGCTTCAGATGCAATAAATTCTGGGCTTGCTTTTTTTTTTTTCTGTGCGTATATATTTGTCTGTTCAACGAAAAGAGAGTAAATGTCTAAACCAAAAAGAAAATCGAAAATCTGTGCACTAGTTTTATCTTGTGTTTTGTCTTTTATAATTTCTCTTCTATCTCTTTCTTCATGTTCATCCTGAGACATAACTAACAGTTCTTTTTTTCTCCACTTCAAGATTTCAGTCTTCTGCTTTTTAAACTTTTTAGTATGACTATAACTACTTTTAGAAGGCTGAAACTTACTTCTTACATGACTTTCAACTTCCCCAGCAGTATCATTTGGTAAAATATCATTATCATTATTTAAAACATTGCCATTCCTTTCTTCTTTGCCACTAGCCTCTGCAATTTCTGGGGGAACAACAACAATATCAGTTTCATTCTGGTCATTATTAACATTATCATCATCTGATCTTCATCAAAAAATCTTTGAAGGGCTTCTTCTAATGTAAGACACCTCATTCTAGGCATTTTTAAACAACCAGAACATGAAACAGAACATCGAAAGGAATGAGTGCAAAAGGAGATTGACTACCCATTTCCTGCTGACGTTGGGTCGCAACACCTGTTTTCCCTTCTCTCCCAACACAAATATAAACAACTGACTGATGTTCTGATAAACAGTGACCTTGACTAAAAATAGATCACTCATAAAGACTGCAATTCTTTCGTTAAATATTTTCAGCAAAAATACCTGGTCGAAAATTTTGCTTAAAGTATGAGATTAATTATTATAAACAAAATGATTGTTGAAGGCAAATATTTTTTTACAGAAATAATCTTCATAATATTTCCTACACAAAATCATCTGCTGGTATAAAATATCTTAGGTAGTTATATTTATATACGCATTTATTTTGACCGTTGCGTCAACGCAACACCAGCGGGTAATCGGTTAAACAATACAAAATTATTACTAAAAAATAGGAAATAGGATGAAAATATGATGATGATTATTCAAAAATCACTATTTTTGCTGAAAATGTTTTCGAAACTTCAGTAGACATTCCATACTAAAAATTCCTGATTTTTAAAAAGCAGAATTTGACTTGCAGTGCATATCTACATAAAGGTTATGATAACATAATGAAAATAATTTGATTAATAAAGGCAAAACTTTCAAATCAGGATGACTTAATTATTTTATCACTTTTAAACTAATATTAAATAGAGGTTTAAAATAAAACCCAATTTATCTCACCTTTGGCCGCCACTTAATTCATTCAAAGATTCCTTCCAAACATCTCCAAAAGCAACTTTAAATTCTAAGCCATCCAATACTGTTTGTCCAGACTGTGGCACAAGTTTTGCATTAGTACCAGGCAAAAGAGTTGTGAAAATGGACCCAAAATCCTATGAAATAACAAATATGATAAAATGCATATATTCTTAAAACTTCCGAATTCTCATCATGTATTTCTAATATTAAATGCTACATCTGTGTTATGACTCACAGATTAGATGATTTTTGAAAATCTTATAAGATTGGAATGAATTATGAATTTATGAATAAATTTTAATGGTATCATTGCTAGGAAGAAATGTCTCCTTTTCTCATAAAACATGAAGAAAATTAACTAATTTTAAGTAAATATTGTTACGAAATGTCCAGGCCCAGTGAGATAGCTTCTCCGCAAAGCAGTTTTTATGTTGCCATAAAATGGCAAGGAATGCAGGGTTGTCATATGTGGCAAGAAATCGCCCATTTGGAGACAAAATTGGCGAAAAACCATGGATGTATGGAGAACCTTCTGGAACGAATTCTTACCAGTTCAGCTTAGAATGTTCAAGAACACCAGTCAAAAGTTATATAAACCTTGCTGGTCTTCAGTCAGTCAGTGGTGTCTCGTCTAGCAAGTCAATCGTGTTGATGGCCAGGCAGAGAGTGCCGAGTGGGTCGTCGAGTACACCGAAAGAGTCTCGTAGTGTTTCGCGGGTAGTGCATTGTCGAGAGAGCGTGTTGAGCTCCGGGAACGACTGAACCGAAGAGTCGGGAGCTGTGCTCTGTGTGTCGCCAAGTGCATCGCGAGTTGTAGCTTGGAGAGTCTCGAGAGTGCGTGGAGTTCCGAGAATGACCAAGCAGAGTCGGAAGCTGTACTCAAGTGCTTTGCAGTGAAGCTGTCTCCACCGTGACAGCCTGATAACCTGGAGGCTGTGTTGCTGATCGTGTCAGCGTGTTTATAGTAGTTCATCGATGACTATAAAAACGTGTTTTGTAGCTGTCCTGACAATACTGGCCAATAAAGTGTGTTTCGATACTTCATCAAGTACTATTGTCATTATTCACTCCAAATCCTCATGAACCCCATACGAACGTGAAGGGAGAAAATAAGGTAACAACTAGTGTCAGAAGAAAAATGCAACAATTGGTGTCAGAATTGGGATTTGTGAGTGAATGCTAGTAACCCGCCTGCAGAGGAAAGCCATGGTGGAGGAGATGAAGACTTTGATGAACATTTTAGCCGAGATAAAAGCCAGATATTATGAGATAAAAGCTGGATATACAGAGATGACAGCTGAGATCAAAGCCGGACTGAAAGAGAAGAAAGCTGGACTGGA
Organism: Stegodyphus dumicola; assembly: GCF_044657685.1. Classification (NCBI taxonomy): domain Eukaryota; kingdom Metazoa; phylum Arthropoda; class Arachnida; order Araneae; family Eresidae; genus Stegodyphus; species Stegodyphus dumicola. Next base: position 25,021,549 of record NC_140777.1, read on the forward strand.
AGAGCAGAAAACCCGATGAGAAGAAATAAATGTCGGCCAAGAAAAGGTGCAAGAGCAGCTCCAACAGGTGAAGTGGAGCTTACAGAAGAAACTGGGGCCGTAAAAGATGATGTGGAAATGAGAGAAGTGGCATCTGAAGAAACAAAGGATGAAGAAATGAAAGAAGTAGCTAATGAACTGCCTGAGAAAGATCAAGAAATGATGGATGAAATAGCTAACGGTATTAAAGGAAAAGAACAAAAACATGAAGAAATAAAAGATAGGAAAGAAACTTTTGATTCTCAAGTGCTTGAAGTGGAAGAAAATGAAAATGCAACTGTTAAGTTCGTCAAAACTGATAGTGAATTTACGAAGTCACAGTTAGCAAGTATTGAACCATCTGAAAGTGCATGTGATGCAGAGATGGGAGAAGATGATGTACAACTTACGCAGAGTGCTCCAGTATTGCAAGAAAATTCGCCCACTTCGCAAACTATGTGTGCGTCTCATAGTGCAGGTTTTACAGACAAGGACTTGATTCTAAACCCGGATACTTCTGCTCGTAAAGGATTGGATTCTATTCGCGACCCTGGTGCAAACATAGGAACTGGTTTCCAGGAAACGGAGGAAAATAAGCATGTATCAATTGCTAAATATACCGAGGTGAACTGTATGCTTGCTGAGAATGAACTACAGAGTGGTGAATAAACTGTTTCAGATCTTCCTCTGGATGAAAAGTCTGAAAAGACTATATCTTCAGACTGTGATATGCAAAATGCATCCGAGAACTGCAGTGCAAAAGTACTTGACCCTGGTATAAATTAATGAAAAGACCGAGACTGAAATTTCTTCTTAATTTTAATTTGTATAATTTAAAATTGTTATGTGTTTAATTTGTCTGTATAACTTGTACATAGTGTAAATGCTTGTTTCTTTAGTTACGTTATTTGTTTGTTTTATTACGTTTTGTTTGGATCGAATTAGGCTTCTGACCAAGGGTTGTACTGCCCGGGACATGCAGTCCTTGGGAGGGGGCAGTGTTACGAAATGTCCAGGCGCTGTGAGATAGCTTCCCAGCAAAGCAGTTTTAGGGTTGCCATAAAATGGCAAGGGAAGGCAGGGTTGCCATATTTGACAAGAAATCACCCATTTGGTGACAAAATTGGCGATATGCCATGAATGGATGGAAAATCTTCTGGAACAAATTCTTACCAGTTTAGCCCAGAATGTTCAAGAGCACCAGTCAAAAGCTATATAAACCCTGCTGGTCCGCAGTCAGTCAGTGGTGTCTCGTCTAGCGAGTCAATCGAGTTGACAGCCAGGCAGCGAGTACCAATTCGGTCGAGTGCACCGAAAGAGTCTCGTAATGTATTGCGGTTAGTGCATTGTCGACAGAGCGTGTTGAGCTCCGGGAACGACTGAACCGAAGAGTCGGGAGAGCTGTGCTCTGTATGTTGTCGAGTGCATCGCTAGTTGTAGCGTGGAGAGTCTCGAGAGTACGTGGAGTTCCAAGAACGACCAAGCAGAGTCGGGAGCTGTACTCTAGTGCTTTGCCATGAAGCTGTCTCCACCGTGATAGCCTGATAACCTGGACGCTGTGTCGCTGATCACGTCAGCATATTTATAGTAGTTCATTGACGACAGTAAATACGTGTTTTGGAGCTGTCCTGACAATACTGGCCAATAAAGTGTGTTTCGATACTTCATCAAGTAGTATTGTCATTATTCACTCCAAATCCTCACGAACCACGTACGAACGTGAAGGAAGAAAATAACGTAACAACTGGTGTCAGAAGAAAAACACAACAATATATTAAAATAACCTCTTAAATAGAAAAAATTTAATGCATATGATAACCTTCTACTTTTAAAATAAAAATATAAGTGACCTTACCTTGTTGACTTGTTCACAAGCATCTCGAAGCGAAACTCTTTTCCGCTCATCAAGTTCTCTGATGAAATCTTCAATTACTTTCTTGTCTTGTAACACAACTTCTTTTTTCTTCATAAGATTTTCAAACTGTAATGATGGTAAACATTAAACACTTAGTTTATTCATGTAATTTTTTATGTTATTTGTGTATCTATTTTTATTATATTTCTTTTTCCCTCTTAAATGAAATTTTCTGTTGAGATGACATTTAATTACATAATTTATCCCTTAAACTTATGATGTACCTCATTTTGGCATTATACTATCATCAGCTTTAAATATTTCTTTTGCTTCTTTTAAATTCAAATCAGATATAGTCCTTTTCCATAGCAATTTTGAATTAATTTCAGTTTTATAAAATGAGAATGAACTTTAAATTTATATGTATAAAAAATTTTAATATCTAGAGAAAAGTTATATAGAACAAAATTGAATTTTTATTTAAAGCTGCCCTCTTTAAGCAGAAGTCTACTTTATAGTTATAGAAAATTTAGCATATAAAATTCTTTAATAACACAGATTTTATTTACTTTTGAAGTTTTAATCTTCTATGATAAAGAAGAACTTCTTTATCATAGAAGTTCTATGATAAAGAAGAATGATCTACCTTGTGGTGTAGTGTTAATGCTTCAACGGTGTGGTGTTGAACTCCAGTGAAAATGCTAATGTTAGAACACAAAATGAAAATTTTATTTCATGCCCAAAAAATGGTTACATACCATCAACAACAGAAAAAACCTAAATCTTTTTCTTAAAATCAAATTTTATACATTTTACGTGAGAGAGCAATACGTGGCTCTCAAGCTTGCGTTTTTAGCATTGCCAGCAATTTAATTATTTTAATAACAACTATTGAAAACGTATTTGGAAGCTAAATAATAATAATTTTCCTCTTATGCTCACGAGACATCCTTGTCCATATTAATCTTCAGTTTCTTCTTCCTTTATGCGACCTTATCACAGCCTGATATTCATATACCAAAGTCCTGGATTTTTTTTTAATAATGTTTTTTTGCCCATTTTTTTATATTGGATCCTACATTTTTTTTAAACCTCTGGAATACTAAGACAAATCTAACATCAAGCAAAAAAAATTCCCAATATCACAAAACTGAAGTTTTCTTGCAGTTTTAACAATGTTCAAACTCAAATTCAGTGTTCGTGTCCAAAATGTTATGTCAACATTTAAACAAATTGCAGAATGAAATCAAAAGGAAGAGGTGAAGGATCATCTTCATCAAGTCAATAAAAAATTCTTGTTTATAGTATATAGCAGGGTTGGCCAAACTTCATGTCAGGAAGAGCCACACGTTTGAATACGGAAATGTTCGAGAGCCGTATCTATATTTTCTAAAAGCCACAAGTTCATATTTATATCTTTATACAAGTAGTGGAGGAGGTTTTAAATAAAAAGAAATCCTTGATAACTTTGTACAATATTTCAAATTTATTTCTAAAATAATAGCAAAATACATGAAAATCAATATATTCTGAAAGCAAAAATATCAAAAAAGGGAAGAAAAAGAAAAAAATTAATAACTGTCAAAACCATATAATCTGGTTTCACAATTCACTACTTACGGGAATGCTAGTGCAATTATTTATAATTTTTATAAGCTGAACAATATGAAAAAATGAACAAAACAGAAATGAACATGCAGGCGTGCATATACAATGTTTCGGCAAAACATTTAATTGGTTATAAAGATCACTCACTATATCCCTTCAACTGGACTAGCCTTAATTGATTTTGTATCGATAAGGCAAGCTTCAGACCACTTTGTGAAAATACTAACAACCAATGATCAGCAACTCCTAAGCTTCAGTTTCCTTGGAAATATTTTACTCACTCTTTCGGGTATCATGTTTTCAAGATTACCTTATGTTCAGCTGTTTTCATCTGAAGAAAGAGATCCATACCACTTAAAAAAGGGCTTAGTAACAGATCCTATTCATATTGTTTCCCAAATTTAACCTGTGCAATCATTTATCTATGGCTCATTTAAAAAATGAAAGGTAGCCATAATGTAATACCGACATAAGTACATATCTACTCCCTAAAACTGGTTACAAAACTCGGTACTTTTCTGTTTTGCCAGCACAGGCGATAAAGTCGCCAATAATGGTGCAACCAATGCCAAACAGAATATCCTTGCTGATAACCTTTTACACCTCATTTTCAAAACAAGTTGCAGCCATTTCTTATCAGATTGATACTTTCAATACTGGCATACAATTATGTATAATTTTATGACCCAAGGCCATTTGCAGTAATTAAGTTAATTAGAACACCGCTCACCCGGAAATATAGAAAAGGCAAAGTCAAGGGTTAAATTCATCAATTCTAATGAGAATGCCCTAGCGAAGTAAAGCACTGTGGTTTTACATAACTTCTGAGTAAGCTATTCATACGAATTAAAATAATTTTTGCATTTAAACTTGTATTCCAAATTAAGATCTAACTTGAAATTAATGTAGATAATTACTGAGAGAATTAGATTTTTGTAGCGTAGTTTACGTGAGATGAGATAACTTGAGGTCACGTGATATGAAGCAGCGAATCAGGATGTTGTATCATGAAAGCATAGTAAATTCTTGAATTAATGTCTTTTTACAAATTTATTGTCTTTCTTTATTGGTTTTTTTACAAACTTTTAAATGATATTAAAATGTTTATGCCTTCAAAATAAAAATTTCTTAGAACTAACATTTGTTAACATTTTTTATGTGTTGTTAACATTGTTGTTTGTTAAAATTTTTTTATGTATGTTGTCGCCAATACAGTCTGCTTGTCGAGATTTGCGCCGGTGAAACAGAAAAGTACCGAAAACTCTTAACTTCTTCTTTTTAACACAAACCAACTTGGGAATAGTTAACAGAAAATTTTAAGAAACTTCCATACCTTTCACTCTGGATTAGAGTTTTCAGAAACACAATGTCCCACACCTGCTTTTAAAATGAAATCTAAGAACAATTAAAATATACTAAAAATGAGTCAAAAATTGCATAATTACTTGTTCTTCAACAGATGATAACATGTTCTGTGCTCGCATATTGACACACTTGTGTAATTTTTCTTTTGTTTGTTCCAGTTTTTTCAGTCGTTCACTCAGCCCTCTCAAATCAAAATTCTGAAAGTCAAATTCTGAATTCGGGACACCAAAATATTTCTTCTGTCCTTCAATCCACTTATGTTTTTCCAAGAGATGTTTAAGCTGAAGAAAAATATAACAAGCTTTTCAAACAGTAGGAATAAATAAACTCAAATAACAGGAATGTTTCAAATATATATAGAAATTATTTATGATGGTCACCATTTACTTTGCTTCAAAATATGGAACATATTTTGCTTATAGCAGTGAAAGATAGATTTTATTTTTTTAAAGCTATTTCACAAATTTATGGTCCCAGCACACAACAGGATTTTTACTCAATAACAGAAATAAAATTAATCTGTTTAGATAATTATTTCATGAAACTTAATTTGTTGATAATTTCATATGTTTAACTACAAAAAATGCAGCAATTATTTTAATTATAACATAAAATGCTGTCATTCTTACACATAGCAGCATTCAAGCAACTCAGCATGCATCTAAGTTCTAATTGTAGTTTTGTAACTATGGTGCAGCTCAGCCCATTTCACAAAAGCTCTCTTTCTCTTTATTAATTAAAACTTTAAAAAATTATAAAAAATCTGAAAGCATTCAGATTTTGTATTACACCTACTGAAGATTTTTTTTAACATTTTGTGTTACCTTTATTTATTAAATAACATGTTCTTCGCACTTAAACCATAAAATTCAATTCAGCAGCAATATCACAAAATATTTAAAAAGAGCATATCTTTATAATTTCTGACACACAGTCTCGTGCAGTTGCAACAATCTGAAAAGTGAAAGGCCGTTTTATAGTGAACGATGCAAAATGCCAAAACGAAATTCTAGGCACATTTCCCTTTGGGCTAAAAAAATGCAATTAGCATATCCATCCACCATATCCAAATAACCTTCGACCTATTTACTGTGTAAAAATCATTACACATTTTGGACCAGGAAACATGAAAAACCCTTGCTAGAATTTTGAACCACAAATCTTCCAGTTGCTAGCTGGATGTACTAACCACTTTCAGCATGAAAAGGTACAACATATACCTTAATTTTCCCTCATTTAAATGGCAATAGGGGGAGATTCATAACACTTAGTCGATCAGACTCAGATAATGATGAATTATTATGCACAACTTTTAAATTTTGGTGATACCATAACAATCAATAAATGTCTTTGGAATATGAAAAATCAACTGTGCTTATGCTAGGATACAGACGATGGATCTTCCATTCGCCAGCTAGGTATGTTAACCATTTACACCATACATAGGCGAAAGCAGTAATTTCTTCCAACTATTGATATATAAGTGCACATACATGATATGTTGCACAAAAATGTCTTATGAAAAAGCAGGAATGCACAATAAAAAATTATCTTTAAATGATTTGAAGAATACAGCAAAATAGCATCACTGTTTTTAATTGATTTTGCAATGTAAAATCTTTTGAGAAGGGAGAAAACATATTTAATGTAAATAATTCTTATATATATAAAACAAATTAAAAACTGGGCTTAAAAGAGTACACAGTAATATAATATTAAAATTATACAGCGATCTAACAGAAAAAGGGATAAACATTTTTCTTAAAATAGCAGCACAAGTACATGATATGCAACACAAAATAGCAATACAGATTAATCATATATATAAAATGGAAAGTTATCGTTTTGTAAATTTTAACTTGAAAAATTGTTTTCTCAGAGAGCTAATTAAAGCACAAATTCTTAAAACCAAAAGATTTTAATGTATACGAAATACTGAAATACAGCATCACCGGGCCACACTATAAAGACAGCAATTTTAATTTCTGTTTTATTGTTAATTATTTTCGTGGTGGCATTTACTTCAAAATAAACTGTGTGATCAAAACAATTTTAATGTGCAAACGAAAATAATTAAAAAAAATCATTATGTATTTAAAAATTTTAAAGTTTTATTTTAAAAATTGTTTTAGCTAATGCATAATCATTTACGCTTATCTATTTTTTCATTGTTTTTATAGTCTCCTCATATGCTGAGGGAGTAATAACATTCCTTCAAGGTTTTAATCATCAATACATCATACTTATTCTAAATACCATATCTAGACAAAACTAATAAGATTTAATTTTCAAAAAATAACAAAAACATTACATTACAAATGCAAGGCAACTTTGTATATTAGAAAAGATACCTTCTGTTGGGCATCCACAGCTTTATCACCACAATTTTTAATGTCATGTTCCAGCTGTTGCATTTGCAGTTCAGCTTGAGATATTTGTTTCATCATAGACTCTTTTTCTTTAGTTATTTTGCTTATTTCACTACTGTGTGATTTCATAACTGCTTTTTGAGTTTTGACTTGCTCAGTAATCAATGATACAGATTCCTGAAAAAATAATGAATTATTATTAATACAGTATAATGATACGATACAAATTTTCAGTTAAATCTCAATTATCTAAAACAGTGATCTACAAACTCTTTTGATTGTGAACTCATAAGACAAAAATAATTATAAGTTGTACCCCATATAATACCACTTATAAAAATGGGGTACAACTTATAACAATATACAGTGGTTCACATTTATTTTTGCTCCTTTGCATTTTTCAGCTTTCTTTGTAAATATGAGTTATTAAATATTAGTAAAATGACTTTATTATTTTTTTACATATACTATTGATTTTGTATTCGAAAATCTGCTTGTTTTTAAAAAAAGTTATTAAAAATATTTTTGGTAAAAAAAATTATTTAAAAAGGTTCTGAAAATGAACTTAACATAAGTATTCAGACACTTTGATTTAACAGTTTATATTTAATAAAAACATGAAAATATGAGATATTCAATATTTTGTTGGATATTCTTTAGCTAAATTTACACTTTTCATGTACTCTGGCAATAATTCAATTAGTCTTTTTGTGTAAGAATGTTCCATTAAAATAAATAAAAGCCATTCTTACATAAGAATGGCTTTTATTAGTTTTCAAAGGAATATCACGTTCCTTTAATCTTTTCTCCAATTCACTTCATACATGATCCAAAGGATTAAAGTCCAAGAATATGGAGAAGTTTTGATAACTTCTACAAATAATCAGGGCTGTGGAGTCAGAAGGGAAAAATGACTGACTCCGACTCCTGGAATTTTAAAGACTTCGACTCCCTCATATATATATATATATATATATATGTGTGTGTGTAAACATATACACATGGTTTGCAGCTTATTTTTTTAATATAAAAGAAGTAATAGATGCTACAAAAAAAAAAAAAATGCTGGCATGGCAATTATTTATATTAGTTAGCATTTATTATGAAATGGAAAAACTGGCATTAGTTATTTCTAAGAAACAGTATAGCTACAGCACGACTTTCTTTGTTGGAGGGCCATAATAGATCCAATTTGATAAACTTCAGAGCTGAGGAGATTCTTTCCACACTAACTTAAGTAGGAGGAAGAGCTGTTACTGTTAGGTCTACTTCTTTTAACTTTTCAGGATAGAATTTTTATAAGTTCTAAAAGAGGTGCCTTGCAAGCACAATCATATTTCTCTAGTTCTTCAAAGGCCGTGTAGAAATCTTGTTTGTATTTTTTCATTTTTATATCTAAAGGCTCTTGGTTCTTCATTTTCATTCGCTTTGCCTTAGCCTTTTCAATATTATCCAAAAATATTTCTCAAAATCTAATTCATCTTTGGAAGAGGATGATAGAGGCTCAACTGCAATGTCTGCAGTTTGACTGTCCTGATTCGAATTCTCCAGTTGTTCTGAGAATAATTTCATTCTTAATGAAAGTTCATAGATGGCTGTCTTTGTATTTTTAATTTGTTCATCATCGAAGAAAATATGGTGTTTTGGATCTACATATACTGAACCCAGCAAGATCTCATTGTCTAGCAAAATAGTTTATCTTTTCTTCATTGAAGAAATGATTCCTTCTGCAATAAAACCTCCATTTCAGAAAAAACAAACATCACATTCTTCCATTCTTGCATCCTGTCAATTCTTCCGATTGCCGCTTTTTTGTGGCTATATACGATGTAGAAAGAAGAGTTTCCAATTCTGCAAGATCATTCCATAGTCTTTCTGTTAGTGAAACATTAGGGTTATCTATATCTTCTAAAAAAGTTCTTAATTATTACAACCTCTTTATCATCAAATATGTACTTCCTTATCATGTTGCTTGATCAATAGCTGCTCCTTTTCCTGCTCGCTTCCTAAGAATGGCATCAATTTTGGGAGTTCTTGCTGCTATTGCTGCTTACCTAAATTTACCAGTGAGATTTGTAACTAAATGAATCAGTTTAATCACTAATGGCAAATATCGCATCTATCTTCTTCCTTTTTTATATTTATTTATTAATATGTCAATAAAATAGAAACTATTTATTAATGTTTATAGTCCATATATAAAAATAATAACTCAGCTTGTCATTGATTTTTTTTCAATTCATTTTAATTTCATTTCAAATTCAAACTGTCCAACAAAAACCGGAGTAGGAGTCGACCTGTTTTTAGCGACTCCAGCTCCACAGCACTGAAAATAACCACAAGTGAACATTTAGGGCAGTATAATAAAGATCGTTATTCTGATAGAACTTGAATGTATTTTGAATTCCAAGTTTTCTTGCAGATGCTTTTAGGTTTTCATTTAAAAAATTTAAATATTTATACTAATCCATATTATTTTTTTACATACAGTAGATTTCTTATTTCAAAGGCAACAATGCCCAAATTATTACGCCTCTACCACTAAACATAATATTAAGCAACATGTTTTTCAAATTCAGTTCTTAATAAAGATTTTGACACATATTAATTAGTCTATTGCACAAAAATATATCAAACCTTTTAACTTTTTGACTTTTCTGAAAACATAACATTATTCCAGTATGAATAAAACTTTGTTTACTATAGATTTTTTTTAACACTTTCCTCGTTTCTTGCTGACGAAAATTTTCCATCTTGCTGATCACCCACTGTATCCCATTTTATCATATAAAACATAATTAAATGCTTTATATCAAGTATTTTTGGATGTTTTCAACACTTTTACCACCTTTAAAAAGATAACTTATTATATTTTTAACAGATCTAGTCATTAATTTGAAACATCTTACCATGTTCATTTCAGATATAACTGTTAATCAGATCACTTTTAATATATTGTGTTAAACAAGTAAAAATTTCTAAATGCAGAAGATAAACATTGTGATGAATTTTCATTTAAAACAAAAAAATTATAACAAGAAATATTGTCTACCAAAAACTTTTGAATAAAATTTATAGTTTTTAAATACTTGTGTGAGTTACTGATTAACACTTTTTTGAATAAATTTTTCATTACAAGGAATATTTTTTATATTTATTTTACAACAAGCATGGCTTAAAATAAATAAAAAACAATAATATATTAGAAAAAAAATTGAAGTCTCTGTCTGAATATTTAGTATAAGATCTATATAAATAAATTTCAAAAATACAAGTGTCTGAAAATAAATGCGAGCCACTGTAATATAATACCTTCTTTAAAGCGCATGTACATGAAGAACATAGTTTCTTCTTGAATATTCAGAGGTAGCTTCCCTCCAAAGTATTGCTTCCCATAAGTTTTTCTGATATCCTCCCCCCCCCAAAAAAAAAATTAAAGTAGGTGTGTTTATGATGTTAAGCTACCCCCCCCAAACATTGGTGCAACCAGACACATTGACCAATGACAGAACCTCATACTCACCGTCACGCACAATCATGCACTCACAGGTGATTGTGGCCTGCTTCTTTTGCACACCACCAAATATCACTCTGCATACTCACTCATTCTTTGCTGATCCCAGATCTAACGAAAAATACATGAAATCTTTTAGTCTTAGTTCAACTAGACCTTTAGAACCCTTAGAAAATAACACAGAGTCTTGTTGTTGTTGCTCATGATCACTTATGACATAGTTACGAAAGTCTACGAAATTCGTGATTATGCCTGTCATTGGCAACAGCTTTGAGAAACCAACAGGTGGCAGTGCGATTTGGCTCAGTTCTGCCCCCAATTTTGATGAAGAGCATCTCCGGGGGATGGATCCGAGGGTCTCCCAACCCTCTCCTCTTCCACCAAACCACACGAGAGAACTTTCGGACTTTATTAATATTTAGAGTGTCGCCATGCTGCACCGACACTATACATTTACAAACACGTATGCCTTCTCTGGGATTCGAACATGGGCCCTTCGGCAGGGCAGTCAGCGATGCTAACCACTATACCGGTTGGACGGCACACACAGTCTTAGCTCAACTAAACCATTTTTGCTTGCAAACTATTTTGTACAATTACACTATATTACATATTTGTAACATTATTTTACAGTTGTCATTTATAGGTGGGTCTATCAAGTTATCCTACAGAACAACCTCTATTGAATATGCTATGAAGGGTAACTTGATAATATATATATTCACATAAATGCTATGATCAAGTATTATAAACAATATTGAGAAAAAAATGGTAAAGAGATCATGGATTTCAGTTTTAAAGAATTTTTAGAGGCATGAGAAAATGTTCTGCTCATGGAGATAATATTAAATTAGCTATTTTTAGAAAATAACATGATTTCAGGACTGTTAATAAATATAAATGATGGAAAAAACTTTAAATAATAATAATTTAGAAATAAAAAAGCTAAAAAATTACATAAAAAACAAAAATAAATAAAAGGAAAATTATATGTAAAAGAAAAATATCATTCACTATAGATAAAATGAAGATCAAACAACTGTGAAATCCTGCAGTACTAAAATATTTAAATACAGTATCCCTAATTAAAATTATTCATATCAGTTTAAATCAATAATAATAAAGTAAAAATAATGTGTAGTACTACAAATAACAAAGATGCATATTTTTTATTGCACTGAAAAACAAATTTTAAATATTCTGATGAGTCTGAATTTCTTCTTGAATTTAGTACAATTAAAACACTGGGATTAAAAAATTTTTCTTGGATTTAGTACAATTAAAACATATTTTAATTACAATGCTTTTTACAATTTATTTATTTAAGTTTTATTATTTATTAGCACATATTATCCATATCATATGCTCAATAATATGTTATAACAATGTTCAATGATTATTAAAAAGTTTCACTAATAATAATGTGACAACTTTAATATCACTAATTCATGATAAAATTTATACAGATTATGTTTGTAGAAAAACGGCTATTATTATTAGTTACATACATTTCATATTAAAGTTATTTTTGCTCTATCTGCATGAAAAATACAGCTTTCGCATTCATTTGCTCTGAATAATGTTTTAAATTAGATTAGAAATGTATAAATATGAAATGTTGCATAATGCAAATGACATATATCTGACAAATTTTCAGTCAGGGTAAAAAATACCTTTATTTGCTTTCGCTCTACTTCACATTCTTCCAACTGTTTTTCCCATTCTGCAATTACTTTACTACTAGCTTCTATCTGTTCTTCATATGCTGGAAGTCCTTCAATGATGCCTTCAATTTCAAGCTTTAGGCCATTTACTTCCTAGATTTAAAAAAAAAAAAAAAAAAAAAAAAAAAAAAAAAAAAACACCCACTATGGAGATAACGTATATATAAAACAAAATGAAGTATAAAATTCTAAAACTGCTTAACACTTCTTTATTCATAACACTGCAATGAGCAGTGCATGAATGTAATACAACAAATTAATGAATTTGGAACAGATAAAACAGCTAAAAATAAATATAAAATTACCATATAATATAATTCAGAAACAGCAAAACATATTAATCCCTTTCTGTGAATGTTTATGCCAATAAAATTTATTCTTATGTTAATAAACTTTGACACTTGTTCATTTCCTTAACACAACTACTATTAGATAACTTTAACTTCAATTATTAAAATATTTTCACTAATCATTAAAAACTATTTCTAATACATTTTGGTACCAGTCATGAAAGAATACCAGAATCTTTCATAATCAAATTATTAGAATTATTTTCTGGTGTAAAGGAAACAGAATGAAATTCACCAGAAGACTTTGTTATTCAATATTAATGAAAGTTTGTGTCATAGCTTATAGTACCAAATTGCTAAATTGTAAAATGAACATATGCAATATAACTGCTCTTAAAAATTAGAAAATTTGGCCAACTATGAAAATTTAATTGACATCAGCTAATGGAAGTTTATATTATTGCATTTGAAGTTTATTCCTCTCCATAAGGTAATAAACTGCCTATTTCTCTAAGCTCTTTATATGGTTGCTTAACAAAACAACTCTGCACACAAACACTTTAAATTACAAGAAAACACACAAGCAACAATTATGGCTTAAATAAAGGTTAAGCACTTCACGGAAGGAAGAAATGCCCCATTTGTTCGTTATTATGTAATTTCATATCTCGTAAGTTATATGTAACAACAACAGTGATTCACTGCATATAGTATCCTATGAATAGTTCTGAATTCAGAACCTGAGCTTATCAAGGTATAAAAAAAGGTTATCAAGGTATTTAAAAATTGATTCGACACAGAAACAGGAAGGGTACATATTCATATCAGACAAAATTTGCCCAGAGCAGGGGTTCTCCACTGGTGGTACGCAAGAGAAAAATAGGTGGTATGCAAGGAAGCAAAGTATTTTTAACCATTAAATTCAAAAATTAAAACCCCCAACATCATGATTGAGTTTTTTTCTCTAACACTTGTAAATTTATGTGATCTGAGCTTTTTTCAAAAGTGGTGGTACTAAAGGTTTTAAATTTTTGTTTAGACAGTACGTTTTGGTCAAAAGGTTAAGAACCGCTGGCCTAGAGTATATACTGAAAATGACACCCTTCCAACTCAATCAATGTATTATCTATATATTTCACGTCCCAAAGAACCCTTAAAAACCTTTCTGATTAGTAGATGTTATATTCATTTTCAGCTTTAACAATGTATATTTTATGTACATAATCAGTTTTAAGCATCTTCACAAGCACAATTCCTCATGTGGCTGTAAACAGATACCATATAACAGCGGGAATGATTAGATACAATTTGAGGGTTATGGGGGAAAAAAAACCTGCTCTAGTAAGTTTACTGTGAAATCTTCTGCATGACATGTCACACCACCTTGTTATTCCCAAAAACTGATGCTCATCCTCTTGCAATAAAGAAATAAATATCTAGACAGTATTTTGATAGGTCTCTGTGTTCATCGCTGTTTCAAAGAACAGAGCCAATTTATTCTTCGCCTTGATGTTGCATACCAGACACCAAGTTTTGCAAGCTTTTAAATGAAAGCTAATAAAGAAATAATTAAGTACAGTGAATTTTTTTTAACCTTGAATAAGAAATATTTAATTTTAATCCTTGGAATCCATTGTTAATTTTTACTAATTTCTTCTGTTACTTTAAAAAATATTATCATATATATGAAAACATAAAGGCAATATAAAATGAAATATATTTTCCACCCCCAAAAGTATGGATTGAACTTGTGCAGCTCTGCAATCCATTCTATCTGCAGACGGACATAAGATTTTTTTATGAAATAAATGTCATTGTTTAAATAATTATTTATATTTCTGAAATTTTTGCAGGTATTTATGAATTGAAGTAGAAGTGAAGTAGTATGGTTATTTTTTATTGCACCCACATGATTACCTCACTATTTCCAATTAAATAAAAAAACACATATTAGGAAACTCGTTCTTAAAATATAAAATATTTTCAAATATAAGAAAGCATACTGTAAAGACATAAGAATGTTATAAGAATTTTTGTTTTCTACACGCACATAAGCAGTTAGACTTTTTATGTGGTTCTGGGTGTGTGGGAGGAGACATGACAATGTTCAGAAATGTTCTTTTCAGCCAAGCCTTACCCTATGAGAAGCACACATTCCACTGTGCTGCAAGCACAAATGGGTCAGATTTAGCCATTCACCAATCATCTGATAATTGAGTTCCTTTTTTTAACAATTTATTTACTGTTTCAGCATATAAGTAAGTTTTAGTTCAGTATCACATCCCCAGTCAAATCCAGTAGAAGATTTCATGGGTTTATCAAAATACTATTATGGACACAGTGCTTAAATTTGGGAGCATCATGATAGCATCACTTAACCCTGCATGTTTGTTGGCATTCAGAACAGAAATGCGCAATTTTAACAAGTTTTCCCCAGTGGAGTTAGTGATGGATAGAAATCTGAGGACACCAGAAGTTCTACTATCTGAGCACTGGACTCAGCCACAAGAACAGGAGAATAGGAAGAAGAGAGTATTTTCTGTGATTCACCTGCCACATATTTTGACGTTTTTTAATCATAAACAACTTCTAGTTATAAAAATAGTTTATAAGTGATGCACAAACACATTACTTTTCTGTAATGCATACACATATATATGGCAAAAAGTGTGCAGGGGTATAAGGGAAAAGCACCAAATGTTGTTACCATGCATGTGTTTGATATCATCAAACACTTGAGAATCTCTTGAGATTTAGCAGTATAGAAAATGGTGGTTATGCAAACGAAATGCAAGGTCTGGTATGACTATAATGTGGTCAAGTATAAATTTAAAGAAGGTGACAGGGTGCTGATCTCAGTTTTCATGTGAACCAATAAACTCGCAAGGCACTGGAAGTGCTCAGGTATCATACAATCAAAGTTATCAGACTAATAATGTCACGAGATTAGAAGAGGATCTCAAGTTCATAACATTAACATGTCGAAATCCTACTATCAAAGTCTTAATGGCTGTAAATCTTCTGATATGGAAAGATCATAAGGGAAAAAAAGGAGATCCGGATTGAGATGTACCATCACTGAGATATCAGATGGAAATATTCGATATTGAGGAAGGTGAGGAGAACAGCGCTTTGGAAAATAGGCTGTTAGAAGCTGAGATAAATCAGCTAAAGACGTTATTAAGACATTATGCCAGTGTTTCCTCTAATAACTCTAGAGCTTTGGAAAATAAGCTGTCAGATGCTGAGATAAATCAGCTAAAGACATTATTAAAGACATTATGCCAGTGTTTTCTCTAATACCTCTAGAGTTATCCCTTTTCTAGAACTTGATCTTGAGTTAATGTCAACAAAACCAGTCAAAGTCAAATTGTATAAGGTCATTTCAAAGGGAAAACAAGTTCCTCAAAAAAGAAATAGAGAATACGCTCAGGCTTAAAGTGATCAAAATAGGCAAATCAGATTATGCTTCACCTATGATCTTAATAGAGTCCCTGAAAGTGATTCGAGACCCAGTGTATATTACTGGAATTTGAACTTCGATTTGGACCTAATTTTTCTTTTTGCCAAATATTGAAAAACACATAGAATAGGTACCTCCACTACCAGGTATATAATAGTACTGTATCTAGCAAAAAGAGATTGGCAAATTCTGTTGAGTGAAAGAAGCTGCATTTGTGAGATCCTTTGGGAGCTATCAGCAAATTTGGATGCCTTTCGGTTTGAAAAATGTACCTTACTTCTTTAGTAAATTGATGAAAGAATTATTGAAGGGATGTGAAAATTTTGCTGTCCTTTATCTCAACAATGTTGCAATTTTTTTAATCGAAATGTGAGGAATATTTGAAGCACATGACTGAGGTTTTAGAGAGATTTTGCTCAGCTCAAGTAAAAATCAACCTAAGCGTAAGTTTGCACAAGATAGCATGCGATATGTCAAGCAGAAAGTTAGGGTCGAATTAGATCTCCATCTGATGCTAAAATGAATTTCAACCACAACTTTCTGAGACCAAGGAAAAAGACCTAAATGTGTGCATTCCTAGGGCTCACCAGCTACTACAACCACTATGCGAAAGATTATTCCAAGATAACACTTTGTTTTCAGAAAGGCTATGAAGGGAGAGATTTCCTGAGATGAAAGATGTGAGAGAAGCACTCGCAGATTTTAAAAGTAAGTTAATGAGTCAACTACTTTTCATGCACCTGATTTTCAGAAAAAATTTGTAATGCAATGGGACACATCAGACATGGCTTTAGAACTTATTTTATCATAACGAACCAATGGTGAAGAGCATACCGTGCTGTATCTTAGTAAAAAATTCAGTTCTGTAGAGAGAAAATATGAATGACTGAATAAGAGTGTGTGGCCATAATATATGCCCTAAAAAAAATCTACGTTTCGCCTTATCGACTCGCCTTTTGTAATCCAAACGGAACTTCAACCTTTCATGTAGCTAAATTCTCCTTCAAGTGCAGATCTGAGGTTATTAAAATGGCCTCTCTATTTCCAACAATTTGATTACAAAACTGAACCCAGACCAGGATGCAAAAATAAAAATGCAGATGCACTTAGCTACATAGAGTTAGTGGCAAATTACCAATAGAATCATGACTAAGAAGTTAGTGAATTAATTGCTTTAGTGAATTTTTTAACACTTTTATTGTATGTAAAATATTCAATATGATAAGTAAATGTGTTAATACAATGTTAAATTCTTAAAGGTAGTTACAATATTGTGAATTCAGTACCTATTGTAAAATGTGTATTGTCTAAAATTTCAAAAGTACCCTATGCAACAAGCTGAATTTAGAAATGTATAAATATAACTTGACTGAAACTCAGAAATTTACCAGATTTTCAGCTTCTAAGTCACAGACAGTTAAAACTGTTAGCTAGCTGGATTAGAAATTTTTTTATTTTTAAATTCTTGCCTCCAGGTTGTTAAGAAAGAGGACTCTAGTGCATTGTATTGTTGTATATGTTTCATTGTGACAAGTGCTTTGCTTAATAATTGATTAAGCCAAACTGTTCTGAAGCTCCCCTTCCATAAAAACTTATCTTGCTGAGGAGATCCTGTAAAGACAGTTTACTTACATGTATTCTACATGCATATAGGCAGTTAGGCTTAGACTTTCCATATGGTTCTAGGGGGGGGGGTAAAAAAAACACATAGTGAATGTTTCTTCTAGCGAAGTCTTCTCCCATGGGAGTTTGCAGATGAATTAATGAATCTAGTGTGCACATTCCATTGCGCTATGATCATAAAAGGAATGCATTCACCAGACAAGAGTGACTTTTTTCACATTTTGAGAAAACAGTTTGCCTTGCAGAAACATTCCTGGGAGCTGTGTAAGACGGACAGTGTGATAATGACATCTCTTTGATTTTGATTGTAAATAGTTTTTCACATGTATTTTAATCCAGAAATAAAGGTTTTTCACGCCTTTAACTCCACAGTCTGGACTTTCGTGACAGTCTGCTATTTTATAATAGATATAGTAAAATATTTGATTGAAAAAAAAGGGGGGAGAAAAGCTTACTCCTTGTGCAGAATTGTACTTCTCTAAGGAAGCTACAGCTTTCTTTTTGCAGTTAGCAACAGCTTTTTCAGCTTCCTTGACTTTAGTTTCTCGTGCAGATTTTGATGAGGTTGACTCTAATTTCTTTATAAGTTTTTCAGCACTTTTTTGTTTCTCTTTACAAGCAGATAAACGAGCATGCTGTTCCTCTGGAAAAAAAAAAAAAAAAAAAAAAAAAAAATTACAGTTAAATAATCCTCTGAACTAGTAGTTATTACAGATTCATTCAAAATGTGTTAATAATTTAAAAGGCTATTCTCTATATTTAGTAGAGTAAAAGCTGAATAATAGGATTCCCTAATTAATTACAAAGCTTCAATGTACCAATGGCTAAATGTATTAAAATAAAATATCTCCAAGAAATTTTACAGAAAATAAACAAAAACAGAAATGAGAAATCTATATATTGAATTTTCCCTGTATACTCTGACTTGGTCTTTGGGTACTGCTAACATGCCTCAAAAACAGTTTTGAAAAGACTGGACTAGTTTATTTTATCTAAGCGAAGTACATATAGCTATCTGCCTAAACTACAACCTTATTTTGACTAACCCCCCTTAAGAGAGGATGGAATCTGAAGATCTCATACCACTTTCCTCTATCTCCAACATCTTGAGAGGTCTTCCAATTCAACAGATTCTGTGTGTCTTACATGCCACAAAGACCTTATAGTAACAAATATTCATGCCCTAGTCAGAATTCAAGCACAAATCCAACAAGGGAATCAGATTGCATTAATCAGCAAACCATTTTGGGCAACAGTTCTAGGCAGAGTAAAATATTACAAGAACTGAAATTTCTAAACAAAATTATGGGGGGAGGATAAATCTCTTTCGCTACAACTACCACATTTTTAAGAAGAAAATAGACGATGAAAAAAACAACCACAGGAATTCTAAATCATTCAATATATTTCTACAGATAAAATAGAACTTAAAAACAAATTTA
Source organism: Stegodyphus dumicola (assembly GCF_044657685.1). NCBI lineage: Eukaryota > Metazoa > Arthropoda > Arachnida > Araneae > Eresidae > Stegodyphus > Stegodyphus dumicola. The sequence continues at coordinate 25,040,820 of NC_140777.1, forward strand.
CAGATGCATTTTATTTGATCAATTAAAATTGGCAAATGATGAGAACAGTGGGCCCATAACACTTAGTTGACATGTCAGTTAGCTAACATGGAATTTAGCGACACAGACACTTAGCCAAAGCAGGTTAAACTGATAGCTGTTTAGCTGACAATATGTATATTTAAATAAAATCATGCGATAATGTTTCAGCAAAATTTGTGTATTTTTATCCAACAGCTATTTAATCTTTCTGTCAATTACAAAATTGTTTCAATTTTTAAGTTCAACTTTCAAGTAGTTTTTCATTTATCAGTAAGATCTGTCCTTTAATTCCTAAAGATCCCATATCTGATTTAAATTCTCGCAGAATTTTACCATATCCTGTCAGTGTGGTTTGACATATATTGGACAAATCAAAACAGCATTGATATTTCTTGTCAGTGAACATGAATTATATGTTCAAAAAGGAGCAATAAAATGCTGATAGCTAAAGAAAGAACTAAAGAAGAAAAATTTTTGTTAACGTAAAAGCACTCAGGAAAGTACAATTTATTAAATAATGAAGTTGTAAGGATAATTTTTGAAAATCAAACGCCAAGATTTTAATTAAGTGTCCTACTGTGATTAACCTTTAACTGCTGAGCGGTCTGAGAGACCGCTGACGATTTTCTAGCCGTCATTTCCACCCCTAAAAACGGAGAATGCCCCTGTCCTTCCTTCTATCTTCCCAAACCCGTCCCACAAGGTCACATATCCCGTTTCACATTTCTAACTTTATTATGGTTTTAGTTACCACGTTTTTTACTTTTTAAGTTGTCTGGGAGACTGCTCACAGCAGATGGGTACCAGTTTTAGTGGATGACAGACGTTAATTATCAGATGATTGTTTTTCATAAAAAGTGACAAATATGACTTCAAATTTTACAAGAAACATCCCGTATATCTCACTCAAAAAGAAATTGAATACCTTGTCAATAATTTTTCTTATGAAGTATCATGTATATTCACAGCAAAAGTAAATCTGAAGTTTCTGCAGATGAATACGATAATTTTTCTAATGATTGTGAACAAAATGATAATTTTTATGGAAAAAATCACTTGGTGCAGCAAAAAAGAACCAAATCAGGCGGTACAAACACCAAAGCATATCATAATCATTCAGGCCCCTGGTCTCATCTTCTAAAAATAGTCTCTGTAGACCTGGTTTGAAGATACTTGGAATTTACTTTTTGATGATAGAGTAATAAACTTAGACGTGAAATGGACGAATGTAAAATTCAACGAGTAAGGAATGAAGTATTCTGATCCAAATAGGTATGAATTGATGGATACTAATGTATCAAAGCCTTCCTTGGACTTTTAATTTATCCTGCAGTATTCAAATCAAATCATGAAGATGTTGATTGTTTATTTGCTACTGAGGTACAGCACGGGAGGTATTTAGATATGTGATACAGTCAAAAGTCGTTAATTCGGACACCCATAATTCGGAATGATCTATAATCCGGACCTCAAAACTAAAAACTTTCTGCGCATAGGTGTTTATGCGTGCGCGTAAGACCTTTTACGACTGCGCATATGAGTGTGTGCAAGTGCAGAATATGTTTTTGCGTGCGCGTTTTATGTATAATGGACGTATAAGCTAAAATTATCTAATTATCTATTTCAGTTAATGTTGATGATTGCGTTGTTCCTTAATTTTCAAATTGGATCCGGCTTATTATTTTTTGCAGACTGTAAGAGCAATTTTATAAAAGTAAGCTTAAACTTTTGATTATATCAAATACAATTTCCGATATATATTTGTTAATATGTAAAGGATCTAAAGCGAAAGTATGTTTTGAAATCCGAAATCTGTTTATCAATTTCACGCTGCTCGGCGGGGGGAACGCTGCAGCGGGCGCGTAATGAATTGGAAGTTGATCTGTCAGCACTATCCTTATCTTCAGGGCAGATGTTTTTATTCTATTTATTTTATTTGGCTTATATACCAAATTAGTATTTCATCTCGATGTGCTCAGTCTTTGATATGATTTAAAACAAGTTCCTCGTCATTATAATTCGCTTCCGATAGCGAAGAAAAAGACAGAGGTTAGTGAAAACGAAAAAATTTCGATTGACAAATTAGTCGGTGTTCTCGACACAGCAATTATAGGACTTGAACAGGGGAACTTTGTAACTGAACAAACTGAATTAATCTGTTTAATAGAATTAAAGAGAAAGTATTATCACATGAAACGAAGCAAAACTTAAACAACTTACATTGAAAGAAATGTTTAATAAAGTAAACAAATAAATACTAAGCTTTTTCTTTTTGCAAATTTTGATACCCTTTAAATCATAATTGTTCTTTATTTCATAAATTACGGTTTCATATTTTTAATTTTAGAATTTCTGCATGCCATTTTACGAGATTTAAACTGATGATCTATAATCCGGAAAAATCGATAATCCGGAATCGCCGAAGTCCCGACGAGTCCGGATTAACGACTTTTGACTGTATAGATATGTGATGTATAAAGTGATATAGATGTGTAATATATAAAGTGAGATTTTTATTTTTGTTGACTCTAAAACAAGAAATCAGCATATGGAAACTGACAAAGCAGTTCCAATATTGGAAATACTTTATGCAATCATAAGAAATTTCCAACACATGTATTCTATTGGAGAATTAGCATGTGTTGATGAGATGCTAGTGAAATTTAGAGGACACAGCAAGCATAAAATGTAAATGCCTACAAATATGGCAAAATATGGATTAAATATTATGTGCCTTTGTGATGCAAGGAATAATTATCTTTATAACGCATATATCAACTGTAGAAAAGATTCTGATGGAGATGGGCTTACTGAAGAAGAAGAAAAATGTAGTAAACCCACACAAGCGGTGCTCCGACTGATTGAACCTTTGAAACATACAAATAGAAAAATTACTGCAGACAAATGGTTTTCTTCAATGGAATTAGAGAATAGCCTAAAAGACAGAAAAAGAATAAAAAGGAGATCCTAAAAGAATTTCAAGCAAATAAGGCAAGAGAAATATCTAGTTTCTTGTACAGATTTACAAATGAAATTACGCTTGTTTCTTATGTTCCCAAGAAAAGAAAAGTGGTAATTTTGATTTCATCAATGCACCATAGCTGTGAAAACGATGGTAATACTTACTAACATTCCTTAAAAATGCATAAAAGTATATATTTTTACATGTTTCTTAAAAGCAGTCTGTGAGACAGCGCTCACAGTAATTATGCAAAAAAAAAATTGTTACAGCAGTTAAAGGTTAACTATAAAAAATTTTTTTATTTCTACTTTTTGAAGAAACAATTCTTGTTCTCTGATGAGAAATTTCAATGCTGTTTCAGCGTGGTCAGTATATATCAAACCACATTAACATGATATGCTAAAATTCCATTAGCATTAAAACCAGAGATGGTTATTTTAAGAATTGAACAAAGAGTTTTAGCGATAGGTGAAAAATGATTTGTATTTAAAAATCACCCAAGAAAGAATCAGTGTTTTTCTAGACAAAACAAATACTGGTCTAAGATGTATTCTTCTGAAAGAAATCCCCCCCCCCATCTAAATGTAGAAATAAGTTGTTCTAGATCTGATAATGAATACAATTCGAACTTAAGGAGAATTCAGCAATTGAAAGATTACACAGTTTTGGATAAATATAGATAAATTTTACTAAAACATTGTTTCATTTGTCTAGATGTATGCATTATGAACAATACATACTGTCGGCTAAATATATGTGACAGCTAAATGTCTTATCAGCAAAGTGTCCACAACTAGAGGATAGTTGATGCTACCAACTGAAATTGCAGAATCCCAGGCTAGTTAATATATAACTTGGTAGCACAAATCTCCTGAGTTCTTGAATTTGTATGACAACCCACGATAAAATGCTGTACTTGTATCACTGTAGGTAGATTGAATTTCAAATACTTACTGAAATGCCAATGTATATACTATGTCATTAATTTCATCCTACTCTATTAAAGGTTTTGTTGATTGATCATGTACGGGCCTTTTTTCATCTCATATATACTTGCTTCATGCCATAAGTTCAAAGGATATTTATTACTTGGAATTCTAACAGCTCAGTTTGTAGATATGTAAAGTAAGTATACTACTAATTATGAAACTACTAGTGGATAAATTCAGTTCAATATAAACCTTGAGATTATTTTCTAAAAATTGCAATTTGACTTTAAATAGTTACAAATATATCATATAAATTTCTTTAATCATTTGTTCATGATTAAATTAGATTATATGTTGAAACATGACGTTTTAAGAAATGATGATTCATATTCACATTGCACATGGATAACACCACAAAAACTCCTATATAACCAGCCCATTCATCAACAGTCAGCAGCAATTTTACCACTTGACTGGTGGTGGTCACATTATTTCATAAATATATACTCAACATTATAAATAAAAGAATAAAAATTAAAAGCTAAAGCAATATTTCACTCAATGGGCTACTTAATAAATACAATGGATTATTTAATTAAAAAAAAGCACATGAGGGCTATTGTGCAGGCAAGCCTCAACATTATTCAGTGTCAGGTGTGCTAACTGCAACCGCTCAAGGACAACACGAAAAAGATTGCAACAACCGGCTTCTCGCTCTTCTCCTGCTGGCGTTCAAGGGTGTAGGACAAGCTTCGGTCTGTCCTCTCCCTGGCCAATGCGATGTGCCATTTTTCCTGCTTCTTTTGGCTGCTTCCTTCGATGCTGTCTGCTATACATGAAAATCTTTTTTGGTGAGATTTTTACATGAAGATACAAGAAAATAATTATTCCTGTTTCCTGTACATCGTTGCAGAAAATAATTTTTCTTCAGATTCTTCCTCCTTTCGAGCACTTTTCGCACGCACGTGTTTGTGAGAGCTGAAATTTCCTGATTTAAAGAAGAAAATGCAGAAATACCATGATTAATCAAGTACGCTTAATGACTGCTTTCAAAATTTGATTATTCCTTTTACGCCAAGACTTTGTTTCGAGCTGATGGAGAAAGATTAATCTCAGTGCAACGTTATTCTGGTGATGCGCATCACTCATGCTTGATGTTCAAATTTATTCGTCTGTCTGGTTGATAATTTTATTTATATTAATGCTTATTTCAATATCAAAGATGAAGAATAAAATATAATTGATTTGGTAACATACAGTTGTCATACTTTGGGGTAAGTACTTTGATTTCATATTTCCATCTAGATCACACATTTTGATCTGCACGTCAGTAAGTATTTATGGGTTATTGCTAGACAACGCGATTTACTAAGTAAGCAATTCATTTTATTTACATTTGTTAATCCTTTAATTCAAAAAATGCCAAGTGACTATTTTGGGTGCTCAAGTAATTTTAATTCACTACACTTAATTCTATTTCATTTTTACATTTAGCACTGAAACACACCATCTAGTATAACAGCTATATCCTTAGCACTATCCGAATTTTGACCAAAAGTTCCCCACAAAAGAATCAGTGTCATTAAAGACAAAACAAATACTGTTCTAAGATGTATTCTTCTGAAAGAAATCCCCCCATCTAAATGTGGAAATAAGTCATTCTAGATCTTTAGCTGAACATTTAAACATCTATTAAAAGACATCAGAAATTACAAGTCAGACAGGTATATAATGAATCCAGTAGTATTAACAATAACCTGGTGCAGTTCAATAAATTAGGTGGTGTACTATTTTTTAATGTATCACAGGCAAAGTCCAATTCTATTATTTCTGGAATTTTGGAAAAAACCTGATTTTTTTTCATAACATTACATTTTAATAAAACAAATTACAATGAGCACACATCAAATTAATACTTCTGAAAATAGCCAGTATTCTAAAAACATAAATAAACATTGGCATTGAACATCACCCATGACAAATCAATGAAGATCAAAACCAACAGGAACTGTTGGTAGTCATCTCAAAAAGACCTCACTACAATTAAATGATTTTTAATAAAACAGATATACATATATATTTGCAGATCATGAAATTTTTACAATACAGTATGTAAGTAAAAAAGTATATTCAGATATGCTTATTAATAAAATTAACTGAACATTTACCTAATGCTTGTTGCAGTTTCTGAAATTCTTCCATTTGCTTATGATAATTACTTTGTTCTATTCTTGATTTCAGCAATTGTAACTCATTTTCCTTCAATTCATGTTGTTCATTTAAAGTATCATACCTGTTAAGGAGAATACAAGTCATATTTCCAACCAGATGCTTTCTACATATGTTAAAAATGACCTTATACATACAAGCATATATGTGTGCATGCGTATGGGTAGCCTAGAGAAATTACTAATTAGTAATAAGTTCATAAAAACAGCAATTAAACTGCGCATTGAAAGCTGCTGTAATTTAGGGATTGGGCAGCTAATGAGCAATTTAATACAAAAATTTATTATTCAAGTGTTATTAAATTATACACCCTTGCTGTTCACAGTTAGTTCAGAAAACAGGCTATAATTTTTACATTTCCCTCCATCAACCTCCAGATGAAGATATTAAGAGAAGTGTAAAAATACTCTTTGATTTCATGATCCTTTGCTTTTTAAGTTCCCCCTCCCATTTATTTGGTTTTCTGCAAAGGTTTAAACACTCCTCCACCTTATCTCCCTTGTCTGAGGTGGTTTCTATATAACATGTTTTAAATCTCCTTACATTATACATACACTCTTTTGCAAAAAAATTGAAGCACCGTGATGGAAGTGGTTGTGTTTGATTAAACTGAATATGTGTATAGCTCATACACAGATAATAAAATGATTAAAAAATCAAGGTCATAGTACCTGTTCACGGCTCAAAATCCACCACTGAGTGTTCAAATTAGTAGTTGGTCGAACCGCCCCTGCCGCCAATGCATCCTTGAATTTGTTGAGGCAAGGAGTGGTAGAGGTTCCTAATGACATCCTGCAACACATTCTGCCAGGCATTCATCAGTTGTCGCTCCAGATCTCTGATATTTTGTGGTGCCTGAAGCTGGTGGCCTACTATGTCCCAGACATGCTTGATTGGTGAAAGGTCTGGTAACCTTGCTGGCCAAGGAAGAGTATCAACCGCATGGAGACAGTCCGGAGATATGCGAGCGATATATGGCGTAGCATTATCTTGTTGAAAAATGGCCTCAGGATGATGTGCCATGAAGGGTAACGCAACCGGCCACACCGTGGTATCAACATATCATTGAGCTGTTAAAGATGTATGGAGGATGACTAAAGATGACCTGTTGTCATAAGAAATAGTGCCCACACCATCACACCAGAGGTTATGGCTGTATGCCTTTGTAAAACAAAGGCTGATTGGGACCGCTGCCCCTCTCCTCTCCAGACACAAACATGGTGGTCATCTGCTTCAAAAGTGAAGCGGGATTCATTGCTGAACACTATACGATGCCAGTCTGATGGCAGCAATGATGATCGGCTGCAACACCACCGCAGATGACTCTGCCGATGTCGTCAAAGGCAAATGTTTTAAAGGGCTCTGTGAGCATAACCTCACCTCAGGCAAGCATTGTGAGATGGTGGACAGTACCACGGGAGGTATAGATGGGGCTGTAGTGCGTTGAATAGTCAACAATGATACCGTTGGGGCGGTTCGGGCCTGCCGAATAATCATCCTATCTTGCTTTGCATTTGTACTCCTTGGCCTTCCAAAGCCTTCATTTCGTCGGCAATTTCCTTGTAGCAACTGTTGCTGCCAACACCTTTGCACAGCTGTGTCTGTACAATGCAGATGATGGCCTAATGCTCAGCTTCAGCAAACCTGCAATGCGACTAAGTTCAAAGTTCTGTAAGGTCTTCGATATCATCGTAATGGCATCTTTAGTTACTTCTTTACGGAATTACAATGGCAGCAAGAAAAAAAAAAAAAAGATTAATTTTCCGCCTCTGCTACAGGTTTTATACTATACAGGTGCACTAGAAATGTGCGCTATGATCGCAATTCCTGTTCATTCGCCTTGAAACTTTGATCATTTGCATGTTCGATCAAGATATTTTCACATACCAAATTTCGTCACAATCGCAAAAGTTTTTCTTGGTGCTTCGATTTTTTTTTGCAAAAGAGTGTATATATACATACAGATTTTAATTAAAACTATACATTCTGGAGAATTGTTTAAACTACTAAAGAAAAAGCACAGAGTAGACAGATGTAGCTCTTTGACCATAATTGCACTTTATTTTTCATAGACAAAGGTACACTAGTATATAGAATGGATTTTGCTATATATGAAAATGATAGGCACTCCCAAATCATACAGGCAAAAGATTGCCATTATATGAGGAGGCTGTTGATCACCCAAAAATGGAGAACACTGCATCAAATTAAATCCCAGTTTAATGCCACAGCTATTCCAGCTTTCAGTTATGCACCAAAAATTGCATTGTATGGGGTGTAACAGCCGTTAGCTATCTGATTTCACTGTTAATACTATAGCATCAGGTAATGGATTTAACCTGAGCCACAGAACATTAGTAGACTGCCAACATAGGTAAGGAAACTAATCAAATGAATATTGTTTTACACTATTTTGAAAAAACAGACACAATTCTATGATAAGATGATCACATGTTGTATTGATTTAATGCACCAGCAGGCTATGTGCAAGCTAATGATGGCTATAGACTAGTAAAGGAAAGAATTCTGATAAAACAATGGTTCTCAACCTTTTTCTGTTTTGCCCCACATCCCCTTTCATCGCTGTTAGATAATCATTCCCCTCCCCCTCTTTTCCAAACACAAAAATTGCATATACATATATTTAAATTTTTATTATTTTTATACAGAAAATGTTAATAAATTTAAAAAGTATTTAAAAGTATATAAAAATAGTTTTCACATTCATAAACTAAACACTTAAGAGCTAAACAAAAGGCTGACTATATGCCCCCTCTCTGAAACTGTAAAATTCCTTCCTGAATGAGAACCCCCTATGTTACAGCATACAAGGGCTTCAGATATAATTGTTTGGGAAAAAAAAATCACTCAGATCACATAGGACGATATTTGTTGTAACGCACTTGTGACTTTCAGCAAACAAGGCTGCATCATAAAAAGCTAAAAAAAACTATTGGCATATTTTTAGAATAATTTTGACGCCTCATTAATTTAGTGCGACATTAAGTAACAATATGCTAAGTCTGCTTAATGTTTTAGTGCTTTTATTTGCATTAAATTTGACATTTCTTAACTTAAGTGACAGAAATAAAATTCTACCTTTCTTTCACTTGTCTGAAATTATGGATTTCTTTTTGAAGTTTGGTTAATTCATTTTGCTTTTCCATTATTTCCTTCTTCAATCTAGTTACAGGAGCCAGTGATGCCAGCAGTTTACCTTTATTGCCCGTGGAACCTAAAAATAATTTTTTCTTTAAAAAAAATTAAGAAAATGTCTAAATTTATCTTATATGCATAAGGAAACAATTATACTTCCCTCAATTACAGCAAGCATAAAAATATCACTAAACAATTAGTATTATAAAACTGTTTTCTTAATGCCAAGCACCGACATGAACAAAAGCAAGCATTTCAAAAAACTGTTTAACAACTGCTCAAAATGATGTTAATGTAACATTTAATTGGATTCTAGGTAACTGTTAATAAAAATATATGAATAATGTTGAATCAGTGTAGATGATTTTTAAATTCATAAATTAAAACAATTATAAACCAAAATATTATACCACCTTAAAAATTTATTACACTTACATATAATAATACACATGATTTCACTTTCCAACAAAAAATTTAATAATAAATCTAATAATAAATAACATTAATCTAATAATAAATAACAGATTAACCTTTTGAAGACGGGATGGCCATTATAGTGGCCATAGAGTCCTCTCTTTGAAAAGACGGGGTTGTCCACTTTAGTGGTCCTTGTGGTTTTAACCACTTATCTCTTTCAAAGGTCTTCCTTTTGCGACACAGAAGCATCCCTCTGAGAATCCATTAAACTGCACACAAGAATCTTTGTTGCAAATAGGAGGTGATTTCTTAAAGGGGGGGAAAGCATTCAGTTCAAGATTTCCCGTCCTTTCATAGCTTTTACTGCTACCAAATCCCCGGCCTTAAAAGGTTAAACTAGAGTTTCTTAAACAGTGGGTGATGACCCCCATGGAGGGTCACGGAACCTGCAGCAGGGGTCACCACAAATTTTAGCAGTTTTGATATTTCTTTAACTTATAATAATTTTACAATTACCAAATATTTTTACACAATATATCTGTAAATAGATAAATAGAAGACAATACAGTGACTCCATGTGGGTGATGACCCCCATGGAAGATCACGGAACCTGCGGCAATGGTCGCCACAAATTTTAGCAGTTTTGATATTTCTTTAACTTATAATAATTTTACAATTATCAAATATTTTTACACAATGTATCTGAAAATAGATAAATATAAGACGATACAGACTAAGAAAAAATGAAAACGTTTCAACGCATTCTTTTTATAATAAAAACATTAATTTTACTTGCTTTGCAAGTGGCACTGCCATTTCATCAAAGGCCTTGCGTATGCAAGATCGAGTAATTTGGTAATGCATGTGCGTTGGGCCATCTTTGATTTCATCATTGCCTTCAGTTGTCTCGCCATTGTGTCTGCTATGCGGATCATTTTCACATGTTTGAGTGCCCCTTCACTCCGAATATATATATATATATAAGGTGAGGTGATATTGTCCCATTAAAACAGGAACTCCGACACTTTTGTCATCATTGTTTCGTTCATTTAATTAGCAAGTAAGTTATAGTTATTTTACTTTAAATAAGGCCCCCTAGTTTTCTCAACAATAATTATTATCAAATATTTTTTACAAATCATGGGTAAGTGGTTGAGTTTAGGTAAACGAGATTAAAAAACTGAAAACAATGAGAATTATCTCCGGTACCTAGCATGAGCACAGTTAAAATACAAAAAAAAAAAAAAAAAAAACGAAAATATGACACATCATATTTGGAATTTGGTTTTACTTCTTGTAATTATGATGGAATTGAAAAGCCATTATGCTTTATTCCGCACTGCAAGAAACCCAAACAATACTTTGAACGACTTTTGAAATCATCAAATCAGCAAAAATTTGGCTTTGAGAACTTTGTTAAAATGAATGAAAAGTATTTACTTGCATCTTATTTAATCACACACACACACACACACACACAAAAAAAAAAAAAAAAAAAAAAAAAAAAAAAAGGGCCTAGTCAGTTGGAGAAAATCTAATATTACCCGCTGCTATTAAGATGTCCGAAATAATTCGTGGCAAAAAGTACACGGATGAAATCTGTAAAATTCCATTATCCAACAATATTGTTTCAAAGCGAATTTCAGAAATTAATAAAGATCAACATCAGCAGCTAATAACTAGGCTCAAAATGAGTCCTAAGTTTGCACTCCAGTTGGATGAATCAACTGATATTACCAACTTGTCTCAATTATTAGTGTTATGTTAAGATATATTTTTGAAGGAGGTATTCATGAGAAATTTTTGTTTTGTCACTTTTTAGATAGACACACAAGAAAAGAGGACATTTTTTTAAAAGTTGATAAATTTTTCATTAAAGAAAATTTGAAATGGAAAAGTTGTTGGCATTTGCACAGACGGTACTCAAACGATGGTCGATGAAACAATTGGAATTCTATCCAAAGTTAAGAATAGTGGCAATGAACATATAACATTTACTCATTGTATGATACATCGAGAGGTCCTGGCGGCCAAAAAAATATCAGCGGAGTTAGATGCTGTGCTTCGAGATAGTGTTAAAGCGCTTAACTTTATTAATTATTCCCGGCGAAGGCGTTTGCTATTTTTCATCTTTCCTGCTTCCAAAAGTATATCTAATGTCTCTACAAGGTTATTAAAATTAAAAGGAGTTCTTTTCTTTCTAACCAAACAAAAATCTGATTTTGCGAATTTATTCCATAATAAGTTGTGGCTACAAAAACTGTGTTATTTGAGTGGCATATTTGAAAAACTAAATGAACTACATTTGTTGCTTCAAGGAAAAGGTTGTAGCATATTCATATTCAAATAAAAAACTGATGCTTTTATTAAGAAAATTACCATATGGAGAACCATGGTAGAAAAGGGTTCATTAGAAATGTTTGTCACAACAAGTGAATTTTTAAATGAAAATGATGAAACAGATAATAAAAAAGATGACTTGTTAAAAGTGATAAATGAACATCTTCTCAAAGTCTTGAGAAAAACTTTGAGAAATATTTCCCTTAAGTTTAGTGCCGAAGAATTAATATTGATTGTGAAACCATTTGGAATTAATGTGGAAAATATAAACTCATTTGCCATTAAAATAACAAGAACTTGCCGATTTATCAAATAATTCGGGGTTGAAACTTGATTTTAATAGGAAGTCCCTAGAAGATTTTTAGCTAGGAATCGCAAAAGAATTTCCTATGATTTCTGAAACTGCCATAAACTTTCTTTTACCTTTTTGTATAACATATTTGTGTGAGACAACATTTTCGTCTCTAACCACCATAAAATCAAAGTGTCGATCATATGTAAAGAATATTGAAGAAGTGCTTTGTCTTGCCGTGTTGACTATTTTGCCCCAAGATTTGACAATTTAATTAAAAATACACAGTCACAGCCTTCCCATTGATATTTAATCCTTGCATATGCACTGTTAGAAGTAGTGGGTTTTCTCAGAAGTCACCTTCCAAGTGGCTACACTGAATGGACAGACTACCTTAGCAATTGAATTTATTTTTATAATTGAGTTATAATTTTTATAATTGAGTTTAATAAAAGACGGGGTTGTCCACTTTAGTGGTCTTGTGGTTTTAATCACTTATGTTTACTAACACTTATGTCTTAAGTTTGTTACTTATTTAAAATTTTCACATTGCTCTATGTCATAATATTAGAAATTAATGACCTAAAACTGCGATAGTATACAGTCAAAAGTCTTTAATCCGAACTCGTCGGGACTTCGGCGATTCTGGATTATTGGTTTTTCCGGATTATAGATCATAAGTTTAAATCTGGTAAGATGGCATGCAGAAATTATAAAATTAAAAATATGAAACCGTAATTTATGAAATAAAGAGCAATTATGACAATTATGATCTAAATAATATCAAATTTTACCCCCCCCCAAAAAAAAAAAAGAGGATATTTATTTGTTTACTTTATTAAACATTTCTTTCAACGCGCACATGCATAAAGCACACATTATGCATAGTCGAAATTAGAAAATTTCAACCAGAAAACTATTTGATGTGTATTCGTTACATTTATAATTATGAGGAATTTGATTTAAATCATATCAAAGAGGGAGTACATCGAGATGAAATACTACATTTAGTAAGGAATTATAAGCCGAATAAAATAAAAACATCTGCCCTGAAAATAAGGATAGTGCTGACAGATCAACTTCCAGTTCATTGCGCACCGCAATGTCTCCCCCACCCCCCGCAGAGCAGCGTGAAATTGATAAACAGATTTTGGAATGGTTAGAGAAACAAAGGATATGCCTTTATCCATTTTTTTGCAGCAATTCACCTTTTTGTTTGATGGACATCGAAACATGCTTTCGCTTTGTAGATCCTTTAGCAGCTCCAGAATCGGCAATTCTTTTTGACATAATAGAAAACTTTTATAAAATTGCTTTAACAGTCTGCAAAACATAATAAGCCGAATCCAATTAGAAGATTAAGGAACAATGCAATCTGCAACATTAACTGAAATAGAAAATTAGATAATTTTAACTTAGCTTATACCATACGCTATACATTAAACACGCATGCGTAAACGTATTTTGTGCATGCGTAAAGGTATTACGCGCATGGGTAGACGCATTTTGCGTTTACGCATGAGCAGAAAGTTTGTAGCTTTGAGGTCCGGATTATAGATCATTCCGGATTATGGACATCCGGATTAAAGACTTTTCACTGTATTATAGTACAAGTGAAAAATTTGACAGTATCACTCATGCATGTGTCAGATTTGCACAATGCTTATGGGGTCTCACAAAATTTTCATAAATATTATGGGGTCCTGGGGTCGCAAAAAAAAAAAAAAAAAATCTTAGTGATAAAATGGGGTAACGAAAGTTCCCCAAAATCTCAGTGATAAAATGGGGTAAGAAAAGTTTAAGAAGTCCAAGATTGAACAATGGGGGAAACATTATCTGCCAACTACAAAAACACTAATAAAGCACTAACTGTGTAAAACTGATTTTAGAAAAGTTTACTATTGTCACATTAAAAAAATTATTTCTCAGTTGTTAAGGCAATTATTTCCATCGGACATGAGACATATAACAAATTATTAAGTTCTGACATGTTCACTGTTGCTTAAAAATAAGTAATTTGAACTTATGTAACAAAGAATATTCTGATTATTTTTAATTTTTTTACCCATAACTTCTACTGTAAACTGCAGCAAGATTTGAAAAGCATTACCTGAATCCCAAACAACTAATGCAACAATCTATTAGTATACATTAAAGAAAAAAATTTTTAGTGAAAATATAAATATTGATTTCAGGTACATGATATGATACATAAGTAGAACACATTTTACCCCCAGATAATGTTCCTGAAGGATCAAACACCTCCCCCTCTAATGTTACGCATCTTTTCTGGATATTATTAGCAAAGGCTACTTTTTTGGCATATTCCATATCAGGGCAAACAAAAGTTCCACCAAAAACATATTCCATTGCAGGAGTAAGATCTTTAGTAAAGTCAACACGTGATAATGCAGTTACAGCATTCCTTGGTCCAACCTAAAAATGCAATAAATACATAATACAAGTATTAAGAGAACAGCCTTAGATTACTATATTACATCAGTTATAAATTAGACCACTAAAAAAATGATAACTTTTGGTTTTAGTTAGAATTTCTCAAATATACTCTTTCTTTCCATGGATTAGTTCTCCAGAATGAATTTAGAAATACTGACTATTTTATGATTACATGCATGAAAATTAAAAACGGGAGGGGGGGGGGGGAACTGTACAAACTTATATATATTTGCAGTTAAATTTGTGAAACAGTAATACAAAAGTAAGTATTAGAAATAGAAGAGGGGGCTTTTCCCTCAAAATTTTGAAACTTGCATTCAAAATAAATTTTTGTGGATTTTTGTAATAATTTCTTAAAAGAATGAAAGCATCAACACTTTTGTAAGCAACACTTATTCTTAGTTTAATAACAAACATCAGGATTGAAGAATTCCCCTCCCCTGCTTCAACAGAGAGCTGAAATGAATTTTAGAAAATCCATAATGTGCATAATATTGAAAGCTCTATTCTCAAATACCCTAAAAAATAATTTTCCATTCTCAGCCTTATCTCAAATACTCTATAAAAGCTATTTTTTTAAACTATGCTTAAGCAGTGTTTTTGATTTTGAGAAAAAGATTATCAAGATTTTTATTTAATTAAATCACCAACTCTAAATTGTCTCTCAGTGCCATTACATTTATATGTTGTATGGAGGATATGCTGAAGTTTGGTATAAGGCTATGTAAAGTGAATATGCCCTGGTTAAAAATGGTACATGAAATTAGTAAAATGAGACCTTATTCTGTATCAACTAAATTTTTTAATGGCTTATGCTAACAGAGATTTAAAAGAGGAAATTTTAATGGAACAAGTAAAATGTTTTGAAGGTTTGAAATAAAGTGGAAGACAACAGTATGAAAAATTAGACAAAAAATTCAAAAATTTTGGATTACAACCATAATAACCAGGTAAGTGTGTTTACAAGATTAAACAAATCAAATTAATTTAATTAATTTGATTTGTTTAGTTAATTCTAATTAATTTGTTGAGTTAATTCTAATTTTATATGTAGAAGACTTAATAACAGCAACAAATAACTGTGATTTATATTCTGACCTTAATTAAAGATTACCTTTCTAAGGAATTTCATGTTAAAAATGAAGGCAAAATTCATAACTGTTTTGGAACAGAATTTAATCAAGATGTAAATAACAATTCTATTAGTTTATCTCAGCAGAAATATGTTGATAACAGTTTACAAAGATTTAAAACACCTTTGTAAAATTGACAAAACCAAGCTCTCGGTGTAAAATTAAGTAAAGAAATATGTTCTCCTGAATGTGTTTTGGTTTGATTTGATTCGTTTGATTACGACAAAGCACTCGAGAGCTATCTGCCTAAGGGGAAGGATGCCTTTATGGAGGACTTTCTAAGGGAAACTTACATATATACACATCACACACGGGAAAAAACATGAAAATTTCCATGAAACAAGCCTGATCGTCGTATCTGAACCTCAGACCGAACTACCAGCAATTTTACCACTTGGACAGCTGCTGGAGGGGTTTCCCTTCTAAAAATGAAAAGGAAGAAATGAACAATATACCTTATCACTATCTAAATGGTTCACTTATGTGTCTTTCTATGTTTACTAGGCTAGATATTACATCACTATTAAGTCATAAGAGAAAATATTTTTCTTTAACGACCCCAAATTGGCAAATTTTCAAAAATTGCTTATTCTAATGTCATAAGCTGTGCACATCTTTCATCCTCTACTGTATAAATTAAAAATATTAGACATAAAAAAATAACAAACCAGAGCCTGGGCATTTTGAACTATCTTATTGTCAATTGGACGACCAATAATTTTATTCAGAGGGATAAAAGTGCATCTTCGTTTTAATTGTCCTCGGTCCAGCAATAATTTCCCAGTTAGTTCATCATCCACAATTATATTATAAAGCTGTAATATATACATATTTCATTATAAAAAATATAAAAAAGTGAATAGTGACATCACTAATAATAAACAGCAGTAATAATAATAATAATAATAATAATAATAAATCAGTGTTTTAAACCCATAATTTATCTAATATTTTTTTAAACATTTAGCAGCAATTTGCTGACACTAAATGGATATGATGTGCTTTTGGGAAGTAAAGCATGTTTAAGTATTCTTCTAAGCTATTCCATCCTATTTACCAGGGTTTGTACACATTTCTGAACACAGAAATTATGTACTTTTAAGGACTTTTAATGAAAAAAAATTAAGGACCTATGAGCAAATGGGAACTGAATAATTTCAATTAAAAATATTATCTATGCCTGAATTTCACTTTTGTAATACCATCCTAAAAATAAAATAGATCCATATGTTGGCTACATTATTATTAAACAAATTAATTAGCATAGTTATTAATAAGTTTGAGAATAAATAAACTTTATGAAATTTATCAAATAGCATTAAATATTTTACACTCATAATAGTTGGACATATTTGAAAAAAGATAAGTGACATTTTATTTTTGTTTTACTAACAGTTAGCTTTGTGTTGATTTTTTTTATGTCTCGTTTTATCACAAACTTTCCCAGTTTAACAAATAGCAGGTAGATTTTATGCCAAGCACCATAGGTTAAAATGAGAAGTAAAGTCAAAATCAGCATGATTCATAACAAAAGACTGGCTGCTGTCACCGCCGTTGCTTGCCTAGAGAGAGATCTGCTGATCAGAACAAACCTGAAAGGCCTGATGTAGACATGGTTAGGAAGTTTTGAAAGTTAGTTGGGCTCTGTCTGACACAGTTAGTGTCATAGCTTTGTGTAGTGTTTCAGGGCTTGTAATCCAGTTAATATACTTTAAGTTAAAGCAACTAAAGCACCAGAGATGATGAAATATTCTGTATTATTTTAAGCCTCCCTTTGGTCTGAATATGGAAACCACTAGTTTCTGCGTGCTTTATCTTCTAACTTGTCAACCTCTCCACAATGTACTTGTGAGGGTTTACTTAATCTGGTAAAAGTTAAGAGTCCAAAACTCCCCAACATATGTGAAGCAAATTATTACATGTCTGAAAGTAACTATAAAGTCAGACATAGGTTTAAATAAGCCTCTTATTTAAAAAAGAACTTAGAACATAAAGGCATGTTCTGATGCTAACAAAATCAATTGCAGTTCGTGGTGATGTAATTACAGACCATAAATTTAATTTTAATTTAAGCTGGCTCAGTAACTCTATCGCCATAACAAGCTTTAATGTTGGCATCGTTAATGAAAAGAAGAATAATTACAAATTATCAAAGCTGGTAGGAACTAACGCAGCAAGCAAATGGAGGTCAGAAACACACACTGTCTTGCACTCCAAAAACCTCGGTTTAAAAACTGTCTAAGTGATTTGCATTCTGGTGAGGAAATATAAATGAGAAATTATAGTAAAGACTGAAATTATAAACAACTGGGTAATTTACATAATAATAACTGTACATATCGTTGAAGAATAATTTTCTTCCTCTTCATGTATTCATTTTCTTCTTCAACACATTTCGTTTTCATTTTAGAATTTTTGGATTTAGTTAAAGATTTCTGTTATTCTAAAAAAAAAAAAAAAAAAAAAAAAAAAAAAAAAAACTAAATGCATTTAGAAAGTATAGAAAAGGCTGTAAATTTTATTTTAGTATTATGAACATTCAGAAGAAATATGAAATATATATGGTAAGGGCTGGTGTGGCTGAATTTTTTTAATTCAGTGACACGTGCAGCAAAATCTAGAAATGGGAAAACTTTTAGAATTTAGAGCAGGCACTGGAAGCAGAATTTAGAAAAGCACTAAACAGCTAAATTTAGAATCCACAGAGATTGCATCAGTTGGGAAAATGCCTATCTCCAGCCCTGTGTTTGATGAATTAAGACATATTAGATGAATCTTTTAAATTGTCAGTTTTCAATTTCTTTATTAATAAAAAAATTCCTTTCTATAATGCCTGTTCAGGTGATAAGTTTAGAAGCATTTCTGACATTTCCATGCTTGTGTCTAGTGAAAAGTAGAGAAAATAAAGGGAAGATAAACAAGCTAAGAAAAAGATTCTAGTATCAAAAGTAAAACATTCAAATATTATGTTTTCATTGTTCTTGCAGACACTCTCCAAAAAGTAAGAAATTCATCGCAAACTTTCTGTAAAATACATCCATTACATGTTAATATCATGGACACATTTATTTTGTCACATTTTTCTGGCATCTTCTAGAATTGTGTGTCTATAAATCTTGCCTTCAAATCCTTCTAAATATTTTAAAACTGCAATGTCTAAAATTCTAAAGAAAAATTACCCCTAATAATTCTGTAACAGTAAAAAGCCAGAAATATTTTGGCAAAAAAAAAAACAGACTTGAAAATGTGTAAAATTAATTTTACAGAGAAAAATGATGCATATTCTCAAAATTCTGAATATTCTTAGATAATTACAGGGGAAAAACTCTTACTATAAAAAAGAATTCAAAAGAAGACATTTTTAATTAATTACATAGCTATTTTCCTTTTGCTAAGAGCTGTTTTGTAAATTGTGCTTAGCATTATATCTTGTTTATTTTTCATATTCAAAATATCATACAATAGGCAGAGAAAATGGAACTTTATATAATATGACAGCAAAAAATAAAAATGTTTTATTTTAATGTTTTTTAATATAATTTCAATATATTACCATTATTTTAATAAAATTTATCAATGTTACAATGTTTTTTAAAAAAATGTCGAAAAATTCCCAGATCTCGGAATTAAATTTTTTTTAGAGAAACTGGTCTTAAAATCGTGAAAATGTTCATAAGTTGTTAAATTTAGAACCGTTTTATAAAAGAATTCACATCCCTAAAAGCGAAAAGTTGTTTAAGAGCTCTTTATTAGAAGAATTGAAATGATTTCGAAATGCTTATGTTTTACTTCTCGCTCAGAAACTCGAGTATCCCATTATTTATATTAGAAATAGGAACAAATTATAACCCATGAACCCATTCAAAAGATAACCATATTTGTCAGTGAATCACCAAAAATATTCCTCCAAAATGCTAATTCACACTCAAAATGGCAATCGTAAAAACAGACAGAAATTTCAGATAATTAAATTAAGGACCTTCTGCTGATTTTGGCCGAAATTAAGGACTTTTAAGGAGTCTTAAGGACCATACAAATTCTGTTACATATAAAAAGTATGACCTTGAAAAATATTTCTGAATATTTTTAATTAGTGTATTTATTTTTGAAAACTAATTTCTTGCAGCCAAATAAAATCAATTATTAATAATGGAATTTAAAATATGTTACAGCAAGCAATTCTCTTTTGATACAAGATATTATATAATTATGTAGCAAGGTAAATAAGAAGTTGCAAAAATATTAAAACTAGGACCCGAATCAGTGGCAGCTCTTCCATCTGTGCACATGAGCAAGTGAACCCTCCCCCCCCAAAAAAAAGAAGAACTAAATTTATTAACAAATTAAATAAAATAATATCACATACACTTCTTGTTTTTTTGTCAATTTCCTGGTTGAGTTTCTCATCCTTCTTTTAAAATACACTAACATGTAGCTAATGTACCATTCATTACTATAGCATAGAGCATTTGGCTTTTCCTCGATCACAGGTACAATAAAAGAAATTCCCTTGAAAACTAGTTTATGGGAACTAAGAAGTTGACAGAAGAGTGGGAAAGGAAAAGTACCACTGATACCATCACATCTGCACATCTTCAGTGTGTGGCAGCTGATATTTTTTGCAGTTATCTCGCCCAAATTATCCCTTAGTTTGCTATATTTAGTTTATTCATTTTTCCATTTCCCCCCTTTTTTATTGTTATCCTTTTTATACATATTTTTTACGAACAAGTATAAGCAGTTAAGATGGCACTTAGTAAAATAAGTGTTTTGGAACAAAAGCAATTAGATTTTTCAACATTGTCTTTGAAAAGAAAAATTTAAATGAAATTAATCACGCCGACACCTTTCCTAAACTTTACACCCACGTGACAAAAAATAAAACTAGAGAAATGTTCATAGATTAGTGGAAGCAAATCAACTAATAGGATGTTTTGTTTTCCATGTCTCTTGTTTGCAAAACAGTATGGTGCTTCAGGTTGGGTGAGTTACAGTGGAGGTGATTTGCTAGGAAAGGTGGATATTTGCTTACAATTTAACAGTGCATTTCACTTAAATGCTGAAAGACACGCTGAGGAGGCTCCCAAAAATCTCTACATTCTAACAAAAATTATTCATTGCATTCTATTTTGTGGTGTATTTAACATGATAAATGCGAGTTTTCATTAAATCTGGGAGTTTTGGGAGATCTTATCAACTTCTCAGTAGAACTTGATTTGTCTCTTAAAGACCATAAAGACCATTTCTCTAGAGTCAATGTTTTTAAAGGAAAACCAAAAGAAATTCAAAATAATTTATTAGACTGCATGCTTACTGTTTGTCAGAAATGCATGAAAAATGAGATCTCAAAAGCAAGTTCTGTTTCAGTAATAACAGATGAAATTACTGATGTGTCATCTATTTCCCAAGTGGTTGCTGTTTTTCGTTTTTTTTATGTTTTAAGTAACTGATAACCGGCTGAGAGATTCTGTAAATTCATGTATCCATCTAGCCATGAAGCAAAATCTATAGCTGATTACATCCAAGCAAGTTTAGGAGAAGATTAGAGGCAAACCTGAGAAATTAACTTTGCAGATTTACAATGGTGCAAGCTGATGTTCCAGTTTTTATTCAATGTCCATACAAGAATGCACAATTTGTGCAATGCTATGCACAACAGTTCAATTTGATTGTTGGGAAAGCAACCAGTCAGAATCAGCAGGTTCGAGTATTTTTTTCCAAACTGAACTTATTACCTTATTACTAATTTTTTCAGTAATTCTCAATACTGTCATGAAACTGTTAGAAAAAGGATACCCCATAGTTCGGTTATTGGATGGAATTTTAAAGTCGAACCACCAGCACAGTGTTACATATATTGTTGTGTTGAATTACAGTGTTGAATTTTCCAGTATAGGGAACAGTTGAATAAATGCATATAGCAAACTTTAGCAATATGTCAAGCAAGGGCTATTTGCCATGTGTTAGAAGAGTCAAACTAGTGATTTGGCTTGCAGAATTTTCCAGTATTATAGCACATGTCAATGTGTTATACAACCTGCTTCAGAAAACATTAACTGATGTAACACTCATTAGTAAGTAACGCAAGTAAACAGTTTCAAGCAATCATTATAGAAAGAAAAGAAATGAGTGGAGACAGTGACAGATGAGATACTGGAATCATAAGAAAGTTCAAGAAAAAAGGAAGCAAGAAAATATATAAATAGAACTGCAGCAACTAAAAATATATGTGATGTTATCACAAATCAAGTAAAAGAGAGATTTTGTTTTATTTCTCACTATTCCGGTGTTTGTCTCCTTGAAAAATTCCAGAAGCATGAGAAAAAGATTCCAGCTCAGAATCTTGACCAAATAATTTATGTTTATTTCGTGTTACAAAACAATCGTCTGAAAATTGAATTAGGTTTAATTTACAGAAGAAAGATTTTAGAAATATGACATGTGCCATTAATCTTCTACGATTTGGATTTGTTGTAGAAAACAACTTATGGACTACGTTTTTGGAGACCTACAAACTATTAATAAGTCTTGTTACTATTCCAATAACCACTGTCGAGAAGTTTAGTGATGCTTCTTAACTCTAAAATGAGTCAAGACATTTTTAAAAAGCACTATGCTCGAGGACAGACTAAGCACATGCTATCAATTGAAAAAAACATGATAAATGACATACTTAAATTCAATAAAAATGCTATTGATTTGTTTGCCTCAAAAAAAAAGGGGGGGGGACAAGTGGATTTAATTTACAAAAATTGTACTTTACTATTTTATAACTAAAATTCAAAGATATATTATAAGCAATATTATGGTTTTATTGCATTCCATTGTAAGAAATAAAATGTTACAATTATTTTACTCATGAGAACTTGTTTTCTTTTAGTTATATTGCTTTGCTTTAATTTCTGAAACCATGAATGTATTTTAACTTGCAACATACATAACATACATGTATTTATTTTTCGAAATCTGTTTTATGAATCTTTATTTAAATAACCCACAAGCCACTACTGACTCAAATCAAAGCGTGCTTTATGGAAAGATAACATTACCTTCATTCAACTTACTGCAAAAATTTGTCAACTTGGCATGATAAAGAGATGCAGTGTAAAACTCACACTGTTTAAAATATTCATTCATTAAAATTTTAATAATTTTGAATAAGTAATAAATTTCATAAATTAAAAATGCATCTGATGGCTTTCAATATACCTTAACTGATGAAATGGGCAATGAATTTTCAAAATCCTCATGCAAGCTTATCTAACAACTAATTACACTATGCATTTTATTGTAAAAAATCTGATGTGTACACCGCATGACTTCCTTCTACAGAATATTAAATTATACACATTTTTTCTTGTATTTAAACTTATTGGATTGAATTAAATCTACTTCGCTGACACTGCATAAACCACAATAGAATAAACACATTCTTTAAAATTCACTCTATTTGTTTACCATAGCGACAGTCTGGCGCTAGGTTCACTTAACAGTATTATATTTTGTTCATATTATAACTCAGAATACACAAAATTTATATCATTTAAAGAATTATCTAATTGTTGCCACAAGTTATATTCAAATACTATAATAAAGCTAGAACGATGTATAAAAGAAATTAAGCAAACAAAACAAAAAAGAAACAGTTTTTCACAGACAATTGAGTATTTCTCATTCAATTAATTCAGTTCTCACTTCGCGACAAGGCAAAAATACATAAAAACTCAAAATATCTGTATTAAAAATTACGAAGTAATTCTTAAACACATATTTCCTCAAAAAATTCCAGACAGGATTAAGCATGATTTAATTCGCAATAATAAATGAAGGCGCTTATCTTTGTTGTTGTGAAGCTCAGTTTCTCTAGCTTGGCAACAAATCCACTATCCTGCTGTTTCAAATGTAAACAAGCAATGGTCGCCATCAAAAAAATTATTAGGCTTAGTGGCACTTAAACAACTTTA
Organism: Stegodyphus dumicola; assembly: GCF_044657685.1. Lineage (NCBI taxonomy): Eukaryota > Metazoa > Arthropoda > Arachnida > Araneae > Eresidae > Stegodyphus > Stegodyphus dumicola. The sequence continues at coordinate 25,064,720 of NC_140777.1, forward strand.
AAATTGTTGATAATTCTAAAAATATTGCCTACAGATTTACTAAAGGCATAAAAATCTTAACCAGAAGATAAGAACAACATAATTCAATCATTTTTAAAGCAAAAAATGTACAATTTACAAATATATAAGTGTAAAGAAACTGAGATCACTGAGCCGGGTAACAGAGTGGATATATATATAAATATATTTATATACGTTTGGTACGGCCGATTGCAACCAAAATACGAGGTGCACATCTACATGTTATAGCAGTCCTACATACAAAATTTCAACGTTCTGAGGCTGCTCGTTTTTGAGTTATGTGAGATACGTACGTACATACGTTCGTACAGACGCCACAAAATATTCTCTTCAGAGTTCATTTTAAAGCAGTTTTACCATTTTTTTGAAGGAAAAGAGTATTTCATTTTGTCCTTACGTACAGCTATCACGCAAAAACTTCCTTAAATTGCATTTGATAGCGGTCAAAATGGATATTTTCGTTGAAATATGCTGCCTGAAACTTTTCGCGATTACAATACTTCCTTTTTATTTCGTACAAGGAAGTAAAAATCGGATGTCTATGCCACATGACTTCCTTCTACAGAATATTAACCCTTAGCACTCCGTTGGCTCCACTATGGAGCTGTTCGTCATTTGTTCCGTAACTCGGTAGGCTCCGTTGTGGAGCCCAATGTTTTTAGCACAATTAGGCTTAAGATGTTACGGAATCGTTGGTGTTGGCAATTGTTATCTGTAGTTAAAACGTGCTCAGTCTCACTACTGTTATGATTGACACATTTTATGGTTAGCAACATGAAGAAAAATAACTATTGTGATAAGAATATAGAGTTGAGTTATAGTGAAGATGTGTTTGATTTTTCATTGTTAGAAGATATTGTGGAAGATAATGTTGATTATAATTCTGACACTTCAAGTAGTTGTTCCGAAATTATACTACCAAAGAGACGACGAATGACAGTTATTGAAAGTGAAAGCAAAGAGTCGCCGGAAGACTTAGATAAATGGCACGATGTCACGGAAGAATTAGATATTCTGGATAGAATACATTTTGGTGTATCGCCAAAGGTCATTGGACCACAAATTCCTATAAATATTGTACAGTCGACACAATATTTCAAATTATTTTTCACAAACGAACTGTGAATAAATTATAAAATGGTAAATGAAATTATAAAAGAAACCAACAATTACGCATAAAATGTTCTAAAGAATAAAGAAATATCTAGTCATTCTATTTGGAAAACGTGGCGTGCATTGGAAGAGGATGAGTTTTGTTCTTTTATTGGAGTTATTATCAATATGGGTACGATACCCCATGCAGGATTATTGGTCAGTTAACCCTTTAACAGTTTGACCCGTATTTTCTCATTCTTTTATGCAGGTCTCTTGATGGGTCATTACGTATTATTGTTAGTTTAAATGTACCCTCGAAAATGGACAGTCCTGTGTTTTTGTAATAGCAAAAAAACACACCAAAAACGACTAGCCCGTATTTTTTTATGTCTTCCAACCCCCAATGCCAAAGGGGACAAGGGTCCATGCAATCCTGTCGACAATGGGTAATGGCTGTCATTAGCGTGGGGAGAAATCTTCTTGATGTTTTGGGATAAAGGCCTTACACTGACTCTAAAGAAACAAATTTATTACCAGTTACAAAGTGGATGCATATATAAAGGGATTTAAGAATTTCTGTTTTAGAGCAGTTATTGAATAAAAAATAGAATTTTTTACAAAATGAACGTTTACTTATAAAAGCATTAATGAATTAAAACAAGAAAAATAAAAGTAATAAATGCAAACATAAAAATCTGAAAATGCAAATCTTTCAGATTTTACATTACGCCCAAAGGGGCGTTTTTTTAACGGTTTGTGGGCTACCTTTATTTTTAAATATCATTTTCTTCGCACTTAAACCATAAAACTTCAGTTAAACAGCAATACCGCAAAATAAATTTTAAATGAGTATATCTTTAGAATTTCCGACACACAGTCTCGCCCATTGGAGATAATTTTTTTATATTATTATTTTCATACAGTGTTGCCTTTGCTTGCTTTGAAATCGTTGAGTTTCTTAATAAAAAATTCATTGAAGTTTTACGAAATATGAAACAGATAATAAAACAAATTCCAAATCTCAGCTTCGAGATGCCCATATTCGGGTGGAAATGTACGTTATTCAAAATTGGATGGGTCAAGGTACCGTTGTTTTATCATAATGCGAGAAACATACATACATTTATGCAGATTATTCATTATTTAATTTCAAGGCAGATAGCCCTCGAGTGCTTTGCCGTAATCTAATAAACCAAAACCATTATTTAATTTCTTTAAATATAATACAGGGCTGTAATATTTGGTAGCAACAGTTTGAAAAGTGAATTGACATGGTTTTCAACGCAAAATGCCAAAATGAAGTTAATAGACCTTCTCGGCTAACGCTCTTTGGGCTAAAAATAATGTATCATGTAATTTAATGGGAATACGAAATTAAATAATTCTCTTTAAAAATTCTTCTACAAACTTATATCACGAATAATAAAAACGTGAGGGAATCTTGATAAATTTATAAATCTTATACATCTGACAATGCGATTCAATTATTTGATTTCGTAATTTAAGTACCTATGATTCTTGTTATAAAACTGTACAGGAATTTAGCAAAGAGGATATTAAGTAATCTCTTATTACCATTAATCTATGTGATAAATTATTATTATTATTATTACTTTTGGTTCAGTCTTTTACTTCCAAGTATCCTTTTACCTCAAATAATCGAAAAGATATATAAATTTAAAACAAAATTCGCCCCGAAATCAGAAATTAGGTTATGAATTTCATGCAAATTTTATTTCAAAAGCTATTTTACGCTCTGTAAAATGATGCAAACTTAAAAATTTTGAGATTTTTAGTTTATTCTTTAAATGGAAATATGCGCAAAAAATTTCTTCAACATTAAATTTTAAAAACTCTAAATCGAATTATTATCATGCGTAAACAGTGTGTGTACAAAATCTGAACTCAATAGTTTATCAAGAAGTAGTTCAAAAATCGACGACGAGCTTTTGATTAAACACCGTGAGTGAACTGAATACAATTTTTGGAACAGCTCTATTTTTAAACACTTCTGGAAGGATCGGTAAGTTGTTGATATAGCATAACCGTTATTTTTATAACATTCTTGGCATTGTGAAACGTTTAAGTGACATTCATAAGCGATTCTCGACAATTCTGTTCATTTGTCAAAGTGGCTGCTTTTGAAAATATTGTGAAGCTCATTCGATGTGCTTTACTATCTATGATACTCATTATCGATATTTAATTATGTTCTATTTCTAAACAGAAATATTGGTAAAATTAAGAGAGGTCAAACATTTAATTATTTGAGTTATATAACTACTTATACTGTCTCAAGAAATTTCGAGTCATTTTGTAAAAATAATATTTTCTTTAAAATTCCTTTCCCCCCCTACCCCCTATGCTTAATGACTTTGCTACTATTCTGATGAATGGAAGGTTTGTAGAGGTATTATATTTTTTTTAACAGCAAGAGACATGAAAAATGAGCAATGCCTTAACCGGGACTCGAACCACGGACTTCTCGAATGCATGCCAAGCGTACTGACACCACGAAGGCATGCTAAAAGGGCGGGAGAAAATACCATATATACTCCCCCTTTTAAAGGGCGAATGGGGATTAGTGGATCAAATCGCCAAATCCCTGCGGCGGAGAATCATCATCCACCACCTTTTTTGGTTTGGGCGCCACTAGAGAAACATTAGGTTATTTTGAAGCATGACATGCGAAATAGGAGCAATGCCTTCGCCGGGACTCGAACCATGAACCTCTCGAATACACGCTGAGCGTGCTGACCATTACACCACGAAGATATGCTAAGAAGGCGGGAGAAAATACCTTATAGGTTATGAAAACCAAGAGTTAAGTAGGTAGTTACAAATCTAACTAATAAATGCTCTACAAATACAACTTTTAATATTTTAGCAGAATTTTTTGGAAACGTATTTATATAGATTGTTGTAGAAATCGACATTTGATGCCAATTAAGAGAAGGGGTTGTTTATGAGCATATTAAAAATGCTTTCCCCGCTCAAAATGTTAACTACTTAAAAATAATAATTCATAATCGTACTTGATCTGATGTTTACAATTTTTCCCCTGAGATTTCTTTAAAAAGAAAGAATTACAATTGCAGAAAATTTAATGGAGTTGGCATCTGCGCAAGAGGACGGAAACTATCAGGGAGGAGACATTCTAAGGGGAACTAGATTTCCTTCACATTGAACGTAGAAAACTTTCACCGAACAAGTGTGTTCACCAGGATTTGAACTTACGTAGAATTACCAGTACTCAGCAGATTTAGCGCTTGGCCACTGGGGCCCGCAGACTGATTAAAAATCTTGTTTAGAAACCTTTCATCTTGATTTAGTGTGACAGGTGCCGTAGTTTGAAGGTTAGGATTACTTGAATATAGCAAAACACACGAGGACTATCTGCTTTTAAGGAAAGAGATGCCTTCGTAGAGGACTTTTTAATGAGAAAAGTCCTCTACGAAGGCATGAGAAAAGTCTCATATTTATGTTATACATGGGAAAAAATATGGAAAAATACCATTCAGCCATCGTATTTGTTCGTCAGGGTGTAAATCTAAGTCGAACTACCAGTATTTACCGACCACTAATATGGCCGTAGTTTAATAGGGGAAATAACTGTTGGACTGTAAGGCATCTAAATTAAGAAATAAAAAAAATTCACTTCTGAGGTAATCTTAAACCCAAATTAAGTTTTTTATTATAATTATGAAAGAGTTCAACTCATTTGTTAATTTTCGGATTGTTAAAATTAGTGTGGCTTTAATGAACGATTATTTAGACCTGTTACAGGAAACAAATACATCAAAAGTTTCCTTTAAAATATCAGGAATTATTGAAAAAACTTCTGTAATTTATAAGCGAGAAAACGTATTTAACCAGATTTTACATGTGTGAAAAAATAATGAATTTTGATCTCCCCTATTAGAGACATTTGTAATTACATTTCTAGTTCCAAATTCAAAGTGAGAGATCTAGTTGCCTAAAGCCAGAGAACACTATCGATTCGTCTTGGCTTCTATTTTCAGCGACGAAATAGATCAACTGCATGGAATTTTTATGATTTTTCTCAACATATAAACTAAATGCGTGTAAGTGTTTCTTAGAAAACTTGTCAGAAGTAGAATATCTCTATCTTGGTAGATAGATATCGTGTGCTTTAGTAAAGTTAGCAAATCTAAACACAGGGCTGACAATACTATGTTTGAAGCCTTTAACATAGTCGAATAGCGAAATCACCCTACATCGCCCTCTTTTACTTACTTTTATACTTTTATCTCAAAATTATATACTGCATCCATAAAAATTTCTCTAAATTAATGTTATTTGGATTCGAAAACCATTTATGCTTAAATACATCTTCTCAGATGTTTGTCTTTTACTCACTGAGAGTCAATGCTTCTTGAAGATGTCAGTTCATGAATGAAAAATTATTTCTTGCTTTTCCGATTTCCCCTAACCGTTTCCACAAAGGCCAAACCTTTGGGCGAAAACAGCCCTCCTATGATGTTATTTCCTTAGTAAAAGAGAAAACACTGAGCGGGGGAAAGTAGTAGAAATCTTGACTTTCCTTTGCACTCAAAATTCAAGCATTCCCAAAATCTACTATAAAAGATATACTCTCTAAGGTATAAAATTTTTGTTTAATGAAATTATAAAATGCAATATATATATGTGTGTGGGTTCTTTAGTTTCAAAATCACAATTCATGTTCAAACAAAGCACATTTAATGAAACATTAATACATCTATAAGATCGTTCATCTATTAATACAGAATCTATACCATCTTACATCTATTAATACAAGATCTATATCATCTTACATCTATAAAACAACATCTTACATCTATATCATCTTATATCACTCTCTCATAAAACAAAGTGGCGAGAGTTCTATCAATTTCACTCGTGCTAACAGCTAAAATTTAGACAGCGCACGAGGAAAAATATTAAGGATTTAAAATCCCACATATATGCATTCTAATATATACATATGCTAAAATATGAATGCCTATATATATAACTTGATTATGTATATATATCATTGATGACATATATATATCAATTAAACCATTAGACACACACACATACATAATCAGATATATTACAGATATAGAATCACACAGTATCAGTAGGTGAAAGAAGAAAATAAATCCTACTGGTGAAAGATTGCTGAAGAAATTCAAAGCATAATGAAAGTTTCTTTTATTTTGGAATCAAAGAACTTTTTTATCGCTTTAGTTTTTGGGAGACTATTAGATTAAAATGCAATAAATAAATAAATATATGGAAGAAAAATAAATCTTTAAAGGAAGAAAAAGGAAAAATAGAATCAAACAATCAAATCCATTTTCAGCATTAAAACCAGTTTTAAATGCGACAGTGTATTTTTCTGCCAATACGAAAACTTAAGAAAATAGACAGAAATCTGCATTGTTTCACCTATCAATATACGACAAATGGAAAAACGATACAAGAAAAAGTAAATTTGAAAAATTTGCGAAAGCGTAATAATTCCGAATGCTGCACAAACAGAAAGATATTATGCAGAGACATTGGATTTTTTCGAAGCAAGAAATGTGAAAATTCAGCAGTGCCCTCATTATGCTTCTAATAAGGAGGTCTTCCAAATTCTAGCTGGAAAGACTTCCATTTATAACAAGATAATGAGAATGGCATAATTCCTTATTATTTGTTTTCATTTAAAGGGCGAGAGAGAAGGAGCACGAGACACTGTCGGAATAATTCATGTGTTAACGAATTATCGTCTAACACGTTTTCGTTAGGGTGCCATTGGAGAGACATAGTGTTTTTACGAGGAAAAAAAAAACACGAAAAATCCGTTATCCTATCAGCGGAATACGAACCACAGGCATTCCAACTGATAGTCCGATCTACTATCCCTTACACCACGAGAGCCCTCAAAGAAGAATGAGATAATTTTTCATAACCAATATGGATATACAACTGATGATTCTAAAATTTTATTATCATTAAGACTGGAAAAAATACACAATTTAATTCATTTTCATACATTTTAAAAGAAGTTAAATTTTTCAGAGAGTTACTATAAAATATCTATTAGAATGTCAAATTTAAGTATTTCAATTATTTATATAATGAAGGATAAATTTTATATTTATATAATAAAGAAAAATCCTTGATAATATCACTCTGATTTTAGTGGAGATATTTTAAGAAATAAATAAGTCAAAGCTGGAGGAAGAAAAACTATTTCAAGTTATATGTTTATCTTAAAAGTAACGAGAGAAAAACTATGTTAAAAGAAAAGGCGCACTATCAAAATTCTTTTCTGTACTGCTGACAAATTGTTATATGGCATGCATACTATAATATTCATGAATAATTTATTGCTACTAGATTAATACAGGCATAGCATATTTTTATGGACTGATTTGCTGTAATGCCTAATTTGCAGTTTTATAGAAAATTATAAAATTTTCAGTTTCAGTAAACAAATATATAATATTTTGATGACTCAGCAGGTAACATAATTTATTGTCTTAGAAGTTTTTACATAATTTATTATCTTTCAAGTTTTTTCCGAAATCACCTCAGCAGATATGGAATCAGCTGCAGACTGTACTAACTTTAACAAGCGCAGTATCTGAGTGTTCACATTTCTGTTTATAACAGCAATAAGAACAAGTATAAGTTTGAAAAGTTTACCAATGGCAATGTGGATAAAAGAGATGATCATAAGTATTTTGACCTGCCTTTGGTTTCTGGTCAATACGTTGGCTGTAGGGAAGATTTTGTGATTTTTTCCACGTGAACTAGTTTATATATATATATATATATAAATTCCTCTAAATCTTTCGTTAAGTACATAGTATGAAGTTGCTACATTAAACATTAGTAAGTGTTTACATAGGTAAACATTTTAAAAGCGACTAGCGTAAAGAAAGATTATTTAAATTACGTTTTAAAATTGCAAATTCAGAACACTGAAAACCAAACAGTAAACATTATAAGACTAATTTAATAATCTTTGGTTTGGTTTAAAATACCTAAAAACTTTACTTAAAAAACGTTGAAATTTACAATGTTCATTCCCAACAAACTGTTATTCTGCCCTATTCATCGATTGCTTTAATCAAAATCTAAAATTATTTAACGTAAAATGTAATTATCCAAAAATTATGTAAAATGAGAATTTTTTCCCACTATATCTGTAGCTTACAATGGCCAGAAAAAAAGATAGCACTAGATAGTGAGTATTTCTACAATGAAAAAACTCTATTGACTAGAAATAGTCTTTGGAGATCTTAGTGTCAGTTAGCCTGCGGAGTTAGGTTCCCTTCCAAGTCGTTTTCTTTTCCCAGGAGGCAGGGGTAGAAAGGACTCTTCCTGATTATTATTACTTTTAGCAAAGACGTTTAGAATTATCTATTCAATCCTTGCTAATCAGACGAATTTGGGAAGAAATGGAAAGTTGTAGATAAATTTTGCTTCTTCCAGTGCCAGTTACAAATAGTACAGCTGTTCAATAACATTTGAACTATATCATTAACGCTGCATATTACTAAATGTACTTGTTCTTTAAAGTCCTTGATCTGTTCTAAAAATAGTGCCGCAGAAGTTTCAGAAATGAAGTACAATTTAAAGCTACTTAGCATTTCTATGTATATAAAAAAGTAAAACTGTTTAAAATGCACATCCTTTAATGCTTCCTGTTTTATTTGGAATAATATTTCAAAAATAAAACTCGTGTTAGTTACGACTCACACAATACTTAACGGGATAAAGAGCCGTAGTTTGATAATGCTAGGATCATGCATTCAGTTTTCGTCGTTTTAATAAAATAAATTATGATACTTATGCTGGTAATTATTAAACTGCATTTATGTATACAGAAGTATGATTAACCCATTAACCACCAAAACTACAAGGAATGATTCTTTTCTCATGAAAATAATAGCAAATATTAAATTAAGCATTTATAACATAAATTTACATTGAAAATGAAAAAAAAAAATGCTCTTACCTGTGGAAAAAGCGAGTGTTGCATTCGTGCAACGTCAGCGGAATAAGACTACAGATGTTGAGTGAGTAGGATTGTACTCGTGCGATGTTTCCTTTGAGTGGAGCACTGGATTACTTTTTAGCTGTATAGCATTTATAAATCTATAAATCACTTTACTTTTAATTAATTTAATATTAAAATATACATTATATTTCTTTTACAAAGACAGATTATTTCAATTGAAAGATTCAAGCATGAAAAGCTTCACTACAATCTTGATGTAAAGCTACATTACATGCTTTGTATCTATTAACAGTCTGGCTATGGCACTCTTTACAATGAAGTCTTTTGTTATCATCGGTAAAATGTCTACCATCTCCATGCAATGGTTTTTTAATGCTGAATTTACTAGGTCTTCCTGTTGCTGATCTATTTCTGGCTAATTCTACACTCTCAATGGGAGTTTACAAAAGGAATAATGCAATCTCGCGTCTGAAATCTAAAAGACACTTTTTATTTCCAGTAGCAGAAAGTCGTGATATTTAGTAAGTTTAGTTATGGTCTCACCTTATATAATTTATCAGTATTGTCAATTTGACTGTTGTCAGTAAAATGCAAATTCTGCTTCGTATTCCTGTACTATAAACGTGATATCGATTCTTGTACAATAGGAACAGAAATGTCCTTATCAAGTGACCAATACATTTTTTCTTGAGGTAAAGAATAATATCCCGTATATATAATATTCCAATAAATTTTCCCATATAGGCTTCAGATGCAATAAATTCTGGGAGATTTTTTTTGCTGAGCATATAAATTTGTCTGTTCGACGAGAAGAGAGTAAATGTCTATACAAAAAAGAAAATCGAACATCTCTCCAGTAGTTTTACCTTGTATTTTGTCTTTTATAATTTCTCTTCTATCTCTTTCTTTATTTTCTTCCTGAGACATAACTGAGGGTTCCTTTCTTATCCATTTCAAGTTTTCAGTTTACTGCTTTTTAACCTTTTTCTTATGACTACCACTGCTTTTAGAAGGCTGAAACTTACTTCTTACATGAATTTCAACTTCCCAGCAATATTATTTTCATTATTTAAAAAATTGCCATTCCCTTCTTTTTCATCAGTAGCTTCTGAAACTTCTGGGGGAACAACAATATCAGTTTCATTCTGGTCATTATTAACATTATCCTCATCTGTTTCTTCATCAAAATAATCTTTGAAGGGCTTCTTCTAATGTAAGATACCTCGTTATAGGCATTTTTAAAGCAGCCAGAATATGAACCAGAACATCAAAAGGAAAGAGTAAAAAAAATGCTTACCCGCTTCCTGCTGACGTTGCGTCAGCGCAACACCTGTTTTCCCTTCCTTCCCAACACAAATATAAACATCTGATTGATGTAATGTTCTGATAAACAGTGACCTTGACTAAAAATATATCACTCATAAAGACGGCGATTCTTTCGTTAAATATTTTCGGCAAAAAAACCCTGTAGAAAATTTTGCTTAATTTTTGGTTAAAGTATGAGATTAATTATTATAAACAAATTGATTGTTGAAGGCAAGTATTTTTTTGCAGAAATAATCTTCATAATATTCCCTACAAAAAATCATCTGCTGGTACAAAATATCTTAGGTAGTTATATTTATATACGCATTTATTTTGACCGTTGCGTCAACGCAACACCAGCGGCTAATGGGTTAATACACTAATATCACAGAATATACGCTTTTTATGCTCTGACAAGTTTTGACAAGATACCAATTTTTAGTTCATATACAAGTCATAAATTCTCTAGTCAGATTCCATTTTTATATAAATAGACGCATAGAGGACAAAATGTAACAGTTAATTATATTTTTTATTCTTTTACAAAATTTAATTCTTTTAGATATAATTTTTAACGGTAAACGATATTCTGCTAAGTTATAATATAAAAATTATTACTAATAATATCCTAATTTAATAATATTTATATCCTAATTTATATCACTCAAAACAGAATTGGAAAACTCATTCAAATCATATTTAATCAAAACATTATACGCAGTTTTGGGAAAAAGGAATTTGAGGGTTTGTTTGATTTTTAACGGTGAATTCAATCATTAAAACATTTTTACCGTGTTTTCCCATTCATATAACATTAGCAAAATAATTTACTAAATAATTCTTAGATGTAATTGTATTCTTGTTTATCTTTTGTTATATGACTAAAAATAATGCAAATACTTGGCTGTTGGTACTTAAGACATAGTCTTTCCATATTATCACTTTTCTATTAGGCCTTGAAATTATGTTAACGACCTAATAGAATTCGGAAAATCCTATGATTGCATAAAACTGCGGAAGGTGCTAATAATGACAAATTTTAAATGAAAATAGAAATTTATTTAAATAGACTACAATAGAATAGAAATTTATTTAAATTGACTATAATTATTCTTATATTCTATGTCATTTCAGTACTATAATTTCAGTTATTAGCTTAAATACTGCAATTTAGTTATATAATTTGTAAGTGGAAGTCCCACGATTTTAAATTTATGCATAAATGAGCAAATACATTTTGAAAGTAATATATATATATATATATATTACAATTCATTTAACTGAAAACGTATCCATCCAACACAGAGAAATTATTCTTTCTAGTCTGTGGTAAGATTGTATCACATTCATTTAAACTTCTGTTTAAATTCGAAATGCGATCTCTCAAATCAACGAAGGAATCCATTTTTGGCTTTAAATTCCCCATTAGTAGCAACTGTATAATAGCGAAACTTACCAAAATATTTGTAGAAAACCGCCAAAATTCTAGAAATTGCTATAAAATCCCAAAAAACATAAGGAAGATTATTGCTTGCCAATTCCATGCTGAAAAGATCAAGCATTTACGAGGATGAGCTCGACTGTTAACGAACAACTTGTGGAAAAAATTCAACGCTAAAATATAAATACGTATGCCAAATTTTCAAAAATTCCTGATAAATATTGTACTCTCATCGTAAATATATATGGACTTATAATGTGATGAAAACTGAGTCGGCAAAAAAATGGATTAAAATTTAATTTACCAAAATAAATTGGCCTACTAAAACTAAATAAAATAAATAAGTAAATAGTAAAAAAATTGTGTAACAAAATAAATAATGATCTTTCTTAAAATACTGCCCAATAAAACATGTCGAATAATTGAAAATTTACAAGCTTAGAAGCTAAAATTCTAAAAAGATTTTGTAAAATTTGGACGTCACATATCAAAAGAAACAAGTCTACAGGCTACAAGTACAAAGAAAGAGGAGGGAGACGAAACTAAACGCAACAAGTACTTCTTGCTATTCAATAGCGGGGAGGCAATTTTATGGCTTATCCATCACACTAAGGGGAAGCAAACATACTGCCTTAGGCTGGGCCATCTTAGAGAGATTTCAGAAAACGAAAGCGATTTTTTTGGAGGGGTTTGTTGACTGACAACACAGCCATTTTCAAAGCATTTCGTTCCGAGGGGCGGGCTCGTTAATAGGTTAAGGAGAATAGTCACATCCCTTTCTTTGGTAAAATATTTACAAGAAAGAGATTTATGCAGATATTCTAAATGCTGCATTCCGCTGCGAAAATGTGCCGGAGTTGCTGGTAGGCAGTGGTACAAAAACGTGCAGAGCGCTAAGGGTTAAATTATACAAATTTTCTGCTGCATTTCATTTAAACTTATTTCCTCGAATTTCTTTAGGTATTTCTTATTTCACTTCGTGGCAAGGCAAAAAGACATAAAACCTCAAAATATCTTCATCAAAAAATTAAAAATATAGAAAAATATAAAACACCAAATACAGTGAAAACAATTTAAAAAAATTATTTTACAATTAAAGTTCTACGCAAGAACAAGCAATTTGGCCAGCGGGCAAGAAGGCAGATTTTTTGATGCACAAAACTGAAAGTTTACTTATGATCCCATTTGGCAAAAAGATACTGAATGTGCAGAAACTGAATTTACTATTTTGCTAAGTTTCAAATGCAAACACATTTGGCTGCTATTTAAAAAAAATTCAGCTTAGCTGCACTTAAACAATTTTTACACTGATAATTCTACAGCTATTGCATACAGATTAACTAAAGGCATAAAAACCTTAACCAGAAGATAAGAACAACATAATTCAATCATATTTAAAGCAAAAAATGCACAATTTACAAACATATAATTAAAAAAAAGTGAGCTCACATAAACAAGTAACAGAATGTGTGTATACATATATTGTTACGAAATGCTTAGGAGCGGTACGATAGCTTCTCCGCAAAGCAGGTTTAGGGTTACCAGAAAATGGCAAGAGAAGGCAGGGTTTCCACATTTGGCGACAAAATTGGCGATATGCCATGGACGGTACATTCCTTTTGGAACAAATTCTTTCTGGTTTAGCCCAGCGAACACAAGCCAAAAGCTATCTATATAAACCCTGCTGGTACATGGAGAGTTAATCAGTAAGTTAGTGTCTCGTCTAGTGAGTCAGTGTGGAGTCCATCGCGTTGATAGTCAGTCAGCGAGTGCCGAGTTGGTCGTCGAGTGCACCGAAAGAGTCTCTCAGTGTATCACGGTTAGTGCATTGTTGTGAGAGTGCTTTGAGCTCCAGGAACGACTGAACCAAGGAGTTGGGAACTGTACTCTAGTGTATTGTCGAGTGCATAACGAGCTGTAGCGTGGAGAATCTCGAGAGTATGTAGAGTTCCGAGAACGAACTAAAATTCACTGAAATCAAAAACAAGTTTTTCTAATACTTGTGAAATAGCTGCAATGTAGGATAATAATAATTTATTTACTAAAGAAAAGAAATATTGATTATGTTATCTCCTAATATAAATTTAGAAGAATGTATCAAAATGAGGGAACCCAGAAGTAGGAAGTTTAATTTTGAAAATGTTTTTTAAAAGGAACTTGAATGTAAATCATGAGGGGGGAAAAAACTTTTTAAAGGGACTTGAATTTAAATCATGAATAACAAAAATTCAAACTTTGAAAAAGAAATTTAATAAACCAAGTTATTATCGTCATTGATCAGAAATTAGTTGACTTTTCAAGGGAAACAAACCAACTCCTGTTCAATGAACAATAATTAATAAATGCGAAGATGTTTCGTCTTTTATAAGTAAGAATGATTATGGCAAACTGTCAAATTAAGTTAGGCCAAAAGTATTTTGAATGAAGCATTTTCACTAATACAATAGATTCTTTAGAAATTTTGAGTGAATAGCCAAATTATGTAGTAAAATTTACAAGATACTTGAGTAAATGTCCCCCGACATGCTCGCTTTTATGCATGTTAATTCAAGCCTATTTTTATATTAATAATAAACAGTAGTAATCTTAACTGGAATTATGAAATAAAACTCAAAGCAATTGAAATAAACATGAGAAACACAACAAACATAATAAACTCAGGTTTCGTAGACATTTCTGCACACAGAAATTAAGTACTTTTAAGGACCATTAATGAAAAAAAATTAAGGACCTATGAGCAAATGGGAACTGAATAAATTCAATTAAAAATATTATATCTATGCCTGAACGTGAGTAGGATGCATTATTATTAAACATAATTAACATAAATATTAATATGTTTGAAAATAAAATTAATTTTATGAAATTTATCAAATAGCATTAAATATTTTACATGTATAATAACTGGACATATTTGGAAGAAAATAAGTGACATTTTAGTTACGTTTTATCAACAGTTAGCTTTTTTTTTTTTTTTTTTTTTTTTTTTTTTTTTTTTTTTTTTTTTAATGTCTCATTTTGCCACATATTTGCTCATAGAGGTTTAGTAAATAGCAAGTACATTTTATGTCAAGCAGCATAGGTTAAAATGAGCATTAAAATCATAATCAGCATGATTCATAACAAAAGACTGGCTGTTGTCACTGCTCCTGCTTGCCTATAGAGAAACCTGCTGATCAGAACAAACCTGAAAGGCCTGATGTAGGCACAGTTAAGCAAGTTTTGAAAGTTAGATGACCTCTGTCTGGCGCTGTTAGTGTTGTAGCTTCGTATAGAGTTCCACAAAGCTATGACACTAACAGCGTCAGACAGTGTAGGGGTTGTAACTCAGTTAACATACTTTAACCCTCTGTGAGGCCAAGGTTTTTGCTAAGAAGTACAAATTTCCCAAAATTACTAGGGGAACAAATTGTTTTTTTGATTTTAATACAAAAACTTTTCTGGTATTTCATACCTGGATTTGTTTTCTTTTAATATATTGCCTTAATTCCGTTGACATATTTTAATATGCATGTATATATAAGTTCTTACAGATATCACAATAAATATTCTAGGTCGTATATATACGGCCTTGTCGCTTAGAGGGTTAAGCCACTAAAACATTAGCCATGATAAGTTGTTTTGCATTAAGTCTCACTAGATGCAAAGAATAAGTTTCACATGAATTTTTATATTTTTGTGTTTTACCTTGTGACCGCGGTAAAGTTTAACACGTTGAGCCCGGCGCCAAATTTGATGTCCTTTCCGTTCAGCTGGCAGTGAGCGATCAAGCGATGCCAACTTAAATTATTCATAAATTATACAAAAAGGAAGGAGACGCACATAAATTCCGAAAGTATTGCTCGAAATGTTACGATGACAATTCAAAACTATTTTGATGCAAGATAGCCAAAAATGTTACCAAAATAGTTGTTTTGTATTGTAATATGTGTAAAGCTAAGCCGTATTTTTGTTTAGAATGTTTCAATAAATTTCATTAAAACTACATTTGATAACACTTCATTAAAACTATACTTATTTTTTAACTTTAATTCTGTCGGTCCGACGGACTAACGCCAGCCAAACGAAAATTCCAGTGACTGTCCCTAGGGACTGACACTGGGCTCAGCGTTATAACGAAAGGCAATAGCTTGTTTTAATATAGAGCAGTGGTTCTTAACCGGGGGTGCCCGCACCCCTATGCATTTTCGGGGGTGCGGGAGAAGCCCCTACCTAACGATAAAAATTATTAAATCTCATTTATTAAATTTCTTATAATGAAATATTTGAAATCTGCAATAGTGTCCCCAATACTGAAGCTCATAAAAATTGGTAGCACCTAGCTCACTTATCGGCAAAAGACACAGGAAAGAGCTGATGGGCGTATACACTACGCTACGAAAAGGCATGAAACGCTACAAACGAACGCGAACAGGCAGCTAGGTGACGGAGAAAAGAAAAAAAACTTTGTGGGAATACAAGCGTGACCTTCAAGAAACCTCGATAGCCACGAAGCCACGATACAAGCGGAGAACGTTATCCCAGCTTGCGCATGCGCTGAGTTCAACATGTGCTACTCTAATGAAATCTACGGATTCACAGATTTGTATCTGCATCTACTGTGCCTCTGTTAGGTTGAGTCAACTATTGTGTCTGCGACATGTGTATTGTGTATTCTGACTCGTCCAGAAACTTCTTGAGACTAATACATTCTTAATTGCCCGTTCAAGCCGAGCAGAATTCAGTGATATTATAAACGAAAGAACATTATATATATTATATTACATTACTTCTAAATGATTAAATCGATTTGAACCCCACTATGTCAAAAAAATGACAATGGAATGATAAGTATGCTGGTTATGGATTTACCTGCACAACCGAAAAAGATGGCATGCAACGACCGCAATGCATTTTGTGTTCCAAGATATTTTCAAACAGCAATCTCAAACCATCAAAGTTATTAGAGCATTTCAACAACGTGCATGGTGGCGAAAAAGCGCATAGCATGAACAGCTTGAAGTCAAAGAAGGCTCGGTTTGATACCAGTGGAACTATCCTAAAATTGTGCCGACCAGCAATTCAAAAACCTTTATTAGAAGCGTCATATCAAGTGGCATATTTATGTGCAAAAAAAAAAAAAAAAAGAAAGAAAGAAAGAAAGAAAGAAAGAAAGAAAGAAACCTCACACGATCGCTGAAGAGTTGATTAAACCTTCTGCTTTAATTATTGCTAAAACAGTTTTAGATTCGGAAGCACATAAAAAAATCCAACATATTCCATTATCGAATGATATTATACGATCGCGAATACAAGATCTCAGTGAAGATATTCTAATGCAAGTAATTGAAGACATAAAAATCAGCCCACTAAAAATAAGCATGCAACTGGATGAGTCAACTGATGTTGATAATTGTAGCCAACTTTTGGTATTTGTCAGGTATGTGAAGGAAAAAGAGGTGATAGAAGAATTTCTATTTTGTGAGCCACTGGAGGTGAATACGAGAGGAATTGATATTTTCAATCGCATCAAAGATTTTTTTACTAATATCAATTACCAATGAACGTGATTAGCTCAATATGCACCGATGGAGCTCCAGCAATGTTAGGCAAAAATTCAGGATTTTTTTCACACATGAAAAGAGAATTACCGGAAGTTATAATAATGCATTGCATGTTGCATCGTCATGCACTTGCGTCAAAACCATTGCCAGAAAGTTTAAAACAACATCTAACTACAGCAGTAAATGTAGTAAAATACATCCGAGGGCGAGCGCTTAATCATCGCATTTTTCGTGCATTTTTGCGAAGAAATTCGTGCTGATCATACCGTGCTCCTATATCACACCGAAATACGATGGTTATCTAAGGGTCGCATGCTTAACAGAGTTTTTGAATTGCATGAGGAAATTATTCAATTACTAACTAGTCAAAACTGTTATTTAGTAAAAGATTTTGAGAGTAATGATGCAATGCTGAGGCTGGCCTACTTAGCAGACATATTTAGCCATTTAAATGAACTGAATCTATCAATGCAAGGATTTGGTATAAATATAATAATATCTGGTGAGAAATTATCTTCATTTATCGCAAAATTAGAAATTTGGATACGTCGAGTAGAAAAGGGGAATTTTGCAAACTTTCCCTTGCTTGATTCTGTTATTGCGAAAAATGAAAAGAGTACAATTATACCCGACATTGTAATACATTTGAGACGATTGAGCGAATCATTCAATGGATACTTTTCTACCGGAAATATTACCAAAACTCAGAGATGGATACTGGATCCATTTCTATTTGACTTAAATTTGATGGATGATAGTGATCTGAAAAAAGATCATCTTATTGAAATGCAAGCAAGTGGACATGTTCAAATGGAATTCGAACAATTAGAATTGCAACAATTCTGGTTTTCGCAGTTACAACGTTATCCAGAGTTGGCGAACGGAGCACTGCAGTTACTCTTACCCTTTGCTACCACCTACTTGTGCGAAATGGGATTTTCATCACTTTTGCATATAAAATCTAAAGCGAGAAATCGCTTAAATGCAAGTGATGACTTACGCGTATGTCTTTCCAAAAAGGAACCTCGCTTCGCCAGTATAATAATGAACAAACAACAACAGACTAGTCATTAATACAAATAATATTGTTTTGTATTTATATAAAATGTACAATGTTTTTCAATAAACAATAAGTTTCGCAAAAAATGTATTTTTCTAGACTAAAAAAATTAAAACACATTTTTCAATGGGGTGCGACTCGCTAGAAAGGTTAAAAAACACTGATATAGAGAGATAATTTTTAAGGGAATGCATTTAGTTATAATTCAATTAGGTATTAGATAACCTTAGTCATTATGGATTTACATGGCCACTATTAAATTAAATTTATTTTTTAATAATATTTGTTAAAAAAAACCCTATTAATATCACAATCTCATAAAATTTCACAGTTTAAATACATGCAATTCATGACATTGATTTTTAAACAATATTAGGATAATTACACATTAAAAGATACAAAACATAAAACTCTACAACATAATTATGTGTCTTTTTAATTTGAAGGCCTGCCTAGACATTTTGGCTAGTTTATATCAATTTTCTTCTCCTTAAGCATGTTTTCTAACAATTAGAAATTTGTCTCAATATGCAAAACAATGTTCTCATTAGTTTCTGCGTGTTTTATATCCTAACTGCCAACCTTTCCACAATGCACTACCTATGAAGGTTTACTTGATCTGGTAAAAATTAAATAGTCCTACCCCCCCCAACAGACGTGAAACAAATTATCACTATGTCTGAAAGTAACTATAAATCAGATAACAAATTTAAATAAAGGTTTAAATAAGCTTCTTATTCAAAAAGAACTTGGAACATATAGGCATGTTCTTACGCTAACAAAATAAAACACAGTTTGTGGTGATATAATTAAACAAGAAGAGTGAAATTCAAATTAAAAATATGGACTAGTAGTCAAAAACTATACAATTTAATTTCAATTTAATCTGGCTCAGTAACTCTATTGTCATAATAAACTCAAATGTCAGCAGCAGTAATGGAAAGACTAATAATTACAAATCATCAGAGCTGACAGGAACTAATGCAGGGAGCAAGTGGAGTTCAGAAACACTCGTCTTACACTCCAAAAAACTCAGTTTAAAAAATGTCTAAGTGATTTGCATTCAAATGAGGAAATAGAAATGGGAAATTATAGTAAAGGCTGAAACTGTAAACAACTGAGTAATTTACATAATAATAACTGTACATATCTTTGAAGAATAATTTTCTTTCTCTTTACATATTTAGTTTCTTTTTTCAACACGTTTCCTTTTCACTTTAAATTTTTTAGATTTAATTAAAGACTTCTATTATTCTAAAAGACTAAATGCATTTAGAATGTATGGAAAAAGCTGCTAATTTTATTTCTTTAGTAATACGAACATTCAGAAGAAATATAAAATACATATGGTAAGGTCTGGTCACAGAGCTGATGTGGCATAATTTTTAGAATTTAAGGACCCACTGAGCAAAAAAATCTAGAAATGGCAAAACTTTTAGAATTTAGAGCAGGCTTTGAAAGCAGAATTTAGAAAGGCACCAGGCATCAGAATTTAGGATCAACAGAGACTGCACCAGGTGGCAAAATGCCTAGTGCCAGCTGTTTGTATGATGCATTAAGACATATTAGATGAATCTTTTGAATTGTCAGTTTTCAATTTCTTTATTAATAAAAACATTCCTTTCTATAATTCCTGTCCATATGATAAGATTAGAAGTACTTTTGATATTTTCCATGCTTGTATCTAGTGAAAAGTAGAGAAACTAAAGGGAAGATAAAAATGTTAAAAAAGCGATTCTAGAATCAGAAGTTAAACATTCAACTATTATGTTTTCATTGTTCTTCCAGGTGTTCTCCAAAATGTAAGAAACTGCGTGTTACTACCATGGAGACATTTTTCATTTTATCACATTTTTTTTGGAATCTTTTAGAATTGTGGGCCTATAAATTTGCCTTGAAATCTTTCTAAACTTTAATGTCTAAAATCCTAAAGAAAAATTACCAATTCTGTAACAGCAAAAAATCCAGAAATGTTTTTAGAAAAAATTAGAGGAAAAAAATGTGAAATTAATTTTATAGAGAAAACTGATGCATATTCTGAGAATTCTGATCATTCTGAGAAATGGGAAAAATTTTTTCCATGAAAAAATTAAAAAGACTTTTGCTAAGAACTGTTCCGTAAACTGTGCATTATAGCATTATTCCTTGCTTATTTTTCAGATTCAAAAAATTGTATAATATGTGGCCAAAGTGGAACTTTATAATATGACAGTGAAAAATAAAAATGCTTTATTTTAATGTTATTTCTTAAATATAATTCCAATATATTACCATTATTTTAATGAAATTTATCAATGTTAGAATGTTCTAAAAAAATCATCAAAAAATTCCCAGATCTAGGAATTAAAAATTTTCAATAGAAAGCGATCTTAAAATCGCCAAAATGTTGATAATCGCCAAGTTTAGAACCGTTTAATAAAAGAATTCACATCCCTAAAAGCCAAAAGTTGTTTGCGAGCTCTTCATTACAAAAAATGAAATAATTTTGAAATGCTTATGTTTCACTTCTTGCTCAGAAACTCGAGTATCCCACCATTATTTATATTACAAATAGGAACAAATTATAACTCGTGAACCTACTAAAAAAATAGCCATATTTGCCAGTGAATCGCCAAAAATATTCCTGCAAAATGTTAATTCACACCCAAAATGGCAGTCGTAAAAACAGACAGAAATTTCAGATGATTAAAATTAAGGACCTTCTGCCGATTTTGGCCAAAATTACGGACTTTTAAGGACCAAAAATCGCTTCCAAAAAACTTAAGGACTCTTAGAACCTTACGAACCCTGAAATTATGCTATCTTTGCAAAAACAAATTAAATAAAAGTTGAAAAATTGCATTCGATAGCGGTCAAAATGGATATTTTCGTTTAACTATGAAACCTGAAAATTTTTGCGATTACAATACTTCCTTTACTTTGTAAAAAGGAAGTTAAATGGTCATCATCAAAATAATAGTGCAGTAAAAATTTGATAACTTTGAATAAATTAAAATCATGAATTTCGTGCAGTTATAAATCTATTTCATGGTTTTAAATACACTTTTGATAATACTGACAATATGGACAACTAATTTTTCACATCAAGCCATCTATCATGAATTTTGCAGCAAAAATGTTAAAGGCTCTTTTTTCAAGTATTCATAAAAATATAAAAAGAAAATAGAATAATTTTTATTAATCATACTTTGCCCCCAGCTGTTACTTCAAGCGCAACTGCATCTTTACGGTCTTTTAATTCAAGCTGTAAACAAGCTGGTCCTCTGACTTTCCTCCGATCAAAATTCTTCACAGGATCCATATATTCAAAGGTTAATTGCGGAAAACTACAATAAAAAATTCAAAAATTAAATTATGCAATTAAAATGTATCTTTTCTGTTAAGGAAAATTAAAAATGAAGAAACATTATTTTGCAAAAATCATGTTCATCTTTAAGTTTTCAAAAATTAAATTATACAGTTTTAAAAAAAATCTCTTTTCTGTAAAGCAAAATTAAAAATGAAAAAACATTACTTTGCAAAAATCATATCTAATTCATCTTTAAGTTTATCAACTTCCATCAACAGTTTCTTTTCTTGAGCAATCAAATTTTCATATTTGCCTTCTTGATATCCAAGCTTTGCAATGTCAGCCTGTAAAAAAGCATAAAAGCTCTTCAATTCATGTATTAATTGAGACAGCATATTAACAAGACTTTTATTTAATTTTCCATTAAGTTTCCATTGGAAAACACATCTAGATTTTTTTTTTTAAGGAAATATTTAACAGGAAAAAAATGCTTATTAGTTCCGTTTCTATATGACTGACCTCACAAAATTTATTTCAAAATATTAATTTATCACAAAATTAAACTAATTTATGATCCATTATACTGAATAGCCCAATATAAAAAATTATGGGAATTGTGTAATATCCCTGTAGATCTCATAAAATTCATTTGAGGTAAATTAGAAAACTTGCTTTAACCCATTCAGTACGGGCGTGTCATATGTGCATCAGCAGCGAACATTACCTCACGGCCGGGTGTGTCATATTTGAATTGCCATTTAATTCACTCTACCGGCCGGGCGTACTACATTTGACTTTTTAGATAGAACATTTAATTAATATTTTTTGTTGCCACTAGATGTAGCCGTATGCCTGTTATGGGGAAATATATCGAAAGTTAAGTATGTTTACCTTCATTCTTATGCAATAATTTTTATTTTTGGTATTTTGTTTCGGAATGAGAGCGAGATTCGTGGGTAGGAGCAATGTAATGTCTCTTTAACTGCCTCATTTGATATAAACAAATGCATGTGCTCTCCCTGCATTGAGGTATTTTTTATTTTTATTTTTGCGATATAGTGGGATAGACATTCTATCATTAGAGATTTTTTTATTACTCTTATATTACCCCCTTTTTTTATTACTCTTAGATTTTTCATGCCTTGAGATGAATATTTTTAATGGTCAGCGAAACGTATCTTTTTTTAATGGCAAACAAAAGCAGTATCTAAACATAGAATATACACAATCGCTAATTCGATAGTGTTGAGTAATGTAATGGCTCTCACTGGGTCAATTTATATACACAAATGAATATGTTCTCGATGCTCTGGAATATTTTTAATTTAATTTATTAATTTATCTTATTTTTATTTTATTTTTTTTCTCGGTTATAGTGGAGTAGATGTTCTATCATTAGAGACTTTTTATTACTCTGAGTTTTCTGGCATTGAGACAAATATTTGTATCGCTTTGCAAAAGGATTTTTTTTTTTTTTTTTTTAATGGCAAAACAATAGCACTATCTGACCGTAGAGCATATACAAATACTAAATGAGTCAAATTTGCTGTGTAAAATAGCAGCAGATATTACATTCCTGTGAATAACGCAATGCTGGACTTTGGACTTTGCTTACACCCATGTTTAAAAAAATAACATACACTGTCTCATTTTGAAACATTGCTTACTTTTCGTTGTTTGCTCGTTGAATTTTTATGAAAGACAGTTTTAATATTTTTAAATTTTAATTGTGTGTTGTGTTAAATAAAATCTGTGATTGTTTGGATATTTTTGCATATATATTTATTTGTGGGATAAGGGCAAAATTATATTATTCTAGAATGAGTATTTTATAAAATTTTTAAGGAAAATATAATAATAAAGGCTTAAAATTATTTCTGACGACTACCAGAATGTTCTTCTTATAATGTACCCAAAATTGGAAAAATTGGATGATAAATTTCATTTATATGAATTTTTTTCCAAAGTTAGGCTTAGCAGCGTAAATTGCCCGTCCCCATAGGACGACGCATCCAGTTAACACATCGTTCCAAGAGAACGCTTCGGTAACAGAGGTGCCCGTCAAGAGCGGGTTAAGTGAAAAACTTACTTTAAGTTTCTTTACTTGAGTGTCTAGATTCTGATAGAGATTTTGATCTTGAGTATAGCTTTTGTCTACTTTTTTATTTTCGCCTTTTCTTTTCTCCAAGTCAGCTTTCATGTGCTTTATAGACATTTCAAGAGATTTTTCTTCAGTTTCTGCATCCTTTTTATCTTTACCAGCAGCTGTAAAGCAATTTTAATACATTAAAAAATCCATTATATCAAGATGTCTACTGCAAAAAAGTTAACAAGAAGCTACTTTTAAATAAATTTCTTAATATATAAATATAAAAATTTGGATCCATTTTACACTTGTTTCAAGTTCAATCAATAAATTAAACATTTTGAATACTATTTACAACTATTTATATTAATTAAGCACACAGACAGACTTGTATGCTTTACATCAATTAAATGATCCATTTCTACTTTAGTTAGGGAACTGCTAAAGTAGAAATGGTAAAAACCCACAAGTGCTACTATTTGAAGCAGTCTTTACACTAAACAAATTGTGATGCTGGCTCATAGCTTCACATATGGAACTACTCCAGCTGGGAAATACAGGGTTTATCTAACACAGAGGTAAATGCCTGACACCAAAGCTGATGATGGTTTTGTCGACTAATTTTTGTTGCCATAAGTCACCAAACTTGGTAACCATCAACATTTTGGTTCCATACCTATTTAACAACAGCCTTGAAGCAATTTCAAGAAATCGAAGGGACTGGAAATTTCTTGGCAGATGGGAGAAAAATATGCAAGTCCGGTGAGGGCATCAGTTTAGTTTCGTTCAGAGTTTAGCTTATAGCACTGAGAGATCACTGTGCGAGCTTATATATTTAAGACTTTTTTTTTACTCTGTCTTGTGTTTAACATTCTCGGTACTTTGAAGTCGTAACTACTGATTGTGCTCTGTCATACTGTGAAGGGCAGTATGAATACTTTTGTGGAAATTTCCAAAACTGTAAAGCATTTCTTTTAGGAATTTCATCAAGCTACCATGTGCATTCAAACTATTAAGAAATCGTACGCACATAGCAATGTTTGGCATTAGAAGTGAGACGGTCACAGGAGTGATGGAGAAGAAACTTAGATAACTGGGAAGACAGCTTTTAAGAAAAGATGCAAGAGTCCATTCAGTCCATTAAAGAAGAGATGTATGCAGGCCAAGAAAAGATGGATGGAGCCATCAAGTCAGTTAAAAAAAAAAGAGTTGAAAGCAGGCCAGGAAAAGATGGATGGAGCCTTTCAGTCAGTTAAAGCAGAAATGAAAGCAGGCAAGAAAAAAAGGAGGCAAGTTAACAGAAAATGAAAAGAAAAATTACTGCCACAATTAGAAAACAAATTTGAGGCTATGAAAGGCAGAATAGACTTTTTTGAAAAAAAGGTTGCAGAAATCAAATAAGGAAGAAATCAAAGAAAGAGTTTCTGTTGTTGAACAACAAATAGAAGAAAGAGTTCTTTCTGCTGACAGACAAATCGATGAAATTCAGCTATTTCTAAGGATTGAAGAAATTCACAGTTAACAGCTGGAAACAATTCTGACAACTTTAAATTCCTATCTATGTTGTCTTTTCCTACCTATGATGTCTCTAAAGCTATTCAAATATGATGCCAAGACCTCCTCGGCAAGTGTACAATACCCAATTTTTTACAAAGGCAAATGCAACTGGATGGGATTCCAAAAAAGAGAACTGCAGCCTCGCTGTTTCTCTAGAAGCAGACATAGCAGATATCCTTCAAACCCTGTCTGAAAACCAGAGGCTAGACTTTGAAGCTCTAGCTGAACTTTGGCGAGGTATGTTTAAAAGACTATAGCAAGCTTCAATTAAAATCTCACCAACAGAGGCCTAAGGAAACACTCTGGGAGCTCAAAAGAGATGTTAAAAGGCTGTCTCATCTTGGCTCTCTAGACTGCCCAACAGAAACAAGGGAAATCCTGTCCCTATAGTAGTCCGTCGATGGCATACAGGATCCCTATACAGAAAGGCCTGTAAATGGCAGATGTCAAAGATCTACAAAGTTATCTAGTGTATGGCATGAAATTCAAGGCAACCAAGCAAACACCTCAAACAGACAGCCACCCAATCAGAGCTGCTTAAGACCAGGTGCCAGTGGATCAAGTGATAGCTTGTTTAGACAATTTAACCAGGCAACTCAATGCCTTAGTGGCAACAAACCGATCTAAAAGTGCTCGAGCTGGTGCTGAAGGCCACATACGAAGAAACTGCAGAACACCCCAAGATACAGAAGTTAAGAAAGCTCATAGCAAGAAGTAAGGGAAATAAATTAGTGGTCATCTCATAAGTTGAAGGTTGCTAGATACTGAGAAGCCCCATTTTAACACTTATTGTAGAGTTCTGAAGCCCCACTTCAGATTTCTGCAGTGAGTGGTGGCAGTAATTGACTTTTCAGCATGAGACATATCAATGGAGGACACAGGAGACAATGTTAACCATCATCTGAAAAGATTGAACTTTCAAAATAATGAACTGCATTCTGCCTCTGAGGACATAACTTTGTTTGGAACAAAAAATAAAGGAGTTAAATCCATGAACCAATCAATAGACAATATAGTACTTGCCAGAACATAATTTTTACTACCTGGATCCGTAGCTGAAAACAGACATTTCTGGTACAATATAATAGAATATCCTAAGAACAGTGTAACAGATCGAAAAAAGTAGCCTTGGTGCACGTGACATATCGAGAAGCTTCACCCTGGTGAGAGCTGCTAATGTAAGTGATACGGCAGAAGTCATCAGGGAAGATAAAGTGGTTGCTGCATGTACTCCAGTAACCTGCACTACATAAACCATTAGACCTCCAATTTATGTGTCGTCAAACAACACATTTATTGCAGAACTAAATGAAGAAGAGAAAAGTGTTGAAGAACGTGCCTTTCGAAAATTCCGAGATGTTTTCTCATGCACATCTTCTGATGTACGCCAAACAGTTTGAATAATGTAGCATTGATATGAGGGATCAAGCAATATCCAAGACATCTACCAATTAATAAAAGAAACAGACAAAAAAGCTTCTAAAGGACATTCAAGGATGTGATGTTATAAAGCCTTTAGCAAGTCCTTGGGCCATTCCCATTGTTCCTGTCCAGAAAGAAAGACATGTACACAGATTTAATCAAGCATCCTTAATAATCTCTGGTTGATGGTTTCCAGAAACCAGCAGGACTGGGGCAAGAAGTTACCTCTTTGTTTTCACTGGCCTATTGGAATGCTATCTATATGAGTATTGGCTATTCCCCATCCCAGATGCTCTTCAGTTGTGACCTTCAACTACCTTCTGATCTGTTGGTCATCCTCCAGATGTGCTTTCATTGCCTGAGGAATATATTCAGGATCCCCAGATATGGTTTGAAGTAATGCACAATTTTGGCACAAAAGTGAGTCAACTTGCCAACTGAGAAGATGAAGACCTGATACGGCACAAGAGGAACAGGACATCGATTGAAAGAAAGAGACAAGGTGTGTTTATGGAATCTTATTCGACAGAAAAACTTTCTCCTAAACTACATTCACCCTGGAACGACCCTTCCACAGTCTTTGAGGCTTAACAACATCGAAGTTTGTTCCGTAAGTCATCAAATTCAAGACTAAAGTCATTCATTACGACAGCCTAGGTTTTTATTATGAACAGTGCCATGCTGTATATAATAATAGTTCCCATGCTGTATATAATGTAAATAGTATACTAAGACCATGGTCCTATGTTTATATAGATTTTTAAATTCGTGTATTTACTGATTTAGTATTTGATTTGTTGAAATTACTGTTTCAGTATTACGCTTGTTTTCCGTAATTTAAGTATGGTTTCATGTCCAGGAATTGCTTTAACCAGGATGTGCAGGCCTTAGGAAGTGGACAATGTTACAAGTTTTATATATATGTAGATAATTTTAGTGAAATTATATGTAAATTGTAGTATCTCTTGTATAATGTACCATGAAAGGCCTCAATAGAGTGAAGTATTGCTGAACAGGGTTACAGGTTAAGTCCATTTAGCATTAAGGTAAATGGCTACCTCCCAAACTGGCAAGACAGTGAAAGCTGGTGACGGTTTGGGTAAGTAATTTTTGTCGGAGGAGAACAAACAGAGAATCATTTGCTTTCTGCAGAATTGTGCAAATATGGTGCATCTAAGAAAACATCAAAGATAGAATCTGGACAAAAACCTTCTTTTTCTACTAATGCTACGAATACACAATTATTCAGTTTAATAAAAAGCATACGAATACAGGAAACATTTCACAGTTTTTCTAAAAATGAAGAAAAATAAGTTTTTGGCAGTAAGTTTCTATTATAATTATGAATGGAAAGGACAGGCAAATAAGGTGCCCGCAACTCGGTACCTCTAAAAATTTCTAAAACAGGCAGTGCTGCTAGATCATGTCATTTTTCATAAATTTACTATTTTTGACAAACCTGTGCTACAAAAATTTATACCTATGTGATTTTGAAAATTTTCTACTTCTCTAGCATTCTCTTGTGCTAGCTTTTGCTACTTAAAAAAAAAATTAAATTAATATATATTAAATGCATGTGTTAAAATAATGCATTTATTAAAATTAATTTATGGAAAAAATTATAACTTATTTAGGCTTAAATAAAAACGCTATATGATGATCACAGTGCATGTACTCTGAAGTTTTCATGAGTCTGATTGATTTCTTTATAATACTTTGGTGATCTGTGAGTATGCTTGAAAAGTTTAAGATTATAGCTGCTGTGTTAACTAAAGAGCCAATTACGAGCAACGTAAAAAAAATTCAGCATAACTTCAAAATGCTTCACTTAAAATATCCAAGTTTGAAAACTGGCTTAAAAGAATGAAAACAGACAAGAGAACAGCTTATTGCACACTATATAAACATGAACTGACAACATATGAAACTGATTTAATGAAGCATAATCATTCTTTAGAGCATAACCAAAACTTTCAACAAATCTTGCCTCATAATAGTGTTAAAAATGCATTTTAAAAACAGAACAACCTAAATTGTCTGAATTGAAACTTTCTGTATTTGTTGCTTGCCATATATCCAAATACCGTAAAGGCCTTTATTTTTGCGGGCTGTAATTTTCGTGAAAATGAATATATCGGTGATTTCGCGAGTTGAAAATTTCGCGAATTTTATCTGAATAGAACCGAAAGTTGAAAAATTTTAAAAGTACCTATGTAAAGTTGAAAAATTCCAAAGTACATCTTTTGCATAAAGCATTTTAAGAAACTTCCTCTTGTCCGAAAAGTTCTCCCCCCCCCCCCCCGGTTCCCGTCTAATTAACGAGTTCAAGCATTTGCTCAAGAATGAGTTTATTGAGTGGTATTCTAATGAGCTTCAATTTCTAGAGGAAAAAGAATCTATGGACTTCTGAATATCACGACTAAAACCGATTCACGCTTCTTGGCTTGTGCGCGTATTTAACGGTATTGAAGCCAAACATGAGATAATTTTGAATGGCTTCAAAGAAGCTGATATAAATAGTGTTTTAAGTGAATGAGCTGCTTTCTATTAATTTTATTGTTTTATATTCGAGAAATATAGTTGTATATTATTCAAAAAAATAGTTATAAGAAAGAAAGTTGTCAAGAAAAAGCTTGTAATTGTGCAATAAATCATTAAATTTTGCGTAAGTGAAAAATTTCTGATTTTTTTATTATTTGAGGTGGAAAAAAAAAGTATTTCGCGAGGCTTAAATTTTCGCGATTATGACGGGTTTGCGAAAATCGCAAATATTAAAGCCTTGCAAAAATAAGAGCCTTTACAGTAATCCATAGACCATTTGAGCTAAACTTTTAAGAAAGCAATGCCACCAAATTCATCATCTAAGATTTTACGTTAACAAAAGATAAAATAGAGCATTTATAATGAAAGTCATTTCACCTGAACTGTTCATAGAAATTGAAATGAATAAATCATTGCTTTCTCTAATATTGGATGAGTCTACAGATGTTACTACATTTAAGTGTATGCTATTAAAATGGGAGAGATGAGAGAGGAAAAAAAAAAGAAAATATGGGTTTTAACAAAATACCAGTAGAGTTGAAGCTCTAGAAACTAAAAAATTAAAGTAGCATCAGATTTCTAAATAACAGTACAGACAAATTTGAGAGTGAACCATCATAACTTTCATTAAAAATCAGAATTTGAAGAATGGAAATAAGTTTATCAATCAGAACTAAAAACTAATTGTAAAGCATTAACAATTAATTAAAATAAATTAAGAAACAATGAACTGAAAAAACTAAATGGGCAACTCCAAATAAATTAGCATAACAGCATTAACCTTTTCGCGACAGCGCACCTTTGTTTAAGACATTCCTGCGGGACAGAAGGGAATCGAAGGCAGTGACCATACAGGACAGAGGTTTTGCATCGCTAAGCCTAATTTTATTTTTAAAAAAAAAAAAAGTTTCGCTTCTAGCATCGTAATTTTTAGTATCATTTTAGATTATTAATTGAGCTCTTATTTATGTTAAAATTAGTACTTAATAACGTTTTTTTCTTTATTTTACATGAAAATATACTTTAAAAATTGCTTATCTTGTAAAATAATTTTCGGAAGTGCTACTCAAATTATTTCACAGTTTTAATTGATAAAAACCCATCAATAAAGTTTAAAATTAATAAAACAACATAATAAAGACTATTTACAGTAAGAAGTAACAAAATTTAAAATGAAGACTGAATGTGGTAAATCTCGAGAAATATCACTTTCTAACTCTTTAGAAAATGAACTCTCATTTCACTCTCGTTCTCATTTGCGTTAGTAAATCACTCTCATTTGCGTTAGTAAATGGTTCACTAACCATACGAGGGTATTCTTTCTCTGATAAATAGCGCCTGACTGGAGGTGAGGCTTTCCTAAATAAAAAGAGAAGAAACGGTAATATATCTGAAGGCAATGCAAAACGTAAAAGAACTTCACGCAGTAGCCCTAAAAGACCGTACACTGTAGAGGGAAAAAATAGAATAAAAAAAGGAACTGGATATAAATCAGACACCAGAATGTTTTCATTAGCGCACAGCGATTTAAAGAGCCCACCTCTGTTTATGCTTTCCCTCCCCCTACCCTCGCAACACTTGATGAGTAAAATACCAAAGTCAGGCAATATACATATATCAAACTCAAGGTCAGGAAACTAAAACTGTTCAAAAGTAATGGACATAGGATGCCATCTAGTGGCCTTCAGAAAAACGTTCCAGCTTAAAATGCGTGTACACATCCCCCGTCCTCTGAATGCAATCTCTAGTGATGCGTGGATGGGACACCCAGCTGTAAGAGACGTTCTTAGGGAAGGCATGTATGGGATGCCCATCTTGAAAGGGTTAAAAACTCAAACCTGAGGAAACATCCAACAACAAGTACGAAAAAATTAAACAAAAAATAACAGCCTAAATTACTTGATAATTAATTTAAAGAAGGAATGGGAATTTAAACAATGGATAAATAGCAATATGATTTTAAGATTTTTGTCAAAACTAGAGTACACTATAAAATGACCAAGAAACTAATTACAGGCTGTAGGTTATGGAAACTAAGCAGACTGATTTTCTGATAATGTTAGAGGTCATGTAAGTGTGAACTCATGTCCAGTGGCATCACAAAATCTCTGACATTATGTGCCATCCTTTGCTATTTTTCGATTCTTCCCCTACTAATGTAGTTCAAAAATTTTGGCAATACTGAAGATGGGCTTCTTTTAGAGTTAAGTTTTTATCTTCAAGGCCTTTTTTGTTAGAGTGACTTGTATTTCTTGGAATATGTAATTAGATAACAATACTGAACATCACTAATAATAAAACTCACTAAAATTTTGAATGATTTTGACTTTTCATGGTTTCACTACTTTCAAGTAAGACCAAAATTTTTTTGAATGTTAGACATCATTTTAATAAGATTCTACCATACAATGGAGTTACAAGCATACTGCAGGTAGAAGTTTGATTTTGTAATAATCCTTTTCACGTAATCAAAAAACTAGCAACTGAAGAAACAAAACAAAATCTTCATTCTGGAGGTAAAAATATTTTCACATGCAAATGACCAATTTGTATGAAAATTATAAAAATTACAAGTGATTTTTACGTAAGATTCTAAATATAACCAAAAAGCCATATGAAAGAAAAATTAACAGCAAAGATCTACTAAGAAATAAATAAAAGATGCAATAGTTTCTTTGATAGCATCTAAATAAGAAACAGAAAAAATGGCCATATTTCTGAAATTTGACTTTAGAAAGATCCAATCTGGCACTTCTAGTCACTGTTAATTCTTACAGATTAGTTTAGTAAAGTAATCCACATAAAACAGTCTTAAAAACAGATTAGAAATATTAAAATATGCATCACCAGGTTTTCAATGTAGCAATTCTTATTAAAATTAATCATCAGAATTTTTCTTACCAATAAGCTGAGCAGCCAAACTTGCTTCTTCACCATTAGCATCACTAAGACCTGCATTAACAGCATGAAAGTGATTTTCAGCTGCTGTTATGGCTTCGTTATCTTGATCATAAATTAACTTTAATTCCTCCAACTTTTTCTTTAGCTTTTCCAGTTCTTTTTCTTTTTGGGCCAATGCATACTTTTCCTAAGAAACATTCAAAAAATGTATATTAAAATAAAATAAAATAGAAGCTTTAAAAACAAATTAACTCTTACAATGAGTTACACAGGTAATAAAAAAATTATCAAAATTTAAGAATTCATGCACAAATAAATATATTATGTGTAATCTTGTGCCATTCCAAGCATGAGGCTGGTTCGTTTTTTAAGAAACATTCACCACAGCAGGAAAATATTCTTCACACACTTCGTCATTATAACCATATATTTATTACACATCAGGACACCAAAACACACACATAAAAAGACAATAGCACTATTATACATTAATATATGTAAAATATAAAAAAATGTGATGGCTTTGCTCTTCACGAACACGCAACCTTTAATTAACTTTCTGCAATTCAGGATCTTCCCCCTAGACCAGTACCTTCTAGAATTTGCTAGCCTATTATGTAACCGCTACTATCAATAATGAATGCGTGCCATTTTGCATCAGAAGCTCGCCTCTCCTCCTGTGCTATACATCTCGCTGCTGCTTGATCTATCTTTCCTTTGTTAGAAATAGTAATGATAAAGTTTAACTTCAGCTGTACTTGGTTTAAACTACTATTGAATATGTGATTTAGAGAATTTCATATGAAGTAAAGCATGATCTATGGTAAAAATTGAATTAAAGCTATGGAAGAAAGGTGCACCATTAAAAGCTAAATAAACTTGCCTCTTCGTTTGCATTAGCCTTACCCAGGGTTCATAGCCACATTTTAGTTAAAAAAATAAGCACCTATAAGCACATTTTAAGGAAAAAATAAGCACTTGTCTAATTACATTATATACAACTGCATAACCTTAAAAGAAAAATTAGGCTTGTAATTTAAAATATGAGCAATGCAATATTTATTAAGAGAATGAGCATTGAAATTTCAGTTCAAAATATAGAAAATAAATAATAAAAAGCCATATTAATTGTATTCGTTTGGCACCTAATAATAAGTACAATTTATTTTTCCACTCATATTAATATTTAAATAAAACATAAATTAAAATTCTGAACATTTTCTAAATTTTCATTGCATAACAGTTTTCCCTTAACATATATTCCAAGCAAAGTAATTTAAGTAAAAAAGAGGCACATTTCTGAAATCAGAAGACGGGAAATTGCTTCATGCGGTCATCCTTTAACAGTAAAAGCTTAACTAACCCGCATAATTGGAAATTGCCGAATATTCCGGATAGTAACTGGAAAAAGAGGAGTGGGGGAGATTGTAGTCGTTCTTTAGATTTCTTAGCTAAATAAATTATTTTGACATTTCGATATGTGCATCATATAAAAATAGACCAACGGAACCGAGAAATATTCTGCTTAGAAAGCACAGTAAAACTCTTTTAAGTGTTATTAAACAAATCTCGGACTGAACATCAAAAATTATCTCTGCAAAATACCACAAACGTTATTGCGCAATACGTGTGGCGTAATTCTTCCACACATGATATTACGCTATTGGAATCAACAGCTGCCGGTATTCGGAGAATAAAGAACTAAATAAAGGAAAAGAAAGAGACTTACTAATCTGGTATGTTTCTGATTCTAATTTTCAACAGACTGCGTTAAATTTCCGGAATAGAATCAATCTTCACTTAGGTTGGGGAGACCGCAAAAACTTTCAGTCCTATTCAATCCAGATTGGACAGTGACAAAAAAAAAAAGTCCGCTGCTTCAATATTAGAGATTTTTCGGAGAAAGGGAAGGAGCTCCCAACTTCCGTACTGTATAATAAATTGAGGAAAAAAAAAAGAAGAAAAAAATTAATTTGACTATTCGGTTACTTTCCTTTTATTTAAGCCATTCCGAATATTATTCCTTAGAAAGCTAATCTGTGTAAAAACACACCCATTTTTGGAAGTTTATTTATACTTCAGCAGTTACTGCAACTATATTATTATAAATATTCATTCATATGCTCATAATATAAGCATAACGATCATAATAAACACGAATATGAACTGACCACGCGGAACGAGAATGCAAATTATTAAAATCTTGATAGAAATTCAAACGTGTGTAGTATTTGGGTGGGAGGAAAAGAATACCGAATGTACTGGGATTTTCTACCGTTTTCGCAATTCTTTGACCAACAGAACGACGTGCACCTGTCTACTCTCGCGCGCACCATAGGTTACATTAACGCAGAGAAGGGGGGGAAAGCAATTTCCAGGTGTATGATTCACCATCTAACGTTGCATATAAGGAAGAAAAGTTGTTTATTTAGTTTTGGCTTTGGTACGGGGAAAAATTGCGCGTTCATAAAAAAAAAAAAAAAAAAAAGAGCACTAAAAGCAAAAAATAAGCACTAAAAACACACACACAAAAAAAAGGGCTTTAAAGAAAAAGTAAGTACCTATAAGGGCCTTTATATTTTATTTTCAAATATAAGGACTTATAAGCACTTGTAAGGACCGCTACGAACCCTGTTACCACTCTGCAAAAACCATGCCTGAACTTTGATGCCGAAATATCACAGTTATTCATTTAGTCGACAGGATTTTCTGTGTGGGAAAAAGCTGCTGTAGATTATTTAATGCTCATTTAACTTTTCATCGTCTACAGCGGGTCAAGGTCAGTTACAGAGCGTAGCATCTTCCCCGTGCTTTTCCTCGGATACGAATATGCGTTTTTCAAGTGGTATGAAGTTCCAAATAGAGTAAATTGCATTTTTAAATGACTTTGCCTTATAAGTAATTTTGCATTTCTAAGTAATTACATTGTTTTATGATTTATTAATGGTAATATTTTGCTTAAATCATTTTTAGATCAAAGTTAATAATTCAAAAATTTATGATTTATTTAAAATGTAGTTTTGCGTTTTTGAATTGGGGAAAAAATTATTGAATTTGATAAAAATTAGATAAAGAATTTGAAGGTTTTACTTAGGGAAGGTTCCTAATGCGAATAAGATTTTCGTACTATTGTTTAACTTTCTTTGAATTTATATTTTTTAATTTTTTACTATATTTTAAGAATGAAACTATTGTTTGAAATTTTTTAATTGAAGGTATTTCTTTAATGTTTTCAAGATAAATGTTGAAAGCTCTCACCTTATAAAAAATACATTTTTTTAAAAAAAAGTCTAAGTACTTTTATTTTTTCATAAAATAGTGTTTTTAATTTTTATAATGGAATGACAGTAGTTCGAAAAAGGCCAGTTGCTTCTATCAAATGAATGGAGGCCTTTTCTACAGTAACTGCTAATTGGCAAATCTTTTGGCCATTGGTGAAGAATAAACACTAGTTTGCTCAACTGATAAACCAATATGATGGACATGTTAGTATTTAGAGAAAGTTGTAAAGTCTTCAAGTTTTGTAAAGAAGTTATAAGTAAATTTTAAATGTCTTAATAATAGTGAAACGTTTGAAATTTGTTGTGTTTCTGAATGATGTGTTACAAAATTTTTATATTTTAAAATGCCTTCCCTAAAAAACATAATTAAATAACATGAAAAGTTGGCATTTTAATTTGTATTATAATAGAAATATTTTCATCAAAAATT
This sequence comes from Stegodyphus dumicola, assembly GCF_044657685.1. Lineage (NCBI taxonomy): Eukaryota > Metazoa > Arthropoda > Arachnida > Araneae > Eresidae > Stegodyphus > Stegodyphus dumicola. The sequence continues at coordinate 25,100,697 of NC_140777.1, forward strand.
TTTTTTTCTTCTTGTTGTAAGGTAATATTCATTTCTCGTTTCTAAATTTTTAGAAAAGACTGGATCCTACAAGTTATTTGTCTTGAAATTTTAATTTTGTAAGATTTTGTACTTAATTTGTAGGATTTTGTATTTTTATAAAAACACTTTGATACAATGTACAATGCCAAAAACCAGTTACCTTTTATTAGGCAACAGAGGTTTTTTGATATTTTATACTGAGCACCCCCCAACCATCAGCAAGCTAGTCACGCTGATCTGTTGGCGAGGACATGCGAAAACTTTTGATTCATAGTGTGAAAGTCTTATTGTATCATATCACATACTTGCCAACCTATGACACTCAAAAATCAGGAGATTTTTTTAAGAAATCAGGAGATTTTTCACAATGTTAAAGATTTTTTAAATGATAAAAATATAGTTTTTAATAATGAATTAACTTTAAGTAGTTAACTAATTCTTAAATGCAAGCAATACAAAAATACCTTACACATAAAAAAATTTTATTACACGCATCGTTTAAGGAAAAAAAAACAAAGAAGACACTTTAATCAGTTTTCGTACAAATGTTATAAACAGTGGCAGATTTTGCTTTCTTTAAGAAAGAAACTTCATCATTATTGTGTTCACAGCAATTGCCACGTAGGCCTGCTTTCGCTAATAAAAGTTTTTCTAATGTGCCATCTCTAATATTAGATCTAAATTTAGTCCTCGTTTTTGCAACAACACTGAGAATCCTCTCACACTCTGCATTACTAAAGGGAACTGTCAAGATGGCCAACACAATTCTAGACAGTTCACTATATTTTAAAATCCCATCAGCACCTTTCAGTTTTGCAATTAAACTCCACTGGGTGTCAATCGTAGCTGATTTTATAACTTCACCCAAGTTTTCTAATTGTAAACTGCTGTTATGCAGCTGTTGGAACTGTTTCAATTTTTCCTTCCTTTTAGAACTCCTTTCAAGATAATAATAAATATCAACAATGTGTTCATCCACATTTATTGGTAAAGAAGTTGCCCCTTTTTCAGCTGCTAAATTTGAGAGGTGACAGGTGCACCTCATAATCTGAAAATCTGAATTTTCCTTTCTTAAGATGCCTGCAACACCAGCCTTCCAAACCTACCAATACTGGTGCATTATCGACACCAAGTGCTAAGCAATTATCCAGAGTGCCTGCAGTTTTCTTTTAAAGTTTTAATAATTAGTTGTGCTATATTAAAGCCTGTCAAATGTCCTTCTAAAGTGGGAACATAAAGTAAACTGCACTCAATTTCTGAAGACTCTGGGTCAAAAAAAGAAACAACAATTGGATACAGTTTTGAATCGGTATTATTGCTTCCATCAGTAGAGAGGCAGACCGGAGCTGTTTTAATGCAATCAATAACTGAAGATTTATTTTTCAAACCCATTTCTTTAACAATTGCACCTGTTTTGATTCTTGCACCTTGAGTATTTCTTAGCGGTTTCACTATAGGGAAACATTTTTCTAAATAAAAGCTGCAGCGTGATCCGATGCATTCAGTGGCAGGTTGTGCTCCAGTAAAAAGGCAGAGAACAGACATTCTGCATTAATAACTTTTTGGTCCTTTGTTTCCGAAGAAAAATTAAATTTTTCGTTTTTTTCAAAACAACTCATGTTATCCTTGTGTTTTTGTGTACGCACATGTTTGAGAACATTCGCCCTTCCAACATACGAAATCAAAAAATCGCAAGGACAGGCAGTACACATCGCAAATTTATTACATTTCCTTGAGGAAATAATGGAAGGAAAGTCAACTGTGTACAATTTTTGAAACGTACACGAGTATTTCACCTTTCTTGCAGACGTAACAAAAGATGATAATTTCTAAAACTATTTCCCTAAGGCATGTGTACTCACACAACTCAGGATAAAATGAACGAAATAACTAAAAAGAACATCCAAATAACAACTTGCTTTGTCCTCATTGGCTAATATATGCTAGCTGACACTCAGTGGAGCTCGAAGCCCATTGGAGAACTGGAGAATGATGTTTCTGGATACGTATAATGCTCTCACTCACAAAGCAGAAGCTATCTGATTCGCAAGGTTTTGTTTTAGATACAGTCAAAAGTCGTTAATCCGGACTCGTCGGGACTTCGGCGATTTCGTATTATCGATTTTTCCTGATTATAGATCATCAGTTTAAATCTCGTAAGATGGCATACACAAATTCTAAAATTAAAAATATGAAACTGTATTTTAGGAAATAAAGAACAATTATGATCTAAAGGGTATCAAAATTTACAAAAAAAGAAGCTTAATATTTATTTGTTTACTTTATTAAACATTTCTTTCAATGTAAGTTGTTTCGTTTTATGTGATAATACTTTCTCTTTAATTCTATAAACAGACATAATTTCTTGTTCAGTTAAAAAGCTCCGCTGTTCAAGTCCCGTAATTGCTGTGCCGAGAATACCGACTAACTTGTCAATCGAAATTTTTTCGTTCTCACTAACCTCTCTGTCACCTTCTTCATGTCTTTATCCATTTTTTGCAGCAATTCCACTTTTTGTTTGACGGACGTCGAGACATACTTTCGTTTTGTAGATCCTTTGGGAGCTCCAGAATCGGAAATTGACATAATCGAAAGTTCAAGTTTACTTTTATAAAATTGCTCTTACAGTCTGCAAAAAATAATAAGCTGCATCCAATTCGAAGATTAAGGAATAACGCAAGCATCAACATTAACTGAAATAGATAATTGTATAATTTTAGCTTATACCATCCGTTATACGTTAAACGCGCACGTGAAAACGTATTCTGCACTTGCGCACACGCATATGAGCGTGCGCATAAAGGTCTTACGCGCACGCGTAAACGCCTATGCGTATGTGTCAATGCGGCGCATGCGCAGAAAGTTTTTAGCTTTGAGGTCCGGATTATAGATCATTCCGGATTATGGGTATCCGAATTAACGACTTTTGACTGTATAATGTAGAGAAAATTAAATTGCTTTCAGACGTCCAAAAGCACTTTTTTTATTCATATAACAAAGTATTAAGCCAAGTTCCATAAAAATCGTGAGAAATTTTAAGAATAAGAAAAAGTCGGGAGAAATATATTGTAAATCGGGTTGGCGGGAGAGCGGTCGAAAATCGGGAGTCTCCCACCTAAATCGGGAGAGTTGGCAACTCTGATATCATTATTTATATTGAATTGTATTGTAATGTTTTGTATTGAATTTTTAAACCATTCTCAAATATGTCAATGTCTCAAATATGTTAATTACCTACCATACACACACATATATATGTAAGATAAGAAAATGCAAATCAAAATTATAATTTAAAATGCCTCTTAATTGCTAAAATGCCTCTTAATTAATTTAGTTTGGGTATTTTATCTCTAGTAATAACTTTCTCTATCTGAACTGCGTCATATCGGAAAGCATATTTCACATTATGTCATCTTGAAACTACTGCATTGCCTATAAGTTTTAGCCAATCAGTTTAATGAAATATTTTATTATAAATATTGTCGCAATCCTACTACCCCCCCCCTCTTTCTCTGCCTATGCTTGCTAGACGAAGGACCTCTTGCTTGGCTGCTTTTGTTAAAAATATAATGCACCATCATCAAAATTGTGGGGTGTAAGTTGGCTCTTATTGTGAAGTGCAACAACTAATAGATATATTTGGAATATCAAGTGATTTTTGTGATTCTTCAAAAGTTTCCGACTGCCAAAATATGACAAATTAAAAAAAGTCAACGGGATAGTAGTGTGGTGAAGCTTCTCTCCGATGGATATCTACGTGCTGCCGCAACCCCAGCATTTTTCAAAGTATCAAGTGATTGCGGAAACAAAAAAATTAAGAAGTGATTAATACCAGATTCAAAACTGCTTCGAATTGATGGAGTGAGTGTTGTGTTTGCTTTCTATGCGACGTGAAAAGAACTCTGCTGCCTGAAACTTCCAGTGAATCATCAAATTCGTCTCCGGTGTGTGATTTAATGGCATATTCAAAAGTCTTTCGAATAAAGGTCAGTGCCGCAAAGTAGTGAAATATAGTTAATGATTCTTGCTCGCTTGCAATATTCGCAATGTTTTCATCGTGTGGAAGGAAAATTAAACATCCAGAGTGATAAGTTCAACAACCCTTACCAGTGAAGTGGAAAAGACAAAATAGTCTTTTGTACTTTATTTGGCAAATTCTTCAAAAATTTTCAGTGCCTTTTTTTTCCATTCCAAGAATGGTATATTATCAAAAATATCATCAAATGTGATATGGAAGTGGTATTAAGTTCCAAAGTCTAAGTTCCAAATTGAGTAAATTACATTTTAAAATAAATTGCATTATAAATAATTTTGCATTTATAAATAATTGTGTTGTCTCATGGTTGATTGAGGGTAATATTTTGCTTAAATCCTTTTACGATCAAAGTTAATAATGCAAAAATTTTATAATTTATTTAAAATGTAGTTTTGTGTTTCTGAATTGGGGGGGGGGGGAATAATTGAATTTGATAAAAATTAGGTTAAGAATTATTATTAATTAAGTCTTACTTAGGGAAGGTTCCTAACACGAATAATATTTTTGTACTATTGCTTAAATTTCTTTGAATTTATACTTTTGAATTTTTACCCTATTTTAAGAATGAAATTATTGTTTGAAATTTTTTAACTGTATGTATTTCTTTAATGTTTTCAAGATAAACTTTGAAGTCTCCCACTTTCTTTCATATATAACAATAATTATTTTTAATGTAATGGAGTGTAATTAATTATTTTTAACTAATGGAATGATACAGCAGCTCGAAAAAGGAGAGTTACATCTATCCAAGGAATGGAGGCCTTTTCTACAGTAACTGATAATTTGGCAAATCTTTTGGCCACTGGTGAAGAATAAACACCAGTTTGCTCAATTGATAAAAAAATGTGATTGATATGCTAGTAAATTTCTTGTAATTTTGTGACGTAATTTATAGATGTATTTAAATTTTTTATATTTAAAATATATCTGAAGATTTTCAAGCTAAGGATTGCAAAATATGATTATGATACTGAAGTAAATATTCCAAGAACTGTGAACTTTTTCTGTTATTTATTGAAAAAATTAGGACTTTTTTTATAGTATGTTTACAGAAAAGTGGGCTTGCAGACTTTCAAAATTTCAGCGGCATTTTTAGTTTGCATTTTTTTGTTAAAAATAATGTCTACAAGATTTTGTTATTTTAAAACATTTAGATCAAAATTTTATGATTATTTTTTTAAAAATTGTATTTCCTTTCTTTCGCTACTATTTTAATGCTTTCTAAAAAGTTTCTGTCTCCAAGCCTTTTTCTCTTTGAAGAGGGGATATGTAAGATAAAAAGAAATGCAAATCAAAATTCTAATTTAAAATGCCTCTTAATTGCTTAATTTTAATTTGGGTACTTTATCGCTAGTAATAACTTTCTCTAAACTGTGTCATATACGAAAGCATATTTCGCATTATGTCATCTTGAAACTATTCCATTGCTTATAAGTTTTAGCCAATCAGATTAAAGAACTATTTTACTATAAATATTGTCGCAATCCTACTACCCCCCTCTCTCTCCGCCTATGCTCGCTTGATGAAGGACGTCTCTTGCTTGGCTGCTTTTGTTAAAAATGTAATGCGCCATCATCAAAACTGCGGGGTGCAGATTGGCCCAGTGTTACCAGTAAATTTTCAACTAAAGTAGCAAAAGAAGACAAAAGTCATAAAAAATCGCAAATGACATCACAGATCACGTGATTTTTGTGACGTTATAGTTATGCATGCTCACATGACCTCTCATGTCATCACAAATTTATTGTCTATTGTTTCCATAAGTTATAGACTGTATTTGATTTAGTCATTTTAATTATGTATCTTAGCTTTAACGAAAATTGTAAAACTATATTGCTTATTTTCAATTGTTTATATATCCATTTCTTTTTTAATTAATTCTCATTTAATTTAAGTTCTATTTTTAAATTAATTTCCGCATACCCGTTCTTAAGAGTTTCCTCACGTTTACATTGTTAGCACTTTTGTACTAAATTTTTTTAGTTGGCAGTTAATTTGTATAATTCATTGTTTTCTTGCTTAATTGTGAACATTTTAATTGAAGAATATTTTTCAGTGAGTTTTCCCTTCTGCTTGGTGGGCTTACTTCAGATTGTGATTAGAGGAAAGCCTTTTTTAAGTCACTTCCATTGCTTAGTTCTTAGCAATGTTATAGAGAGAGAGAAAGAAAGAAAAAGAAAAAAAGAGAGAGAAGAAGAAGAGAGAGAGGAAAAAAGAAAAGAAAAAGGAGAAGAAGACGGTAAAACCAGAGAGGAAAAAAAAAAGGACGGTCATGTTGAGAGTTAACCAAACACTGGTTTAATGTTGAGATCATAACAAACAAACAAAACAAAAACATTAACACTGCACATGTTCAAATTTCTATAGTAATACAAACAAAAGCATTGCAATACCAGTACAGCTCTTTGACACTTCTGCAATGAATACTTCTTTTTCTAGAGCTACCATAATAACACAAAACAATATAATGACGTATCAGTAATGGATATTTCATTTTCTACAGTAACCACCATAGAGAAAAAAAAAAAAAAAGTTCCAATGTCAATAAAACTGTTTGACATATTAGCATAACATTTTTTTTTTCCTAATGTTGCAAAAACAAACACAAAAAAAAAACATTATGATATCAAACATTTGCTTTTTTTTCCTTTCACTTTATTGGTTACTTATACATTCGTGAGGGATCCTAGAGAAGGCGTCTGCATCCAAGTTTTTAGCTCCCGGTTTATGCATTACCATCACCTGGAATCTAGATGACGCTAATGCCCATCTTTGTAATCTAGCATTACGGGGTATCCCTTCGGTCAAATACTTTAAAGGGTTATGGTTGGTATGCAAAACAATTTTGTTTCGAATTTGTTTAAAGCCCAAATATGCTTTTCTTTCTATAGTACTCCATTTAGACTGAGCACTAGTTAATTTTTGGCTAGCAAATGTTATAGGTCTGGCTTTCCCATACTCATCCCATTGCAGAAAACATGCTCCAGTACCTATTTAGTGAGGCGTCTGCATTAATTTCAAAAAGTTTCCATATATCCAGCATATATAAGGATGATGCCACACACAATACATCCTTTAATTCTTAGAATGCCTTCTCTGCTGCAGTCCCCCAGGGTATATCATTAGGTGCAGATTTTCTCTTAAGATCAGTTAACGGCCTAGCTATTTTTGCATAATCTGGAATATACTCCTTATAGTAATTGTATAATCCTAACACTGATCTTAATGCCTTTTTGGTTCTAGATGACTTCAACTTTTTAATGATCTGCAATTTCTCCAGATCCGGGCCATGTCTGCCCAAGCCTACTATACGACCTAAATACCTAACTTCTGATTTGGCAAAAGAGCATTTCTCTTAACTAGGCGTAAAGTCTAATGTCTGTAAAGTACTCGGTACAGCTTTTAAATGTAAGATGTTCTTCCCTCATTGATGAATAAACAATTATGTCATAAATGAAACTTTAACCTGATGTTAAGGGATACTTTACTAAATTAGCACATTTAATTTCCCCATCAAACACAACATAGAAAGATTTGATCAATCTGCTCAACTGATCTTTCTGTGCCTTATCTAAATATTTCCATTCAACTGAAATACCTGTCCTAGTTAACAGCTTTTCTACTTTCGGCTTTCGTTGAATAGTCGCAAGCTGCACCTCTCTGAATTGTGTCAGCTTCATAAACTATTTGTACTGCATTTATGGGTTGTATGTACTTCCGCAACTTATTTTGATGCAAATGTCTAACCGATTCATCTGGTAATTTCACCAAATATGAATGTGGAGACTATTTCTCAACTATTTCTCCTGGTCCTATCCATTCCAAGTTTGTTTGTTGATGTCGGTATTAATACTAATACCTCATCTCCTATCTCAAATTCTTTTTCTCTAAGTCTCAAATTATGATGATGAACATATTTCTGTTGCTTAGTTTCCGAATTTTCTTTAGCGAATTTCTCTGCCTCCTGTAACCTATTTCTAAGTGAAACTAAACATTCAGTAATGGATTTCCCAACTCCTTGTGGTAACATCGGCTCATCTACCCAACTTGATTTAAGTTTCGCTAGTGGTCCAACTGGTACATGACCATACATTAACAAATATGATGAGACTCCGGTAGTTGAATTCAGTATCTCCCTATAACAGCATAATAAATATTATAAGTGCTCCTTCCAGTTTCGTTCTTGCATATTTATTGCATCATGCAACATTGATTTCATTGTTCCAATCCACCTTTCTATTAACTCGTTTGACAGTGGACAACCTGGCATAGAAAATTTTGGCGAGGCCTCTAATCAGCTCAAAAACTCTTGTGTTAGTTTAGCCTTAAAGTTCATTCCATTACCCATGACGATCATTCTTGAAACTCTTGTTTGCATGAAAATCTCAGCGAAAGTGTGACAGGTAGCCTTTGCTGTCACCACTTTTAGTGGAACTGCCTCCGGCCATCTGCTATGTTGATTGACTACACATAAACACATACTGGTGCCCTCATAAGAATTTCGGCTCAATTGGCCGTAAATGTCTGCATTTACCACTTCGAAAGGAATTACAGCCTCTCTATTGCTGTAATTGGAGCCCTATTCTTCACATTATTTTTCCTTCGTAGCTGGCATTCCTTGAAAGCTTCGCACCACTTTCGAACGTCTTTCGACAATCTTTCCCAACAAAATGACATTTTAATCCTTTCCGTTGTCTTCTTTGCTGTGAAGTGCCCCCCTTGTAAGCTTTTATGAGCCAACCTCAATTTTTTTCCCCCACCTCATCGGGGAATAACTAATTGACTACAATGCTGCCCATTGTAACTTCCCATATGGTACAAAATTCCCAACTCTAGCCAATACCCATTCTTGTTGTTATGTGCATCCATAAATGCGCTTCTCAAACCATATTCTGCTTACTCCTGTCTAAAAGGTTGGGTTTGTGATAGAGGTTGGCTATCATCTGGCACTTGCTCACTGCCTCCTGATTCTACTTCCTCCTCAACTTTACTCCTTGTCAACAGCGTAGTTCGAGCTATTTGTGCCTCACTTTCAATCTCAGGACTGGTTTTTTACAGATCTGTCGGTTCTACGTCCAAGTTTCTCGATACCTCATCAACTCCCAATACTAGTTTTTCTTCCTTATTTTCTCCCCAGTAAATATTCCTTTGTTTCCTGAGGAGTCTAAAATCTTGAGGTGTCACTAGTGCCTCTTGAACATATACATAAGGCTGCAAATCCTCTTCTCCTGACCAGATACTTATAGGTACTGTAACTAATTGGGCTTCTACCACGGGTTCTACGGCGGGATGTAACCATATTTTCCCTCCAGACTCCAAATATTTCTTTGGAACTACCAATTTTTGGATTACCGTAACTTCTGCTCCACCATCAATCACTCCCTTAAACCTACAGTTGAATATCTGTAAGTTGATCTTAGATAATTCCCCATTTGCCCTAGTTATTGGAAATTCTTTTGCATAGTTAGCTAACTTCATTCCTATACATATTTTATTTAATCCCTTAGCTTCCACGTCTCTAAAAGTATTTTGCTAAGGGAGGGAGCTTCACATTATGCTAGCTACATTTATTTATTAACTAACCAATACTAATTTATAAAAAAATATTTTTAAACATATGCAGGCTTCTATTACAGATCAAACACTATTACAAAGTATAAAGGTCAAAAATGAAATTAAGCAACTTTATTACTGCAATTTTCTTATTAGAAATATATAAGAGGATGTAACAACAGATAATAGATAAATTAATTATCTAATTAAAAATTGTAATCTGACTTTGGATTACAGTCTAATACCTTGAATAAGAATTTGCTATTAAAATTGTTTTTAAAAGTCTTTAAAAACAGCATTTTGATCTTTAACAGTTAAATTCCACTTTAAGTAAATAAGAATATGAAACAACAGATGATCGATAAATGCAATCTGAAGATTTTAGATGACAATCTAACACCTTAAAAAAAGAGTTTACCATTAAAAAACATATTAATTAAAAAAATTAATTTAAAAACTTTAAAAGCTGAAATAAGTAATGTAATATGCGATCTACCACTTTCATTCAGTTGTCTTTTAGATAGTGCTATTAAAACACTATTTTAAAATTAAAAAGTGGAATAAAAGGATGGGAAACAAAATTATTAAAACAAGAATCAGTTTTAGTGCTGCCATCTAAAAAAATAACTAACAGTTGTAAACTACATACTACATGATTACCCTGTAATTTTATCTTTATATTTATGTTCCAGTTTAAAATTTGAATTTTTTTAAAAATAAACAGATAAACAACTTAAGGAATTAATCCTAAAAAACTGAATATATGATAACAGTTTACCTGATTAAATGTATTACGTTTGGGAGGAAAAAAAAAGAAAAAAAGAAAAAAAAAAAAAAAAATCTCAGAAATAAAGAAGTTTTTTCATTTTGCAAGATATTTTTCAAGTTCCATAGTAATAAATAATATATTTCTGCTATAAAATTTCTACTCTTACATTACCAAGTCTGTCAAAAATAACCCATCGTTGTCATAATAAAACCTTGTAGCAGCAGATATATTGTTGGCATCAAAAAAGACTTTTAGAAAGAAATTTCCTTTCAAATTGGTAGAAATTTACTTTCATCTTTCAACAGGTAAAATTCTTTGTAATTTTGTAAGATAATGGGTAGATCTGATTTCATTCAGTTGCACCTAGTAACAAACTTCTTACCATCTAAAATAATTATAGACTATGTTACATGTCACTTCATTCCAGCAATCTTGGTCAAAACTCATCACATAAAAACTATTTAGCATAAATGTCAAGATTTTGGTTCCAGATTTTTTAGCATTTTTCTGCTATTTCATATTAAATAAACAAGTTATTCTCACATCAACAGGTTGCAGCTCATTTGCACCAGCTTGGATGGGAAAGGGGAAAAGAACAAATTTTAGATTGAAAAATTAGAATTTGTCAGATAAGTAAACATCATTCCATGAATATATGAATATTTCTCAAACATCATGACTTCAAGATTTATAACTTAAGATATTTTCCAACATGATTCTTGGGCACAGCTGCTGCAATTAAAAAAAACAACACCTGGAAGGCATGATTGTATGATTTTAGTCAAAATGGAAATATTGATGAAACATGGTTTATTTCCATGCGTGTATACATCACACTATCGATGTTGAAAGTGCTAAAGCAATAACACATCTAATGTTCTCAGCTGAAGTTGATCGCTAATATTGTCATGCGTATTTATGCATATATACACTATAGCAATACATTCACAGTCATGCTTCTGTTTTTGGTAATTGCACAAAATTGGGTAGAAAAGAGATGAAAATGTTGTTACATGGGATTTCATAACGAGCCAGATTAAGCAATTAGGAGAGATGCATTTGGCTCACAGACCAGCTTTTGCCCATTCCTGATTTAGACAGTTGAAATTCAGTACCCTGCCCAAATCAAAAACCAGAAGAAAAAATTCTCTAAGGATGACAATATTAAGCAAAGAAATAAATAAGTAGATTTTGGCAGAACCTATGGAAGATGGATTAAATGTCGGTTGGAATAGATGTAATGAAAATTTTAACCTACCAACATGCTTGTAATTAATGCATTCTGTGAGCATTTACTTGAAAAGGTCAAAAAAATCATGTAAACATACTGCAACTGTGATTTCTTATGGCATGACTAATCAATTGTACTCACTCAACACATTTTGATTATTAGAGAAAAGAATATGAATATTTACTTTTGACTCACAATCTTCAATAATATCTACAGGAAAAATAAAGTGCTGGAATTAAAAACTAGCAAAATGCATATAAATAGCTTGGAATTTAATCTTAAATTAATTAAGGAACAACATAGAGTTCATTCAAAAAAAATGTTACATTATCAACCTACTGAACTGAAGATTGGACTCCATATGTATAGTTGACTCTGATAAGAATGCAGATATGAGCAGTCGACAAGATTCCAATATTGTTTTCAAAGTGCTGAATAATATACCTATTTATTAGCGGATATCATTGTTATAATTAAGTAGAATTCTACTATCATAAAAGTATTAATTGCATACATTTACAGCTTATATTTTTCCTTGATTTTTAGAGAAAAATATTTTCTCTGGTTAGTGAAGATGAAATTAAAGTGTGTACCACAAAATTGAAGAATTATACCATATATATATATATATACTATACATACATACATACATACATACATATAACTGTGTGTGTGTATTTTCTAGTTTCATCTTACTGACCAATATTTAAAATTGCCAAATAAGAGAGAAAACAGTAAAATAAACAGTAGAGACCTACAAATAAATTCATTTGGAAAACTGCAGCAAATATAAGACTGCAAAAGTATACAATTATTTTATGATAATGTGAAAATAATAAAAATGAAAAATTACATCTTTGAAATTTTTAGTTAGCTCGGCTTTCTTCTTCACTTCTTCCTTTAAAGCATCTTTTAAATTTCTGTGTTGTGTATCAGCTTTAGTTTCAGCCACTTGCATCTGTTTTAATTCCTCATCTAATGCATGAAGTTTTTTCCCTCCATCCTAGAAATATAAATTTCCAATTAAAATAATTAGAGTATGGAACACAACCAATTTTAGAATACATACGAATTAAGATGGTCACTTATATGAATAAAAATAAAGATGCAAAAAAATGTTAATGTATTATAAGAAACACCTGTTATGAAGAACTTTAACATTTGCAAGCATTTCTTAAGGCCCGTCCACACGAGTACGCTCGAAACGTAGCTGACAAACGTGCTTTTACGTTACCAGCATAAAAGTGTCCAAACGAGTACGCTTGCGAAGAGTGCGTTTAACCAATAGAAATATTTTGCGCAAAAATCATGTGACGCTGTAATATAGCATCAACAGAGCTGTATCTTATTACTTCGCTGTGCTTCTGTATGTTTGTGGAAAGTTGTCCGAATCAGATGATTTTTTTTATAGCTGAAACTTTACTATTAAGTGCAATTATTAAGCAGAGGCAAAACCGCAAAAAATGGCAAGAAAGGGTCCAAAAGATTTATTTAGAGCAACTCTCCCTATAACTTGTTCAAATTTTCAGTACATAAAATGCATTTTATTCATCCACTCAAGTTCAAATACAATTTTTTAAACTTGTAGTGAATGACACTTGATGTTAATACAGCTTTTTCACATATTAAAATTTTTTTAATTTTTAATTTAAAAAAATCCGTTTGTATTTTTATTTATTTATTTGTACTTTTTAATTTTTCTTTGTGGACCTAACTAAGCATTGACTTCCCCTCCCTTCAGGATGAGTATCAACCAGTTTGACAGACTTGCAGATTCTATACTGTATGAAAATTAGGATTTATAAAATTATTTTGGAATACAGTATATAAGGAGAATTAAATTACTTAATTCTCTTTATATACACCATCCACCATATAATAAAACCAACTTCATATTTGTTTAACATCCCCTCCCTTAGTCTTTTCTTTTTATTTATTTTCGAATTTAGAATGAGGTCCAAACTTTGGACAGTTTATGAGAAATTATGTGCATGATAAAATATGCAATAAAGTAAAAATAAAGAGAGAATTTATAGATGATATATGATAAAGAGATGCAAATATATTATTACATAAGGATTTCTATTTGCAATGCACATTTTTAAACTAAATTAAAAATAATAATAATGAATAAAATAAGAAATGAAAACAATTATAATAGGTAATATAAGAATATAATGATTCATGATTAAATATAAGAAACACGTTTCAAAATGAAAAAAGCTAACTGAATTATATACTATACTATCTACGGGTGAGGTTCGAACTCGCCACCTTTCCATTTAAAAAGCAGCGTACTGACCACTCAGCTATCTGTGATAGCAGTGTTCGTAGAAAATAATGTAACAAGTATAAGTCGCTGTAAAGGTAATTTAATTAAACTTCAATAAATGATTGCTGTATGACACAAGTTGTAACTTTCCTCCAAAATTTCGTAATTGTATTTTATCGAATACTCTTTCACAGTCAACTGCTTTATTTTAGAAGTTGTTATATTGCTGAAGTTAGTTTTTGGTGTATTTAATATTGGGATATTTATAGAGCTTTTTATTACACATGATAAAGCCAATATTTATAATAATTAAGGTGAATTTTGAGGCAGAAACTTTGATATCGTAGAAACTGTAATTTATTTAAGTTCCTATTACTTACGGTGTTATTAAATAGGTGAAGCATATGGATATACTGGTTAGATCATTGCTTTATAAATATACAGTTTTCCCCTTTAATGAGAATTTTAAATTTATACCAATATATACGGTTTGAGAAATCTGCAGATGGCGTGAACAATCCTGATTATTTTATTGCTGTATACAGTTATGATATTTCTAAGCAAAAACTCATCTCTGTGTGGTTTTGGCGCCATATTGAAACGGGTAAGCAAGAAGGTTTTCTGATTATGACACGTGATAAGAACTCGGTCGGCTATTGGCTATACGCACGCGTCACAGGCGAAAAAGCTGAACAGGAGTGAACTCAGTTTTACGTCTTCTGCGTCACACGAATTTACGCCGGCATCAAAAAAGTTACATTAACTACGTTGCGAGCGTACTTGTGTGGATGGGCCTTTAGAAGTTCTTGGATATCATGCATAAATATATATTTTATGGAAAGTTGTTCAAAATATGTCTTATAAATAGGGTTAGTCTCTCAAAACCTAATTAGTTAGCAGCAGCATAGATATTCAGTGGAATAACAGGTTAGCCTGTTATTCCACTGAATGGGGATTCTGAGTTAACATCTCAGCTGCTTGAGTAATATCACCTTACTGTTGCTTCAGTAGTTACTATGGATACATGGAATAAAAGGTTAACTTAGTCAATATCCCCATAAATATTCAATGGAATTCAAACAGTACAGCATTAGGATTTCAGATAAAATTACTCAAACTTTAGATTTAAAATGAGAATTTCCTTTCAATGAATTTTAAGCTTCATTAAAAGCCAAAACTTGAAAAAATTAGTTAAGTTAAAAGCCATGATTAACAAGTTACTTTTTTTCTGTTTTTGTTCAGGCTGATCAAAAATATTTTCTTTCTTTCCTAAATCATTTTATTTTTGTTGGCAAATGCACCTGTAACTAAATTTTCAGTAGAAAGCATAAGTGCGTAGTATTTACAAGGACACAGTTATAAAACACTTCATCAAGCATTTCTCAAGAAATCTGGAAAAAAAAAAAAGTCTAAAAATGTGAAGTGTCCAATGACGTTTGTTATACAATGTTATATGTGTTTCAGAATATTTACAATCAATGACAAAAATAAACTTTTGATAACACTGGTCATCAGTAGTGTCACTGACTTATGGGAAGACATCTTTAATCAGAAATTAGAGAGCATTTAGAAATTTTAAAAAATTAGATAGCATGGGTATATGTAACTAATTCATTATGAATGCAAGTCTATACAGATCTAAAGCAGACGGTTTTGTGTGTATTTGAAATGATATACATATGAATGATTAATAACAAAGTCAAGAATATCACTTCAGTAACTATAGAAAAAAGCATAACTAACTTGCAAGAAGAGTAAGTCTTAATAATGTTTAATATTTTTTTATACTGCAGTCATTTATCTTGTTAAATGACAGCTCTAATTAGCTAATAGGAATTTATGGAGAAATAATACATGTATTTATTAAATATAAAATTATCATTTATTTTAATAATACTGTATAATCAGTCTCAATCATTTTAATTATAATTTACAAGCAACAAAGAAATTACCTGATAAAATATTAAGCAATCTGCAAGGATTCCCTCAGAGTTCCTAGCCCCCCCCCAAAAAAAAGTTCAAAATTTATTTTATAAAGTGTTAACCAAACAGGGCCTTAGTAGTATATCCAATACCTAAAAGAAACTCTGCAGTGGTTTGAAACGTAGCAGCAATAAAGTCTGCATTTTATGATCTAATTTTAGCAAAAAAAATTGTAACAGAAAAGTATTTAAACTTATATTTTTAATACAAAAGACAGTGCATCCCCCCTGGAATTCAGAATTCAGTGGTCTATCTGTGACAAATGTTTAACATAAAAATAAACCATAAAGTTAAGCATAAAGATGAATCACCTTTACTTTTATTTTGCAGACCAAAATATGTCAGAGTACAAAAATTAAAACTAATATTACCTCATCCATCTTCATCTCTATTTCACTAATTTTTTTATCAGCTTCTTCAAGCTTCTTCTTAATTTCAGTAATTGACTGCTTGTGTTGTTCAAACTTATTTTGTAGTTCCTTTTTCTCATCTCCAGATTTGTTAACTAATTCCTACAGAGTTAAGTTAAATCACAGTATAGTCAGATAGAGAATCAATTAATGATTAATTACTAAATAAAGCTCAATATTTAAAAACAATTCCTTTTACAGCAACTAAAATTGAATACAAGACAAAATATCAAAAATTAGAATAAAGATTTCTAAATTTAAATATTGTAATGAAGCTGATTCTTATTAATTTCATTGATGATAAATATAAAATGATCATTTAAATATGTTCTTCCTTTAAAAAACTGAAACTGAGTTAATTTTTTTTTCATATAAACTAAAATTTTCATGTATAAGAAAAATTAAGAAATTTCTATACTTGATTCAAATGAAAAATATATTTTAAAAAATACCCTATGTGAACACAAGGGTTTTCAGCTTGAGTTTTCAGCTCAAAATGCATTTTTAATGCCCACCACACAGACACTGTATGCTTACAAAGATCCATGTCTTCTTCGAAATTCAAACCAGTGCCCATCGGTGCAGCCGTCAGTGTTACTAACCACTATACCATCTATATAGCCCACATGGCTAATCCTCCCACAACTGCTGAAATGTAACACAATTCACCAAAGTTTAATGTTAAAGAATAGCCCTATTCTGTTAGCAAGATGTGGTGTTAATGTTCTTACACATGCACATCATTCTAACCATAGCAGTTAATTTAGTAAGTCGAGATCATAATCAAGCAACAAAAAGCATTCAGTGTAACTGAATTTGCTATACATGTCTGGTTACGACTGCTCAATGAGCATTTTATTGCAAATACACAATTCATCCTCCCAAAAATCTTATGTTGGCTTCGTCAGTTTTCTGAAAAGCGGTGCATTTTCAAAAACAAGAGTTCTGGATGGCCATGTATGAAGAAAATATGGAACGGATTTGTCATATGTTCACTAACAGTCCAAAAATATTAACTTGACCAGGAAACAGAAAAGGCAAATGCTTTGTACAACCATATGGAAAGCTTCGAGAAAGTAAATGACTGCATAATTACAAACTGCATAATTTACAGCTGGTATAGATGTAATTTGGCTGAAATTTTCTTTTATTTAATCCCTTGGTATGAAAATAATTTTTCTATTCTTGAGCAAAAAAGATTCAGTAAAATTCAGCATAAAAAATTCAACAAACTTCTTACCGTCGAATTTCTGCTGAACCCAAAATAAAGAACAAAAAACTGATTTTTGCAAGTTTGTTCTTGATGATCTCGGTATAGATGATTACTTCATATTTAAGCTTTCATTTAATAAGGGAAGTTTCACACTAACAGTAAAGTCAACCAACATCATGCTCACATATGTGTGATACGTAAGGGTTGAAGGAAGGTCGGCACCTGTGCATTCGTGTAGGGATATATTAGGTATCGCCGAGTCTTACTAAATGTTAAGCTTCTATCCTAATTTTGAGGGAGAACACCCTGAGGAGCGGACAAGGTTCTAGCAATTCTCTTTTCCTACCATCAAGCTTTTGCGAGGACTTTTGGCTAACCATGTATTCTGAATGCCCGTTTTCCAAATAGACGCTATATGTTTGCAAACATGCATGTCTTTCCTGAAATTCAAACCTGTGCCCATTGGTGCAGCATCACTAACCACTATACCATCTGAATGGCACACATGACTAATCCTCATGCAGCTGCTGAAATGGAACACAATTCACGAAAGCTTTTTTTTTTTTTTTTTTTTTTTTTTTTTTGTTATATCACAAAACAAAATTTTTGAAGCATCCTCTTACTGCCATTACTTACTTATATTTGCTTCAGGTACGTTGGTTTCCACAGTTTAAAGAAGCTGGAAACTTCAGCAAAATGGAGCATCACAACTCTAGGCATTTGTCTGTTCGTGAATACTTAAATGAAAAATTGCCACAGTGGTGGATTGGTTTTGGAGTAGATGATGACTTCTCTCTTAATGAGACACTTCCAAGAAGTTCTGATTTAACTTCCTGGAATTTTTTTCCCTTAAAGCTACATAAAAGATAACGTATTTTTTCCACCATTCATGCAAACATCAATGAAAGTAAAACACAAATAACTGCAGCAACACAAACTGTAACACAGAACATGCTGAAAAAAGTGAGGGATGATTTCTTCAATTAACATAATCTAATCCATCTTTTTGGTGGAGGCCACATTGAATATTTATAATTTTATACACTTTAAAAATGCTATTCTTGATTTAATTTTTACAAAAAGGTTTAACTTTTTTAGTTTTGTTATTGTAGTGTTTCAGAGTTCAGGTATTCTTTTGAAAACACCTTATATAACTGGAATTACTTAATTTTAAATAAAATTTAAAATAAATCAATTTTCTTAAATAATACATATTAATAGTTTGTAACCTTCCATTTAAAGCTCAGCAATAAAAAAATTCTATCTTCATACCAAAAGTTTAAGTAAACAAAAATTTCTGCCGAATTATTTGAAGTAGATTAAAACTCCTATTAATAAAAAACAAAGGTTATAGAAAATCTTACCTCTGTTTTTAAATAATCCCATGCAATATATATTTTTGACAAATGCTCATATTCTCTTACAGCTTTAGTGTACTCATTATATTCTTTGCGTTCTGCCTTTAATTTCTCCAGTTGAGGACAAATGTGCTCATTAAGCATCTGAAAATTAAATAATTTTAATTTCTTTAAAAATATAAATCACTTTTCAAAACAGTGATTCTGAAAAATCAATAATCTAACACTTACAGAATAATACATATTTCAAAAAGTTTAAAATTATACTTAAAAGTTAACCATTTATTAAAAAAATGCCAAAATATGAAGATAATTGCATTTCAGGTATTTTACAAATAAAAATCTCAAATTTCAATTTCCGTTTTAAATACGATTGTCAATTCATGCACATACCCCACTTTCAAAAAAAAAAAAACTTTAATACATTGAATACAGTAACTGCAAATACAAAACCATTTGGATCAGATAAAAAAAATCATACTAATATTAAATATAAATAAATGAAAAGTTAACAAGAAATAATAATAAAATTTGTGATATATACAAATAAACAGCTACAATAGAAAAGTTTAACATTTCTAAAAAAAATAAATAAAACTACCAGGATTCTAAAATAAATTCTAGTAGTACTGATATTACAAATTTCTGAAAATTCAAATTTTATTTGAGACATTATTACTAAAGATATCAAAAACAACAAATCTTGAACATAGAGAGATTTTAACCATGATAGCAACACTGATGGAGATTCAGCTAGTGTGGCTGAATTGCTACCAAAAATATTTTAACAAACCTGCTATTTAAAATAGGTATAACCATATATAAAATTAATCAATAAAATGAATATAAAATATGAACAATTATATAAAAAGAATCATATATAAAATTATTATTAACTAGGCAATGGACTTAAAATTTTTTTTAAAAAAATGATTAGTTTGGTTTATTAAATTATGGCAAAGCCTCAAAGGTTATCTGCCTAAGCAGAGGGATGCTTTATTGGAGTACTTTCTATGGGAAACTGGCTCATATACACACGGAGAAAACCACAAAAACACCCATGCAGCCAGCCCATTTGCGAGGTTCATGCCTCAGACTGAACTACTAATGTTCAGTAACTTTACCGCTTGGCCGCTGGTGGGTTTCACAAAAGTTTGAAATTAAAGACTTATCCTACAATACCTATAATACTGCCTTTAATTCTAAGAGAAAGACAAACAACACAAAATGTACAAGTTTATTATGTCAAAACACACAATAAACATTTTTGCACTCAAAAACTCCGATATTTAAATTAAAAGTTTTCATCTGTAGTATCCGGAAGTGCAAAAAGTATTTCCCAAGGAAAAAAGTGTGAGAAAGGTTCAAATGGAAATGCAAATTTTGAAATTAAATATCCTGGTCAATTTTTATTACACAGGAGCTATTTTTTCATAACGTGCATAAAACTTTCATATCATGAGGAATATAGGAATCAGGAGACCACATTAAAATTTTAATTTCATTATCTTTTTTAAGTGAATTTTTTGTAAAAATTGACACTGCCAAAACATGAATATTTTCATCATTTAAAACACCTCTGTTACTGAAAGGATACAACTACAGCCAACGATTGTGAAAATAAAGGCGGGGTACAGACTTTTTAAGCCAGGTAAGGTATGTGTGTGTGTGTGTATATATATATATTTGGTTCTATTGACTGCAATAAAAAAAAGAAGTGCATAACTATATGTCATAGCAGTCTCATATACAAAAATTCAACATTTTACTGCTAATCGTTGAGATATGCAAGATACATACATACATATGCAAATACCCAGAAAAAATCCACTTTGAATTAAATTTAAAACCATTTAGGTCTCAGTTTTCTTCTCTTGAATCATTTCAGCATTATTTTGCTGCATTCTTTCTGTCCTTTTATTTTATTTTATATTTTCCTGACACACACTTCCACTATCTTTAAATCAACAATATATATATATGTAGAACTGAGTTGAAGTGTCACAAGTACAGACATTAACTACGAATATAAATTATTGCATTTCTAAATGATTACTAAGTTTCATAAATATTTATTTTATCAAAAACGACAAAGATAATTTAATTTAACCAAATACAGTCAAAAGTCGTTCATTCCGACACCCATAATCCGGAATGATCTATAATCTGGACCTCAAATCTACAAACTTTCATGCGCATAATACGTTTACGCATGCGCGTTTAATGTAAAATGGATGGTATAAGCTAAAATTATCTAATTATCTATCTATTTCAGTTAATGTTGCAGATTGCGTTGTTCCTTAATCTTCGAATTGGATCCGGCTTATTATATTTTGCACACTGTTAGAGCAATTTTATAAAAGTAAGCTTGAACTTTCGATTATGTCAAATAGAATTTCCGATATATATTTACTAATATGTAAAGGTTCTACAAAACAAAAGTATGTTTTGAAATCCGAAATCTGTTTATCAATTTCACGCTGCTCTGTGGCAGGGGGAGGGGATGTTACGGCAAGCAATGAACTGGAAGTTGATCTGTCAGCACTATCCTTATCTTCAAGGCAGATGTTTTTATTTTATTCGGCTTATAATTCTTTACTAAATGTAGTATTTCATCTCTATGTACTCCGTCTTTGATATGATTTAAAACAAATTCCTCGTCATTATAATTTGCTTGCAATAGTGAAGAAATTGACACAGTGGTTATTGAAAACGAAAAAATTTCAATTGACAAATTAGTTGGTATTCTCGACACAGCAATTATAGGACTTGAACAGCGGAACTTTGTAACTGAACAAGAAATTATGTCTGTTAATAGAATTAAAGAGAAAGTATTATCACATAAAACGAAGCAACTTAAACAACTTACATTGAAAGAAATGTTTAATAAAGTAAAATATTAAAATAATTTATTTTTTATTATTATTATTATTATTATTATTATTATTTAATTTTGATACCCTTTAGATCATAATTGTTCTTTATTTCATAAATTACGGTTTCATATTTTTAATGTTATAATTTCTGCATGCCATCTTACCAAATTTAAACTGATGATCTATAATCCGAAAAAATCAATACTCCAGAATCGCCGAAGTCCCGACAAGTCCTTATTAACGACTGCACACTTTTCTGAATAAAATCTATCTTAAACAACTTGCATTAAAAACACATGTGTAACAAGCAACAAAACAAGGCTAAAAACTATCTGTTTCATTTATATTTAAATTTTGCATAATATTTTAAATTAGACTTAGCTACTATAAAATTATTATATTGATATTAATTATGGTTAATCTTATATATTTAGAGTAATGTTTCTGTCTAAAATTTTTGGAAATATAAATAAATCAAAAATCAAGATTCCTCTAAATTTTTATAATTGTAGGCCTGAAGTGGTTAATCATCATAAAATGTTAGCTGAACTAAGGAGGCAAAATCGACGGTGAAGAAGACCTTGAAAAATTTCTTCCATAATGACACAGTTAGGTTTAGCCAAAAGAACAACAGCAAAACACAACTGTAAAACAAGTTTCAAATGGATGTGCAGCAGTATTTGGATTAAAAATTATCTTTGGATTACAGTCCTAGATCACTGTGACAAGGTAAGCTTTAATTACTTAATTATTATTGTTTACTGTTATGAAATTAGTTATAATGCAAGAAGGTTAATTTCTAAAACAGAAATTAAAATTTTAGAAAATGATACAGATGAAGAGTTTAAAGGGCTATTAGAACAAATAAATTTGAAATGTAAGCAGTTAAGAGGAAGATGTTCTGAAATTCCCGATCGAATTACAGATGTTAAAAAATTGAAACTGAAATTATTAAATGTGATGATTATTACTGAAAAACTGATCATTTGCTCATGTAACAGGGTTCATAGCCACATTTTAGTTAAAAAAATAAGCACCTATAAGCACTTTTCAAGCATATTTTAAGGAAAAAATAAGCACCTGTCTAATTACATTATACACAACTGCATAACCTTAAAAGAAAAATTAGACTTGTAATTTAAAATATGAGCAATGCAATATTTATTAAGAGAATGAGCATTACCTCAACAATGGAAAACAATTAACTTTTTTTAAAAAAATTCGAAATGACAGTTCAATTTACAGAATTAGTTTACAATGAGAGAAAAAAAAATATGCGGAACTAAACTATATTACAAGATTTAGTGATGATATTTCAGTTGAAAATATAGAAAATAAATAATAATAAGCCATATTAATTGTATTCATTTGGCACCTTATAATAAATACAATTTATTTTTCCACTCATATTAATATTTAAATAATTTAACTTAAATCAAAATTATGAACATTTTCTAAATTTTCATTGCATAACAGTTTTTCCTTAACATATATTCCAAGCAAAGTAATTTAAGTAAAAGAGAGGCACATTTCTAAAATCAGAAGACGGGAAATTGCTTCATTCAGTCATCCTTTAACAGTAAAAGCTTAACTAACCCGCATACTCGGAAATTCCGGATAGTAACTGGAAAAAGAGGAGTGGGGGAGACTGCAGCTGTTCTTTAGATTTAAATTTAGGCTAAATAAATGATTTTGACATTTCAATATGTGCATCATATAAAAATAGACCAACGGAACTGAGAAATATTCTGCTTAGAAAGCACAGTAAAACTCGATTAAGTGTTCATGAACACATCTCAGACTGAACATCAAAATTAATTATCAATGCAAAATACCGCAAACGTTATTGCGCAATACGTGCGGCGTAATTCTTCCATATGTGATATTACACAATCGGAATCAGCACCTCCGGTATTCGGAGAATAAAGAACTAAATAAAGGAAAAGAAAAAAACTTTAATTTTCAACAGACTATTAAATTTCCGGAATAGAATCAATCTTCATTTGAGTTGGGTAGACCACAAAAACTTTTAGTCCTATTCAATCCAGATTGGACAGTGACAAAAAAAGTCCGCTGCTTCAATATTAGAGATCTTGTGGAGAAACTCCCAACCTCCGTACTGTATAATGTATTGGCAAAGAAAATGAAATTATTTTGACTATTCGATTACTTTCCTTTTATTTAAGCCATTCTGAATATTATTCCTTAGAAAGCTAATCTGTGTAAAAACACACCCATTTTTGGAAATTTATCTATACTTCAGCAGTTACTGCAACTATATTATTATAAATATTCATACATATGCTCATAATATAAGCATAACGATCATAATAAACACGAATATGCAAATTATTAAAATATTGATAGAAATTCAAATGTGTGTAGTATTTCGGTGGGAGGAAAATAATACTGAATGTACCGGAATTTTCTACCTTTTTTGCAATTCTTTGGCCAATAGAACGACGTGCACCTGTCTGTACTCTCGAGCGCACCATAGGTTACGTTAATGCAGAGAAAGCAATTTCCGGGAGTATGATTCACCATCTGACGTTGCGTATAAGGAAGAAAAGTTGTTTACTTAGTTTCGGCTTTGGTACGGGGAAAAAATGTGCATTCATTAAAAACAACGGATTAAAAAAAAAAGCACTATAAGCAAAAAGTAAGCACTAAAAACAAAACAATAAGGGCTTTAAAGAAAAAGTAAGCACCTATAAGGGCCTTTATATTTTATTTTCAAATATAAGGACTTATAAGCACTTGTAAGGACCGCTACGAACCCTGTGTAAGTTGAGACTCATGTAAGTTGAGACAAGCTAAACAAAATACACACAAAACATCGTAATGACCTAAAAATCTGTAAAAACCAGAGGGGGAGAAAGTCTGTTAAATTACCCTCATTAACGAGAAAATTTTGATGACAATCATACCGATTGGCACCAGTTTCAAATATAATATATTGAAATGAAAATTTATCCAACGATGATAAATTTAATTACTGTAGTGAAGTGTTTTTAAAGAAAATTCACCATTTTGGTCAGACATCAAAAACTGTTCAGCCAAACTGTAATTATTTTTGAAACTTGCCAAAAACTAAAATATTTCCATTGCAAGGATCTTCAAAATATTTTGAAGCAAGCATCTTAAGTACAAGACTTTTACATTTCTCACTCAATATTTAGTTTGGTAGCATAGCAATACAAAGACCTTACAGTCTTAAACTCCTTCCCTCACAGGAAACGTTTTGTTCCTTTAAATTAGAATTCATTAAAGAATAATTTTTTTGGAAATATATTATTTTGCTTTTAAACTTGTTTGGATTACTACTATATGCAGCTAAAATTTCAGCAGATAAAGCAAATCATTTGTCTATTACAGGCAGTTCAAAATGTTCTTTTTATTAGAAGAAGGATTTCTTTGGCAAATGTTCAGTTTAAATGATGCATCATTTAAACTTAACTGGTGATAAACTTTTTCTTTTGTGTTTTCATTTCCAAGATTTTGTGCTACTCGAATTTTTCTTATCATTTAAGTTCTCATTTGCTGATGAAGCTACAGTTTGTTTTTCATTTAATAAATCAGGAACAGATGAACAGATTCTTTAAAAAAAAATTTTTTTTTAAATAAATAAATAAAAATTTAAAAAAAAAAAGATTCTGATTACACTCTTGTTTTCATTTTCTTTTTCTTTCTACTACTGCTCTCAGTTTGGAATTTATTTCTGGACCAGCATATCTTCATAATTTATAATACTCATTCAAATAATGATAAAATATTTTGCCACCTGGGTTGGATTTCATCAAAGTTGCATTTCATTATGAAGCAGCATATCTTTATTTATACCTAGAGATACAGATAGAGGAGAGATAAATGTTTACAAAATAGTTATATTATTTGCAGTTGGTAATGTATTAGTAAAAGGGATAACTTCAGTCAGTTCCATATCTCTTAGGAGCAGAATTGCATTATTTAAAAGAGTAGGTTCACATATTTTTATACAAGAATGATTAGATTTCGTCGGTTTATCAACAGCCTTGGTAATCTGTTCATCAAGTGTAGCTAAAATATGAGTATCTCTTCAAGCTACTATATTGAGTTATGATGTTTCTGATTGAGATAATATATAAGTACCTTTACAAGATTTTTTGGTTACTTTCTTCATATAGTGTCTTCAATTCAATACCTTCCTTTTGTTCTAGTAAAAATGTTTCTGGAGAGGCTTTTATCAGAACTAATTCAGATAGTTCATATTCCACAGGAGACAAAATTTCATTTTCAGTCAGTACGTCTTTGTCCCTAAGTTCAGTTTCAAAATTAAACTCATTTATTGAACCTAGATTTGTCGTTTCTTCTAGAAATGGTTGTTCAGCACAAGTCTGAATGGCATTTATGATAAGAATTTGAAATTATCTCATTTTGCTTCTTCAAATAATGCAGCAGTTTTGTTACCTAAAAGGTACCTTACTTGATCTAATGAATCTCTTAAGACTGCAGCCTTTGTTATTATATAACCAAATTCACATTCAAGTTCTGTCTCAGCCAAAAGTAAGCACACTGGATGTCCTTTCAGAGGTGCTCATATCTGCAAGGTTTTCCTTGTGTACGAGGAAGGCTTTACATACTTTTCGCAAATTAAGTCCAAAGCTGTGCCTGTACCTCTAAGTATGGACATTATATAGTGATTTACTTTACTTAGACTGGTGTATTGAGCCATAATATCCTTAAAACTGTTTTTGGAAATTTCATTTCATGCTACAGGTGCAAAATTCCTGGAGTTTGTCCCACTGAGGTCAAAGATGTGAGTAGAACCTACATTCATAACAACAAGGGTGCCTCCATTTTTCAAATTCTTTTTCAGGAATTTTTTTAGTAAATTCTTTCTTAATTAAATGCTTAGTATTTAAATCTTTCAAGATTTCTTTAGGATTGTTATCTACTGTGATAGCTATCTTGTATTCTGATTCCATTTTGATTACATTCTTGAGGCTTTAAATCCCATTTTTAGGAATTGCCCTTCTTACAGCTTTGTTTAATATTCTCAAATTCATATGGAGTTTTAATTTTATCCATTTGTCAAAATATCCCCTTACTTTGCTACTTATTTGTCAAGAAAATGTGCTCCTCTCCACTAGAACCTGATATTTAATTTGCCCAGTAATTATTAAGGCCTTCAGTTCTCAAATGTTTTAAATTCTAAATTTTCAATCCACTCCAAAAAGTAACTGCAAAGTTTATGATCATAATTTCTCCAAGACTTTTCAAGAGTCTTTTGATGTCAATAAAATCATTTTTTCACTGTTAAATTTATACCTCTTTAAGATTAGATTTTTTACATAATCTTATTTAGTTGCATCTTCAGACGATTCTCTGGCTGATCAGTAATTACTTGGTTTAGAATTAACTTAATATTTTCCTCATCATAAAATTGGCTTAAAGTGATTAGTTTTTTAATTTCTGGAACATGACTAATGAACAGCATATCCTCACCTAATTCTTCAGCTCCTAATAAATCTTGTTTATACCCTTGGCAAAAAAAAAAAAAAAAAAAAAAAAAAAGACACTGCTCAAACAGCAAATTCTTGAACAGCGTATCAAAATGAAGTTTTAAAAACTTTTAGCCAATGTTCATATCAACTTGCAGAAAATAATCTAGTGGTCTCTTCACCCACCTCCAATAAATTAGAAATTCAAATATGACATAAAAGTTATATCAAGTATTTTATTTCAAAGAAAACACTCAATACAATAAAAATATGTGCTTTCTATTCAATAAAAATCTTCCAAGATTGCTCTTAATAAAGGAATGCTAGAGTGAATAAAACATTTCAAAGCCTTAACTTGATTCACACAACAAAACTCTTGATTTGAAACTCTAAAAAAGCTCAAGTTTCAAAATAGAAATCTAATATTACATAATAAATCTGCCACTATAATACAAGAGCTGAAATTTATTCACACAATTCAATTTTTTTTTAAGGGGGGAGGATTCTAATACAAGACATTGGATACTTACACCAGCTCATTTTCTACTGATTGGACATAAAACTGAGTATTCATACAACTTTGCAGAGATCTTGGAAATATTTCTCTAACATGAGAAAATTTAATGAAACAAAAACAGCAACAAAAAAATATAAAACAGACTTAGAAAACACAGAAAAATCAATAAGAAATGCTCATTTCTTCAATATCTATTGAAACTAAGAATCTTGAAGTTGATGATGTAGTTTTACTTGAAGAAGCAACCAAATCTAAGTTCCTGTGGAATTTTGTGGAATTTGTGTCACATAATTTAAGTCTTGAAAGATTGTGATGGTCTTGTAGGATCACATATGGTGGAAACTAAAAGAGGAGAATTTAAGAGACTTGTAAAACTGATGTATTCCCGTTGAACTTTCAAACTGAAAAATTAACTGAATCAGCAAATTTTATTCAATATTCACATATTCCATGTACATTTATGTAACCTAAGTTATTAATTTCCTAAGTTATTATTATAATTTACTATTTGTAATCTGATTTAATATTTGCTTAGTAACTTCCCAATAATAAGTAATTTGCAGAGTTACTATTATAATTTACTAATTGTAATTTGATTTAATATTTACTTAGTAACTTCTCAATTTTACACTATTTACTATGCTTAGAGTTTTCTTTTTATCATTTAATATGTACATAACATAAAAGTATTGTAAAGTTGCCTTCTTAAATTTGAATTCTTTTTGTATAATGAAATAGTGATGATTTTTACAAAATCATCAGTTGGAGAGTGCTGAGATGTTCCTAAAAAGTTCATCTATAGTGCAATTAGGGGGTTATCTTCTGTACACTAAGATATCTTGTTAGCTGATAATTTTGCAATGAAGTGATATGATATGAACCACCATGTATTTATCAAACTGCTTTGTTAAAAGAAATGTTGTCCTTTTTCTAATAGAAGGGCTTAACATAGTATCTCATTTTATTCCATGAAACTATAAAAGCTTAAATATTTATATTAATTTTTTAAAGTAAATCTCAGAACACTGATTGGAGAGGCACGAAGAATTTTATCACAGTCTTGTCCTAAATCAGAAATATACCAGATTCATTGGAAGGAGAGATCTCTAATTCTGAACTAATACATAAGTAGCAATTTTATTGCAAAGAAAAAGAGCAAAATTTACAGAGCAGATCCAAGATAAATCATGAAATTTTGTGACTTATATGAATAATTTTAAGGCTGACAAATATTTATATTACACTTCTCCCTTCCCTCTTCCAAAAAACCTGCTAGTTATATTTAAAAGAATATTCTACTAGTTACACAAGCGCCAGGCAGTCCTACTAAAAACTGTTTTCCAAACACAGCAGCTTCATTTAAATGAAGCTGAAGAAAAACTATTTAATTATTTTTGTAAACATGATATTCTTTCTACCTTAATGCTTTCCTAATTGAAGTTTCTCTGCAGATGAAATATTAAACAAACCTTTTGAAATACGAGATGAGCTTGTATTTAATCTATGAAATATTCCCACAGATTATCTGCATTATGCCATTTCACCATGTGTGCACGATGGCCTTGAAAAACATCTAAATTTCTCATAATCTTACTTTTCTCTTACAAGAAAGTAACTAGGACACTCCTCCTATATGAACTTCGTCCATGGGCCTTGGATCTCTTTGGGCCACAATAAGCAAATAACCCAAAAATAAGAATACTTAGTTTGAAACTAAATAGCAGTATATTACATATTTTCAACCCATCGAATTCTGGTAAAGCAATCAAACCTACTAAAGATTTCCATTTAAAAATAAAGCAGTCAGATACATTACCTAGAACATTTTAATCATTAAAAAACTCATTTCTAAAATAGGGGAATTATTCTGCTTTGAAAGTATTTGTCAATACTGAAGAACAACAACAAATCATTTTATGCAACTCTTGAAAATAGCCTATTTTTATACTCCAAAATTCCAGCAAAACTAACAGGTAATAAATTAAGATACAAATTTCTAGTTTGAATTCTGGAATAGAATTGTTTGGCGAGAGTATTTATTGCTTAAATTCTATTGATAAGTAGTTTTAAAGGCTATACACAAAATAAAAAATAATGTAACAATAAAACAAAATTCAAAAAAAAAAAAAAAATATTAGTAAAAACCTGAAATTAATTAATATGCTTGATAGTTTAAAAAATTGATATTCATAAATATCTGGAAATTTTACCAAAATCTGCAGATATTCACACTATAATAAAATTGCTACACTAATCATGATGTAAAAACAATACCATCATAGACAATTTTGTAGATTTATAATTTACTATCATCTTACATGTGCTGTGAAATTAGCTATTAATGAAACTACACTAAAATTTTTACGAGATCTTATAAATTCCAATACAGATAAAGAATAAAGTTTTAAAAAATCATTATAGTTTTCCTACCTCTCCATTTTCTCCAAGTTAATTAAATTAAAATTTTTTAAAATAGAACAATTACACTGCAAAACAAAAGGTTCAAAGTATAAATCTGATTTTTTTAACAATCTTAATTATTACCGTATTAATTTCTCGAAGACGTGAATCTTTCTTTTCTAAATTTTTCAGAGCATTTTCTTTTTTATCTTCATACATTCGAGTACCACAAGCTTCTTCAATCATGGACAAAATCTATAATGTAAAAATATACGAGTTTATAAGTTACATATTACAGCTTAATTATTCACCACATACTTTTGCATATTCCACATATATATTTTAATTAGTAAGCTGTGCATTTTTGCTCTTAAATCACTCAGTTTGCTAAGCACTTAAGATAGATTAAATATGAAAGATAAATTAAAGATTTTTATATTCTGCTGAATGGCAGCATTCTATTAACTGGCTACTTGCAAGGCTTGCGGAAAATGAATTAAATGTTTAATATACTCAGTAGTACATTTGTCAAGTCATGTGAATGATAAATGCATAAAAGTATAATGTAACATAACATAATGAATGCAGCATAATATAACTATCCAAACATTTTGAAAAGACTTTAAAATATTTCTAATATTTTAAAAAAAATTATCCATTTGACAAAAACAGTTAAAAACTTTAAAATCATACAAAAATTTCACATTTTTTAACTATATTAGTAACTCACAAATAAAATAAGAAAATACATATAATTATGGATCATGATGTATGCAATCTAGCAATTTTAGTTAGTTATTTATTTTGATGACACCACTCAAACTGTTTGTTGTTTTAATCATTGTGCTTCCTGCCATTTTAATGTATGTTCAAATTTAAAAGATACAGAATTTTTATGTTATAAAGCAATTACTATTTGAATTGTGGAACTAATGAAATTTGGAGAATCACATTACAAATGCTTCTACATCATCTTGCAGACACATGATGGAAATTCATTCATAAAAGTAATGAGTATTTTTGGCCATGCTGAATGACCTTCACAAGAAACGACCCTTATAAAACCGGAAGAAATTTAAATACAAAAAATTATTAAATTAAGTAATGGAATAATTTTCATTTATGAATTTCAATTATTTGTAGTTTCATATTTAAAAATAGCATTTTAGGGCACCCTTTAAGAAATAATTAATTAACTAGAACTTGTAGATCAGATACGTGAAGACAGAATTATGATCATAGAATATTCCCAAAGTGACTATAAATTATACAATATTATTATATCAAAATAAAAAACTAGACCCGAAAGAGTTAATAGTCTCAAAATATTATTCTGCATCATTTACAGTAAATGCATTATTTCACTTTTCATTCCAGTCTCTTGCCATTACGCAAAGTGCAAGATATTTACACTTTAAATGCAGTAAATGCTTTTCATTCAAATTTGTTACCATTTGCCCAAATGTAGGATATGCATGTTTCAAATTTAATCAGTCTTTTATTGATTAACAAACTAAGCTATGTAAAATCAATAGATGTAGTTCTGAAGAATATTAATTTTTAATTTCATTGATTTAAATATAAATGTATTTAATTCATAACACACCTAATTAAAAACATTAAATGTTTTTACAGAATTACACTATATATATATATTTTTTTTTATTTTAAAATACGCAGAAGATCTATATTGTTCCCATGTATAGAGTATATTCATTCAGTATCCTATAAAATGTTTAACCATTCCACATAGGATTTCCGTGGATAATCTCTACTGATAAATCACATTAAATTTAAAATAGCCCTTTTGGGCAATTGTTGAAGTTTTGGGCATTTAAAGGATTTTTTTAAAATTGGTAAACAACAGGTACAGAGAGAATGGTTGCTAGGTCACAAAAAGTTTTACTGCATACTTATATACATGTATTTATTAATATTCATTAATGAAATCAATACATATTGCTCATGTGTATGGATTGGTAATGGATCAAGTGCACACAGAACTGATGATAGCTTGATAAAATTTGTTTTTCGAAAAGAAAGGCTACATAATTCTTGAACTTTTCACAAAAGTCTTTGTGCAACTCTTCTCAATATGGCACAGAATAATCAGTAGATACCACTTCAAACTACTAAGAGCATCAAACACAATGCAATGAAAAGCACATCTAAAGAGCAAAGCTCACACAAAGATATCTAAACACTCTGAACTAAATTGAGAACTGATGCTCTCTTCCGTTTTATATAGTTTTCTTCAGGCCGTTAAAGAATTTCTAGTACTTTCGAATTTCTCAGAATTCCAAGAAGACGTATAAAGTCAAAAGTCATTAATCCGAACTCGTCGGGACTTCGGCAATTCCGGATTATTGATCATCAGTTTAAATCTGGTAAGATGGCATGCAGAAATTACAAAATTAAAAATATGAAACCATAATTTATGAAATAAAGAACAATTATGATCTTACTTAAGGTATCAAAATTTACCAAAAAAAATTAATATTTTTTTGTTTACTTTATTAAACATTTCTTTCAATGTAAGTTGTTTAAGTTGCTTCGTTTCATGTGATAATACTTTCTCTTTAATCCTATTAACCCTTTCGTGGGCCATTTATTTCTCTTTTGAATTTCTTCCATTTTTTTATGTTTTATTATCAATTAAACAATAGCATTTAAGGAAATATATTTTATTTTGCCAAATTTTTTGTTTACATTTAAATTTTAGGGGTGGGAAGTATACTTCCCACGGGACCTTTTATGGTCATAGAGAAAATTCAATTTAAATGTGATTATTTGCCGTAAAAAGATGAGAAACATGTTGCAATGCACAAGTGTACTTAAGATACTGCACACATATAGCGGGTCCTCTTTTCTTGTGCCTTTGTGCTACATTTCTTATATCGTCTATAGTTGGAAACCATCTTTGGCATATGATTTCCCACACTGACTAAGCATACATCATTTGGAACTGAACACCTTTTTGCTTGGAAGCTAGCAGAATGGCCTTTCTTTTTTTGAGGAATATCCATCTATTAGTTGACGAGCTAATGCTATACAGAATGTTAGCTGGTCTAAACTTCTGTTTCTCTTGTTTCCTTACCACAGTATAAAACTATTTACGATGCCAAGATCAATAAGAAAATAAAAAATATGATGCCACCATTCTACAGATCTTCTTCGTATTTGGTACCTTTCTTTTCTTTGATCGAAACAATCAACCCCTACCATGATATCGTTATATACGGCAACAGCTTTAGGGAAAGGTACTTCTGTTTTAGTACTATCCTTTTTGTACGATTTACAGATGTAATAATCGCTGAATTATGTGCAGTATTCAACAATGTAACAGCCTTTTTGTCCATCCACTTTATTGCAGCAACTTCTTCCTTAGCTAGGAACACTGATTCCCCTCTTTGTAGTTTGTTATTAGCCTTCCTTTGCGGCCTCACAGTCCCCACAGAAAATAGACCACTTATAAGTAGACTTTTTTGCAAGCCTAAAAGATGTCAAATAGTTATCATAGGCTATAAGATGACCTGTCTGTTTCACATTTTCCGTTTAGTTTAGTTATTACTGTTTCCCCTAAGCTTGATATTTTATCCTTATTATCAGAAGTTTCTTTTCCACAATAAATTTCAAATTTTTGAATATATCCAGTCTTAGAGTCTGCTAAACACCACACCTTGTAACCTCTTTTTATAGGCTTCATTGGCATATACTGCTTCAATGAAGTTCTCCTTTTGAAAGCTATCGTACATTCATCTATTCATAATGTTGACAAAGGTTCATAGACTTTAGGTATGGAATCATCGAGTTGTGAGAGGATGCCTGACTTTAGGAGTTTATCATACGCAAATTGCCCACATGGATTTGTGCTGTTATCGTTTACATGTAAAGTCTCAGTTATTTTTTGAACCTCTTTGCGATTATTATTCTTGCCACTGATTGAACATTGAGAATAGGGTCTGTGCTACACCAGTTTTTCAGTTCAGGCAATTGATGTATACCCATGAGTATATGCATACCTACCCATGCTTTCAATTTTTCTGATGTGATTTCTGTCCAGTTCAGGATAATGTCTTTTTTGTGGTATGACCCAATCTCTTCCTTTTCTTAGTCTGCTTTGCATATGAGTTTGTTTCGTCAACAATATTCTGTAAAATTTCCTCAGTAAAAATCATGCCAAAATAATCCTTTTTTTTCTCAGTAGAATTGAATGATATTTTCAAATGTATTTTCAAAAATATTCTAATTTTTCCAACATACCTATTGCACATGGCTTTTATACATGATGCTATAGCATTTTCACTTTTTACCCATTATTAATTATTCAATATTAGATAGTTACAGCAGAAATATACAAAATAAGAAAACGTTATTATAATAAAAACAATGCTTTACTTACATTTGAAGCAGAATCGCATAGCAATGCAAATGTCAATCAAAGCAGGCGTCTCAGTGAAACAGATTTCACACAACGCATTCGAACTTTCAAAATAAATGTGTTAATTCTGTTTTCAATCGATTGAACACAGATGGCAGCACAATACTGAAGTGAGAATTAGAGTTCCCAACGTTAAATAGCAAAGCCAATATATTATAGTGGGTTTTGCACTTCCCACAGGTGTATTTCCCAGGAACATGTAGGATTGAAGTAATCTTCCCACGGCCCACGAAAGGGTTAAACAGACATAATTTCTTGTTTAGTTACAAAGTTTTGCTGTTCAAGTCCTATAATTGCTGTGTCGAGAATACCGACTAATTTGTCAATCGAAATGTTTTCGTTTTCAATAACCTCTCTGTCACTTTCTTCACTATCGGAAGCGAATTATAATGACGAGGAACTTGATTTAAATCATATGAAAGACGGAGTACATCAAGATGAAATACTACATTTAGTAAGGAATTATAAGCCAAATAAAATAAAAACATCTGCCCTGAAGATAAGGATAGTGCTGACAGATCAACTTCCAATTCATTGCGAGCCGCGCTTCCTTCCCCCCCTGCCACAGAGCAGCGTGAAATTGATAAACAGATTTCGGATTTCAAAACATACTTTCGTTTTGTAGATCCTTTACATATTAGTAAATATATATCAGAAATTCTATTTGACATAATCGAAAGTTCAAGCTTACTTTTATTAAAATTGCTCTAACAGTATGCAAAAAATAATAAGCCGAATCCAATTCGAAAATTAAGGAACAGCGCAATCTGCAACATTAACTGAATTAGATAATTTTAGCTTAGCTTATACCGTCTAGGCTTAGTATATCATTTACATTACATATACTATGGGGATTACATACTATGGCCATTGTAAGAGTCTATACTTGTAATCAACAACTTAAGGCTTAGACTTTGATGGCATACAGATCCAAAATACGATGCCATTCAGCTTATTGAGAACTGTGTGAAGACCATTCCAGAGTGACTAGTTTATGAGAAGGTCCTGTCCATTGAACTGGTTCTATACCTTGTCACCTACATTCAATCGATGTCTGTAGCTCTCATATCGTATCGAGTCTTCATCTTCTCTGTCAGGAAACTGACTTGCTCTCGCAAAAAACTGTGCACTACTTCAAACTATGCTTGGAGGTCTTGAATCTACTCCTCATGTAATGAAGGTGCATCACAAGGGAGACGAAGGTCATGACCGAAAAGCATCTGCGATGGGGAACAGCAAGTAGTCTCCTAGAAAGCATTGCGATAGGCAAGTAAAAACAGAGGTAACTTCTGGTGCCAGTTCTGTTGGTTTCTGGAAACCATCAGGGAGAGGTTGTTAAAGATGATTCGATTAAAACTCTAAATCCAATGTGTATCATTACCTCTGTTATCATAACAACCTCTTGGTCAGATATAGGATACACCTGAAGTCACTTTCTAAAGAAACTGCTGATGATGAGGATGTATCGGGTTTTAATAAAAGTTTCCCCACCACCTCAAATATCGTTTTTGGCATTTGAAAAAAAAAAAAAAAAAAAAAAGACTTCCTTGTGGAATTTGTAAAATAAATATCCTTTATCATCAAGTACAATGTACCTGAAAAGGAACTACCACACTTCTTGATTAAAACCATTATTTACGTGCAATTCTGCTGCAAAATGTCAGTTACAGAATGTTACCAAATCATGTGTACAGCTCTAAATACTAATGCTGTATCATATGACCCTGTGAAGTTTTGGTACCAAATGTTCAGAAACAAGGACTATGACACTCAAGAAGCACAGCACTTGAGCCAGCCTACTGATGTTGATGAGGCCTGCCTGCAAGAACTTGTGGAAAAAGATCAGTATGCAAACACTCCGAGAGCTTGCTAAAAATTTAGACGTTAGTGCCCTGTCCATTAGTCGCGCTATGCATCACATTAACTTGACGTACAAGTTCAGTTGCTGGGCGCCACATGAGCTGACTCCAGCAGATAAGGACAGGCCTGCACTAATCTGTCCAAAGAGCAACACAAGGTCAAAATTCTGAACTAGATCGTCACTTGTGATGAAAATTGGGTTCATTTCAACAACACAGGCTGAAAAGGAGTTTGGTCTGCACTTGGTGAGCCTGTCAGCAGCGTTGCAAAGCGCAATTTGACTAACAAAAAGATCATGCTTTGTATTTGGTGGAATTGCCACGGTATCATTCACAAAGGGTATCTGGAAAAAAGTAAAATCCTCGACAGTAAGGTGTGCAGAGGGATGCTAGTGCACGTTGACATGGCTATCAAGGAAAAACGACAAAATAAGTTCCAGCGCAAAAAGGTAATGTTCCATCAAGACAATGCAAAACCACGTGTGTCTGCATTCACCAGCTAGACTCTGTATGGACTCGAATGGATTCTTTTCCCTTTATCCACTATACAGACCTGACATTGCTCCTTCAGACTTCTACCTTTTTTCACACCTTCAGCTACATCTTGCTGGTGCTATCTTCCTTTCTGTACACTGCTCAAAAAAAAAAAAAAAAAAAAAAAGGACAGTGCTATATTTCTCGTTCTACTGGGCCGATTGACAAAATTCAAACTGCGTTTTTCATATCTCGAAAGCGCGACTTAGGATATATATTAGATTTATACATAGCACTATTCTAACCTACGTATTTTGACACAAAATCGGATTTTTCTGAAATAACATACCAATTATTCTCCATATTTCGATTCTACGACCCAAATTATGCCAGAATACCAAGTTTTGTAAAAATCATAAGAGTAGTTTTTAAAATATTAGCTCTCAAAATTTTAGCTCTTCATTGTTAATTGAATATGGCAAATATTTATTAATATCTCTTTTTTTTTTTTATTAAACTTTAATCTTTTTCCTTTCACATTTCACAATTTAGGTTCATTCCAAATAAAAGTTATCCATTTTTTGTTTTATTTTTTAAATTTCTATTTTAAAATAATTTTTATAAATTTTTGGAAAAAAATTTGAATTATAACCTATAAAATCTTTACCATTATCTTAAAGTAGGTGTATTTCTAAGCATACCTGCAAAAAATTAGACTTTTTTATTCAAAATTTACTAAGATATACACAAATTTACATATTTTCGCATTTTGAAATTTGGCATCTTTTTTTTGAGCGATAATAACGCCAAATGTGGTTTATGGATTTTTGTTACAGTGAATTGCCACAGCTATTTTTAACCTTAAATTTCAAGTAAGATTTTACGGAGAATTAATTATATGAAATTTTTCCCCTCAATGATGCGTAATAATTATTCATTAATACTATATGAAAAGCTATTTTTTTTAATTATAGATGATATTATTCAAATTTTTAACTATTTTTTTTTAATTTCTCCCTTTTTTAAAAAAATTATTTGTAAGAGTAAATTTTTATCTTCGGCATTTTATCGTTTGCTACTTTACTTTAACTTTGTTTAAATCGAATTGTCTAAAACTGAGAACTTTTGTTTGATGTTTATTTGAATTTTACGAAAATATTTTATAACATTAACTGCATAATTTATTTCTAAACAAGCTGTTCCTTATGAAGTGGCTGAAAGAGCGGCTGATACTATCATCCATATTTTTAAAACACAGTATATTTTTATAGAAACATAAGATTTAGAATAATCATTTTTATAAAAGTCAAATTATGATATAAACATACAACCCTCTAGAGACCAAATTAATGGACGTTCAATGGTTATGTAGAAATGATCTGCAGCTACTTAATGGCTGGATAAGTCAGCAGGTTCTGTGGACAAGTAAGAATAATTACATATAAACGACACCCAAATTCTGGATTCAATTAAAAACGAGGGTATGATGTTTATTAAATGAACTTAAGAAGTTTTAAAATATAAAAAATCAACTCATTTTTTATCCTAAAATGTATTTTTATTATATCTGTTGAAACTCTCACCGACAACCACGTGATTTGCGCATGCGCGCAGCAAAAATTAAATCAGAACATTTTTAACTGAACTTTGAGAACTCGTGATGGACTTGAGTGAAACGTGTAATCCTTATCTTCTGTGTTATACATATATATTTTAGTTTAGTGATGTGATTGTAAATTAAATAACTTATTTTCTTAGAAGCCTCTCTCTTTCTGTAAGTAGTGCATCGATGAATGAAATAAACATTCCCGGATATGCCTTTGGATTAGAAAGAAGATCGATTAAAAGGTAAGTCCTTTTACCTTTTATTTTCTAAGAATATCCTTAAAATTCTAATTTAGAATGCAATTGTCAAGAACTGAATTCTAATCATCAGTAATATAATAAGTAATTATTACGGTTATTAATAAATCCTTCTTATAAAGTAATTACAAATATTTCAAAAAACTTTCTGTCTGAATGCAACTATTTCTAATTTTATATTAATCAAGATTGCACACGATATTATTTATTTGAACTTCAATTCTTACCATCAGCACTAGTAGAAGTTACAAATCAATTATATTTAATTAAGGAATGACCAGTTTAGAAACAGCGTACCATAACAGCAATTCAATTATTGGCACTGTATCTTTCATGTTACTTCCGATTGGCATATGATTTTTAATGAGTATTCAGGTTTTGCTAGTAACTTCACTTAAAAATCGCGCTTAAACTAGGTTAGTTGGTTATTTGAACATAGAAAGAACATGGAAGCTATTTGGTTAAGATCCTTTCATAGAGAACCTTTGTGAAGAGAACCTAGAAAACTACGAAAACCAACCATGCAGCCTGGGTTAGACTTCGCAACAAACAATTAGTATTTAACAATCTTCAAATGCTAGGCAACTGGTGAGGCTCTAATTAAATATTTTATTTGTAAATATTTAAAATATTGTTGTATTCTTAGACACAAAAAGCAGAATTTTTGTTAACTCGTTAGTAAACTACCAAGCCGTAGTACAAATGAATATTCAATTTCTTTTGCAATAATTGTATTCACTTTATATTCTTGGAATATGAGCTAAAGAAGGAATGTTCTCGGAAGATTAAAGAAGTGTTTAAATCCAGTGATATTAGGTTTGTCTTACAAGCTCAAAATCAAAATGACTCTGCAACTGCCCGAGTAGTTGACTTGTAAATGGCTGTGAATTAAGCAGATGACTTTTAATCTTACGTTATTCAGTCAGAAAACGTATTCCAAACGTTCTGTATTGCATGGCAATGCATCTTTTCATTATTCAATAACCAATCGGAGAACCGCTTGTATTCGGAAATAAGTACGTGAACTCAATCGTCCTGCATGTTCTTCAAATTTGTCTTCTTGTGATTTTTTTTTTTTTTTTCTTTTTTCTTTTTCTTTCCCAAAAACTAAAGTTGCCTCTCAAAGGAAAGTTTTTTGACATTGAACAGACAAAAGGAGTATGACATCTACTTTTAAAGGTATGTCAAAAACAGATCTCGACAAGCCTTCTCTTCCATTACACGTTGTGCATTCAGACAAAAAGTTGGATCAGCGTAAATTCTATAATATATTTTTATTACACTCTGATTACTTTATTAACATACAGTGAATATATACTAAACCTTTTACTTCAGCTTCAGTAATTCGGAATTTTTGACGTAATTGTTGTCAGAACTAGGACATAGAAGATAAGTCAAATTGAATATTTCGATGATCCAATAAATTCAAGGTCAAAGTTTCGATATTTTATTTTCGGAGGGAGGGGAAATTTTTTCAGTTTTGGTCCATTATAATAAGCATATTTGCTTCGATTCTTTATTTTTTCCATAAAAGCGAATATCTTACTCATGGTATACATATAACACACAGCTTCAAATTAAAATTTAATAATATACAGGGTGGTTATAATTAAAGTTTCACTTTGAAACGGTCATAAAAGAAAAACTACTAGATCAAATGTTATCAAACTTTGTAACCGCGTAAAGGAGGTCATGGGAATTTATTTTCTGCGAAAAAAAGAAAGCTCGAAAACCTCACCAACAGGGGGGAAATGGCGCTGTATGCAATATTGTTAAACGAAATATGCGTCGGAATCTAACTTAACCTTTTGTTACACAGGTTTAATATGTTGCATACCCTTAAGAAACTTTGAAGTTAGCAAATTACAATTTAAAGTCGTTAAATTCAATAAAAGTCGAGTGTGCCATCCGTGTAAGGGAAAAATTCGTTTGTGAATACCACGGATTAGCGATTAGAAAATATGAGAATTGCAAATCACTAACACAAGTGCATACAATCTGGAAATTATTTTCTTACAGATCGCTAATTTGTAATTTTTTAAACCTGAATTCGGCCCTAAAACATGAAGATACTGATTCAAAACGCTTTTAATCGATTTGGGCCAAAGAAATTCCTCATGTTATCTACCTAGTTCCATTGTATTCTCCTACTGCATTCGATTGCATAGCAGTCATTCCACAACGTTTGGTGTGGAATGACAGCTAGTTTCATAACTGAACCATTTTTCCCTGAATAGCAGTCGACAGCTGGACCACTGTGATTGCAGATCACTTAGAGTCAATGTTAAAATGTTTCGTGATACATGAACTGCAGTAACATGGCATTTTAGATACTACGATTTTATGCAGGGCTGGCTCCACCTCACATGTGATGCACAGTTACTTAGGCAACATTTCACAATTGAACGTCTTATAAGCCGACACTTCCCCTCTTCCCACCAGACCTCAACCTATGTTAGTTTTAGCTCAGGGTTCGTACACATTTCTGCACACGGAAATTAACTGCTTTTAAGGACTTTTAAGAACCATTAATGAAAAAAATTAAGGACCTATGAGCAAATGGGAACTGAATAAATTCAATTAAAAATATTATTTTATGCCTGAATTTCACTTTTGTAATGCCATCCTAAAAATAAAATAGATTCCTAAGTAGTATGCATTATTAATAAACATGAATTAACTAACATAATTATTAATAAGTTTGAGAATAAAATAAACTTCATGCAGTCAAGTAGCATTCAATATTTTACATTTATAATAGTTGGACATATTTAAAAGAAGATAAGTGACATTTACGATTTACTAATACATAGTTAGCTTTACGCTTTTTTTTTCCTTTTTTTTTTTAATCATTTTGTCACATACTTGGTCAGTCTAGAGGTTTAGCAAACAGTAGGGAGATTTTATGTCAAACAACATAGGTTAAAGTGAGAAGTGAGATCATAATCAGCATGATTCATAACAAAAGACTGCATGTTGTCCCTCTGCTGCTTGTCTATAGAGAGACCTACTGATTGGAACAAACCTGCAAGGCCTGATGTAGGCACAGTTGGCAAGTGTTGAAAGTTAGTCAAGATCTGCTTAATGCAGTTAATGTCATAGCTTTGTGTAGAGTTAAAGCGGTTGTAACCCAGTTAATATACTTTAAGGTTCCAATAAGCCATTAAAGCACCAGAGGTGATAAGTTGTTTTATATATATTATAAGTCTCAGTAGATGCAAAGAACAAGTTTTACTTGATGGTGTTGATGGTTACTTGATGGTGTTACTTGATGGGTGTTGGATGATGGTTCTCCACACAAAGGATTTGGCAATTGGATCCCCTAAAAATCCCAGTCGCCCTTTAAAAGGGGGAGTATACGAGGTATTTTTCCCACCTTCTTGGCGACCCTTTGTGGTGTAGTGGTTTGCACACTGGTAGCAGTATTCCAGAGGTTTGCAGTTCAATTCCCGGCGAAGCGTTGTTAATTTTTTAATCTTTCCTGCTTTCAAAAATACCTAATGTTTCTACAAGCCTTCGCAAACATTTTGGCTAGTTTAAATTGATTTCCTTCTCTTTAATTATCGATCTTTTCTGACAATAATTAGAAATTTGTCTCAATATGCAAAGCAATGTTCACGCTAGTGTCTGTGTGCTTTATCTCCTAACTTGTCAACCTCTCCACAACGTACCTATGAGGGTTTACTTGATCTTGTATAAGTTAAATAGTCCCCCCCCGATAGACGTAGAGCAAGTTATCACTGTATTTGAAAGTAACTACAATATCAGACAAAGAACTTAGAACATAAAGGTATGTTCTGATGCTAACAAAGTCAATTACAGCTCACGGTGACGTAATTAAACAAGAACAGTCAAATTCAAACTAAAAATGTGGACTAGTGGTCAAAGATAATGCAATTTAATTTTAATTTAATCTTGCTCAGTAACTCTATCATATGAGGAAACAGAAATGAGAAGTTATAGTAAAGGCTGAAATGATAAACAATCGGGTAATTTACATAACTGCACATATCTTTGAAGAATAATTTTCTTTATGTATTCGGTTTCTTTCTTCAGGATGTTTCCTTTTAATTTTAGAATTTTTGGATTTAATTAAGGATTTCTGTTATTCTAAAAAACACTAAATGCATTTAGATTGTACAGAAAAAGCAGCTAATTTTATTTCTTTAGTAATATGAACATTCAGAAGAAATATGAAATATATATGGTAACGCCCGGTTACAGAGCTGGTGTGGCAGAATTTTTAGAATTTAGTGACACACAGAACAAAAAAATCTACAAATCGCAAACCTTTAGAATTTAGAGCAGGCATTGGAAGCAGAATTTAGATGGGCACTAAGCAGCAGAATTTAGGATACACAGAGATTGTATAAGGTGGGAAAATGCATAGCACCAGCTCTGTGTACGATGCATTTAGACATATTAGATGAATCTTTTAAGTTTAAGTTTTCAATTTCTTTATTAATAAAAAAATCTCTTTCTGTAATGCCTGCCCAAATGATACGATTACAAGCATTTTTGATATTTTTCATGCTTTTGTCTAGTGAAAAGTAGAGAAAATAAATGGAAGATAAACATGTTAAGAAAAAAAGATTCTAGTATCAGGAATAAAACATTCAAATATTATGTTTTCATTGTTCTTGCAGACACTCTCCAAAAAGTAAGAAATTCATCGCAAACTTTCTGTAAAATGCATCCATTACGTGTTGATATGTTGATACAATGGAGACATTTTTCATTTTGTCACATATTTCTCGAATCTTCTGGAATCGTGGGTCTATAAATCTTGCCTTCAAATCGTTCTAAACTTTCCATGCTGCAATGTCAAAAATGCTGAAGAAAAATTATCCCAACCAATTCTGTAACAGCAAAAAGCCAAAAATATTTTGAAAAAAAAAAAAGGAAGGAAAAAGTGTAAAATTAATTTTATAGAGAAAAACAGATGCATATTCTGAGAATTTTGAATAATATGAGACAACTACATGGGGAAAATGCTTACTATGAAAAAATTAAAAAGAAGACATTTTAATTAATTACATAGCTAATTTTGCTTTTACTAAGAGCTGTTTCATAAATGCTTTATAGCTATATACCTTGTTTATTTTCCAGATTTAAAGTATTGTATAATAAGTTGCCAAAATGAAACTTTATAATATGACAGCGAAAAATAAAAATGTTTTATTTTAATATTATTTGTTAAATATAATTCTAATATATTACCATTATTTTAATGAAATTTATCACTGTGATGATGTTTTAAAAACATCGCCGAAAAATTCTCAGATCTCAGAATTAAAAATTTTCTATAGAAACTGATCTTAAAATCGCCAAGATGTTGACAAGTTGTCAAATTTAGAACCATTTAATAAAAGAACTCACAACCCCAAAAGCAAACAGTTGTTTAAGAGCTCTTTATTAGAAAAACTGAATTTCGAAATGCTTATGTTTCACTTCTTGCTTAGAAACTCGACTATCGCATCATTTATATTAGAAATAGAAACAAATTATAACCCATTCAAAAGATAACCATATATGTCAGTGCATTGCCAAAAATATTTCTCCAAAATGCTAATTCACACTCAAAATGGCAGTCGTAAAAACAGAGAAAAATTTCAGATGATTAAAATTAAGGACCTTCTACTGATTTTGGCCAAAATTCATCACTTTTAAGGACCAAAAATCGATTTCAAAAATTTCAAGGACTTTTAAGGACTGTACGAACCCTGTAGCTATGGGATTATCTCAAAAGCACTATTTATGGTGATAATCTAAACAATTTGGCAGAAATGAAAATGTGATACACCGACATGTCTATAACATTCCTCCTGATACGCTAAGAGCTGCAGTTGAGAATGCAGTAACAGGATTTAACTTGCTTTCGGAAAATACTGAACGCTACATTGAACATGCTTTGTAACATGTTTCAGAAACGATTAAACACATTTTAAACCGATGTTTTCATGTCTTATTTCATTTAACAATATTGCATAACAGTGCCCTTTTTTCCCTGGTGGTGAGTTTTGGAACTCTTTTTTTTTTTTTCCCGCGGAAAATAAATTCCTATAACCTCCTTTACACAATTCCCAA
The DNA here is from genome assembly GCF_044657685.1 of Stegodyphus dumicola. Lineage (NCBI taxonomy): Eukaryota > Metazoa > Arthropoda > Arachnida > Araneae > Eresidae > Stegodyphus > Stegodyphus dumicola. The sequence goes on from NC_140777.1 coordinate 25,145,540, forward strand.
GTTTGATAACATTTGGTGCGGTAGTTTTCCTTTTATGACCATTTCAAAGTCTAAAGACATTTTTTTTCCTCCTGATGAAACAGCGGCCGAGTGGTAAAGTCGCTGAACACTGGTAGTTCGGTCCGAGGTTCGAAACCCGCGAATGGGCTGGCAGCATGGGCTTTTTCGTGGTTTTCCCCATGTGTAACGTGTATATGAGCCAGTTTTCCTTAGAAAGTCCTCCACGAAGGCATCCCTTCCCTTAGGCAGATAGCCCCAGTGTGCTTTGTCATAATTAAATAAACCAAAAACTCTTCATGAAACCAGTTTTTCCTTTTATCTCATACCTTCAAAATGTTTAGCCTCTAAAGACTGATAACGGCTCTGATGAATTGGATTGATTTGGATTATTAAGTTATGGCAAAGCAAGGCTGTCTGCCTAAAAGGAAGGATGCTTTCGTGAAGAAATTTCTAAGGGAAACCAGCCTGGCATACGCGTTACACATGAGAAAATCCACGAATACGCCCATGCAACCAGCCCATTTACGGGGATTCGAACCCCGGAGTCTACTACCAGTATTCAGCGACTTTACTGCTCGGCCGTTTGTGGGCCTTTATAAAATGGAAGGAGATAACTTTATTTAAAATGATTGTCAGAAATACCAAGATGTTTTGAAAAGTTGGATGCTTTTTAATATACTTGCAGAATGCCTAAAGAAAAAGAGCACGAATGAAGCAGAATGCCTGAAGAAAAAGAGCACAAATGAAGCAGAATGCCTGAAGAAAAAGAGAAGAAAAAATAAATTTTTGCGTAAAATTTAGTATTTGTACTTTATTTTAATTTAAAACTTTTTAATCTTATAATATTTCATTCTTGCGATTTCAGGGCACAATTATAGAACTATTTAAAGCAGTGTATGCAAGTCATACTAAGTTAAAATGTCGGTTACACATCTCTCTTATTTATATATATCTTTTCCGAACGGAACATTGAAAGGCGTGTTACTGTATTTTCTCTTTTAATATATGCAGTTTTCAAATGCATCATAGTCTGGGTTATAAAGTATTCTTCTGAAAGAAACGCAATTCAAATAAATAAATTCAAATTCTGGAAAATTTATATTAATAAATATATTTAAAATGCTCAGTTTGAATGAATAAATAGAAAATTTTAAAATAATTATCTGAAGAGACAATGAAACACTAACAATTAAAAATAAAAGTCTAAAAATTTAAAAATTACCTAAAATAGTAACTATGATTAAAAATATAGTATAAAGAAAACTAATTGAAAAAAAAATAAATAAACGATGCACCTTTGATTTAAACTACACAGTGTTCGAATAAGTAAATAAAAATTTTTATGACAGTTATTCCAAAAAATCTTTGCAACGTAAACAATTAAAATAAATTCGAAAAAGAAAAAAATTGCTTAAAATTAATAACAATTATAATTAAAAATATAAGATAAAGATAATTAAAATTATTTGAAAGAAGGAACGATTGAGTCTTTTTTTCTCCTCTCATGCACTATGTAAAAATGGAAACGAAAATAGTTTGCCACATATTAAGAAGTTTGCGAAGTGAACTAATTGGATGGCTGAATAAAAAGCGTCAACATAAATTGTTGAATTTCTAAATAAATTTCGCACCAAATTTTACAAAAATTAATATTTAGGCATAATTTGAGTTGTAGAATCGAAATATGTAAAAAAATTGGTATGTTATTTCAGAAAAAGTCTGATTTTGTGTCAAAATACCTATGTTAGAATAGTGCTATATATAAATCTAATATATATCCTACGTCGCACTTTCGAGACATGAACACAATTTGAATTTCGTGAATCGGCCCAGTAGAACGGGAGATATAGAACTGCCTCTTTTTTTTTTTTTTTTTTTTTTTTTTTTTTTTTAAAGCAGTGTACAAGACGCCCAAGATGAGGTTGATCTGTTTTTGGATTTGCAGCCATCAAGTTTCTGAGCTGAAGGTTTTGAAAATTACCAAAACATTGTCAGAAAATTGTAGGTTTGGGGGCAATTACTATCTACCCTAAAAATGTTTCTATTGCCCCCCCCCCAACTTTAAATAAGAATGTTTTTTGGCGGAAAACTTTTGGTACAACCAGATATTTGTTGCCATCAGCAGATCGTGGCCGAGGTCCCAGGATGTTGAATGCAATGCAATGCAATATAAAGGTGCTCCTATATTGTTACATAGCAGCTTCCCTCAGCTACATTTCTGTCATCCCTTCCAATCCAGATGAGCATTGCAAGATTGGCACAGCTTTTGCTGATCAGCCCTTCCTTTATTTATTAGAAATGCTCTCTATGAAAAGTGTTCATTATTCTGAAGTAGTCTCCTGTCGAACAACTACATAGTTCTTTAAGGACGTCTGGAATCTGGGAGTTTGGAAGTACGGATGCCATCGGAATGCTTTTCAATTCACCAATTTGAGCTTTTGGTACAAGATGCCACTGTGAACATGCCGTGAGTCCCGGAGAGCCTAATATACCAGAATAAATTCATCATAGGACTAGACATTGAAATGTCCTGTCAGGTAGTTTTCTCATTTCAAGACTCCATTAAATCAATTATGAGTTTATGTTGTCGTCTTCCAACTGAACTTCCCTGACTTCGTCACTTCATGGGTCTGGGTCAAATGATGTTGAATTTGTAACGTAATATATGACCAGGTTAAGCAACTCGTACTTCGCTTCGATCTTGGAACAATACTGGCAGCTTTCTCGGCAGGGCCTCCTAGATACAGTGTCAGTATTTCCTTGGGATAACCCTTTCTGATGACAGTGATGCAGCATTCCTGGAATCTCTGTAACGATCTGACTATTTGGCCTTCAGGATTCCTGAAATTTAAGAGCCAGGTCAACGATGCATGACCTGTGGGGAGCAGCAATTTTCTGCCATGGAGGTTATGTTCTATGGCTTTAACTATGGTGAACTACTGTTTCCTGATAACACAGTTATCCTCTCCAGTTTAGATAGACACTTGCTCAAGTACACCACAACACCTTCTTGAGCATTCATTTCTTGGGACAAAACAGAACCGACACTCTCTCTGCTTGCATCCACATCAAGAATAAATGGTTCGTAAACCTGAGGATACAACAGGTTAGTCACAGGATTTTAAAGCCGCCTTCAGTTTGTAAAATGTACCCTCACATCTTTTCTTTACAAGAATTTTTGCCAGCTCTGTACGAGGTAGTGTAGATGTCTTGCAGTGAAGAAGTCATTCACGAATCTATAGATGCAGATTCCCAGGAAACTTCTCAGCTGTAGACATTTTTGTGGCATCTCCAGTCTTTAATTGCGTACACTTTTTCTGGATTTGCATGCAGACCACAAAAATGACAACATGTTCAAGGTGCATTACTTCCTGTGTGAAAAATATACATTTGACAAGACTTAACTTTAGATTGGCTTCCTTCAATTTCTGAAACTTCTTCTTCTTCTTCAATGGCCAGACAGCCCAGGATGGGCCCTTGCCTTCCTCAGAATCGAACTCCAAACTCTTCTATCTCTGGCCATAGCCATGCAATCGGTTATTTTTAAAATTCTTAAGTCTGTTTCCAAACAGTCGAGACACCTAAGTTTAGGTCTCCCTCTTTTTCGGATACCAAATGGTCTGGCCAAGAAGAATAGTCCCAATGTAGCTCACGCATGTCGTAAAAGGCAACTAAAATAGGTACCCTGTGTCGGGGGGGGGATATAGCCAGGCACCCTGTCCCTGGGGATTATATCAAGGAACTGGTCTTCCAGGTTGGGGGTTGGGCGTGGGGCTAACTACCTCACCCTGAAAAAAATGTAATTGTTAAGAAAAGGAAAAAAAAGAATTTCTGAAGCACCTTTTTAAAATATTCTAAATATACTTCAAAACTTTTCTCGACGTTGATGATATCCATCCAGGGGTATCAGACAGGCATTGTAAGAAAAACCTCAACAAAGTCTCCATGAGACATTTGAATGCACATTACGTAATCCAAACGGCATCACCTTAATGAACTGCAAAATTCTTTGTCTGGTAGTAAATGCCATCTATTCTCAGTCATCAGGGTGTATCTCTACCTGCCAATATTCACTCTTTAATTCAAGTACTGAAAACTACTTGCTTTCATAAACAGAAAGTACTGAAAACTACTTGCTTTCATATTTTATAAATTCTAGGAAGAGGGTAGATGTCTTTCTTCATTATGTCATTCAGTCAGCGATAGTGAACACAAAATCTAGTTGAACCATCTTTCTTTCTAACCAGGAACAATGGGAGAGGACCACGGACTTGCTGAAGGCTCTATAACATCACTCCCTTGAATGACTTTTAGAAGTTTTTCTATCTATTCCCATTTGATCCCCCATATCAATGCTATGTTGTGTCCAACTAGTTCAGCCTACATCAGAAGATGTGCATGAAAAACCACCTTGGAATTCTTGAAAGGCATGTTCTGCAGCACTTCTCTCTTCATCACTTAGTTCTACATTTCATAACTATACTGTTGTTTGACTCTTTGAAGACACACAGATTGTATGCAGATAATTTTACCTTCCAGTCAATGAGCCATATCTTTTTGTATTATGGTAACATTGACTTCTGTATAGATGGTCATATTGTGAAACTCCATTTATATGCCCCATTATTAAAAAATCCATTCCTGCCGCCACTCACCGCAGAAATGTGAAGCCATTTAAAGTGAGGTTTCTCATTATCTGGCATATCCCACTCTGTGAGATAGTCACTAATTTGTTTCCTATCTCCTTGTTGGGGAGCGGTCTTATTTTCCGGCACTTGGGCTGTTCTGCAGTTCCTTTGCACCTGGCCTTCATAACCACAGTTCCTGCATTTTAGGTTCATTTCCTTGTCACTCTTATTCTACCTCAAAGCATTAATTTGCATAAATCGTCTAGGTGTGCAATCAGTTGATCCAGTGGCTCCTCAACTTAAGCACTTCTGATTGGGTGTCAGTGCCTACAAATTGCTTACTAAGCTGCCTCAAATTTCTTGTCATACACTAAAGCGCTTTTTAGATTCTTGACATCCACCATTTACAGGGCTTTCTGTATCAAAGGATCCAGGATGCCATCGATGTAGTACCACAGGGACAATATTTCCCTTGTTTCTGTTGGGCAGTCTGAAAAGGTTGAGATAAGACAGCCTTTCAACATTCGTTGTGAGCTCCGAGAGTGTTTCCTTGGGCTTCTGTTTCAGGAACTTCCCATGAAGCCTGCTATAGTCTTTTAAAGATTTCCTGCCAAAGCACAGCTCTGCGCTTGATAGAGCTTCGAAGTCTAGCCTCTGGTTTTCCAGCAGAGTCTGAAGAATATCCACTGCATCTGCTCTCAGAGAAGCAGAGGGGTGGCAGGCCTTAGTTTTGGAATCCCATCCATTTGCATCTGCCACTATACAGAACTGAGTCTTCTACACTTGCCAAGAGAACTTTCCATCATATGAGGATAGCTTTAGAGAGGGATAAGACACGTGTAGGAATTTAAAGGTGCCAAAATAGTCTCTAACAAAATTGTTACAGTTCTGGAACTTATATGATTTTCCCCACGCTGCTAAGAAATTTCCAGTACCTCTGATTTCTTGAAATTGTTGGAAGGCATACATAGTTACAGTTACATATAGGGCTTTATAGTTACCTATAGGAATTAGATCAAATAAAGTTATATAGTAATCAGACCAACATATTGCAAAGTTTGGTGACTTTTGGTGATTTGCCACCAAATTTGGCAAAAAAAAAAAAAAAAAAAAAAAAAATTAGTCACCAAAGCATCGCCAGCTTGACGGCGAGATACCCATTTACTTCAATGTTAAACAGACTTGCCCCTGTAATATTATTTTTCTGGCAGAACTTTGGATTCCCATGGAATTTCATATTACATTATACAAGAGAAACAAGGATTTATGTATATCACTAAAATTACTTACATATATGTAAAATTACAATATTTACTTGCATAATATGTAATATAATATAATATGTAACAATATTTATTTGCTATTACTTCTTTAAAATTATTTTGTTCTGGGATACCTTTCTTTATTTCTCTTTTTTACAACTATATACATGTGATTTGCAATGTTACAAAATTTAGGAAACATTCATATAAAGTGATAATATATGAAATACCCAGAAATTATGATAAATTTAAAAATTATGATAAAAATTTATGAAAAGATATCCATGATTATGATCATATATTGCTAGTACAGATTATACAATTTCATACCAAACTCAGCCAATGGCACTAGTTATCTGTGTTATCAATAACTGTATGAGCTTTGAAAAGGGGTAAATGTAAAAATGGTGTCTGTGTAATAAATATATGTCTGTGATACAACTCCCTAAATTTAAATCTATTTCAAAATTAAAAGATATTATTTGGAATATGGCTATAAAGCTCCTTCAATACATTTGATTAAGTAATGGGAGCAGCAGTTTAAAGAAACAGGCAAAAAAAGACATCATGTAAGAGTTGGTCAACTTGGCATCATTGAAGGGTATGTCATTTAAAAATTCTGCAAGAAATATAAAACAAAAACTTTCACACTGTAATTAGAAAACTGGACATTCCACAATGTACAGCTCATGACATCCTACATAAAAGATGGTATAGTGCCCACTTCTAATTAAATTAACTGATAATAAACTCAGAAAAATTAATTTGTTCATATTTCCAGGAACTAAAACAAATACATACTAATCAACAGAAAAACTGCTGCTTATTAAACTCAGATTAGCAAATGACTAATTCCAAAGAGCCAAAAAATCCTACTTGTACCTATTAAAGTTTTCTATAACTCATTCATTTAATGAATTGAGAACTGAGGCTTTTTCAGGTATGTAGTGCTTTAATAAACCGCAAGTCCCTTTACCTATGATATACTGCTTCCAGAATTCCTTGCCCTCACTGGACTTCAAAGGGCCAGAATTTCCTTATCTTAATATTTATAAAAACAATCCTCTAAATGTATTGTAAATGAATCAGAGTTCCTTCTCTAATACCAGCTAATAGGAAGTGGAACTTCTGTATTCTATCTTGTAAGGTTTCTACATTCAAAATCTTCCTTTTGTGATAGACACATTATTTTCAAAAGAGTTATAAAAAAGTTCATGAAATGCTTCATAGCATTACTGTACATTAACAATTTTTTAATATAAAGAATGTGATAACTGAAAGCTGAAGAAAAGGCAAAGAAAGCATTATCGTGGCTTCTAATCAAGAAATGGCAGAGTGACTAAATAGATAAAGGACAATCTTCCTGCTAGCTAGAAATTTGAAGTATGAAAAAAATCACTGAAGAAGCACTTGTTGATTTGCTGTGAGCTTAATTAGGAATATGTTGAAAACACCAAGTGAAAAGACTTCAGCCTGAAACGACAGGATAAACTATTCAAAGATTTTGATTTTCTTCTTAATTGCAGCTAGAGAAAAACTACATATAAATCTGGAATGGGGAAATTTGGAATTGAAATGAAATTTTCCAAAAATCATTGCGCAATTTACTTAAACAAGGAATTATAATTACAGAAGAACTATCAGAACAGGTGAATGTCTCAAAGAAACACAAAAAAGAAAATCAAAGGATGTTGAAACTGCTTTTCTATAATGATTTCAAGCTATAAAACTAAAAAGAGTTTCTACTTCTAAAGCTTTCACACTAATTCACTACTTTTTTCACTAAAATACTAGGAGACAATTTTTTATCAACTGACAAATTGCTAATGAGTGGAGAAAGAGAAATTCAACACCATTCATCATAAACTGCTTGGTGAGAAGGCAGAGGGATATCATCATGCGGCTAATAACTGGATAAAAGATGTTCAAGACACATGAAATTTATAATACAGACGAAACTGCACTGTGTTGCAGAATATTACCAGAACACATTTTAACATTTAAAAGTGAAATGGAAGCTGGTTTAAGAAACTGAAAACATGAGTCATTCTGTTGTAAAAGGCAATATGGATCCAACAATTAAGAACACAGCATGAGATATTGACAAAAACAGAAAACTCCGATGTATGATATGAGTCAAGAACTTACCTCTGTTTCATAGCAATAAAAATTCATGACTTTCAAGTAATATTTTTACTGATTTTTTTTTTTTTAAATGGAACATCGAACTCAAAAATGATAAAATAACTTAAAAATTATTAATATTAAGTTATTTTATCATTTTTGAGTTAATTAATAAAAATAAATTAATAATTAAATTAAATAAAAATAAGTTAAACCATAAAATTAATAAATAATTAAATAAAATTTGATAAACTATTATAATAAAAATAAAAATCTGAAATGTTTCAGATTTTAAATTACACCCAAAGGAGCATTTTTTTAACATTTTGTGTGCTACATTTATTCGTTAAATATCACGTTCTTCGCACTTAAGCTATAAAATTCAGTTCAACAGCAATATCGCAAAATAGCTTTAAAATGAGCATATCTTTAGAATTTCCAATACAGAGATTCATGCACTGGAGAAACATGTTTTTTCTGTACAATGCTGCCATTGCTCGCTTTGAAATCCTAGAGTTTGTTAATCGAAAATTCATTAAAGTTTTACAAAATAGGAAATTGATAATAAAACAAATTCCAAATTTGGTCTTCCACATCCCCATATTCGTAAGAGGATTACATCATTCAAAATTCGATGACTCTACGTACCGTTGTTTTATCACAATGCGAGAAATATACATACATTTATGCATATTTTTCATTATTTAATTTCTTTAAATGTAACACAGGGCGATAATACTTTGTGGCAAGAGTTTGAAAGGTGATTCGCCATTTGTAGTAAATCGATGCAAAATCACAAAACGAAAACAATAGTCCTTCAGGGACAAAGCTCCTTTGGACTCATAACTGTATAACAAAAACACCTTTGATCTCTTTCTGGAGAACATTAGCGTTGCTTTCTGTTAATACAACTTCCAACACTCAGCCTTTAGATCAAATTACAGGGTTCGTACACATTTCTGCACACGGAAATTAAGTACTTTTAAGGACTTTTAAGTACCATTAATGAAAAAAATTAAGGACTTATGAGCAAATGGGAAATGATTAAATTCAATTAAAAATATTATTCTATGCCTGAATTTCACTTTTGTAATACCATCCTAAAAATAAAATAGATCCCTAAGTAGTATGCATTATTACTAAACATGAATTAATATAATTATTAATAAGTTTGAGAATAAAATAAACTACAGTTTATCAAATAGCATTAAATATTTTACACTTATAATAGGTTGGACATATTTGAAAGAAGATAAGTGACATTTATGTTTTACTAATAATAGTTAGCTTTATATTGATTTTTTTATGTCTCATTTTGTCACATACTTGGTCAGTCTAGAGCAGGGATGGGCAAACTACGGCCCGCCGGAAGGTTCTATCCAGCCCAAGGAGAGAATTTAAAATTTTTCCGTCCGAGGCAAATTAAAAGAGATATGTATTATATATCCATCTCCTTTTCTATTTTGTTTAAATATTATTTATTTCTTCCTTTTTTCAAAGGACTGGTGATCTTTTTACTCTCTCTATTTTTGTTCTACAAAACATAAAATGACAGAAATAGCAAGCACAGACAGCTTTTAATCCATAAAGTGTGAGCAGCGGAAGTTCTTTGTTAGTTATAGCTATAGATTGACGTCAACAAGCGTTATCTCTTTCTCGGGGAGCAGACATATAGGAATCCAATTATAGGTGAATTAGACCTCTTAGAAAGAACTTAATCTTAACTTAGTAAATCTTAATATGTTTGCTGGGCAGCTAGCTAGTCTCGTTTGAGGTTAAATTCAATACCCTCAGTGATTGAACAGAAGCTTAAGAATTATGAAGATGGCTTGAAAAAACTGCATTTTGAGTTCGAACGAAGATGTCAAGATTTCAATGCCATACTTGCCAACCTATGAATCTCAAAAATCAGGAGATTTTTTTAAGAAATCAGGAGATTTTTCACAATGTTAAAAAGACTTTTTAAATGATAAAAATATAGTTTTTAATAATGAATTAACTTTAAATAGTTACTAGTCTTAAATGCAAGCAAAACAAAAATACCTTAGACATAAAAAACATTTTTATTACTTTCATCGTTTTAAAAAAAAAAAAAAAAAAAGAGACACTTTAATCAGTTTTCATACAAATGTTATGGACAGTGGCAGATTTTGCTCTCGTTAAGAAAGAAACTTCATAATTTTATTCATAGCAATTGCCACGTAGGCCTGCTTTCGCTAATAAAAGTTTTTCTAATGTGTCATCACTAATATTAGATCTAAATTTAGTCCTCGTTTTCGCAACAACACTGAAAATCCTCTCACACTCTGCATTACTATGGGGAACTGTCAAGATGGCCAACATAATTCTAGAGAGTTCACTATATTTTAAAATTCCATCAGCACCTTTCAATTTTCCAATTAACCTCCACTGGGTGTCAATCCTAGCTGATTTTATAACTTCATCCAAGTTTTCTAATTGTAAACTGCAAAATTGTGACTGCAGTATATCAGTAGCAACATCAATATCATCATCTTTCATGACTAAACGAAGTAACACAGGAAATCTGTTCAAAAAGTACCTTATATCAAAAAAAGATGCATTTGCTAGAGCAGAAACATCAGCAACTTTAGCATGGAAATCACTTCATCGTTGACTGGAAATTTATGTAGTGTGTAATCACATACTCGACAGAAGTAACTTCTAACATGAAGATAAAACTTATTTTTGTCTTCTTCTGAAAGTTCTTCCATTACTTTTGTAGTTGCAGCTCCTATTACCAAATCTTCATCTTCCTTCTGATTTTCTGTTTCACCATAAATCACATCATATATAGAATTACAAGACAAAACACAGACTGGTTTTACAAACTTTGATAAAATGTCTTTAAACAGATCATAAATCATTGATTGCAAAACATGAATTAATGGAATTCTGCTTTATAGAATTGTGTTCAAACCATCGAATGATGGCAAAATGAATTGTAAAAAAAAAGCAAAAAGCTTTGTTAAGGTCCGAAGAAAAAAACATAAATATTCGTTCTTCACAAGATAAACTTACAGTTCGTCTGTTGAGCAAATTGTTTTTTTTTTTTTTTTTTTTTTTTTTTTTAATTTTGAGATAAATTTGTATCAGCTTTACGCTTATATTTTGCAGTATTATTTTGAGAACTGCCAGTTGAATTGCTGAATGATGCAGAAATTACAAAAAATCAAAATTTTTCTCATTTCAGTATTATGCAGCTGTTGGAACTGTTTCAATTTTTCCTTTCTTTTAGAACTCCTTTCAAGATAATAATAAATATCAACAACGTGTTCATCCACATTTAATGGTAAAGAAGCTGCCCCTTTTTCAGCTGCTAAATTTAAGAGGTGACAGGTGCACCTCATAATCTGAAAATCTGAATTTGCCTTTCTTAAGATGCCTGCAACACCAGTCTTCAAGCCTACCATTACTGGTGCATTATCGGCACCAAGCGCTAAGCAATTATCCAGAGGGACTGCATTTTATTTTAAAGTTTTAATAATTAGCTGTGCTATATTAAAGCCTGTCGAATGTCCTTCTAAAGTGGGGACAGAAAGTAAACTGCACTCAATTTCTGAAGACTTTGGATTAAAAAAATAAACAACAATTGGATACAGTTTTGAACTGGTATTATTGCTTCCATCCGTAGAGAGGCAGAACGGAGCTGTTTTAATGCAATCAATAACTGAAGATTTATTTTTCAAACCCATTTCTTTAACAACTGCACCTGTTTTGGTCCTTGCACTTGAGTGTTTCTTAGCGATTTTACTATCGGGAAACATTTTTCTAAATAAAGCTGCAGCGTGATCCGATGCATTCAGTGGCAGGTTGTGCTCCAGTAAAAAGGCAGAGAACAGACATTCTGCATTAATCACTTTTTGATCTTTTGTTTCCGAAGAAAAATTTAATTTTTCGTTTTTTCAAAACAACTCATGTTGTCCTTGTGTTTTTGTGTACGCACACGTTTGAGAACATCTGCCCTTCCACCAAGCGAAATCGAAAAATCGAAACAACAGATGGTACACCTCGCAAATTTATTACATTTCCTTGAAGAAATAATGGAAGGAAAGTCAACTGTGTACGATTTTTGAAATGTGCATGAGTATTTCACCTTTCTCGCAGACATATCAAAAGACGATAATTTCTAAAACTATTTCCTAAAGGCACGTGTACTCACACAACTCAGGACAAGATGAACGAAATAGCGAAAGAACATCCAAAGAACGGCCAACGGCCTTGAGCTTGCTTTGTGCTCATTGGCTAATATATGCCAGATGACACGCGGTGGAGCTCGATGCCCATTGGACAACTGGAGAACGAAGTTTCTGGATACGTATGCTGTCAATCACAAAGCAGAAATTCTCATCTGATTCCCAAGGTTTCATTTTAGATAAGGTTTCATTTTAGATATTATCTAGAGAAAATTCAGTTGCTTTCAGACGTCCAAAATCACTTTTTTTTTTTTTTGTTCATATAACGAAGTATTAAGCCAAGTTCCATAAAAATCGTGAGAAATATTAAGAATAAGAAAAAGTCGGGAGAAATATATTGTAAATCGGGTTGGCGGGAGAGCGGTCGAAAATCGGGAGTCTCCCGCCTAAATCGGGAGAGTTGGCAACTCTGCAATGCCATTCAAACAGAATTGGATTTTTTACCATGCCTTTCAACGTAAACTGGGAAGCAGTGAGGTCAGATTTGCAGTTTGAATCGAGTTGCAATCTGACAATCATTTCAAGCAGCTGTTTCTAAATATGCCAAAGTTAGAGTTTTACAAATCATTATCGAAAGTAAGTTTCCCGAATTTAATATCTCACGCCCAGAAAATCAGTGCTATGTTTGCTTCATCTTAGATATGTGAACAAGTGTTTTCAACCATAAACCTTAGAAAGAAGTATTTCAGAAGTAGATTGACACATGCCCATTTAGCTTCGTTCCTTAGAATCAGTACATCATGCCTCGAACCTCAATATAAGTAACTTTTAAAAATGAAATTGCAATTTCAGTTATCTCATTAACATAATTAAATTGTAATACTTGTATATTGTTCTTAAATTTTAGAAAAATATCTTGGCCCGCCAAACGTTTTGTTTTCGATTTTTGGCCCACGACCGAAAATGTTTGCCCATCCCTGGTCTAGAGCAAAGGTTCTCAACCGGTGGTATGCAAGACAAAAATAGGTGGTACCCAAAGAAGCAAAGTATTTTTAACTATTTATTTCAAAAATTAAAATCCCAACATCCTGATTGAGTTTTTTCTCTAACACTTGTAAATTTATGGGATCTGAGCTTTGTTTAAGAGTGGTGGTGGTACTAGTACTTTGTAGTGGTGGTACTAAATATTTTCAATTTTTGTTTAGATGGTACAGGTTAGTCAAAAGGATGATAATTGCTGGTCTAGAGATTTTGTAAATAGCAGGTAGATTTTATGTCAAACGGCATAGATTAAAATAAGAAGTAAGATCACAATCAGCATGATTCATAACAAAAGACTGAATGTTGTCACCCCTGCTGCTTGTCTAGAGAGAGAACTGTTGATTCAAACAAACCTGAAAGGCCTGATGTAGGCATGGTTGGCAAGTGTTGAAAGTTTGTCAAGCTCTGTTTGATGCAGTTAGTGTCATAGCTTTGGGCAGAGTTTTAGGGGGTTGTAACCCAGTTAATATACACTCAGGTTCCAATAAGCCATTAAAGCACCACAGGTGATAAGTTGTTTTGTATTATTTTTAAGTCTCACTAGATGCAAAGAATAAGTTTTACTTAAATGTCTACATTTTTGTGATTTATCTTGTGCACAGTGAGTATTAATTAAAGGCAATAACTTGCTTTAATATGTAGAGATAATTAAGGGTAGGCAGTTAGTTATAAATAATTAAATTAGGTAAATAGCTAACCTTAGTCATCATGGCTTAACATGGCCACTATTAAATTTTATTTTTTAACAATATTTGTTAAACTCTTCGTCGTCCGTAATGTGTCTCGCGCGTTCAAGTGAAACTTCTGCAACACGGCCATAACGCGCTACAAGCATTCTTCTACATTTTAAAACTTTTAAACGTTTAAAACGCTTTCTAAATGTTTACTTGTTAGAGTTTTTATTTTTGTTTGTTCTAATACCTCCTAGAGGGCAGCAGAAATCAGGCATTCTATTTCTAATTGAATTTGCCCTGGGCTTTATGAATATTCGTGCCATTTTACAAAATATACAAGACAGTGAGAGGTGGCTTCAACATCTACTCAGCAGAAAAAGAGAAAAAATGAGGTTGTGAATTGGAAAGACAAGAAGGATATACGTTTCATGAGTACAGTCCATAACTCGATGACTGATGTTGGAACAGGGAAAAGACAGTAAAAAAAAACAATTGTAAAAGATTACAACAACAAAATGGGAGGAGTGGATCGCCTGGAACATATGTTATCAAATTATCCTGCTGTTAGAAATAAGCAGAGATATTATTTTTCCATTATGCTTTATTTCCTTATAATTTTACTTAATATTCATTGACATTCATCCACTATGAAAGTTATGTATGGAAAGTTATGATGTACAGAGAAAACAACATTACACGCTACGAAAAACACATGGCCGCTGGGGAGAAAGTTTCGCAGACAGGAGAGGACGGCAAAAGGGTTAAAAAGGCCCTATTAAAATCAAAATCTAATAAAATTTCACAGTTTAAAACACATGTAATTTACGACACTGATTCTTAAACGATATTAGAATAATTACACATTAAAAGCTACAAAACATTTATGTTTTGTAACAACATTCAACAAAATATTTATCCGTCATTTTAATTTGAAGCCTTCTCAAATATTTTGGCTAGTTTATATTGATTTCCTTCTCTTTAAGCATTTTTTCTAACAATAATTAGAGATTTATCTCAATATGCAAACCAATGCTTTTGCTAGTTTCTGTGTGCTTTATCTCCTAACTTGTCAACCACTCCACAATGTAGCTATGAAGGTTTACTTGATCTGGTAAAAGTTAAAAAGTCCAAAATCCGTGATAGACGTGAAGCAAATTATCACTATATCTGAAAGTAACTACAATATCAGACAGAGGTTTAAATAAGCCTCGTATTTAAAAAGAACTTAGAACAAACGTAAAGGCATGTTGTGATGCTAACAAAGTCAATTACATCTCATGGTGACATAATTAAACAAGAACAGTAAAATTCAAATTAAAAATGTGGACTAGTGGTCAAAGATTATACAATTTAATTTGGCTCAGTAACTCTATCATATGAGGAAACAGAAATGGAAAATTAAAGCAAAGGCTGAAATTATAAGCAATTGGGTAATTTACATATTAATAACTGCACATATCTTTGAAGAATAATTTTCTTTATGTATTTAGTTTCTTTCTTCAGCATGTTTCCTTTTGATTTTAGAATTTTTGGATTTAATTAAGGATTTCTGTTTTTCTAAAAAACACTAAATGCATTTAGAATGTATAGAAGAAATGACTAATTTAATTTCTTTAGTAATATGAAATTCAGAAAAAATATTATTACAGAGCTGGTGTGGCAGAATTTTTAGAATTTAGTGACACACCAAACAACAAAATCTAGAAATGGCAAAACGTTTAGAATTTACAGCAAGCGTTGGAAGTAGAATTTAGAAAAGCACTATGCAGTCGAATTTAGGACCCATAGAGATTGCATCAGATGAGAAAATGCCTAGTGCCAGCTCTGTGTATGATGAATTACATATTAATTAGATGGATTTTTTAAAATTGTAAGTTTTCAATTTCTTTATTAATAAAAAAATTCCTTTTTATAGTACCTGCCCAAGTGATACGATTTGAAGCATTTTTGATATTTTCCATGCTTGTGTCTAGTAAACAGTAAAATAAAGGGAAGATAAACATATTAAAGAAAAAGATTCTAGTATCAGGAGCAAAACATTTCAAATATTATGTCTTCATTGTTCTTCCACGCGTTCTCCAAAAAGTAAGAAATTCATCGCATACTTTCTGTAAAATACATCCATTATGCATTGATGCCATGGAGACATTTTTCATTTTGTCACATATTTCTCGAATCTTCTAGAATCGTGGGTCTATAAATCTTGCCTTCAAATCCTTCTAAACTTTACATGCTGCAGTGTCAAAAATACTAAAGAAAAATTATCCCAACCAATTCTGTAACAGCAAAAAGCCTGTTTTGGAAAAAATGTTTTGGGAAAAAAAAAAAAAAAAAAAGGCAGGGGAAAAAGTGTAAAATTAATTTTATAGAGAAAACTGTTGCATATTCTGAGAATTTTGAATATTCTGAGACAATTACATGGGAAAAACGCTTACAATGAAAAAAAATTAAAAGAAGACTTTTTAATTAATTACATAGCTAATTCTGCTTTTGCTTAGAGCTGTTTCGTAAATTATGCTTTATAGCATTATACCTTGGTTATTTTCCAGATTTAAAGTATTGTATAAGTTGCCAAAATGAAACTTTATAATATGACAGCAAAAAATAAAAATGTTTTATTTTAATATTATTTTTTAAATATAATTCCAATATATTACCATTATTTTAATGAAATTTACCAATGTTATGAAGTTTTAAAAAAAAGTCGTCAAAAAATTCTCAGATTTCGGAATTAAAAATTTTCTATAGAAACTGATCTAAAAATCGCGAAAATGTTGACAAGTCACCAAATTTAGAACCATTCAATAAAAGAATTCACATCCCCAAAAGCGAAAATTGTTTAAGAGCTCTTTATTACGAAAAATGAATTTCAAAATGCTTATGTTTCACTTCTTGCTTAGAAACTCGAGTATCCCATGAGTTATATTAGAAATAGAAACAAATTATAACCCATACATACATCAGTGAATCGCCAAAAATATTCCTCCAAAATGCTAATTCACACTCAAAATGGCAGTCATTAAACAGACAGAAATTTCAGATGATTAAATTTAAGGACCTTCTACTGATTTTGGCCAAAATTAAGGGCTTTTAAGGACCAAAAATCGATTCCAGAAAATTTAAGGACTCTTAAGAACTGAACGAACCCTGAATTATTATTAGCCCAAAGGGCGTTAGCCCAGAAGGGCTATTAATTTCTTGGCATTTTGCATTGAAAACTTTAAATGTCAGTGTTGTGTAATTTGAAGAAAAAGGCTAGAGGGCGCTGTTGCTCGCTTAGTTGTAAGAGAATAAAGTTTGTTCATGTTGAAGGCGGCGGCCTAAGAATACGCTCTGTATATAGTAATTAAAATATTGTTAAAAATGAAAAAGTGTTAAAATTAGTAAACCCACTGAACCACCATCATCTGATTTGGAGATGCACAAAATTATTAGAGTCAGTTCACTTTTCAAGTTGTTGCCACAAAATATTATTGCCCTGTGTTATATTTAAAAAAAATAAATAATAATGAATCTGCATAAATGTATGCATGTTTCTCGCTTTGTGAAAAAACAACGATATTTAGAGCCATCAAATTTAACAGTTCAGTGAATTTTTGAATAACAAACTCAACGATTTCAAAGCGAGCAAAGGCAAAACTGTACAGGGGGGATTTTATTTCCAGTGCGCAAGACTGTGTATCTTAAATTCTGAAGATACCCTCATTTTAAAATTAATTTGCGATATTGCTGCTGAATTGAATTTTATGGTTTAAGTGCAAAGAGCATTTAATAAACAAAGTTAACACACAAAAGATTTTAAAAAAAGTCCCTTTAGATGTGCCGTAAAATCTGAAAGCTTTCAGTTTTTTTTTTTTTTTTTTTTTTTTTTTTTTAATAAGCTTTCAAAATGTCATTACAGAAATTATGTTCAAAAAATGATGAGAAGACCTCAATTTTGTGTGAAAGTACAGGCACTTCAAAGGAGTTAAATAACTCAATAGCTCTGCTGGAGGCCATGTATATCACAGTCAGCGAAAAGGATTAATCTCTTTAAATGAGTTAAAAGTTGTTTTCAAAAATGTGGCTTTTATGCAGAAGAAGCCTCAGCAGCCTAACGTTTGAGACATCAGTGAGGGAAGTTATGAAGATTCATTTTTAGAATATGTGCTAATTCGCAAAAATATTGAGAAAGCATGAAAACTTATTACAAAATGTTAAAAGAACTGCAGAAAGTAACAGCGAAAATGATACAATGATGATATGTCAATATGTTTGGAACTGAAGTGATTTTAATAAGCAGCAAATGCTGCATTTATGTCTTATCCCACTAATTGTAAAGTTGGCTACCAATGATTCACGAAATTTGGTACATACCTTACTAAAATTGCACTATTCATTTCTGCAGAATTCTGAAGAAATCACGTCTCTTTATTTAATCAGTATTCGATTAACCTTTTTTTTTTCCCGCCCCCACTCTGTAGTTGCCATAAATTATTCCACAATATTTCATGACAGCAGTTAAATTTTTCCACAATTAGTTTGTGCCAAATGTAGAATTTCCAGCAACCATGCTCATAACAATCCTCCAGTAAAGCAATGCCGCCATTTTCATACGCATTCTTTTTTGTCATATTCAAAGTTCCGAAGATTTTCTTATAAACAAATCTTTTTTTTTTTTTTTCCTTAAACTTCGTTTTAAAATAGGAACTTGTAGAATTCGCCACAATGGAAGAAACTGCAGTAAAATTTCTAAAGGAATACAGAATTTTGCTGAACATTTTCTAAAGGGAACAAGGAAATGTGTTTCCTGGATAACGCTGCTATTAAGGGTTGCACAAAGTCAAGTGTATGCAATTATCTGATTTATTTTTTTACGTAGAAACAGATGATTGTGTACTTCGGGAGAAGAATTGTGGAAAAAAAATAAGAGAAAGATTTGAAGAAAAATGTTTTTTCTTTTTTTTATTTAACATGTAATCCTCACATAATTCAAATTTGTACACTGCTGGCCATTAAAATTGCAACACCATGAAGGAAAGCAAATATAAAAAGATATTTATTGCACGTAACAGTATGGCATGAAAACAAAGTGATTAAATTTGTAAGCATTTTGGAGGTCTACAGGGGTGCAAAATTAGTAGAAACAGGTGCAAGCCCTGGCAACTAAAACAGCCCTTACCCCATTAGCCATGGAGTCAAACTGGGCTTGGATGACAGAATTGGATGACTCATTTCATGCTGCTTCAAGCCCATGCCAGACTTCATCAACTATATTAGCTGGAGAGGGGTGGCGGGCCAGTCTCTCAACCTATGACCAGATGTTTTCAACGGGTGACAGATCTGAAGACCGTGCAGGCCAGAGCAGCAATCGAATACCCTGTGTATCGAGGAAGGTCAGAAAACGACATGCAACATGTGGTCTTGCATTATCTTGTAGGAAAATGACGTTTGGAGGCCTTGAAAATAGGTCATAACCACTGGACACAAGATGTCAGAAATGTACCCATCTGCATTCAAATTACCTTCGATCCGAACTAGAGATGTGCGTGTCGTATATCCAGTGGCTGCCCAAACTATCAAAACTAGTGCAGGGCCCCTATGCCAATATCAAATGCAAGCAGGCAACATGCTGTCTCCTCGGACACTCCAGACACGTATATGGCCATCAGAATACTGCACACAGAACCGGGACTCGTTTGAAAAGACTACATTGTGCAACTCCTATACCCAGTTTTTTTCATATGGCGCACCAGAGTCGCCGTCTCTCTCTGTGCTGCACTGTCAAGGGAAGCCAAAGTAATGGTCAACCTGTTGGGTCCACACTGCTGCAAAGGTCAACAACCCTTACGAGCTGATACTGGCATGTTGCAAACATGCTCATTTCCGTGATGTGGTCGTATGGTGTTGCAGGGTCGACCTCACAATATGTCTGTCCTCTCTGGCATCATGGGAGGGCTTTGAGATCCTGCATGCAATATGACTCTCAGCAATCCATTGATTCATATTTGCATGACTGTGATTGGATGTCGACCACTACGACTGGCGATATCATGGACCAATAATCTACACTTGCGACAGGCAACGATCCAACCTCTATCAAATTTCAACACTTGCTAGAAATCATTTTTTCTTCTTATTCAAGGTATAACATGATATTCTGAGCAAATTCCAACCTTACAGAGCACTTTATGAATGAGAAATCCGCTACAGAATTTTTATGTTATGCTGTGCTTCAGATGTCATTTCTCCCTCCTGCATCATCTACATGCACTGAAATACTAATCATTTGCATATCCAGACCTCTTCTTCCTTTTATGTCATTTTGACATTCATCAGATCATTCCTTCCTGGTGTTGCAATTTTAATGGCCAGCAGTGCATTTTAAATTGCTAAAGTAAGTTTTATTTTCATATGTTGATAATGTTTACCGATTTATGATAAATATTGATTGTTTTGGAAACTTAAAAAAAAAAAAAAAAAAAAAGGAGAGCCATCAACTTGTGATGGCTTTTCAACTTGTGAACACCTTTTCATAGGTGTGAAAGCCATCAACTTGCATCCAATAAGTAACTTTTACTTTTCCTCTCTAAAAAATCACCAAATTGTGCTAAGGTGTTTGCATTATATTAAGTATCTAAAATCTTACCTCCATGGGTTTCATATTCAGAACTTTTGTAATTCGGCCTTGCATAATCAGAAAATGAGGATTGTTCACATTCAAGTGTACTGACTGGAAAAGATCATGTACACGATTGTTATTAGCACCAACTCCATTAATTAAATACTTATTTTTGCCTCCTGTTATAACCTAGACATAAAAATAAATAAAAAATATAGATTAAAAACATAGATATTTAAACTTCATATTTGCACAATTATATCATCTTAATACAATAAAAGCTCAACTATCAGGAAAGCTAAAAAAATGCAAATTCTGGATATATGAAATTTCCAGATAATATAGCATATATAAAATGCAATTCATGGCAGAAAAGCCTAATGAATAGAAAAAAAAAAAAAAAATCTGGTTTAAAATTATTAAAAAAATTATTTTGTTATCAACTTGAATATAAAACACCTACATATAAATTATGTGAGTTAGAGAAAAAGAGGACATTCCAGACGTAAATGCCTAGTAAAACACAGTACTTAATGATGAAATTCCATCGACCATGAAAATTGGTGGATATCTCATCAAAACATGAGGCAGTTATTCCAGCAGAAGTTTGAAAAAAAATGATTGATTTTTTGTTTAGTTAATCAACATATACATGTTACGAATATATAAAAAATACTAATTGCTTGTCATAATTTTTCATGTTGCGCAGCCAGTGCTTATCCATTTTCACATTAGTCGCACATTTCTCGATGTAAAGATCTCAGTAAATTTGAAAATACTTTAATGCATGCTGTTCTGTTGAAGACAAGTCCCAAATTTTAGTCTCTCTCTCTCTCTCTTTTTTTTTTTTTTTTTTTTTTTTTTTTTTTTTTTATGTGATTGAAAACAGGTAAACAGCAGTGACTTATATTGTTTCTCACAAAAACTAAATAATTTTATCGAGAATTCAGGTTTACACAAAGCCGAAGTGTTACATAACGCTTATCTATCTGGCGCTAAATCACACTACTTGGCAGCAACTTTTTTTGTTCAATTCGCAGTCCTGCTTGTACTTTATAACTGAGTTACAAATGTCTTATTTTAATTTTGCTTCAAAAAATAAAGGTTCTAAAGTTGAATGCTTGATTGTAGCGCTTTTATTGTATATAAAACATTTTAAAACACAAAAACTAATATTAATTTGTTTTATGCATTTGGTACTGACATATTATCATCAACCGCTGGCAGCAGTTTTAGCAATGGTCATCGCCAATCATTACTGTGAAATTCTAAATGACACGGTCACCCATAATTGGCCCCAAATCATGCTACTTGGTTGATCGAAGGGATAACATGCATTTTTAAATGCATATCAAATCACAATGTTCTTGAAAAAACCTTAAAAATTAAATATTATGACAAATAAAGTAGTTATTAGTTTTTAATATGCAGGTAATTTTTAATGTAAAGTCTGTTTGTGAATACCATTTGAATTTTGTGCAACAAGATCATGCACCTTTGACAAGAAACAGATGTAGTACCTAGGTGCTTTGTAATGCCAATGAATAATTACAAACAGCTGAACAGGTGTATTAGTCTTCCACTTGTTAGAATTATACCACCTATTCTTTTCTTTTTTTATGTCTAGCTTATTATTTCATAGTATTATTAATTTTTTAATATCTTTTTAAAACAATTTTTTAAATTAAAAAAGCGATTTTTTCCTAA
The DNA here is from genome assembly GCF_044657685.1 of Stegodyphus dumicola. NCBI lineage: Eukaryota > Metazoa > Arthropoda > Arachnida > Araneae > Eresidae > Stegodyphus > Stegodyphus dumicola. Next base: position 25,167,731 of record NC_140777.1, read on the forward strand.
ACAGGGAACAAATACACAAAATCCACGAAAAAAATTATACAAATGGAAAATACATCTAGTTCTCTAATAGTTCCACAATATGCATGCAGATGTATACAGCATTTTCAAACTAAATGAGCACAAAATGTTTTGTTGCTTTATCCAAAGAGAAAGTACATAAGAAAAGGATTCAGCACATAAATCAGAAGCAGGGTATATTTGAACTTTGAGCAACAAGATCACGCACCTTTAACAAGAAACAGATGTAGTACCCAGGTGATATGATAAGGCATAAATTTTCTAATGCCAAGGAATGTTTGTTACGCATGAAGGACAGTACTAATTTTTGAAAGTGCCGTTTGAGCTCTGTAATTCACCAGCTGCATTCCAGAGATTCATAAATACCATTTTCCGACCCTTAGTTAATGATGGCTTTGCTTTGCCATATATGGAAGATACCATTCTGTCCGCCTCATGCGAAGAAGGAATTGAGTGGTTGAATCAAGTTTTAAATCTATCAAGTGAATATGGGTTAGAAATAATTTTTTAAAAATCCCAGTTCTTAAAGCAATGAATTGACTTTTTAGGCGATATCATAGAAGAGGGTAAAATTTTCCCATACACCTTGAAAACGCAAGCCATTCTAGATTTCCCTGAACCATCTAATTTAAAGCAGATATCCAAACTTTTCTTGGGATGACAGGGTATTTCAGAAAATTCATTTCTAAGTACTCTATAATTGCCTAGCCACTTAGCGACCTGCTAAAAAAGGATAATAAGTTCAAATTCAGTGTCGAACAAAAGATCGCATTCACTCGTTTAAAGTCAACATTAGCTGAGAAGCCTGTATTCACAATTTACAAACCTCATTACGAAACCGAGCTACACACAGACGCCAGCCTAGAAGGATACAAGGAGATTCTAATGTGGAAACCCCCAGGTGACAGCAATTTTCACTCCATTTATTTTATGAGCAGGAAAATCTCCGACGCAGAGAAAAAGTATTCAAGTTACAGGTTGGAGGTCCTCACGATTGTAGAAGCACTGAAAAAGTTTTGTGTTTAACTTCTGGGAATTTCATTTAAGATAGCGATGGACTGTTCAGCATTTCAATGGATGATGGAACAACAAGATTTAGCGACACTTGTTCAGACCTTATAAGAACATGAAAGTTAAGGATTGCAACACTTATGATGTTGTAAAGCAAGGATGTCAAACTCGCGGCCCACAACAAATATTTTTGCGGACCGGCCAATATATCGGCAAATAATAATATATAATAATAAAATAACATATCGACGAAGAAAAAAATGAAATGTTTACTGCTAAGTAATTAACGATAATTTATTCAGTGTTGTTAGATTACTCACAGCGAGCTGACACACACACTACTTAAATTACAAATGCGTGTGAGTAGCTTGCGTTCAGCTACCTTCGGCTTTTGGGAGACACATGCACTCAGAACTTGTACGCATTCTCAGATAGCCGAATGTGGCCGAACTCATGGTCTCAGTTTTCTAATCATAGTTTTGTACGACATATTGGTGCATGCACTTTGCTTTATTATTAATTATTACTTAATTCATATTGTTATGGATTTCATAGTTATTTATTTATTTAGTTTTTTTATTTAGAATTGTAATTATATTTGCTTCATGTTGCCTGAGCAACGCAGACGATTTTTGAAAAGATAGCTGCGTTGGAAGGTTAAAAATAGAACAGCGCGCATAGACTCCAACCTTCAGCAAACCTTGTCAGTAGTCAACGCGCGAACAACATTTTTACAACTTTGAAAATGTGCGCGTAGCGTATGTTGTAATTAACCATTCATTAATTTTAAATTAATAATTAATTGTAATCAATTTTATTATTTAAAATCCATATACATATAAAACTGAATAATTAAAAATATACCTTGTAAATTATATGCACATTTAATTAGAAATTTTCTTTTAATTCCTCAAGCATTCACTAATAAAAAGTACTTCAAATCACTACTAATCATAGAAAAAATCAGAAGCTATAAATTATATCTTTATTCTGGATATAATTTCTACAGGGAAATAAAATTTAAATAACCAAGAATGATACATATAAGTATTAAACAAAATACGCATAATTTATGAATGCAAAGATTTATATGTAGCATGCTTAGCAAGCTTAAGTTCTGATTTTGAGAATGTTTTTTTATAACACAGTTCTTCATTTGCCTGCATATTTATTTTTCAATCAAAACTGCTTCAAGAGTTTTAAGACCTAAATTTGGTCGAAATTCCGTCTGATTTTTTTTAACAATAGAAAAAATTCTTTCACAAGCTGCATTTGAATGAGGTATTATTAAGACAGCAAGCATTACAGAAGGCAATACTTTGTATTTAATACACCCATTCATATTTTTTAATTTGGCAATTTCTCCCCATGCTATATCAATACGCAAATCTACAATTTCTTTCAAATCATCTACTTGATACATGGAAAATTCAATTTCTACTTGATTAAGACATTTTTCATCAATAATGGATGGAAAAGTATTCATCAAGTAAAGAACAGATGAAAATGAGACTTCAGTTCTCAAGTTGATGTCAGCAACTTCAGCATGTTTTAGAAATGGATCACTCAGTGGAAATTTATCAATTATATATGAACATGCAGTTACAAAAAAAGCTCGCACAGAATTGAAAAATGATTTCACTTCACTTTCATTCAACTTGGCATTTTTTAAACATAGTCTTGTTTCCGCACCAATCACTAAATTTTCATTTTCTTTTTGTTTACTATACTTCTGAAATGGAATAGACGTTAGAGTAACATCTTCATTTTCTTTAGAAATTACTGATGGTTTTACGAATCTAACAAATAAATTCATTAAAAGTTCAAAAAGTTCTCTTCTCAATTTATGTATATAAGGAGCTTGTTGTTGCAAATTAATATTTACTGTTATAAACAAAGGCAAAGTATTTTTCAAGAATAACAAGTACAATTTGGTGGTCGGTGACTGTAAAATTTTTTTAATGTTTTGCAATCTCTTTCCTTCATTCTCACTGTTATCTGGTTTATCTCCAAAAAAATTTATCACAGCATCCCACTGTTCCAAAATCCTTGTTATAGATTCTAAAAGAGACAACCATCTCGTACTGCAATATTTCAAAATTTTATGAGATTTTGCATTCTGTCCCAAAATTTGTTGAGCAACTTTGAAGCTATGCTTCCGTTTCGAACTTTTCTCCAAGTAAAAATATATATCTATTATCAACATTTCAATTTCTGAGCCAATTAATTTTTCAGTAGCTTTTTTTGCAGCTATATGCAAGAGGTGGCATGGACAACCTCGGGTGATTATACTTGGTTGATGCATTTTGATAAATGATGCTATACCTTTAAACTTTCCAATCATATTACTAGCATTAGCTGAAGAAAATGATAAGTAATTTTTCCATTCTAAACCTTTGTTTTTAAAGTTTTCATTTATACAATTAAAAATACCTTCTCCTGTATTATTCGTGCATTCTAAAATAGAAATCAATGAAATAATTATCACTCCCTTTTCTTTACTGTAGTATGTTATAACCAATGGGTACAGTTTGTTATCATTGTTATCATTACTTCCATCAGTACTTAGAGAAAATGATGTACTGCACACTGATTTTATAATATCAGCAACAGTATTTTCTGCAAGCGTTTTCACAATAGCAGCAGTTTTGGTATGACCGCAGCTAAATTTTTTTGCTATGGCAGAATCCGGAAACATTGCTTTGAAAAGCTCTTTGGAATGATCCGAAACAGAAAGCGGTAGATTATGTTCAATTAAAAAACAAACAAAATAGCATTCGGCTTTTATAGGATCTGTTTCATCATCTTTTATTAAGAAATTTGTTATTTCTTTAGATTTTACGGTGCCAAGTTCTATATGCTTTTGAGAAAACACATGCCGTTTACAGTCATCTTTTCCGCCATGAGCAACTGAGAAGTCTTTGTTGCATACACTGCAGTGTGCGTGATTCACAGAAATTTCGGACACTTTAATGCATGGAAATTCTGAAGAATATGAATCTTTAAACTTCTGCTTTGATAATTTTGGCTTCTTCGTTCGAGGCAGCATCATGATTAAAAATCTTTCACCTGATTCACAGTTCACAAGACACACGCTAAGCTCTCGCCGTAAACTACACAATGCAGCCGAATGCAGCCTAAACACGCATCAGCGAGGAACCTGGGAGACAGACAATTGGGTGGAACTATTGATAAGTCGTTAACGGTTGGAGTTACTGATCTACGATTGGCTAATTCTTCAAAACTAGAAACGCACTCAACACATGATATATGATAACACGAGTATTCAGCCAATCATCGGATGAATTAGTTGGTTCCGTTTTGCGTACTGTTTCTCCTGCTCTTGTTTCTGTAAAATCCGTAGTTTTTTTCCATACTTTTCGTAGCTCGTAGTTTTTCATGAATTTCCGTAGAAACTACGGAGAATCCGTAGTAGTTGGAGTCTATGAGTGCGTGCATTTAATACCTAATAAATAAATATCTCGTAATTGCTGTTGCCATCCACAAAAATCCAGATATTTATAGATATTTCCAGTATATTCGAGAAATTAATTATAAAGCTTATAAAAGCCGAGAACAAACAACTCATCTCAGTAGTAGCTGTAGTTCTAGTGAACTGTTTGTTTACTTAATGCTGTGATTGATTTGTAGCGATTTCGCTGTGAGATAGAATTAGTTTCTCTGTTTTGAATTGATTTTTGCTAAATGTTTGACATTTTGTGATATTGTTAGAATATTTTTGAAGAAATATTTCAGCATTTTGATTTATCTCTTATGGAAAGAATAAATTTTTGTTAACTTTTTAACATTAACCGTGTTTATTCCAGCCCTTTGTATTCAGTATGTCTATATCAAAACCAAGTGGTAGTAAAATTAAACGAAAAATCACTGACGAACATAGAATATTCCAAGTAAAATGGGAATTAGAATATTTTTGCTGTGAAATAAAAGATAAAATAATCTGCTTGATATGTAATAATACTATTAATGTACCAAAGTTATATAATATTAAAGGTCATTACGAACAACACAAATCGAAATATAACAATTACGAAGGATTAATGAAAGAAGAAAAGTTGAAAGAGCTCAAGTTAGAAGTGAAAAAGCAACAGTCCATGTTTAGTAAAGTATTGCAAGAAAGCAAAGCGGCGGTACATGCAAGCTACGTCTTGTCCGAGTTGATAGCTAAATATTCAAAGCCTTTTACTGACGGTGATTTCATCAAGGAATGCCTAATGAAAGCTGGAGAAATTGTTTGTCCTGGAAATGTGAAGGCTTTTCAATCAATTTCATTGTCTTGAAATACAGTTGCGGAAAGAGTTACTGATTTAGCCGCGAATTTAAGTGATCAGATCAAAGCAAAATCATCTAGTTTCGAAAGTTTCTCCATTGCCTGTGACGAGAGCACGGACATTAGTGGCAAAGCTCAATTAGCAGTGTTTCTTCGTTCTTGTGACAAGAAAACAATTTTGAGGAATTACTGGAATTAATACCGATGCCTGGTACTACTACAGGAGAAGATATATTTACTTGTGTTTTTGGACTTCTGCAGAAATACAATCTACCTTTGGCAAAATTAAATTCTGTAGCTACAGATGGTGCTCCATCAATGACCGGGAAAAACAAGGGCTTCGCAGCATTACTAAGAAAAAAACTTAGTGAAATTCACGGTTCAAACATTCATCATATGCATTGTATTATACATCAAGAAGTCCTATGCACGAAAGTAATAAATATGGAGAATGTTTTGTCATATATAAAAAAAGTTATAAATTTTATAAGATCTCGAGGTTTAAATCAGCGTCAAATCGCTGCTTTCTTAAGTGAGTTAGATAGTGAATATTCGGGTTTGTCCTACTATACCGAGGTACGTTGGTTATCTTGCTCCAAGATTCTCAAACAATTCTGGGATTTGAAAGAAGAAATATGTCAGTTTTTAAAAACGAAAAATCAAGACGTAAGTTTGTTTTACGATCCAATATGGATACAAGATTTATCTTTCATGGTTGATATAACCAAACACTTAACCGATTTAAATTTATCGTTACAAGGAAAAGATCATATCATTACGAACATGTTTGACATAATTAAAGCATTCAAATGTCAACTAGTTCTTTGGGAAAAACAACTTAAAAATGAAGATTTGACGCACTTCCCAACGTGCAGCATGAACAAATCAAGTTTAGATGATGCTTGTTTGTATCAAAAATACGCAGAAAAAATTGCAAATTTAACAACTGAATTTGAAACGAGGTTTAATGATTTTAGTTCCCTCGAAGACAATTTTTTTTTTTTTTTTTCCCTCCGATTTTTCTAGTATTGACTCAGTACCCAGCCATATGCAAATGGAGGTGATCGAGATTCAATGCAACTCAAATTTGAAAGCAAAATTCATTGAAGTGAGCGTGCCTGAATTTTACAAATATTTACCAGCCAGGTTTGAAAATACTCGAAAATTCGCATATGAAATTATTTCCATGTTTGGTAGCACTTATCGGTGCAAGCAGTTATTTTCAGTCATGAAAGGTAATAAGTCTCCTATTAGAAACCATATTAATGATGTTTACCTTGGGTCAGCTTTGAAAGTTATCACTGCAAACAAAATTTCTCCCGAAATAGGAAAGATAATAGCAGAGAAGAGATGTCAAGTAGCAGGACGTAAACATTATGCTTTATAGCATTATACCTTGGTTATTTTCCAGATTTAAAGTATTGTATAAGTTGCCAAAATGAAACTTTATAATATGACAGCGAAAAATAAAAATGTTTTATTTTAATATTATATTTTAAATATAATTCCAATATATTACCATTATTTTAATGAAATTTATCAATGTTATGAAGTTTTAAAAAAAAGTCGTCGAAAAATTCTCAGATTTCGGAATTAAAAATTTTCTATAGAAACTGATCTAAAAATCGCGAAAATGTTGACAAATCACCAAATTTAGAACCATTCAATAAAAGAATTCACATCCCCAAAAGCGAAAATTGTTTAAGAGCTCTTTATTACGAAAAATGAATTTCAAAATGCTTATGTTTCACTTCTTGCTTAGAAACTCGAGTATCCCATGAGTTATATTAGAAATAGAAACAAATTATAACCCATACATACATCAGTGAATCGCCAAAAATATTCCTCCAAAATGCTAATTCACACTCAAAATGGCAGTCATTAAACAGACAGAAATTTCAGATGATTAAATTTAAGGACCTTCAACTGATTTTGGCCAAAATTAAGGGCTTTTAAGGACCAAAAATCGATTCCAGAAAATTTAAGGACTCTTAAGAACTGAACGAACCCTGAATTATTATTAGCCCAAAGTGCGTTAGCCCAGAAGGGCTATTAATTTCTTGGCATTTTGCATTGAAAACTTTAAATGTCAGTTCACTTTTCAAATTGTTACCACCAAATATTAGAGCCCTGTATTATATTTAAAGAAATTAAGTAATGAAGAATCTGCATAAATGTACTGAATATTTCTTGCATTGTGATAAAACAACGGTACCTAAGGCCATCAAAATTTTAATAACGTACATTTCCACTTGAATATGGGCATCTGGAGGCCCAAATTTAAAATTTGTTTTATTATCGATTTCATATTTTATAAAATTTTAACAAATTTTTGATTAACAAACTCAACGATTTCAAAGCGAGCAATGGCAACACTGTATGGGGGGAAGGGGGAATATATTATCTTCAGCACATAAGACTGTGTATCGGAAATTCTAAACATACGCTTATTTTAAAATTATTTTACAATACTGCTGTTGAACTGAATTGTATGATTTAAGTGTGAAGAAGAGGATATTTAATAAATAAAGGTAACATAAAACATTAAGACACTCCTTTGAGCATAATATATTTATATATATATATATATATATATATATATATCAAGCAAGGTAGTAATTACAATTTTGAAAAACTAATTTTGGTCTAGAAAACATCTTGCACAATATGCTGCAAGTAAAATATAAAAAATGTAGTAAGCTCGCCTAAAAGTTACCAAGAGCTGCTGCTCCAAAAAGTTCAACACATTTTAAAAAATTAATAATGGTAAATTAATGCAGAAATGGTAAATTAATTTACCATTTTCCGCTTACCTTTTTTCTGATTCTGTTTTTTTAATGTTTTTAAAACGTGTTGAACTTTTTGGAGCAGCAGCTCTTGGTAACTTTTAGGCAAGCTTACTACATTTTATATATATATTGCAGTGTTTTAGAGGACTAGTCCACTCTAGGATTGCCGACATTGTGGTGCCAGTAGCTTGAAACACCGTGATGATATCCAGCAGCCATGAGATAATCAAGATGTGATGTCATCCTTTCTATTACAAGGTCTGAAAGCCATAAATTAGGAAAAACACCTGTTAAATGCAAGACAAGTAACATGTGCAGAAGCAGAGCTAAATGCTGTGATGAACTATAAATACTTTCTCTTCTTGTAAAATCTTCCGTATTACTATCATTTGCCTTCATTGAAATGTCTTTCGCTAATTATTTTGGTTATTATTATTCCCATACTAGCATTCTCTCTAGTCTCCTTAGTGCAACATTAACCAGTAAAATTTTTTTCATTTGTGTCCTAGAGAAAGAATCTTTGTTTCTATTCATCCCTTAAAACAGCACATTATACTTGCATATTCAGGGCTTAAATTCAGCCAGAATGCAACTGAGCAATTCCTTTACTTTTGAGTGAAATTATAATTCCAGGTAGAGGCCTAAATAAGACGAGGTCCAGTTCTTTCTTTTTTCTTTTCTTCAAATAAGACAAGGTCCAGTAATTCTTTATATTTTTTAACTATTATTCACTTAATAACTTATAAAATTTTCATTTATCTCTACATTTTACTCAATTTTGTTTTTAGCTACTATATTAATTATTTTTTATTTATTTATTTGTCATTTTTCCTAACTACCTTTCATAGGGCTCTGGTACTTCTAATTTTAGAAATTAAATTTTATCAGTTTCTTTTAATGACAATAAATTAGTTTGTACACACAAATGTTGGTATAGGATTCCTTGTTAACATGTCAGCTTCAACATTAGTACAATTTTTCTTATATTTTATACCAAAATCATACATAGATCATTTTAAAACCATTGAAATAATCTACCTGTAATATGTTTTATATTGTTAAGACAAACTAAAACATTATGATGAGCATGTGCAATAAAATGACTTTCATGCAAAGAGTAATAAAATTTAGCTACAGCATCTACAATTGCTACACATTCTAATTCAGGAACTGCATAATTTCTTTCATAAGATCTTAATTTTCGAGAATGGAAAGCTAAAGGGTGTAAAAAACCCTCTGGATATTCTTGTTTTAAAATAAATACACGGTAAGAATAAGTGGATTAAATAATGTTAAAACAGCTCTGGAAATTAAAACATCTTTTAAATTTTGAAGAGCTGTTTGATATTCAGTTGTCCATTTACATAGAATACATTTCAAAGTTAATTTATTAAAGGGATTCTAACTTTTGCATAATTTGGATGAATTCTTTAACAGTTTTAGGCAGTCATATTTTTTAATAACTTCAGTATGCATTGCTGAGTTGGTATTTTCCAGCTTGAACTTCATAGCCTAGAAAATTATTTTTTTCTTAAGCAGAGTCACACTTTGAACATTTTAATTTTAAATTTTCATTTTCACATGTATAAAATATCATTTTAAGATGTTCTAAAAAGTCTTCAAATCCGGGAAGAAATCTGAGAAATAACTTAAGGCAGACTTAATTTGATTTTTATTTCAAATTGTTCTAAAAGTACTTTGAAAGAGAACTGGGGAATTTTGTCAACCAAAAGATAATCTGCTGAATTCAAAAAGACAAACATTTGTTGTAACTACTAATTTTTCAGTATATTTTTCATTTAATTTGTATGCCAATAACCAGATGCTAGATCTAATGTACAATACACTTTTTGCATTTCTTAACTGGTCTAGTACTAAATCTATCCTAGATAAGGCTCTGAGTTCTGTTTTAGTAATTTCGTTAAGCTTACTTTAATCACTACATATTCCAGTTTTTGCATTTTCATTTCTTTTATACATTAAAGTTACAGAGCAGCATAGGTTTTAGATCAGGGATAGGCAAACTACAGCCTGCCGGAAGGTTCTATCCAGCCCGAATTTATGTATTTTTATCATAGAATTTTAATTTGCCGGTCAGAGGCAAATTAAAAGAAATATATATTTATATATTACATATCCATCTCCTTTTCTACTTTGTTTAGATATTATTTTTTTCTTCTTTTTTTCAAAGAATTAATGATCTTTTTACTTTCTCTAATTTTGTTCTACAAAACATAAATCGACGGAAATAGCAAGTACAGACAGCTTTCAATCAGTAAAGTGTTAAAAGCAGAAGTTTTTTGTTATATCTGTAGATTGGCGCCAACAAGCCTTATCTCCTTCTTGGGGAGCAGACGTATGGGAATCCAATCTATGTAAATTAGACCTTACATGCGGCAGACTGCGTATTTTAAGCTCCAGCCAGCGGCTTTTCTTTTGACACAAGTTCTAATATTATTGATTGAGTATGGAAAGATTCCGAACATATAGCATCATTGTGGATAGTGGTGAAATTATTAAAAGTATAGTGTAGCTAGTGCTTGTTTGGGTTATTCATAAAATATTTCAATCCCAAAATGGCTACTAAAAAATGTAAAGTTGAGTGTCGTGCTTTTAATGATGAATATGGAAATATTTTTTACAGTTGTAAAAAATAAACCAGTGTGGCTTAGTGCAGGATGTGTTTTCGAGAGACTACATTTTGTCGTTCTTCCTTGAGAAACGGCGTGCAGAGTGTGAAATGTTAGAAGATACAGAATGGCTTTTGGACTTTTCCTTTTTCACAGTCCTTCTTTGTCATATGAAGAACTTGAGTGTCCAGATGCAAGAGAAAAATCAATTTATCGGCAATATCTGGGCCCATCTCAAAGCTTTCAAACTAAAACTTTATCTGTTTGCTGGGCAGCTAGCTAAGAATGACCTGTCTCATTTCCTGAGATTAAATACAATACCCTCAGTAAATGAAGAGAAGCTTAAGAATTATGAAACTGGCTTGAAAAAACTGTTTGAGTTCAAATGCAGATTTTATTTTATTATTTATTAGATTTATTAGATTTTGTTTCATTCAAACGGAATTGGATATTTTTACCATGCCTTTTAATGTAAATTGTAAAGCAGTGAGGTCAAATTTGCAGCTTGAATTAACTGAGTTGCAATCTAACAATCATCTCAAGCAGTTGTTTCTAAATATGCTAAAGTTAGAGTTTTACAAATCATTATTGAAAGTAAGTTTCCCAAATTTAATTCATCATTCTCATGCCCCGAAAACCAGTGCCATGTTTGCTTCATCTTATATATGTGAATGAGTGTTTTCAACTATGAACCTTAGAAAGAATTACTTCAGAAGTAGACTGACAGATGAGCATTTAACCTCATTCCTTAGAATCAGTACATCTAATTTCGAACCTCAATATAAGAAACTTTGAAAAATGAAATCGCAATCTCATTATTATAATTAAATTGTATACATAGTTTTTAAAATTTTAGAAAAATCATTCATTTTAAAAAATGAAATCGCAATCTCATTAACATAATTAAATTGTATACATAGTTTAAAAAAATCATTCATTTTAGAAAAATGAAATCGCAATCTCATTAACATAATTAAATTGTATACATAGTTTTTAAAATTTTAGAAAAATTTATTTTGACCCGCTAAACTTTTTTTTTCTCAATGTTTAGCCCGTCACCGAAAAAGTTTGCCCATGCCTGTTCTAGATGATGGTTTTATGATATCTGAATGTAATAATTTGGTACTGTTCTATTATCGGGACCGGATTCAGAAATATATGAATGTATGCACGGGTGTATGTATGTGCCTATATGTGTTTATATATATATATACATGTTTATACTTGCATACATCCCTATATACATTTCTGAATCCGGTCCTGATAACAGAACAGTACCAATAATTCTTCTATTCATTTTTTAATTTCACAGTTATCCTAAAGAGCCATTCCCACTGCGGTTTATCTGAGCTAACGGAGTCAGTTCCATGTGTCGACCAGCTCTGCTATGCCTGCAGTTCAGATTTTTCAATTTGATGCCCTATGGGGAAAAACTATTTTTGGAGATGGGTCAGCTATGTCCGTTACATCAGATAAACCCCAGTGTGAATGGCCCTTTAGGGCAGCATTTCTTAAACTGTGGGTCATAGGATCGCGAGACCTGCAGCAGGGGGGAGATCGCCAAAAATTTTAGCACTTTTGATATTTCTTTAATGTATTATAATAATTTCACAATTACCAACTATTTTTACACAATGTATCTGAAAATAGATAAAGATAAGACAATACACACAAAGAAAAAAGGAAAACATTTTGATGCATTCTTTTTATAATAGAAACGTTCATTTTATTTGCTTTGCACGTGACGCTGTCTTTTCATCTGTTACCTATAAAATTTTCAATTGTTCTAAGTCTTAAAATTAGAAATTAAAGTTAATGACCTATAACTGCGATAGTATATTACAATTCAAGTGAAAAAATTGACAGTTTCACACACACGTGTGTCGGATTTACACGATGCTTATGGGGTCCCACAAAACTTTCGTAAATATTATGGGATCCTGGGGGTCGCAACTGAAAAAAGTTTAAAGAAACTCTGCCTTTAAGGAATGCTCTATGTGGTTTGTAGCTACAGGAAGTTATGTTTAGCAATTTTTATATAAATTATAATAATGATCTGAAATAATAATTTACTCTTATGCTTCCATTCAGTCATGTTTAGCCTTTTTCATATAAATTATAATAATAAAAAAATATTATATGAAATTAACCTTTCATCTAAATTAAAACATCAATCATAAATAGTTATTTATTATTATACTTCCTTTCTTGCCGCAATTATTTTTGGCAGCATTGGCATCAACGATAGTTTGGCGACTTTTACGGCCCTCGAAACCGAATACAGTCAAAAGTCATTAATTCGGACACTCATAATCCGGACCTCAAAGCTACAAACTTTCTGCGCATGCGCCGCATTGACGCATGCGCGTAAGACTTTTACGGCTGCGAATATGCGTGTGCGCATGCGCATAATATGTTAACGCATGCGCGTTTTATGTATAACGGACGATATAAGCTAAGCTAAGCTAAAATTATCTAATTCAGTTAATGTTGCAGATTGCGTTATTCCTTAATCTTCTAATTGGATCCGGCTTATTATTTTTTGCAGACTGTTAGAGCAATTTTATAAAAGTAAGCTTGAACTTTCGATTATGTCAAATAGAATTTCCGATATATATTTACTAATATGTAAAGGATCCACAAAGCGAAAGTATGTTTCGAAGTCCATTAAACAAAAAGTGGAATTGCTGCAAAAAATGGATAAAGGCATAATCCTTTGCTTATCTAACCATTCCAAAATCTGTTTATCAATTTCCCGCTGCTCTGTGGCGGGGGGGAGGGGTGCGGCGCGCAATGAATTGGAAGTTGATCTGTCAGCACTATCCTTATCTTCAGGGCAGATGTTTTTATTTTATTTGGCTTATAATTCCTTACTAAATGTAGTATTTCATCTCGATGTACTCTGTCTTTGATATGATTTAAATCAAATTCCTCGTCATTATAATTTGCTTCCGATAGTGAAGAGAGTGACAGAGAGGTTATTGAAAACGAAAAAATTTTGATTGACAAATTAGTCGGTATTCTCGACACAGCAATTATAGGACTTCAACAGCAGAACTTTGTAACTGAACAAGAAATTATGTCTGTTTATAGAATTAAAGAGAAAGTAGGTTGATCTTTGGATTATGGTAACTTGGCGATTTTTTGGCAAAAATTTGGCGACCAACTCTGCTACAGCAACACTCTATTTTTTTTTTTTTTTTTCCGCCGCCATTTTGTCTTCACGAAGTAAAGACATGTTTCTTTTCTTTTTATTTACTGAACACTTTTTCCCACAATCTACTAGCCAAATTACACTTATACTAGAAATTTTATCTAACAAAACTGCTTAATCATGACAAATATTCACTGCAAAATTGGGAAAAAGTGCACAATACTATACTTCTTACGCGTTTTTCAAAATAACACATACACATAAACCATGTACATGTCGACTTATTTTTACTTAAAAAAACATCCCAGAATTGCACAAAAATGGCATTGCGCACACTTTTCACTATATCCATGTACACTGCTTTTTTCTCATAAATTAGAAAAATTTCACGCATATGCATGACAATTTTCTGAATCTTTAAACCCGGTAAAAAGAACATATATGAAATTACCTTATCGCGAAAAAGTATATACCCTTTCCAAATATGAACATTTCCACATATAAAATAAATAAAATATCTAAAAACTTTTACCTCTAAATTATCTATTGTATTATAAATGTCACCAACGAATTCATACCGCAAACATTACAAATACTTAGTGTCAAATATTTAAGTTATTACCATGCACGTTTACTTCAACTAAAACGTATACCAAATTCCTACAAACATAAAATTCACAAAATAACTATCATTTAATTAAAATATCACTAAACCATGTACACGTCGACTTATTTTTACTTAAAAAAACATCCCAGAATTGCATAAAAATGGCATTGCGCACACTCTTCACTATATCCATGTACACTGCTTTTTTCTCATAAATTAGAAAAATTTCACAAAAATGCATGAAAATACTCGACGTATACTACTCAAACATATTCCAAAATACTACAAACATATAACTCACAAAATCACGATCATTAAATTAAAATATAATTAAATTAAAAACACTACTTAAAATAAGCACATACATTAAATTAATAAAAATTAGATTACAATCCTAATTACTTTAAACTAAATCATTGCTAATAACAATTTTCAAATAATACCATTTTAATTTGTTTACTCCTTACATTTAGAACAATGCATAAAAATAATATCCTCAAATGATTAAAAATACTAACTTACCTAATCTTCTTCAGAATCTTCATTACGTCGCTGCAGTACTACTGCTAATTTCTAAATCCTAAATCCAATAGTCAACTGGAAATCTATTCACCAAGTAATAAGAAATTAATAAAATTTCACCTATACTCAAACTACTTTCAGCAAACCATGTACCCTTCCTTACACTCCTTTTCACAAAATGTCCATTTTCACCATATTTCTTGCACCGCCATTTAAACTTGTAATATCCTTCCTTTCACACAATCTCAACTTATTATTATTATCAGATAAACGCATTAAAAATTTAGAATTCACTTTACATAGCGCCATGCAATCCGAAAATTAATCAACACTATTTCACACAACACACAATAAAGCTTTTCCAAATTAACCTCCTTTCCTGATTAAAGAACTGTAATTCGTCCATTAATGTCACGTTTCACAAAACACAGAATATAGCTAAATACTAAATTTCCAGATTTCCCCCCTTTTCCAATTAAACAACTGTAATTCGTCCATTAATGTCACATGGCATATCTCATGATCTCTCATTTCCCTCACACAAAATAATGCGTAATCGGAACTGAGTGCTTCTCACATTATTACCAAAGTCCTAGGTAGTAACCTTTATCGCCTCCAAAATGTAGCCAAACTACCAGTTACCATATTCCAAAGATCAGCCAGAAAAGGTTATCACATAAAACGAAGCAACTTAAACAACTTACACTGAAAGAAATGTTTAATAAAATAAACAAATAAATATTAAGCTTTATTATTTTTTTTTTTTTTTTGTAAATTTTGATACTCTTTATATCATAATTGTTCTTTATTTCATAAATTACGATTTCATATTTTTAATTTTATAATTTCTGCATGCCATCTTACCAGATTTAAACTGATGATCGATAATCCGGAATCGCCGAAGTCCCGACGAGTCCAGATTAACGACTTTTGACTGTAGTACCAAAGATTGTATATTTACTGCATCTTAAAGTTCTAGATTATACTTTAAATACTTATTACATTACACAATTATACTTTAAGCAGGCAGTACTAAAAGTAACTTTGCTACATATTATTTATAATACAAAGACTTACAATTCGGGTGACGGATATTTCCTTGTGGCTTTCGTAACCAAGAGGACTTGTAGTATCATCACTGTTGTCAAAAGTTATTGTAACAGTCGCTTTATTTATACCGGCTTGACCATTTTTATACACAAGTTCATTTAAATTAGTGGCTCTAACCTGAAATGAAAGGCGTACTCGATGACAGTTTAAAATTTAAAGCATAAATACTTAAGCTAAAATACAGAAAAGAACATAATATACCTGGGATAAATTTGTGATACCCAAGACGAAACAAATCGAATCTAATATGTTTGATTTACCACTACCATTTAATCCAGTAATTGCATTAAACATGGGATCAAAGCCCGTTATCTCGGTCCGATTTCCATACGATTTGAAACCTTCGATACACAGACTTTTAATATACATTTTGTCTAACAATTTTCAAAAGAATGATTATTTAGACTGATACGATTCCCGCGAAATCACTCTTGTTGCCAGTTTAAACAGATACAAACAAGTAATTTAAAAATTGTATTCAATTACTGAACAAAGGTAAATTCCGTATTTACATCCAAATTAACTCTAAATGCTATTTTTGTTTTCAATATTTTATTTGAAGCCAAAATGAAGAGGATTACAGAATTTCGCAACGTCAAACGCTGACAATTTACAGAAGTAAGCGGATGTCACGTGACTCCTCGTAAAAAAAAAATCTATCCAAATCTTGGATAAGGTTCGGAAAACAGCCTTAACGCCAAAACGGGGAGAAACAGGTTATTATAGTAGACCACGTTATGGTTGTCATCCGAAGACGTACTTCTTCTAGGAGGACAGCGTGATACTTTTTTCCTGCTAAGGGATTATCACTGCTAAGGGCCACGCTGCCACACTTCACCTTTAACTTATCCAAGTGCTTCAACTTCAAAGCACTTCGAGAGATTATCAAAGCGCCATAGTTCACTCCAAATTCGTGATCTCAAAGTAGACACAATTCAAAATTATATTAAAAAACTTGCCAGAAATTTCTTCTATTCTGTTCTCACTCATCCTAACAATTGCATCAACTCTTTTAGATGCTCTCCATTTCCCAGATAAAAACACAAATATCCATCTGAAATTCTCCATCTTTAACATCCTTTGCTCATACTAGAACTCTTCTATTCATTGATTTGGACTTGATTCGTTGATGGCGGCCACTTGACTTAATACTTTCCTCTTATTCTATTAACACTATTACTTTCGTTTTACTAATGCTCTCCGCAGATGCAGAATAAAAGGAAGCACGGCTTTCTGAAACTAAAATTTACTATATGCTCTTAGTAGTAAAAGAAGAAATATTTATGTTTTATGCGGTGGATGATATTTATCAACGTTTGAAAAATTATTTTCTGCGGTACATAGGGATAGAGCTATTGCCCAGGAACTTTTTGACAAGAAGTTATTACTTTACAGATAGATTATGTTTGTAATTGTATGTACAAATTTTTAAGTTCGTCGGATAATATTTCGTTCATTAATGATTATATTTTACTCCTCAAATTGTAAAAATAATTTACACCTTTCATGGTGAAAGGACTATAGTAATTTTATGAATGATTAATTTGAAGACCTTTTTCATTCCCCCTTAGAAAAATAATTATATTACTATTAATTTTTACTGCATATATGATAAATTTAATTAGAATAGGTTCTTCGTTTCTCTCACTTTGCTTATATCTTACCCCAGTTTGATATAAACTGTGGAGAAATTTATTGAATCTTAATGAATTGTGTGAGTAAATTTCCTTTACTGCCATAATCATTAGTTCTTGTTTAGGAATCAAATGTCAGTTTTGATTTTAATATTTTTATCTTTTTCCGTTAAAAATTTTCATAGCTTTGTTATTTTGTTCTTGTTGCAAATGCTCACTTGTCTGACCTATAGTCAGCCCAAGCACATGAAATTCCTCGTGGCAATTAGCGCAAGTTTACGCCTGTCGTTCGCGACAGCCTTGAGCATCTTACAGGAGAGAGCAGGATTTAGCTCAGTTCTGCACCCAAATTTGATGGAGAGTACCCGGCTCGGAGGATCTTCCACCCCTCTTCCCTTACCTAGAGCTACTAGAGATACAGGCTGACTCGTCAGCCATTTTAAATCTAAGCTTTAGGGTTGCAATTTAGGTGTGGAGCGGCAACTTTGGCTCTTTAGCGCTGTCCGCTAAAATTTACCATTCTAGAGAATCCGAATTTCAGCTTTTTTCTGCACTCCTATAAAGATGTGTGGCTTTTTCCCCTTCTTTTGTCTGAAGTGCAGATTCTTTCTCGTATTTTTTTTTTAACTGCCAAATTTCTCGTATGATTCAAATTATTTTAAAAGTTTCTAAAACATTTTCACATATCATATTTCAAATTTGTATTTTTAGTTAAAAATACTTTCTTTTTGAATACCTTTATTGAATTTTCAATTTTTTCTTTTAAATACACGTATAATGTTATTCATCTCAAAATGTATTTTTTGACAAGAGCTTTCCCTCAACCACATTCTTAATATGGTTGAGGGAAATCCCTCAACCTTCATTAATTTAGGACAAGATTTAATCTTTAATTCTTGTTTTTTATTTTTAATATGTTATTTGAATTTTGCTCACATGGAATCAAACGTCTATTACTGTAGCAAATTTGTTTAAAATGTTATTTTGTGTGTGTTTCCAGAAAAAGCTGCTAAACACTTTATGATTTTAAATACTGATTCAGGATATACACCTTTAAATTATAATGCTTTTAGAATGAAGTGCAGAATGCTATAAAAATTACTTCAATGCTCAGATGACTGTGGGATTCATAGATTTAATAGAGTAAAAAATTCCATTAAATATATATATATATATATATATATATATATATATATATATATTTAGCTAAAAACAATATTAAAATAATACACACACAAATAAATAAAAATAAAAATAATACCTTTACATACAGAATTTACAGATACTATTTACTTATAAGTTTATTTGTTGTTGATAGTTACTTTTTATTACACTTGGAAAAATTATACTTACATACATATGCTCTTAATATTACACGTATCTGAATATTTAAATGATAATTCCATAACATAATAAGATTCAATCTATATCACAGCAAAGACAATACTTAAATCACAGTTCTTTTTATTAATTAATTTGCATAAGTAAAAGCATAAAAATATTATTTAGCTTCAAATCTATAAAATAAGTCCTCTAGTAACAAACATATGACAAACACATATAGTGAAAATAAGGATAAATAAATAAAAATGTTTTGCTTTTTTGTCTAATGTAGTGCAATTCAGTCTATTATATTCAAATTTTATTAAAACATACTGCAGTAATTGAATTTTTTCCATTATACATCAAACAGCTTTATATAGAATGATATTATATTAGTTTTACTTTTAAAACTAATATAATATAATTAATTGTCATTTATATGCGGAGATGTCTGAATAAATGCAAAAAAACCATCTGAATAAATGTTAGCCAACACTATTCAGATAGTATTCTTGTTTTCAAGGTATATAATTTTTATTTTGTTCTTTTCCCATTAAAGGAGCTAACCTAAGAGACTTATTTCATTTATATATATCTCATTGATATATTATAAATATAGCTTAAACATGTTTTATGTGCATACTCAAAGAGGGTGGGAAGTAAGCCTTGATTCAAAATCTGTTTTAAAGCAATAAGTAAATAAATAAAATACACTGGTTCTATTAGAATGTCAAAAAATACTGTTATGTATTCTATAAACAAATCCAAATTATCACATCATATTACATAACCCTGGTACAAAAGAAGAAATGTCGGATTAGGAACATACTCTATTTATTTGGTAACAAAGAAGAGTAAAACATATGCAACATCACATTATGAAAAATCCTGCAAGCCATTACAATACTATAAGACATTGATTAGTAAGGTAAACATCAGTTGATCATTCTTTCACAACAGCAATAAATGTTTCATTCAAAATTCCTAATAACATGCCAAAACAGATTCACAATTGATGCCTCATTTAAGGTCACACAAAAGTAAATCCGATTTAGCTGCCTATGAGATCTTCTATTGTAGAGGACTTTGTAAGGAGAACTGGCTTGTATTCACATTACACATGGGGAAAAACCAACCATGCAGCCAGCTTGTTCGGAAATAGAACAGAAGATGGAACTCCCAGCATTAAGTAACTTTAACCATTCAGCTGTTGGTGGGCCTAATTATTATTCGAAGAGACAAGCAGCAATTTTTCAGTGACAACTACTCTACTTTTTTACAGACAGAACTGAACAGCAAAAACTTCTTAAATTCTTGATTAGATTCTAATTTACTTTCTTCCTTTTAAAAGCAGGAGATGCAAAACTTTGCCGCTGCTGCCTTTTATTTTGAAGAAGCTTCTTGAGACGAATTCCACGGGCAGTCAAATAATATTTTATTATCTTTATTTTGATATTGCAACAGGAGGGAATATTTACCTCGTCTGCTTTCTTACAAATCATATTAACAAATTCCACATCCATAGTTACATTTCCATGTATTCCCTCGTTAGACCATTTTCAACATTGCTATTTGTTCATCTGAATGAAATGTTTTCACTCCTTTCAGCAATTCCTCATGCTGTACTTGAAGGTCATGAAGTTGAATTTCAGTGCTATGCCATTTTTTTAAAACATTAATTTCATTTTTTTTTTTTTGGTTGCTGTAAGTTCTTTCAGTAATATTTTGTTCTGGCATTGCAGAAGCGAGATCAATTCAGTCTACTGTTTTATAAAATTCCTTAAAAGAACATCCTGGAATAAAGAAAAAATCTATATGAATAATCATCAAAGAAGGGGGGGAACACAACAAACAAAAAAGATCTGAAAGGTTTCAGATTTTAAATTACACCCAAAGGGGCTTTTTTTTAACATTTTGTGTTTTACCTTTATTTATTAAATATCAAGTTTTTCGCACTTAAACTATAAAATTCAGTTCAACAGCAATATTGCAAGATAATTTTAAAATGAGCATATCTTAAGAATTCCCGATTCATTGTCTCACACGCTGAAGATAAAAGTGTCTTTTCTGTACAACATTGCCATTGCTCGCTTTGAAATCCACAAGTTTGTTAATCAAAAATTCGTTAAAGTTTTACAACATATAAAATCTATATTAAAACAAATTCCGAATTTCAAATTCGGGCTTCCAGATATTCATATTCACAGTAGAATTAAGTCATTCAAAATTTGATGGCTCTAGGTACCGTTGTTTTATCAGAATGCGAAAAACATACATGCATTTATGCAGATTCTTCACTATATAGTTTCTTTAAATATAGTACAGAGTATAATATTTGGTGGCAACAATTTGAAAAGTGATGCAGCCGTTTATAGTGTTTCAATACAAAACGAAAACAATAGTCCTTCAGGGACAAAGCCCCTTTGGATTAAATGCCAAACTTAAACAGATAATAAATCCACAAAATAAAAATGAAACTTCCAGGTCTCTTTCCCTATACTGTGGTGGGTTTTTTTAATTTGACTCTATTGTTTTCAGCATTTTCTAGATTATTTTTGTTTTATTTTCTAATATTTAAAATTTATTTCACTTAAAAATAGATTTTTAAAATTTATTTCCAGCTTTTCAAGGGATCAATTATCTCCATAATCATGAGCAATTTAATAACACAAATTATCAACTTATATCACAGCCTTCACAAATGCTGTTGAAATTAATTAAAATTAATTACAATTTGTTTGCAAGATGAGACTAAAGGTTGTTTTTGCAAACAAAACTGAAATTTATATAGAGAATTTGCAACTATTGATGAAATTAATTACATTCCTTTTACCAAAAAATTACTTTATAGAACATTTTAAATGTATATAAGGAAGCAATTTAATTATACATTAGTTATCAACTTACATCAGAGCCTTCACAAATAGATGGTATTTCATTGCAAATTGAGGCTAAAGGCTGTTCTTGCAAACAAACCTGAAATGTACACAAAGAATTTGTAAATGCTGATGAAATTAATTACATTCCTTTTACCCCCCCCCAAAAAAAAAGTTTATAGAAACGTTTTGTATAAGCAAGCAATTTAATAATACACTAATTATCTACTTACATGAGATCCTTCACAAATAGATGGCATTTTATCACAAGATGAAGTTGAAGCTTGTTCTTGCAAACAAACCTGAAATATATATATAAGAAATTTAGAAATACAGATAATATAAACTACATTCATTTTAAGAAATAATTATTTTACATAACATTTTATAATTCATAAAAAGATAATAAATTGTTAACACTCAAAATTCAAAAATAATTCCATAGCACAACAGCCAGATATAGTACAGCTGTTTAGGAACCATAAGACAAACAATTTCATATTTCAGAAATCGTATAAAAGTTCATCAATATATGTGAAACATATGACATTTAATAGCTGCTCAAATGAAAACATAGCATAGATTCTTTACTAGCAGCTGTTATTTAATCAGATGGTAATGCTAAATGTTGCAAACACACCTGATATGTACTGTAATGTACACATTTGCAACCACTGGTGAAATGAAACAAAGTGCATGATTATGAAGATGGAAACATTTAAAAAAACATAGTGCAGTTTAGGAATAGATGTTAAAAAACTATTAAAATTTTTTAGAAGTGCCAAATGGCAATTTACATCAAATACTTCGGCAGCAAAATTTATTTCTTCAAAATATGAAGCTGAAGGTTGTGGCAAATGAATCTAAAAGAAATTATAATATATGAAATATGTGGAAGTGAAAGAAATTATAAACTTTGATCGGATAAAAATAAATACAAATAATCATTACCATTTTAAAAGTAACTTTCAACTTATAAAAAAGCATAAATACATTGGACTGTTCATAGCATTCATACTTCTTAAACATAAGTAAATATTACGTTAACATATTTTTAAATTTTAGAAACAGTGTTAATACTTTTTAGAAAAAGTTTATAATACTAAATATTTAATAACTGTTCAAATGAAGACTTACAACAGATGGTTCAGCAACAGAAATCGCTTCAGTTGATAAAGGTAAACTGTGCAGCAAGCCACTCTGAAGATGCAAAAATTATGAAACACATATAAGGATACCTGAAAATGCTGATAAATAAAATATACTTAATGTAATTTTAATAATAAATAATATAAATAATCCTAATAAGTTTTGTAAATCTTTAAACAAAAAATAACATTCAGACAAGACATATAAGACATTAAAATATACATTTAAATCAATGTATTATAACTATATTATTGTATTACTCAAGATTAAAGTTATTAATTTCAATATTATTTCTTTTACTTATGCATATTTCTCTTTATTTATCTGGAATTTAAAATTAAGCAAAAAAGCAACTTTAGTTTAATACAAATTTTGATTTAAACTCTTTTGACTTTGAAGGCAATCAGATACAGGTTTCTTTCTTTTAGGAGCAAATTTGAAGAAACCAGACCCATGTATGACTGTCCTTGAAAAACTACAAAACCTTTATCCAAAAACTACATCAAATTGAGGTTATATGCCTAATTTTCAATATATGATTATAATAACAAAGTACATACTTAATTATATATATAACAACAGCAAAATTTTAATTTTTTAATCTAATCTTAGGGACTGTAATTACAGCTTTATCACATAATGCCTTAATTTCAATATATTGATTCTTTTATAAAGCAATTTAGTCCATTTGTAATAAAAACATATTTTTTATGAAAACCATAAAAATAAAAAACACATACATTACAAAAATTGGATGTAACTGAACGGTGCTTTGGTAAACCAATGCCTTTTAGACGCTGTGGAGTCAACAGTTGTGGGGGATTAGGCACATTGAAAAGAGTTGGCACAGCATTGGGCTTGAGTTTTTTACGCCCATCTTGCCTAGAGCATTCAAATTGATTTTCTTCAATATGTACCTGCATATTTAACAAAAGCATGCATGAAATTTAACATTAAAATCAAAAGCACTAGTATTTAATTACAGTTACATATATTATATTAATTTAAGAATGTAATTTTCTGATAAATTTTTTTTTTTTTTATGAAAATGGAACAAAATTTTTAAAAAGTAATCATGTTTGTAAAACTACTTAAAACATATTTCCTGCTCACACACTAAAAATAAATTTAGAGGACCTATAGTTAAAAATACATTAAGATTTACTACTACAATAAAGGATAATAATGGGATCAAAACGATTCATCGAATATTTAAATTAATATTTAACTTCTTAAAAATGTCTAAAAATACAGAATATATTTATCTTACTATAAAGAAAAAACAAAATCATTTATTATTTGGATCATACCATCCAGTTTTTAACATTGGCGCCAAATATCCGATTTGGCGACAATACATCAGAATCAAAACATAGAATGCTACTTTAAATCACCAATCGTACAGTAAAATTAAAGAAAAGAAAAAGGCACATCACATTTCTAACTGAGCACAAAGTTTACATGAAATGTATGATACAAATTTTACAAACGGTATAAACTTTTCACGATAACAAAAGAAACAACGATATTTTACTGCACAAACACATACACATTCCGCAGTTGATTTTGTACTTATAAAATCAGTTGATCGTCAATAAGTGACAGTTAAATGAAAATACATATTTTAAAGTACCAAGAAGAGTAATTTTTCTAACATTCTATGGAAAAATACGAAGCTGAGCTAACCTCACAAAGATACGCTCCTGGGCCCGGGATCCATTGATCTCGACGAGAATTAACTATCCATTTTCTTCGTCTTTCTTCATTTCTAGGGAAACGAAACATCCTAAAGTTATTTTTAGACTGATTCGAACAATTTGGTGCAGCACAACCACCCATATTTCTGAAAATTAGGTCGGAATCGATCCACAAATATGTCAACAAATCAGTGCAAATCCAATAGCGAATATCAACAAGTTAGCTTCAAAATGGATGATGATTCAGCTCCCCTTTATAGTAGCCTTACCCTTACCAGCAACCTCTTAAGAGAACTTTCGCCTCACAGTACGTTTAGAGTGCCTCCAAGCCACACAGACACTTTAGATTTAAAAACATCCATGCTTCTCTGAGATTCGAGCTTGGGTTCTTTGGTACGGCAGCGTATTTCCAAACCCTACCCCACTTTTCGAATTTTTGACGTCACGGAAATATCGACTAGTTTCACCTGGTAAGACGCCTACCCCACTTTTGACTACTACCAAAGAATCTCTTACGGCGCGCTTTCGAAAAAATTGCTGGTGCTGAATAGTGTGTTTAGGTGCTAATTCTGAGATTTTCGCAATTTAAATTATTGGATTTTACGCAAAATGTTTAGTGAATGGTTATTGTTTATCGCCGTAGTGTATTTGAGGAAAGAGGAGAATAATTCACTGCTGATGTATACATTAACAGTATGGAAAAATCTGGAAGGTGACATTCGGCAATAAATGTGCTGCATTTCATCGCAAAATTCAGCGACGCCAGTAAAACAAACGAAAGTGTTCGAAAAACTTATCCACATCTGCAGCCACTATACAAAAATTGTATGTGTGCCAATACAGCAGAAAGATATGAATTTCACTAAGTTATTTTTCAACAAATTGATAACTTTGCCATGAAAGACTCATTATTTGCTGTAATCTGGTTCTGTTTTAAATGGAGAAGACATGTATGTATCACCAAAATAGGTAATGAACAGTCAATTACGATCAATGCATTTCGCGGAAATACGTTAACAGGCTGTTTTTTATTACAAACAGGAAATGGCATACTGCAAGACAGAGGGAATATGGAGTTAGGGGATCTATGGGAACATAATATCCAGTCCTTTCATTGCTATTAACGATTTTCAGTTTACGGTTTGTATTACGGTTAACCTTTTTATATATCTTGTAACGTAACTGTACACCGCTAAACTCATGGCCGATTAGCCGTTGACGAGCTTGGCGAGTAAATACGCTTCGCCGCCAACGGATCCTCTGCCGAAGCGCCAACGGATCCTCTCCGGAAGAAAACCCATAAAATAAATAAATAAATAAATAAAAATAAAAAAAAAAAAATTGCAGAAAACTTCAGATCAAGGAATAAGAAAGAATTGCAGTGCCTTTATGCTTAAACTATGAAGCATACTGCAGACTTTCGTGCCAAAATCAAGGTTGACAAATAGATTAATACATTTTATTGTTTCTTTTCGTGTATATATTTCAAAATTATTAAAATAACTCGAACAGTTGTTTAATTGCTTAAAACAGCAATAAAGTTCATTTATAAAGATATACAAGGAACTTCATAATTCATTGCTTTGGTGAACAACAGAAATTTACTAAATTACCTAACTTTATAACATTAAATATCTTCATAACTGGTATTATGCTCTGTTGTATAAAAGCTTAACTACATTATTCATTTGTATTACATTAAAATATTTTCTGATTTATTTACTAAATGCATAATCAATTATCAGGATTACTAAATGTATTAAGAATTTCCATACACGCTTGTGCAGTGTGAATGCATGTTTGTGTAATGAACTTTGATTTTCATGAACGAAAAAGAAATGCAATCTCCGAATAAGTACTTTTTTGTTTTCCAGTTCCTGTGTTTAGCTGTAAAAGTAAATCCACTTCAAGTATGTGTTTGTGCAATTGTGACGATGTAAATTCTGAAATGTATGTATAGTAAACACTCAACAAAAAAAATATCTGGAAAGCTCTTGAAATTTTGGATAGCCGAGCATATAAAAAATGAAATATTGTAATAAGTGAATGGAATAAACTACTAGTCTAAAATCATAAAAACAGTTCATTTTATTTGTATCAACTTGACTATCAAAAGCCAATATTTAATATTATGCACGATTTTGAAAAAAATATATGCTGCTGATCTTTGGAATATGATAACGGGTGATTTTTACAATGGTTGTTATGTGGATTAAGACTGCAAGTTGAGACTTTAAATATGAACAATAGTAATCTGAAAATTTGAAGTAGTAATTTTATATCCTACAATCTTTGCAAAATAACTTCCAAGTAATTAAAAAATATATTTTTAACCACTTATTATTAATTTTATAAAGTACATTCAATAATTTAAATTTTATTTACTTTCATCTATTTTTAATGTTTGCCATTATAAATTTCATACTATGTACTTTTTTAAGATTTCATAGTTGCTAATTAAACTTCCTTTATAATTTATTTAGTTATTCTATATATACATTTATATTTTATGTAAGAAAGGGATTTATGTGCAACAGATATACAGTGAAAATCATTTAACACAAAACTGAGGGGAGTGAAATATTTTTTCGTGTTAAAGAATATTGAAAAAAAAAAGCATATATTCAACAAAATTAAGCTTATTAGAGTACATTTTATTTACATAGATATGTATATATGCATGTATTTAATAAAAACCAATGAAACAAAAACATCCATAAGAACTTAATGGAATTTAATACAAAATTTTCAAGTTTTTGAAAAACAAAACATTTATTGAGTTTTGGGAAAATAATCTGATATTTTTCTTTGCATTGTCTTTTTTAGCATCAAATTGTTCAATGTCAAACATTTTGTTATTCATTTCACCATTGGAATGTGCGTTTAAGTAACTGTCCATACTTTTTATGATATTCCTCATTTCGGATGACTTGGGAACAGGAACTGCATTCATTTTATTTTAGTCATCAGAATCTGCATCAATGATATCTTTTTAGCTTTGAACAAACTCCAAAATAACTTTGTCTGCCATAATTGGGGCTGTACACACATTATCATAAACTACTGCAACGAATTCTTCCGATAGTACAGTAGAACAGTTCATTAATAAACTTTCTCAAACATTTCATTAAGTGTCAGCTCAGTTTCAATATCCTACTTCTCCATTTCTTTCGGCGCCAAAGAATCTGATACTTTTGAGAATTGTGTGTAATGAAAGTTATTTTCATTCATCCTTGGAGTCACTGAATTCTATGCAGTGCAACATATGAGCCAAACTCATTAATTTTTATTCACACTGCCACGTACTCATCACTGAATTACAAAGCTAACTGATGAGAGATGAGATATTTGTGTGGCGTTTGTAGACGTGGAAGGCGAAAGTACCGTAGATAAACAAAACTGGCTCAGGTCACAGGCTATTCCGAGGGTATTTCAAAGCCAAATTAGCCTCTTTTCTACGAAACATGTGAAACCACCTCTCTTTCATTTCACACCCCGCTTAAATCTCGCCAGCAATGCCAGTGTTTTCTGTATTTTGTTCATTTCCAGAAAGGATATCTTTTCGTGTTCAGCGATTTTTGTTTCGTGTTAAGAGAAACAAAATGCATGAAAATACATAGTAGTTTGTTGGGACCATTGCATTATTCCGTGTTAACCGATATTTCGCCTTAAGCATTTTCACGTTAAACGTATTCCACTGTATACAGATGTGTTTGGACTGTGTATATACAAATAATTTTTTAAAAGGAAAATTTATAATCCTTCCAAAAATTTCTGTGCATTATGCTGCTAAAAATTGATCAGTAAATATATAAAGAAATTTAAAACCAATTTTTCAGAAAGAATAAAAATTGAAATTCAAATTGAAAAAATCCTTTTAGACTAGTAAAATCTTTTTAAATTGGAAGATATTTTTAATGATTTTACTTCCCCCCCCCCCATTTTCCTTTGCTACTGCTGTTTGATAAGAGGTTCTAGTGAAGTTTTGTGTTAAAATTATTTTGAACTTTCAAAGATTTTCCACTGCAGGATTTTAATTTTTTCTACATTTTTAAGGGCGTGTTTTCTTTCTTTTTAGATTAGAAAATATTTTTAAATCGGAAGATATTTTCAATGGTTTTCCTTCGCTTTGAGGAGGACTAGAATTTTTTGGTGAACTATTAAGATAAAAAATATATTGAAATGGTTCATCAGCTGATTCTGGATACAGAAAAGCAAGGATTTTGTTTTAGAAGGGGAAATGTAATTAAATTCGACATACCTCCACTTGACGATGACGATATTATGTTAAAGTTGGTTGGATTCGTCACCTTTCTTGTTCTTTTATACTACTTTTTGGTTTTTCTTGTGATGGTTTATTTTAACATGTTGACTGCCGTGGGGGTCACCGGTTACCTGTACTCGACTTGGCTACAGCGCCATGGGTGCCACTGGCAACGCGACCAATAGTAAAATACATAATTAAAATAAATATTGATACTGATAAATTTTTAAATAGTACCATTGTTACTATAATGGTTTGAAGAATAATAAATCATAAAAATTTAAATTATAAATCGCAAAAATAGTCTACAGATATTTGGAGGTCGCTGGTGACCCCCAGCATGAAGCACAATTATATAACATTATGTTCTGTAGATAATATTTCAAAATAATATATATCTCATAATAAAAATTTCTGTTAATTTTTACATTTTAAATTATTCTTGTTCCACATTTATAGAATTTTATGAAGATCGTTTGAACTTCAATTTTTTAGTCTTTGTGAAACGTTGTTTCTAAATTTCTTTATATACTATATATAAGAACTCCTACACTCCTAGAAAAAACTAATTTATATATTTATTTATCCCAAATTTTCATTTTGAAACATTTTAGTACATGCTTTTCCTCAATATTATAAAAGTTGATTTTTGGTTGAACTGAAATATGCAATATGGAAAAATTCTATCAAAAAACATAACTCGATCAAAACAGGAGATAAATAGAGATAATAATAATGTGGGATATTTGATTATCTTCTCCTAATAGTCATTTGAAACATTTTAGCGTGTTTTTCTATTCAGCTGAAACAGTAAAAATATAGAAAAATTCCCACAGAAACATAATTCGACTGAGAAACAAAACAGGCAAAAAATGGGTTGGCGTCAGAAAATCGATTGGTCTAAAACAGGGCTTCTTAAACTTTTTTTCAGTCGTGACCCATTTTTTAACATAGATTTTTTCCACGACCCCAAAATATTTATGAAAATTTTGTGGAACCCCATAAGCATTGCAAAAATCTGACACACGCGCGAGTGAAACTGTCAATTTTTCCACTTGTATTGTAAGATGGTATTGCAGTTTTAGATCATTATCTTTAATTTCTCATTTTAAGACATAGAACAATGTGAAAATTTTAAGTAACAGACGAAATGACAGTGTCACGTGCAAAGCAAGTAAAATGATCATTTATATTATAAACAGAATGCGTCGAAACATTTTTGTTTTTCTCTTTGTCTGTATTGTCTTATCTTTATCTATTTTCAGATATATTGTGTAAAAATATTGGGTAATTGTAAAATTATTATACAGTCAAAAATTGTTAATTCGGACGCCCATAATCCAGAATGATCTATAATCCGGACCTCAAAGCTAAAAACTTTCTGCGCATGCGCATAGGCGTTTAAGCGTGCGCGTAGACCTTTACGACTGCGCATTTGCGTGTGCACAAGCGCAGAATACGTTTTCGCTGCGCGTTTAATGTATAACGGACGGTATAAGCTAAAATTATCTAATTGTCTATTTCAGTTAATGTTGATGATTGCGTTGTTCCTTAATCTTCGAATTGGATCCGGCTTATTATTTTTTGCAGACTGTAAGAGCAATTTTATAAAAGTAAGCTTGAACTTTCGATTATGTCAAATAGAATTTCCAATGCTGGAGCTCCCAAAGGATCTACGAAAACGAAAGTATGTTTCGATGTCCATCAAACAAAAAGTGGAATTGCTCCAAAAAATGGATAAAGGCATATCCTTTGTTTATCTAACCGTTCCGAAATCTGTTTATCAATTTCACGCTGCTCGGCGCGGGGGGGGGGAGCGGGAACGTGGCGGCACGCAATGAACTGGAAGTTGATTTGTCAACACTATCCTTATCTTCAGGGCAGATGTTTTTATTTTATTCGGCTTATAATTCCTTATTAAATGTAGTATTTCATCTCGATGTACTTCGTCTTTGATATGATTTAAATCAAATTCCTCGTCATTATAAATATCACGAATACAAATCAAATAGTTTTCTGGTTGCAATTTTCTAATTTCGGCTATGCATAATGTATGCTTTACGCATGCGCGTGTTGAAAGAAATGTTTAATAAAGTAAACAAATAAATATTAAGCTTTTTTTTTTTGTAAATTTTGATACCCTTTATATTATATTTGCTAATTATTTTATAAATTACGGTTTCATATTTTTAATTTTAGAATTTCTGCATGCCATCTTACCAGATTTAAACTGATGATCTATAATCCGGAATCACCGAAGTCCCGACGGGTCCGGATTAAAGACTTTTGACTGTATTAAGTTTAAGAAATACCAAAACTACTAAAATTTTTTGCGACCCCCTGCTGTAGATGGGGGTTGCGATCTACAGTTTAAGAAAGTCTGGTCTAAAATAATGTTACAATATTTGATTTTGTTGGAACATTGGATAACTGAGGCCACAGCCAGTGCAGTTATGGCAGGTGTGCAAATTTTGGAATTTACAGAAATATCAAGTAGCAAAATTTTTGGAATTTAGGAGTGGAAAAGTTTTTTAGAATTTAGGACCCACAGAGATTGCATAGCACAACAAAATGTACCTGTTGAAAGCCAGTACTCCAGTGCATGGTCATATTCTTATAAGGAGTGTATGCCTGAATGCAAAGATGCATTTTGAGTCATCATCGCTAGGTCACCAACCTACACATCTTTGTGTGATACATCATTCATGTAAATAAGAAATAAAATTGACTGCATTTTATTTAAATAACCAATTTCATTCCTTGTAAGTATTATGCAAGAGTATTGTAATTGTTGAATAAGAATACAACACTTGCTTTCTGTTCATCTGAAATGGGATAGATATTCTAGCAGTTATTTCAGCAGAAGTTTGCAAGAACGGATCATTCTGTATTTATAGTTAATATGTTAATACGGTTTAATATGTTATGTTCATAGCAAAATACACAAGCTATGAACATAACATATTAAACCGTAATTCACTTTTCACATTGGACAGCCAATCTTTATCAATTATCACATAAGTCGTACTTTCCCGTAAATTTGAAAATACTCTTTTGTATGCTGTTCTGTTGAAGACAAGCCTGAAATCATTTTATTTTTTATTTTTTTCAAAATGCAATTGATAACTTGTTTTTTTACAAAATTTTAACCTGGGAATCATGAACAAATTTGTGGGGGGTCACCAAATTCAAAAAAAAATTATTTGACAATAAAAGTTATACGGAATTTGAAGAGAATTTTGGATGTTTTTTAACATTTGCCACGAATTTTAAATTAAACATTTCCATATTTTAATTCTGATTTTATTGCTTTCTACTTGATTTATGTGTTATGTTTGATTATTTACGAACAGCTCGAATCAAATTTCAAAACAACTGCATACGCGCAGCTAAGATTTAGTTTTTTCGGCTATCTTAGTAGTGTCTTGCATGCAATTTGTAATTGTAATACGCATCATTTATAAACTATGTTTCTTATTTCTAATCAAATTTATTGTCAAGTAAGCACATAACATTTCCTAAGCATTGGAAAATTCAGTAGTGTCTCAAAGGATAATAAAAACAATTTTGTTTTCGATGCAATTTTGTTCATGATGGTTAAATGGCCCAAAATCTCTTGTAAGAGAAATGGGATGGATGCACCAACATCAAATAAACTTAAAGAAAAACTATTAATGAAAATGCAAACAAAAATCTAACCATTGGCTCTCTTTCTACTTCTAAAAAAAAAAAAAAAAAAAATTGAGTAAATATCAAGAGTTTATTTTATACTGTTTTACATGTTGCATTATCAATGGAAAAAGAATATCTATTGTGTGTTAAATGCAGTGAAAACTTGGCAAATGGAAAGCATGAAACCTGCGAAATTAAAAATACATTTAGAAACGGTACTTTTCCCATTTTGCCGCCGCAAACAATAAAGTCGCCAACAACGGTACTACTGATGCCAAACGGAATATCTTTGCTGCCAACGTTTTCCGCCTCATTTTCGAAACAAGTCGCAGCCATTTCTTATCAGATTGTTTCTTTCAATACTGGCATACAACCACGTACAATTTTTACAAGATAATTAAAATTTATGCCCCAAGACCATTCGCGGTAATTAAGACAATTAGACTGCAAACACACCACTCACCCGACGGCAAAATGAAGGCTTAAATTCATCAATTCTAATGAGAATGCAGTAGCGAAGTAAAGCACTGCGGTTTTACATAATTTCTGAGTAAGCTATTTTTGTACGAATTGAAATAATTCTTGCATTTAAACTTGTATTCCAAATTAAGATTTAACTTGAAATTAATGTAGATAATTACTGAGAGAATTAGACTTTTGTAGCGTAGTTTATGTGAGATGAGATTACGTGGTGTTACGTGACACGAACCGGCGAATCAGGATGTTGAACCATGAAAACATAGTAAATTCTTAATGTCTTTTTACAAATTTATTATCTTTATTTACTGCCTTTTTACAAAATTTTAAAAGATATTAAAATGTTTGTGACTTCAAAATAAAAAATTCTTAGAACTAATGTTTGTTAACATTTTTTATGTGTATATTGTATGTTGTCATCAACAAAGTCTGCTTGGTGAGATTTGCGCCAGTGATACTGAAAAGTACCTCAGAAACTAAACATAAAAATTAAGTAAATAAATCTGAAGAATTTTTTTAAAGAATGAGCTGAGAGCATGAAAAATTAAAATGTATTTTTGAAAAAATATACAACAGTTTCTGAGAAGGATTTACAGGCATCCTTAAAAGTTTCATATTGCAAAAAATTAAAAACCTCATACAATTGGAGAATCGTTCATTCTTCCTTCAGCAATTAAAATGACATCATTTATGCACGCAGAAAAATATAGTAACAATTTAAAAACAATAGCATTGAAAAAAGATACTGTTTCTCACCAAATTTTTGTCATATCAGACACTATAGAATACAAAATCCAGTCTTTACTATAAAGCTTGATGAAACTACAGACATTACT
This sequence comes from Stegodyphus dumicola, assembly GCF_044657685.1. Lineage (NCBI taxonomy): Eukaryota > Metazoa > Arthropoda > Arachnida > Araneae > Eresidae > Stegodyphus > Stegodyphus dumicola. The sequence continues at coordinate 25,201,791 of NC_140777.1, forward strand.
AAAATGTTTCATTTCATCGTTTATGTGAGATATGTTTTTGAAAACGATGCAGTAGAATATTTTTTACGTTGTAATATTTGGAAATGAAAAGCAACTGGAGAGAAAATATTTGAAATTATTAACAGACATTTTAAAACAAATAATCTTACCTAGACACACTGTGTCGCAGTTTGTACTAATGTAAGCTTTTAAAACTAAGCCAATACTTTGGCCAGGAGAATTGAACAAAAAAAAAAAAAAAAAAAAAAAAAAAAAAAAAAAAAAACCAGAAACATGCTTTTTTACAATTTACTAAAGAAAATAATACAGATTTCTTGTTTAAAACAACATATGATAAAATTGACAGAAATTTTTTTGAAAAATTTCCAAATAAGGAATTAGGTTGGATCTGTGACCCATTTTGCCTTTTATTTTCAATTCCAATGTATCTCTAAATGAAAAAGAACAATTAATTGATATTTTAAGTGACGGAATACTGTGTGTTAAGTCTCTAACTTGCCATAATTTTTGGTTGATTGGAAACTAATATGCCGATTTAAAAGGAATGAAAGTAAATTATTACGTTTCTTACATAAAATTGTACAGTAAAACTTTAGCTTACATTTAAAACTTCTAAAATGCTTATCTTACATTTTTCTGTTATATAAGCATTGAAAGTGGATTTCTCACTGAAATAGAAATAATTTTGCTATTGAATTAACATGGAGAACTTTTTTATTGAAATATTTTTTCTGTAACATTAGTTGCATCTACTACAAAATAAAGATTCAAGAACTGTTTTTAAAACATTTTGAATTCGTTGTCATATTGATCTATAAAGCACTAGATTAGTGAGGTTTTATTACATTATTGACAAATATAGTTTTTAAACGATCAAAAAATTTTCAGCGGAGATAATTATTTGTCAAATATGAATGTGTTTTCTAAGAGGAAATAAATAATAAGTTATAAAAAGAAAATTCAGTTAGAACATTCACATCTCTAACAAAGTAATTTGCTTTAATCCTTATAATACAATATATTTTAAAATGATAAGGCAAAATCCAATGTGAAAGGTTATGCGAAGATTACGATAGTACCTAGAGTATTCAGCATTTCGTATAATCCTATAACAGATAATAATAATATTAAAATAAATTTTATCTGAATGAAGTTTTCTTATTACAGAAACAGTAAAATTATGCAATTACATAAACGAATACACTTTCAGACAATATACTTAATACTGTTTACAAGCGCAAGCCAAAGTTCTGTTTATGTTACTTCACGCCCTTCAGCGCATGCTCAAGAATTACCATCCAGGCGAAACTAGTCGATTTGTCCATGACGTCAAAAATTCGAAAAGTGGGGTAGGGTTTGGAAATACGCGGTACGGCAGTTAGCGACGCTTACCACTATACCGGTTGGGCGGCTCTTTCTTATTTTGGAAGGAGTGAATTATGTTTCAAATTAATTTGACAAGATTTTTCAGTAGAATTCAGATTCAGTTAAGTATTCCGAACACTTTGTTACTCTGAACTCTCTTTATGTTGTTCATAATTAAACATAAAGATAATATAACATTGTCCTGCTTGAACTAACTTCTAATGAATAAATGTAGTATTTTAACTAAAAAAAATAATGTAGATCTTTTGTGTTTTAAAAGTACACGTGCCAAACTCTTTTCCCTCAAAGATATGTATGCAGACAATCAGCTGTTGGTCATGGTTAAATTATATATTACTTGCCATAACCTACAGTAATGTTCTTTTTTTTTTTTCGAAATTAACTGTAGTCAATAAGTTGTAAGGTATATCCTAATTTTATAACAGTTATTTTAAAGCTCCTCTCCTGTGTCTTCTAGCTTCAACTTACAATTCCTTACCACAATGAGGTTTTAGAATCGCGTTAAACGTAAATGAGAAGTAGAGAGTATTTAAGTCAAAGTTCACTGACTGCGACAGAGAGAATTAGATTTCCTGGACAGCGCGCGTTTGGCTTTTGGCTACGTCTCTATAAGCTGTTACTACGCTCGGACGTATTACGTGCCCTTAATAGCTTCGCTAGCTAATTTGATATTAGGGACCAACTAGTTAGAAATTTTGTTAGCTTCAGCTAAATCTCTTTAGTTAGTCATTAGTTATGTTCTTATTTCTTACATTCTTGAGTTTAAGCCCAAGTGGAGGCTTTGTTGTACGTCCTGAGAAAGGAACCATTGTACATCTTTATTTTGAGCAATAAAGGGTAATTAACCCTTCTTGAGTCTACATTTATGTTTGTATTATTCGCTTAGTATGTTGCAATCGTAGCAGATCCCACGGTTTCTAGTTGTCCATATTGTCTTAAATGCTCTCTCTGTATGCGTCAAGAACTTCCAGCAGACATAAATAAGCAGTAAAAATTTATCTTTATTTCGAGACTTAAAAAATGCATGCTACTGCTCGAACAGCCGTTCTCTCTCTCTGCGGTTCTGCCTGGGTTGCCGTATTTATCGGGACACACGCGAGGGCGCAAGGCGCGCTCCTTATCGCTATCACCACAGAGTTTCTCCTCAATTCCTTTGATGGCAATTCAAAGGACGGACATCAGATGAATATTTAAAAGGATCGATGCTGTCGAGGTTTTTTTTTTTTTTTTTTTTTTTTTTTTTTTTTTTTTTTTTTTAAACACAGAATTAGGGTATAAAATTAGAAAAATCTAAATGTGATTCAACATTATGACTAGGGAACAATGCACACGTATAAAAGTAAAATATGAATAAATATGTAAAAAAGCAAATTAAAATTTAAAAAAAAATTGTAATATAAGAAGCAAGTTTCATTGGAAAGTGTACATGCCTTGTTGTGTTAGCTCAGGCTAAATCTTTTTATTTAGTCATTAGTTAAGTTCTTATTTCTTACATTCTTGAGTTTAAGCCCAAGTGGAGATTTTGTTGTGCATCCTGAGAAAGGAACCATCTGTACATCTTTATTTTGAGCAATAAAGGGTAATTAACGCTTCTTGAGTCTACATTTCTGTTTTTGGAATTAAGTGATTATTCGCTTAGTAGTTCTCTAGGTTCCTCAACACTTAGTTAATAGAAATAAAGGTGAGGATCCTAACAAAGTTTTCAATGTAAATCATTCTTTTCCATTCAATAACTTAAGAGATGTATTTCTCATGTTTACAAAAAATGTATCACAGTTATAATGAGCTGATATTTTCACGCTGTTAAGTTTCAAATTGCTATATGTAGCTTTTTTGAAAAAAAAAAAAAAAAAAATGTTTTGCATGTGTTATCCTTTACTGGGAAAGATCACTTATTTTCATTTATTGAACTGATTATTTACTTATAGAGTCCAATATATTTATTGCAAAACTACCAGTTTAATATCAGAATACCTAATGTATGCTTGCTGCTGTAGTTAAAAAAATATCATTGCCTATGCAAAATTTTCCATTTTCTCTTGCAGTAAATATTTATTTTTTTTATTCTCAATTTAATATCCCTACTCGTAGCGAAAGAAACAAGTTCAATTAAATATAAAAAATTTTATTTCTGTTCAAAAATTTAATAAAAATATAACAGTTACACACAAGGGTGAGCTATAGGAGGTGAGAGGGATACTTTTGTTAAATTTGTGTTCAATTTGCAAGGCCATTGTTCATTCCTAGCAGCAGCCGAGCGTGAAAAGTCACCGAATACTGGCAGTTTGGTCCTGGGTTCGAATCCCAGCAACAGGCTGGCTGCATGAGTATTTTCGTGGTTTTCCCATGTGTAAGATATATGCAAGCCAGTTTTCCTTAGAAAGTCCTCTATGAAAGTATCCCTTCCCTTAGGCAGATAGCCCGGGAGTTCTTTGGCGTAATTAAATAAACCAAGACCAAACCCTTGTTCTTTTTGTTTGTAGCTAGGAAATGCCACCACTGACTGATACACGTCTATGTAATTAATAGTTCGAACTCACTGAAAGCTATTTAACTCCCCCTGATCTCCTGAAAAATATCCTTTAATTCCGATTTGCTCTGAATTGTGCTGTTGGAAAGAAAACTGGAAATTAAAATCAACTTTTTTTTTTTTATTTTTTTTAACGTTTAATTTGGGACTCCCCAGCTTATCGTTTTTATTCAGTGCTGCAAATAGAAGATTAAATAGGAGACATTAATGAAATAAATAAGTCCTCTATGAAATTTTAAATCATTCATCATCTTCCAAACCAGCATGAATTAAATTACATTTGCAATGATGTACATCTTGAAGTATTAATAATCGACCATGTGCTTAGATCGTGATGGTAGAATGTAATTTGAAAGCTTGTAAGAGCTGTCTAGCTTTATGCAAGAATTTTTCATCAAATGATACTATATAAGAACTTTTTAAACAAACTCCTGCATTTAGAATTTTTAAAAAACCTGGTACTGATGATCGATATCCTGAAGGATTTATCTTATTTAATATTTTTATGATTTGTTTCTTTTTAAAAATTTTGAAGGTTTCAATTTTTAATTCAAAATATTTTCTTATTGATGCACATGCTAATTCATGTTGACCATGGTAATAAATGGTCACTGTGTCCTTCAAATTCATTCATTATTTGTTACTAGTAAATTAGTAAAACTTTTAATAGTGAGAGAGGCATTTAAAAATCGAATGTAACCATGATCATTTGACATACAATAAACATTAAATAAATAAAAAATAAATAAATAAATAAAGTAATAAAAAATAAAAAAAATAAAACAAGACATCTGTCTACTTGTCTGTCTGTCTTAATAATAGCAATAAATTACAGAAATATCAGTAAATTTCAAACTTCGTCATTTGATTGAAATGATATCTGCTTACAAAGCACTTTGATATATAATTTATAAATGTGTAACTTCTTGTTAGGTACTACTAAGATTTTTTTAGCAAGATGATAATATATTACTATTATCATCTTGATAATACTATAGCGTAAGAATATCATAAAAGTGGAGGATTCTCCACGAAATATTTTTTAATGTATTAGTATTAAAAAAATAATTGCATAATAATTTGAAAAAAAATAACTGTTTATAGCATAATTATTAACTTTATATTGGAAAAGAGATGCTGTTTGTTTTTTAAATTTTCTATTATATTGCTAGATCTATTCCTACAAACTGCACATGTATGACATTTTAATGTCACAATGATAAAATGCTTGTTGCACATTTATCCTCTTTTACCAAAGCGCGGATTATCCCATTCTTTGAAACATAATTTGACAATCATATGCACAAATATGTGAATCTATATGTTGATATCTTTCTATTCATTTGCAAAGCAAGAGAAACATTTAGCACAATTTTGCAATTAATTATCGATTACTTAATACTATTTTCGTTTTGAAATAAAGTGGCTTAGTTTTCCTACTGATAATTTCATAAAGTTCTTGAATAATCAGTTCACATAAATGAATAATCATAAAAATATTGTTTGAAATAAAGATATTTATCTCATAATAAATAATTAAAACAGGAAAATTCAACCATTCCCTTGTTGGGAATCAAACCACAGATCTTCCATTTGGCAACTGAATATGCTATCCATTTATACCACAAGAGCATACATAGGGAAATTTAACTATTCCTTACATTTTCCCGAATTAAAAGGAATCAGGAAAGCATTAACTCTGTTCAACCAAATCTGACTCCTATTTTATTATGAATACTATTGTTGAGTTGTATTTTTTGTCATATTCATAGTGCGATAAATCAATGGGTTCATGCCAGATTTAAAATCACGGATCTTCCAGTTGCCAGCTGGATACGATAACTAATTATACAATGCATGGAGGGATGGAATAATTGCTTGGACTATTAATAGATAAAATCATGTGAACAGTATGTCATGTAAAAAATTTCCTTGAAGTAATTTAATGTATAACAAGTTAATCCTATATATTACCAACTTAAATTCATTGGACTTAGACAAGGTTGAGAACTGAAAACTTTCACAGTACATCTTCGACCAGCTCGGCCCCTGTGCCGTTGCTGGGCGTCCAGACCCGTAGTAATAAAAGTTGAAACACGGGACTTTTGAATCTGCATCCCACGCAGAAAAAGACTCTCGATGCCCATGAATCCTCCCGACAGCGATGCCTTGGAAAACGTAGTGAGTTTCGAACCGTTACCGAAAGCACGAGATAATAATAAATCCGTGTGTATGAACTAAAAGAGGCAGCCGTCTGGACAGCGGCACCCAGCGCATTTCCAAGGTGTGCGCTATGAAATGGTGGATTCGAGTTGCTTGCAGCTCGAACATTCTATGAACGTAAGAAAGCTAGCTGGTTGATCCTGCCAGTAGCCATATGCTTGTCTCAAAGATTAAGCCATGTATGTCTAAGTATTAAGGCAAAACCACAAATGGCTCATTAAATCAGTTATTGTTTCTTGGATCGTACCTTACTACTCGGATAACTGTGGCAATTCTAGAGCTAATACATGCAGCAGAGCTCCGACCCTCTGGGAACGAGCGCTTTTAGTAGACGAAAACCAATCGGACCTCATGTCCGTATCATGTGGTGACTCTGTATATCTTAGGGCTTATCGCACGGGCTCGTCCCAGCGACGTATCTTTCATGTGTCTGCCTTATCAACTGTCTATGGTAGGTTACACGCCTACCATGGTCGTGATGGAGATTAAATAACATACACTTATAAATGCAGTAGACAATGAGAGATTAATAAATTTTAATATCACAATTTCTAATTTTATATACCATTTCATAATTAAAAAATACTTGTCATAACTTCCGGTATTTTGTATGTTATGCTTTTTTGCTTTTGAATCATATCAGTGGTCCATAGCAAATTAATTTTGTCTACCAGTACTTAGTCAGCCTACTGCTAGCAGAGAAGTCTCTCGTGTTAGGTGAAGGGCTGTCCTCTTGAATTTTTGTACTTTATTCTAAAACACAATTCCCAGAATATTGAGTTTCAAATACTTAAATAATATTGAATAGTATAAAATTCAATACTAAAATTCAAATAATGAATAAGTTTCAAATATTAAAATACTATTCCAAGCCCTTCTCTCAATCACTTTCAGTGCAGCTGGTTGTGAGAAGAGTTTTCTAAATAAAAATAATTTTGTAAGCATTTTAAAACAATAAATATTTATTTTGCATTTAAGAATTATAAATAGTTATGCATTTAAAAAATCGACTTCTACGATGTCATCGTGGGTTTTGAGAAAGAGAGGGGGAAAAAAAGCAAAATAATACTGTAATTCCAAACAATTAAAATTTTTTTCAAAAAAATATATTTCCCTATATGTCCCTTTGACAGTTTCTTACAAGTAAACCTTCTCTTCCTTGATATTGGTTTCTCGAAAACCCACATATTTTCTGAAAGCTTATGTCACAAGTAGGAAAACTGTGAAATCTTAGGGGCAGAGGAACAAGCGTTTAGGAGCTATAGGACTCACAAAGTATCAGTAAAGTGTTAGAAACATGACACCAAAAGTCATTAAAATGCTCATTCCACGTAATAATATGGTAAGAAGGTGGAGAACTCAAAGGTTGGTTTGGTTTATTTAATTATGGCAAAGCACACTAGGGCTATCTGCCCTAAGGGGAGGGATGGCTTCGTGGAGGTCTTTCTAAGGGAAACTGGTTCGTATATATGTTACACATGGGAAAAACCACGAAAACGCCCATGCAGCCAACCCCTTCGTGGGATTCGAACCTCGGACCGAACTACCAGTGTTCAGCGACTTTACCGTTCGGCCGCTGGTGGTCCCTCTCAATATAAAGGAAGAAACAACTTATTGAAAAGAAAAGATATACGCTGGGATGTTGAAAATATGACGTGTTATTGACTTCAAACAAAATCTATTACAAGAGACAATGTGCAATTCATTAAGAAATCTGAGAGATGGGCAGAAAGACAGTTCAGAATGGGCACATTTTACAAAAGCGATAGCCTCACACTTTGCACACTCATCATTTGTCTATGAATCGAAGGAGTAATCCATTGGCGAAATCCACATTCAAGGTTCATCGTCCAAGTATCCGTCCTCATAAAAAGCATACTTAATCAAGTTCTTGAAATGAGGAGCGATGAACTAATATAGTGAAAAGAACTGCAGAGCCAGAAAATTATAGCCATGCCAAATGTGTCTCAACAATGATTGTGTCCGTTATGTAATGAACAAAAGCTTTGTAGTATCTGAAGAAATGAATATCAAGAGGCTGGAGCTTACTCATACATCCTTCACATACTAGTTCTTTTTGTACGACTTTACCATCAGGTACTTTGGAAGCAGACACTGCATGAATACAAGAAATAAGAGATGTCTTTACAGGAATATGTCCATCTATACACACTTTAATTATAAAGTATGTGGGTCCTATAGCTCCTAAACGCTTGTCCCTCCGCCCCTAAGACTTCACAGTTTTTCTACTTGTGACATAAGCTTTCAGAAAATGTATAGGTTTCTGGAAAACCAGTATACCAGTATCAAAGGGGAGAAGGTTTACTTGTTAGTTATTTGTTTTGTTTGTAGATCAAGAAGGACAATAAATTCAGGGACCAGCCCAAGTGTCCACAGCAAAACAATAGGAGAAAAATTTCAGTCACTGCATGCTTAAATATTCCTAGAACTTATGCCACAGCACGCAACAAATTACTTCAGCGAGTTTCTCCATAAAGCTGGTGTTAGAAAATACATTTTTTGAGTAAATTATATTCGCACTATAGTACCTGAGATCCAGTGACTGTAGAATAGGCACCCACAAAATTCATTCAACGAAGGTGAATAGGTATAGTTATGGAATCCGATCGAACAGAAAGGACTTTTTCCTAAACTAGTCACCTGGGGATGGCTCTTACGCAGTCCTAAACAGGCTCAAGGACGACTATCCTTAAGTCATCAAATTCTATGCCTAAAGTTCTTAATTATAGCAGGCTAGCCCCTTACTGTGACCATAGTATGTAGACGATTATGTATATATTATATACAGTACAAAGTCCGTAATTCGGACTCGTCGGGCGATTCCGGATTAGGGGTTTTTTTGGATTATAGATCATCAATTTAAATCTGGTAAGATGGCATTCAGAAATGATACAATTAAAAATATAAAATTGTAATTTATGAAATAAAGAACAATTATGATCTAAGGGTATCAAAATTTACAAAAAATGCTTAATATTTATTTGTTTACTTTATTAAACATTTCTTTCAATGTAAGTTGTTTAACATGCTTCCACAAAAAATTCAAAAAGTTCCTTTTTCTTGTGTCATATATAGTGGACTTTCCAATGCCATACTTCTCGCATAATTTTGAGACAGATAAGCCTTTATCCATTTTTTGCAGTAATTCCACTTTTTGTTTAATGGACATCGAAACATGCTTTCGCTTTGTAGATCCTTTGGCAGCTCCAGAAATGGAAACTCTTTTTGACATAATCAAAAGTTCAAGCTTAATTTTTATAAAATTGTTCCAACAGTCTGCAAAAAATAATAAGCCGGATCGAATTGCAAGATTAAGAAACAGCGCAATCTGCAACATTAACTGAAATGCCTTAGATAATTTTAGCCTAGCCTATACCATCCGTTATACATTAAACGCGCATGTGTAAACGCATAAAGTTTGTAGCTTTGAGGTCCGGATTATAGACTTTGTACCGTATAGAGTATAAAGTCCGAGGTTCGGACATCCAGTATCCGGAATGATCTGAAATCCAGACCTCAAAGCCATAAACATTTTTTTCGTATGCTTTACCCATGCGCATTTGTTTTTTCTCTTATAATAAAACACGTGGAAGAGTCCCGATTCTTAATTTCACTTCAACACTAAATAAAATACCTCGTTATTGAAAAAGCAATCATTTAAAGCATAAATTTGTGAAATTAATAATTTAACTCCGTAGCTGCATATCTGTTTGGCATACCTTTCAAACCGAAACATAGGAACATCGTAGATTTTATACCTACTAGTATTTTAAACCCCTGATGCCGACCTGGCAAATCATTATTTATTATATTTTGCTTTCATCACCGCATGTTTGTTAGTACAGTCGGTCACAAAAGTATTCGAACACCGGCACCCATTCAGAAAATTTACTTTTCCGTTGAGAAACAAAATTGTCTCCAGAGTCCATCTTGGTTCGATAGAAAAAAAAACAAAAGGATGGCTCATGTCCAAAATTGGCTAGGTGTATGAAACAAAATACAACATGACCTATCTGGGTGAGATGGGAAACAAAATGGCTGCTCACGTGATCCATTGTTGCGCTCAGAGAAAACGCAAAGTGTCGCTGCGGCTCGTCTCGGTTCGCGAAGAGTGAAAACCCAAAACGGTCTGCAGTGTCTATCTTTGTTGGATGAGAAAACAAAAGGATGGCTCATGTCCAATTTATTTAGGTGTGGGAAAAAATATAACGTGACCTATCTGGGTGAGATGTCTCCAGCGATCCAGTATAGACTTTTTCCCCATCTGCAATAGGTGACATCTATAAACAATTTCATTGAAATCTCCTCGAAATATAAGAAACAGCTAGCTCGTGAAATTGTAAGGTATTCCCAAAGAATTCCACTTCTTGAAGAAGGAAAAACATCCTAGATGCAGATGAGGTAGAGAGAGTCAAAAAGCATGTTGCACTATGGAGAGCCCGCACGGTTCTGAACAGAAAACGTGGAATGCTTTTATAGAAAAGAGTTGAAAGTGAAAGTAAAAGCCGATTGGAAATTTTTCACTTGGTTGCCGACTGGGAAAAAATTTTCAGAGCTCAGAAAAAAAAATTCTGAGATGTAAAAAAAAAAAAAAAAAAAAAAACTTTTTGTTAATTTTTATCATGTTTTCTAGACATGATAAAAATTAACCCTACCCCCCTTTTGTGTGGGAATGTTGTCTCACTGTTTCTAAAAATAGACCATGACTCATTCTAGGAATTATATGTTTTAAAAAGGATGAGTTTAAAGTTTATAAGATAAGTTTTTAAAAGGGATATGTTTTAAAAAGTCTTTGGGTTTCTCCATTCCAAAGTAAACAAAGTGAAGACATCAAATTAATAGAAAAAAAAGGAAGAGTTTTTTTTTTTTTTTATATATAGCTCTCGAAATATTTTTCCAATTTAACAGCCAAGAAATATTTCCAGCCAATACAATTTCATTTTTACTTTCACTTGGAATTCATTTCTTATATCTATAAGAACATTTCATTTTTCTGTTCAGATCAGTGTGGGTTGTTCAAGATGCAGCAACTGTACTCCATCCCACAACCAGGAAAAAAAGATGTTCTTTCATGAGATGTTCTTTTGGCTTTCGAAAACAATGATGACATGATGATTGTAATACATTTCGGTTCTCATGTCCCATGCTTGAACTCAGAATTATTTCCAGAACTCTGAGAATTTTTCCTAGTCAGCTCGATAACCCAACTTTCGTATATTTATTTTTTAAGCCACTCGAGTTTCGACTTCCCATCCGTGTGTGCTGTGCATTCAACCTGGAGACACAATCCCTGAGCTCTAAGAAAATGTTTCCCAGCAGACTCAATCGCTGAAATGGATTAAAAATAAATTTGTTCCTATATTTTTAAAGCTCAAGAGTGTTAGCTGTCATGGAAAGAGCCTTTTTTTTCCCTGAGCTCTAAGAAAATGTTTCCCAGTAGACTCAATCGCTGAAATGGATTAAAAATAAATTCTTTCATACATTTTTAAAGCTCAAGCGTGTTAGCTGTCATGGAAAGAGCCTTTTTTTCCCAGCCCACTCAATCGCTGAAACGGATCAAAAATAAATTCTTTCATACATTTGTTTAAACCTCAAGACTGTTAGCTGTCATGAAAACTGAAATTTATGTCACGGTTTGTGTGTCACACGTCGTCAACGGTATGATTTGAGGCGAAAATTTAAAACCCGGTATGAAAAATCTCTTTAACTTCACTTTAGAAGAAGGTGTGGGATAGAGAGATTTCGTCATGGGAAAATGTCTTTCAATGTCTTTCAATGTCCGTCATGGAAAAATGTCATCTCCTTTCAAATAGGATTGAAGGATTTTTCTTAAACTATGTTGAAATCTTGATGCATAAAAACCACGGATGGTAAATTGGATGATCCATGGATGGATGATCCAATTTCGCTAGACCCTGATAAACGGTTGCTGATGAAATCCAAACGAGGGGTCCTAGCTTTTCAAATGGGAAACATTTTCCCCTAAAAGGAGGAATGATTTCTATTCTCTGAGAAGTCAAAAATTGGAAAAAAGCTTGTGTTCACAGAAGCTCTTTCTAGAAGAGTGGTCCTGGGTCCAGATGAGGTAGAGAGAGAAAAAGCATGCTGCTCCTTGGACAGCCCGCACAGTTCTGAACAGAAAACGTAGAATACTTTTATAGAAAAGTGTTGAAAGTGAAAGTAAAAGGCCAATCGTCTTGGCTGTAGAATTTTCACTTGGTTGCCGACTGGGAAAAATTTTTCAAAGCTCAGAAAAAATTTTGAGATGTAAAAAAAAAAAAACCTTTTTGTTAATTTTTATCATGTCTTAACCCTACCCCCCTTTTGTGTGGGAATGTTGTCTCACTGTTTCTAAAAATAGACCATGTATACCAATATACTACAAACGGACTTGAACGCCTGTTCTCAGTATGTAGCTATACAAATTTGAAGGTAAAATTAAAAAAAGACATCTTTTTGGGGAAAAGGGAGAAAATTTGTATAGGAATATACTACAAACGGAATTTAATGCCTGTTTTCAGTATATAGCTATACAAATTGGAAGGTAAAAAAAATAAAAAAAAAGACATCTTTTTTTTTCGGGGGGGAAGGCAGTGAATTTGTATAGGAATATACTACAAACGGACTTTAAAGCCTGTTTTCAGCATATAGCTATACAAATTGGAAGGTAAAAAAATATAAAAAAAGACATCTTTTTTTTTCGGGGGGGAAGGCAGTTTTATAGGAATATACTACAAACGGACTTTAAAGCCTGTTTTCAGCATATAGCTATACAAATTGGAAGGTAAAAAAAAATAAAAAAAAGACATCTTTTTTTTTTCGGGAAATTAAGTGAATTTGTATAGGAATATACTACAAACTGACTTTAATGCCTGTTTTCAGTATATAGCTATACAAATTGGAAGGTAAAAAAAAAATAAAAAAAAGATATCTTTTTTGGGGAAAAGGAGTGAATTTGTATAGAAATATACTACAAGAACATCAATAAAAGAACATCATGGGTCCAAGAATTGAAACTGAAAGTCCAAAAACGAAATGTTAACGACTGGGAAGAAAATTTTCAAAGCTGAAAAAAGATTTAAAAAAAAAATAAAAAAAAAAAATAAAAAACCTTCCTTTTTTTTTCTTAATTTGATGTCTTCATTCTTTTGACCTTGCAGAAATAAAAAAAGTGAAGACATCAAATTAAGAAAGAAAAAAGGAAGGTTTTTTTTTTTTTAATGTGTTAAAATTTTTCCAGAGCTCTGAGAATTTTTCCCAGTCGGTTTCTAGAAGCAACTCGTTAATGTATTTAAACCACTCGCGTTTCAGTTTCAGATCAGTCTGTGCTGTGCACTCAACGTGGATACACGCTTCTCACTCTCCTGGGAAGAGCTTCTGTGAAGGTATGTGAACATTTTTTTCTTACTCTTTTGTATTTCATAGACTACAAATATTTATTGAGTCACCCATTTTATAGAAATGTATTCTTATTTCCTTTCAATACTTTGAGGTAGGGTAATATTTTTCCCCGTGCTACTGTTTTTGCTTTTCAAGGCTAGAAATGTTTTACTCAATAGCTGTTTTTATAGAAAACATGCTATTATTTCGTATACTGATATATTTTGTGAAACTTTAACAAATCCTTTTCAACAAAGCAAGATCATGTGATCCGCAGCTGGCAAGATACGTCAGTGTAATCGGATCACGATTGTTCCATCCTATACTGATATATTTTGTGAAACTTTAACAAATTCCTTTCAAGAAGCCAAGATCTCGTGATCCACAGCTGGCTAGACACGTCAGTGTAATCGGATCACGATTGTTCCATCCTATACTGATATATTTTGTGAAACATTAACAAATTCCTTTCAAGAAGCCAAGATCTCGTGATCCACAGCTGGCTAGACCCGTCAGTGTAATTGGATCACGATTGTTCCATCCTATACTGATATATTTTGTGAAACTTTAACAAATTCCTTTCAAGAAGCCAAGATCTCGTGATCCACAGCTGGCTAGACCCGTCAGTGTAATTGGATCACGATTGTTCCATCCTATACTGATATATTTTGTGAAACTTTAACAAATTCCTTTCAAGAAGCCAAGATCTCGTGATCCACAGCTGACTCCATTAGTCAGGAAAAACGGATCACGATTTTATCAATCGTATACTGATATATTTTGTGAAACTTTAACAAATCCCTTTCAACAGGGCAAGATCTCGTGATCCATAGCTGGCTAGAGCAGTCAGGATCAATGGATTACGATTGTCCCATCGTATACTGATATATTTTGTGAAACTTTAACAAGGCAAGATCTCGTGATCCACAGCTGGCTAGACTAGTCAGGATTAACGGATCACGATTTTCTCAATCGTATACTGATATATTTTGTGAAACTTCTTTAACAAATCCTTTTCAAGAAGGCAAGATCTCGTGATCCACAGCTGGCTAGAGCAGTCAGTATTATCGGATCACGACTGTTCCTTCGTATACTGATATATTTTGTGAAATTTTAACAAATGACTTTCAAGAAGGCAAGATCTCGTGATCCACAGCTGACTAGACTTGTCAGAATTAACGGATCACGATAGTTCCATTGTATACTGATATATTTTGTGGAACTTTAACAAATTGTTTTCAACAAGGCAAGATCCTGTGATCCACAGCTGACTCCATCAGTCAGGATAACGGATCATGATTTTTTTTCAATCGTATACTGATATATATTTTGTATATTTTGTGAAACTTTAACAAATCCTTTTCAAAAAAGGCAAGGTCTTGTGATCCACAGCTGACTCCATCAGTCAGGATAACGGATCACGATGGTTCCATCTTATACTGATATATATTTTGTGAAACGTTAACAAATGACTTTCAAGAAGGCAAAATCATGTGATTCAATAGAATTGTTCAATCGTATACTGGCATATTCTGATAAAACAACAGAATGATCCAATTTTGAATACGATCCCAATATGTTTTTATAAAATCCATTTCATATTTTGTAAAACGTGAACGACTGACTTTCAAGCTGGCTGCATGGGTGTTTTTTTCGTGGTTTTTCCCCATGTGTAACGTGAATACGAGCCAGTTTCCCTTCCAAAGTCCTCCACGAAGGCATTTCTTAAGGCAAATAGCCCTCAAATGCTTTACCGTCCTCGGAATCGACTTGACCTCTCTCCAACTTCCACGGTGTCATTTGAACGATCGAGTCGGCTGTTGGAAAAAATTGTCTGACAGCTGAAAACAATATCTTCACAAAACCTATTTCCAGGAGGAAGAAGCGTGTATTCAGCTCCAGTGCACAGCACAGACTGATTTAAAGCTGAAACGCGAGTGGTTTAAATAGATGAGAACCCTCTATAGAAATAATTTGAATATATCTGATTTTGTGAATCAAACCGACTGGGAAAAAAATTCTCAGAGCTCAAAAAAAAATTCTGAGATGAAAAAAAAAAAATCTTTTTGTTAATTTTTATCATGTCTTCTAGACATGATAAAAATTAACTCCCTTCTCTTTTTGTCTTGGAATGTTGTCTCACTCTTTCTAAAAAATAGACTATGACTCATTCTTGTGGAATTCTGTTGGGATTTTACTTTCGATTGGCTTTTGACTTTGTTTCAATTCCCCAGTTATCTATAAAAGCATTCCGCGTTTCACTTCAGATCCGTGTGGGCTGTGGAAGAGGCAACACATCTCTCTCTTTACCCAATCTCATGATATTCTTTAAGAATTTCTTAGCCATTTGTCAAAGAAGGGGACTATAATTGAAGAATTTATGAATTTGAGAACATGTCACCCATGGCAAATCTAAAATCTTGGCACTGGATACTGGAAAGCCCCGCTCTGATTATAATTCTGAGTTCTAGCATGGGACATTTTTTAAATCAATAAGCTAAACTATTTTTCTAGTCTCATATTCTCTCGTGACTAGGGTTCCAGATTTGGGTAGAGAGAGATATGTTGCCTCATCAACAGCCCGCACTGTTCTGAACAGAAACGTGGAATGCTTTTATAGAAAAGTGAAGAGTTGAAAGTGAAAGTCGAAAAACGAAATGGGATCGGCTAGGAAAAATTTCTGAGAGCTCAGAAAAAAAAATTTTGAGATGTAAAAAAAAAAAAAAAAAAAAAAAAAAAAAAAAAAAAAAAAATCTTTTTGTTAATTTTTATCATGTCTTCTAGACATGATAAAAATTAACTCCCTTCTCTTTTTGTCTGGGAATGTTGTCTCCCACTTTCTAAAAATAGACCATGACTCATTCTTTCTAAAGAATAGAATTCCAAGAAAAGATTGGGTTCTGGTCTATTTTTAGAAACGGTAAGACAACATTCCCAGATAAAAGGGGGATGAGTTAATTTTTATCATGTCTAGAAGACATGAAAAAAATTAACAAAAAGTTTTTTTTTTTTTTTTTTTTTTTTACATCTCAGAATTTTTTTCCGAGCTCTGAAAATATTTTCCCAGCCGATCTCATGATCTCATTTCGTTTTTCGACTTTCACTTTCAACTCTTCTCTTTTCTATAAAAGTATTTCGAGTTTCTGTTCAGAACACTGTGGGCTGTTGAAAAGGCAACACGTCTCCCTCTCTACATTAATTGGGAATCCAAGATGTTCTAAAGAAGAATTCTTTGAGAATCTCTTAACCTTTCTGAACTTTAGACGAGCTAGCTGGATATTTCTTCATTTCTTTTTCAAGTATGGGTTCAAAGGATTCTTTTAAATAGTTGCAAGTAAGACGTTGTATTATTTTCTGTTGATCATGAATCTATTAAAAAATTTCAATGCCTAATTTTAGGGCTACCTATACCCGGCATGATTCATATGTTTTACTCTACGTTTTAGATAAAACCCTCTCTTAAAAATATGATTTTCCTATTCAAAGTTGAAATGAGTTTCCAAAAGCATCATCCATTTAAAAAAACATGTGTGTTTGTGTAGGTGTGGTGGGACGGTTAGCTTTCTTTCTTACGAGATAGTCATCTCCACGACATGTGCTTTGGATATCTTCTCCAGTCTCTCTCTTTACCCAATCTCATGATATTCTTTAAGAATTTTTTAGCCATTTGTCAAAGAAGGGGACTATAATTGAAGAATTTATGAATTTGGGAACATGTCACCCATGGCAAATCTAAAATCTTGGCACTGGATACTGGAAAGCCCCGCTCTGATTATAATTCTGAGTTCTAGCATGGGACATTTTTTAAATCAATAAGCTAAAGTATTTTTCTAGTCTCATATTCTCTCGTGACTAGGGTTCCAGATTTGGGTAGAGAGAGACATGTTGCCTCATCAACAGCCCGCACTGTTCTGAACAGAAACGTGGAATGCTTTTATAGAAAAGTGAAGAGTTGAAAGTGAAAGTCGAAAAACGAAATGGGCTCGGCTAGGAAAAATTTCTCAGAGCTCAGAAAAAAAAATTTTGAGATGTAAAAAAAAAAAAAAAAAACCAATCTTTTTGTTAATTTTTATCATGTCTTCTAGACATGATAAAAATTAACTCCCTTCTCTTTTTGTCTGGGAATGTTGTCTCCCACTTTCTAAAAATAGACCATGACTCATCCTTTCTAAAGAATAGAATTCCAAGAAAAGATTGGGTTCTGGTCTATTTTTAGAAACGGTAAGACAACATTCCCAGATAAAAGGGGGATGAGTTAATTTTTATCATGTCTAGAAGACATGATAAAAAATTAACAAAAAGTTTTTTTTTTTTTTTTTTTTTTACATCTCAGAATTTTTTTCTGAGCTCTGAAAATATTTTCCCAGCCGATCTCATTTCGTTTTTCGTCTTTCACTTTCAACTCTTCTCTTTTCTATAAAAGTATTCCACGCTTCTGTTCAGAACACTGTGGGCTGTTGAAAAGGCAACACGTCTCCCTCTCTACCCTAATCGAGAATCCATGATGTTCTTAAGAATTCTTTGAGAATCTCTTAACCTTTCTGAACTTTAGAAGTGCTAGCTGGATGTTTCTTCATTTCTTTTTCAAGTATGGGTTCAAAGGATTCTTTTAAATAGTTGCAAGTAAGACGTTGTATCATTTTCTGTTGATCATGAATCTATTAAAAAATTTCAATGCCTAATTTTAGGGCTACCTATACCCGGCATGATTCATATGTTTTACTCTACGTTTTAGATGAGACCCTCTCTTAAAAACACGATTTTCCTATTCAAAGTTGAAATGAGTTTCTAAAAGCATGATTCTTTTAAAAAAACATGTGTGTTTGTGTAGGTGTGGTGGGACGGTTAGATTTATTCTCTTACGAGATAGTCATCTCCACCCTCTCGTGGTCGCTGAAATCTCGTGATGGCTCAAGTGAAAAGTGTTCGTTTATTTTGACTCACAACCACGTTATATTTTTTTGGATATCTCCTCCAACGACTCGTGGAACTCTTTTCCCTGAAATCAGGTATGTTTAGCAAGCCCTCTGAAGTGAAGCTCGGAATACTTTGACAAATCCTGTCGAGTGGATTCTGAAACCATTTTTAAAGGATCTCAGAGAAACACCTATGAAGACAATAGCAACGTGTCGTTTTTTTCGGAAAGGATGAAGCAGGCTCATGGTGAGAGATGTTGCTGTAAAATGTTTTTTTTTCTTAGAAATTTGAAAAAAAATATAGAGTAGTAAGACACAGTCTCTTTTTTCGAAACTGAGTAGGAGGGTCATTTTGAGATGAGCTGGAAAATATATTCTGAGAGATTTGAAAAAAATTTTAAAAAATAAAAAAATATATATATTATATAATATATATATATTATATAATATATATATTATATAATATATATATTATATAATATATATTATAAATATTTTTGTTCATTTTTATCATGTCTTCAGACATGATAAAAATGAACGACATATCTCTTTTCTCTTTGAAACCTCTTTCAACCTATCTCGTCCTGTTTCTCAAGTAACATTTCTTTCCTGAAAAGCTAATTTCTTTAGAAACCTAAGACAACAGGTAGAGACATACTTCGAACCAAAAAGAGAGTAGAGATCCTTTTGAATAATGTCGAATAGACAAAAACACGAGTAGCCATTTCCGTTCTATGCTTTTTCCTAGGGACGATCCACAAAAGGTTCCTCTTTTGTTCACGACCCGTGGTTAACCCATGAATTAAACACGTAGGCTCGAAACTTTCTAACATCTCAACCTCCACGGTGCAGTTTGAAAGGAAGGTGACTCACCCATCACCCCAGCTATGAAATGAAACGTCAAAACAGTGCACACATTCTAGAATAAGAACCCTTGTAGACATTTGGGTGGGCTCTACAGCACAGACTCAACAGAAACAAAACGATAAAAATTTTCATAGATCCCAGAGAGTGGATGCCTAAAAATAAGGTGATGTCTCGTCGATCAAATCGGCTGGAAATAAATGTCTAAGAGCTGTGAAGAATGGATGGCCTACCTTCACAAAAGCTCTTTCTAGGAGGGAAAAGTATGTATCCAAGCAGAATACACAGCACAGACTGATGTTAAGTCGAAACTGGAGTGATTTCAATAAACAAGTATGAATTCGTTCTAATAACCCTTTAGATAGGTCTCGTTTGACTCATCGAGTCGAGGGGAAAAACATTGACGTGTTGCCTTTCCAACAGCCCACACTGTTCTGAACAGAAACGTAGAATGCTTTTATAGATAAGAGAAGAATTGAAAGTAAAAAAACGAAATCAGATCGGCTGGGAAAATTTCTGAGCCGAAAAAAAATTCTGAGTCAGGTATAAAAAAAAAAAAAAAAAAAAAAAAAAAAACCTTTTCCTTTTTCTTTATTAATTTGATGTCTTCACTTTTTGACTTTCTACAAGGTCAAAAGAGTGAAGACATCAAATTAATAAAGAAAAAGGGAAGAGGGTTTTTTTTTTTTTTTTTTTCAATCTCATAATTTTCCCTGAGCTCTGAAAAATTTTTTCCCAGCCGATCCCATTTCGTTTTTTGACTTTCACTTTCAATTCTTCTCTTTTCTATAAAAGTATTCCGCGTTTTTGTTCAGAACAGTGTGGGCTCTTGAAAAGGTAACACCTCTCCCTCTCTCTTTACCCAAATCTGGAACCCATGATGATCTTAAGAAGAATTCTTTAAGAATCTCTTACAATTCCTGAATCTTAGACAAGCTGAATGTTTCTTTTTTGTATTTCGAAGCTATTGATGGATCAAAGAAGAAGATTTCAATGGAATGACTTCATCGTTCTAGGATAGAATATTTTTTCGAAATCTCTTCCTACTTTCGTCTACACAGAAATGCTTTTCACGAAAGTTTGGTCCTCTTTTACATTTACTTTTTAAATAGTTGTTCAAAGTGATTTTCGTTCTGCTGATTCAGGTTTCCCGCGCTTCACGCTACCCATCCTCACCCATTTCTAAAGGATCTCAGAGAAAATTAAAAGGGAAAGAAAAAGCCTCCAGTGAACACAACTCCAACAACGACAGTGGATAGTTTTTTTCTGTCCTTCCAGAGATATCACCGGTGACCGATAGGTTGTTCAGCCACACGGGTGTCGTGAAAAGGCACACCATGCCTGTTTCCCTCCCAAAAATGTTTCGTCGGAAAAGGGAAAGTTTTTTTCCCACCCCTTTGGAGATTTCTTTTCCGCATCGATACCCAAACCCATCGGCCAGAAAAATAAATTTTTTTAAGAACCTTTCTACTCTTGAAACTCAATATAAGATACGTATTCATTGTAATATTTTTAATAAATTATGCATACATGTATTTTACGAGCTTATCTATTATTTCTTACAATGCTTCGTCAATCTTACGTAAAGTAGCTTGGAAGAACCGTATTATTATTTCTTTCTTCTAACCTCTTACAACTATATTGTTTAAAGTTTCTAAGGAATTTCTAATACATTGTATATACAATTTAGCTAAAACCTGTGACAAGATGAATTTAATTCCCCCCCTCAAAACAATTTATATACAGTCAGTTTGAGTTAGCTGGATCCGTGTAAATAGTTAGATAATATTTATGTCACGTAAATTATTTGCTAACATAACATATTTTTCCTTCTTATCATGCTATTTCAACCATTTTGTTTAGCAATCATCCATCTCAAATAAAAAGGATTTGACGAGACACAATATACTTAAAAGATTGATGAAATAGCACTAAAATCTCATGTTGTTGGAATCATTTAAGAAATTTAGAGTTTACAGACTATTTCATCCAATGAAGGTAAAATATTAAAATGAATACGTATGTTTGTAATATATTTCAGAAACCTAATGTTCTTAAAAAAATTTATTTTTCTGGCCGATGGGTTTGGGTATCGATGCGGAAAAAGAATCTCCAAAGGGGTGGGAAAAAAACTTTCCCTTTTCCGAAGAAACATTTTTGGGAGGGAAACAGGCATGGTGTGCCTTTTCACGACACACGTGTGGCTGAACAACCTATCGGTCACCGGTGATATCTCTGGAAGGACAGAAAAAATCTATCCACTGTCGTTGTTGGAGTTGTGTTCACTGGAGGCTATTTCTTTCCCTTTTAATTTTCTCTGAGATCCTTTAGAAATGGGTGAGGATGGGTAGCGTGAAGCGCGGGAAACCTGAATCAGCAGAACGAAAATCCCTTTGAACAACTATTTAAAAAGGAAATGTAAAAGAGGACCTAACTTTCGTTGAAAGCATTTCTGTGTAGACGAAAGTAGGAAGAGATTTCGAAAAATATTCTATCCTAGAACGATGAAGTCAGTCCATTGAAATCTTCTTCTTTGATCCATCAATAGCTTCTCTAAGGTTCAGGAATCGTAAGAGATTCTTAAAGAATTCTTCTTAAGGTCATCATGGGTTCCAGATTTGGATAAAGAGAGAGGGACACATGTTACTTTTCAACAGCCCACACTGTTCTGAACAAAAAAGTGGAATACTTTTATAGAAAAGAGAAGAATTGAAAGTGAAAGTCAAAAAGCAAAATGGGATCGGCTGGGAAAAATTTTTCAGAGCTCAGGAAAAATTATGAGATTGAAAAAAAAAAACTCTTCCTTTTTCTTTATTAATTTGATGTCTTCACTCTTTTGACCTTGTAGAAAGTCAAAAAGTGAAGACATCAAATTAAAAAAGAAAAAAGGAAGAGTTTTTTTTTTTTTTTTCTGACTCAGAGTTTTTTCTCGGCTCAGAAATTTTCCCAGCCGATCCGATTTCGTTTCTTTACTTTCACATTCAATTCTTCTCTTATCTATAAAAGCATTCTACGTTTCTGTTCAGAACAGTGTGGGCTGTTGGAAAAGCAACACGTCAATGTTTTCCCCCTCGACTCGATGAGTCAAACAAGACCTATCTAAAGGGTTATTAGAACGAAGTCATACTTGTGTATTGAAATCACTCCAGTTTCGACTTAACATCAGTCTGTGCTGTGTATTCTGCTTGGATACATACTTTTCCTTCCTAGAAAGAGCTTTTGTGAAGGTAGGCCATCCATTCTTCACAGCTCTTAGACATTTATTTACAGCTGATTTGATCGACGAGACATCACCTTATTTTTAAGCATCCACTCTCTGGGATCTATGAAAGTTTTTATCGTTTTGTTTCTGTTGAGTCTGTGCTGTAGAGCCCCCAAATGTCTACAAGGGTTCTTATTCTAGAACGTGTGCACTGTTTTGACGTTTCATTTCATAGCTGGGCTGATGGGTGGGTCACCTTCCTTTCAAACTGCACCGTGGAGGTAGAGATGTTAGAAAGTTTCGAGCCTACGTGTTTAATTCATGGGTGAACCACGCTTCGTGAACAAAAGAGGAACCTTTTGTGGATCGTCCCTAGGAAAAAGCACAGAACGGAAATGGCTACTAGTGTTTTGTCTATTCGACATTATTCAAAAAGATCTTTACTCTCTTTTTGGTTCAAAGTATGTCTCTACCTGTTGTCTTAGGTGTCTAAAGAAATTAGCTTTTCAGGAAAGGAGTTGTCTTAGGTTTCTAAAGAAATTAGCTTTTCAGGAAAGAAATGTTACTTGAGAAACAGGACGAGATAGGT
The DNA here is from genome assembly GCF_044657685.1 of Stegodyphus dumicola. Classification (NCBI taxonomy): domain Eukaryota; kingdom Metazoa; phylum Arthropoda; class Arachnida; order Araneae; family Eresidae; genus Stegodyphus; species Stegodyphus dumicola. The sequence continues at coordinate 25,224,902 of NC_140777.1, forward strand.
TGAAAGAGGTTTCAAAGAGAAAAGAGATATGTCGTTCATTTTTATCATGTCTTCAGACATGATAAAAATGAACAAAAAGTATTTATAATATATATTATATAATATATATAATATATAATATATATATTATATAATATATATATTTTTTAATTTTTTTAAAATTTTTTTCAAATCTCTCAGAAAATATTTTCCAGCTCATCTCAAAATGACCCTCCTACTCAGTTTCGAAAAAAGAGACTGTGTCTTACTACTCTCTATTTTTTTTCAAATTTCTAAGAAAAAAAAACATTTTACAGCAACATCTCTCACCATGAGCCTGCTTCATCCTTTCCGAAAAAAAGACACGTTGCTATTGTCTTCATAGGTGTTTCTCTGAGATCCTTTAAAAATGGTTTCAGAATCCACTCGACAGGATTTGTCAAAGTACTCCGAGCTTCACTTCAGAGGGCGTGCGCTGCTAAACATACCTCATTTCAGGGAAAAGAGTTCCACGAGTCGTTGGAGGAGATATCCAAAAAAATATAACGTGGCTGTGAGTCAAAATAAACGAACCCCTTTCACTTGAGAGCCATCACGAGATTTCAGCGACCACGAGAGGGTGGAGAAGATATCCAAAACACATCTCGTGGAGATGATTATCTCGTAAGAAAGAAAGTTAACCGTCCCACCACACCTACACAAAGACACGTTTTTTTTAAAAGGATCATGCTTTTGGAAAATCATTTCAACTTTGAATAGGAAAATCATGTTTTTAAGAGAGGGTCTCATCTAAAACGTAGAGTAAAACATATGAATCATGCCGGGTATAGGTAGCCCTAAAATTAGGCATTGAAATTTTTTAATAGATTCATGATCAACAGAAAATAATACAACGTCTTACTTGCAACTATTTAAAAGAATCCTTTGAACCCATACTTGAAAAAGAAATGAAGAAATATCCAGCTAGCTCGTCTAAAGTTCAGAAAGGTTAAGAGATTGTCAAAGAATTCTTTTTTAGAACATCTTGGATTCCCAATTAATGTAGAGAGGGAGACGTGTTGCCTTTTCAACAGCCCACAGTGTTCTGAACAGAAACTCGAAATACTTTTATAGAAAAGAGAAGATTTGGAAGTGAAAGTCGAAAAACGAAATGAGATCGGCTGGGAAAATATTTTCAGAGCTCAGAAAAAAATTCTGAGATGTAAAAAAAAAAAAAAAAAAAAAAAAAAAAAAAAAAAAAAAAAACTTTTTGTTAATTTTTATCATGTCTTCTAGACATGATAAAAATTAAGTCACCCCCCCCTTTTGTATGGGAATGTTGTCTCCCACTTTCTAAAAATAGACCATGACTCATCCAATCTTTTCTTGGAATTCTATTCTTTAGAAAGAATGAGTCATTGTCTATTTTTAGAAAGAGTGAGACAACATTCCGAGACAAAAAGAGAAGGGAGTTAATTTTATCATGTCTAGAAGACATGATAAAAATTAACAAAAAGATTGGTTTTTTTTTTTTTTTTACATCTCAGAATTTTTTTCTGAGCTCTGAGAAATTTTTCCTAGTCTATCCCATTTCGTTTTTCGACTTTCACTTTCAACTCTTCACTTTTCTATAAAAGCATTCCACGTTTCTGTTCAGAACAGTGCGGGCTGTTGATGAGGCAACATGTCTCTCTCTACCCAAATCTGGAACCCTAGTCACGAGAGAATATGAGACTAGAAAAATACTTTAGCTTATTGATTTAAAAAATGTCCCATGCTAGAACTCAGAATTATAATCAGAGCGGGGCTTTCCAGTATCCACTTCCAAGATTTTAGATTTGCCATGGGTGACATGTTCCCAAATTCATAAATTCTTCAATTATAGTGCCCTTCTTTGACAAATGGCTAAGAAATTCTTAAAGAATATCATGAGATTGGGTAAAGAGAGAGACGTGTTGCCTCTTCCACAGCCCACACGGATCTGAAGTGAAACGCGGAATGCTTTTATAGATAACTGGGGAATTGAAACAAAGTCAAAAGCCAATCGAAAGTAAAATCCCAACAGAATTCCACAAGAATGAGTCATAGTCTATTTTTAGAAAGAGTGAGACAACATTCCCAGACAAAAAGAGAAAGGAGTTAATTTTTATCATGTCTAGAAGACATGATAAAAATTATCAAAAAGATTTTTTTTTTTACATCTCAGAATTTTTTTCTGAGCTCTGAGAATTTTTTCGCAGTCGGCTTGATTCACAAAACCAGATATATTCAAATTATTTCTATAGAGGGTTCTCATCTATTTAAACCACTCGCGTTTCAGCTTTAAATCAGTCTGTGCTGTGCACTGGAGCTGAATACACGCTTCTTCCTCCTGGAAAGAGGTTTTGTGAAGGTGTGTGGAGATATTGTTTTCAGCTATCAGACATTTTTTTCCAACAGCCGACTCGATCGTTCAAATGACACCGGGGAAGTTGGATAGAGGTCAAGTCGATTCGGAGGACGGTAAAGCATTTGAGGGCTATTTGCCTTAAGAAATGCCTTCGTGGAGGACTTTGGAAGGGAAACTGGCTCGTATTCACGTTACACATGGGGAAAAACCACGAAAAAAAACACCCATGCAGCCAGCTTGAAAGTCAGTCGTTCACGTTTAACAAAATATGAAATGGATTTTATAAAAACATATTCGGATCGTATTCAAAATTGGATCATTCTGTTGTTTTATCAGAATATGCCAGGTATACGATTGAACAATTCTATTGAATCACATGATCTTGCCTTCTTGAAAGTCATTTTTAACGTTTCACAAAATATATATCAGTATACGATGGAACCATCATGATCCGTTATTCTGACTGATGGAGTCAGCTGTGGATCATGGGATCTTTTGCCTTGTTGAAAAGGATTTGTTAAAGTTTCACAAAATATACAAAATATATATCAGTATACGATTGAAAAAAATCATGATCCGTTATCCTGACTGATGGAGTCAGCTGTGGATCACAGGATCTTGCCTTGTTGAAAACAATTTGTTAAAGTTCCACAAAATATATCAGTATACAATGGAACTATCGTAATCCGTTAATTCTCACAAGTCTAGTCAGCTGTGGATCACGAGATCTTGCCTTCTTGAAAGTCATTTGTTAAAGAAATTTCACAAAATATAGCAGTATACAATGGAACAATCGTGATCCGTTAATCCTGACTGATTGAGTCAGCTCTGGATCACGAGATCTTGCCTTCTTGAAAGTCATTTGTTAAAGAAGTTTCACAAAATATAGCAGTATACAATGGAACAATCGTGATCCGTTAATCCTGACTGATTGAGTCAGCTCTGGATCACGAGATCTTGTCTTCTTGAAAGTCGTTTGTTAAAGAAGTTTCACAAAATATATCAGTATAGAATGGAACAATCGTGATCCGTTAATCCTGACTGATTGAGTCAGTTCTGGATCACGAGATGTTGCCTTCTTGAAAGTCATTTGTTAAAATGTCACAAAATATATCAGTATACGATTGATAAAATCGTGATCCGTTAATCCTGACTAGTCTAGCCAGCTGTGGATCACGAGATCTTGCCTTGTTAAAGTTTCACAAAATATATCAGTATACGAGGGAACCATCGTGATCCGTTGATCCTGACTGCTCTAGCCAGCTATGGATCACGAGATCTTGCCCTGTTGAAAGGGATTTGTTAAAGTTTCACAAAATATATCAGTATACGATTGATAAAATCGTGATCCGTTTTTCCTGACTAATGGAGTCAGCTGTGGATCACGAGATCTTGGCTTCTTGAAAGAAATTTGTTAAAGTTTCACAAAATATATCAGTATAGGATGGAACAATCGTGATCCAATTACACTGACGAGTCTAGCCAGCTGTGGATCACGAGATCTTGGCTTCTTGAAAGGAATTTGTTAAAGTTTCACAAAATATATCAGTATAGGATGGAACAATCATGATCCGATTACACTGACGGGTCTAGCCAGCTGTGGATCACGAGATCTTGGCTTCTTGAAAGGAATTTGTTAAAGTTTCACAAAATATATCAGTATAGGATGGAACAATCGTGATCCGATTACACTGACGGGTCTAGTCAGCTGTGGATCACGAGATCTTGGCTTCTTGAAAGGAATTTGTTAAAGTTTCACAAAATATATCAGTATAGGATGGAACAATCGTGATTCGATTACACTGACGTATCTAGCCAGCTGTGGATCACATGATCTTGCTTTGTTGAAAAGGATTTGTTAAAGTTTCACAAAATATATCAGTATACGAAATAATAGCATGTTTTCTATAAAAACAGCTATTGAGTAAAACATTTCTAGCCTTGAAAAGCAAAAACAGTAGCACGGGGAAAAATATTACCCTACCTCAAAGTATTGAAAGGAAATAAGAATACATTTCTATAAAATGGGTGACTCAATAAATATTTGTAGTCTATGAAATACAAAAGAGTAAGAAAAAAATGTTCACATACCTTCACAGAAGCTCTTCCCAGGAGAGTGAGAAGCGTGTATCCACGTTGAGTGCACAGCACAGACTGATCTGAAACTGAAACGCAAGTGGTTTAAATACATTAACGAGTTGCTTCTAGAAACCGACTAGGAAAAATTCTCAGAGCTCTGGAAAAATTTTAACACATTAAAAAAAAAAAAAAAAAAAAAAAAAAAACCTCCCTTTTTTCTTTCTTAATTTGATGTCTTCACTTTTTTTATTTCTACAAAGTCAAAAGAATGAAGACATCAAATTAAGAAAGAAAAATGAAGGTGTTTTTTTTTTTTTTTTTTAATCTTTTTTCAGCTTTGAAAAATTTCTTCCCAGTCGTTAACATTTCGTTTTTGGACTTTCAGTTTCAATTCTTGGACCCATGATGTTCTTTTATTGATGTTCTTGTAGTATATTTCTATACAAATTCACTCCTTTTCCCCAAAAAAGATATCTTTTTCTTATTTTTTTTTACCTTCCAATTTGTATAGCTATATACTGAAAACAGGCATTAAAGTCAGTTTGTAGTATATTCCTATACAAATTCACTTAATTTCCCGAAAAAAAAAAAGATGTCTTTTTTTTTTATTTTTTTTTACCTTGCAATTTGTATAGCTATATACTGAAAACAGGCTCTAAAGTCAGTTTGTAGTATATTCCTATACAAATTCACTTAATTTCCCGAAAAAAAAAAGATGTCTTTTTTTTTATTTTTTTTTACCTTGCAATTTGTATAGCTATATACTGAAAACAGGCTCTAAAGTCCGTTTGTAGTATATTCCTATACAAATTCACTGCCTTCCCCCCCGAAAAAAAAAGATGTCTTTTTTTTTATTTTTTTTACCTTCCAATTTGTATAGCTATATGCTGAAAACAGGCTTTAAAGTCCGTTTGCAGTATATTCCTATACAAATTCACTGCCTTCCCCCCCCCGAAAAAAAAGATGTCTTTTTTTTTATTTTTTTTTACCTTCCAATTTGTATAGCTATATACTGAAAACAGGCATTAAATTCCGTTTGTAGTATATTCCTATACAAATTTTCTCCCTTTTCCCCAAAAAGATGTCTTTTTTTAATTTTACCTTCAAATTTGTATAGCTACATACTGAGAACAGGCGTTCAAGTCCGTTTGTAGTATATTGGTATACATGGTCTATTTTTAGAAACAGTGCGACAACATTCCCACACAAAAGGGGGTAGGGTTAAGACATGATAAAAATTAACAAAAAGGTTTTTTTTTTTTTACATCTCAAAATTTTTTCTGAGCTTTGAAAAATTTTTCAAGTCGGCAACCAAGTGAAAATTCTACAGCCAAGACGATTGGCCTTTTACTTTCACTTTCAACACTTTTCTATAAAAGTATTCTACGTTTTCTGTTCAGAACTGTGCGGGCTGTCCAAGGAGCAGCATGCTTTTCCTCTCTCTACCTCATCTGGACCCAGGACCACTCTTCTAGAAAGAGCTTCTGTGAACACAAGCTTTTTTCCAATTTTTGACTTCTCAGAGAATAGAAATCATTCCTCCTTTTAGGGCAAAATGTTTCCCATTTGAAAAGCTAGGACCCCTCGTTTGGATTTCATCAGCTACCGTTTATCAAGGTCTAGCGAAATTGGATCATCCATCCATGGATCAACCAATTTCCCATCCGTGGTTTTTATGCATCAAGATTTCAACATAGTTTAAGAAAAATCCTTCAATCCTATTTGAAAGAAGATGACATTTTCCCATGACGGACATTGAAAGACATTGAAAGACATTTTCCCATGACGAAATCTCTCTATCCCACACCTTCTTCTAAAGTGAAGTTAAAGAGATTTTTCATACCGGGTTTTCAATTTTCGCCTCAAATCATACCGTTGACGACGTGTGACACACAAACCGTGACATAAATTTCAGTTTTCATGACAGCTAACAGTCTTGAGGTTTAAACAAATGTATGAAAGAATTTATTTTTGATCCGTTTCAGCGATTGAGTGGGCTGGGAAAAAAAGGCTCTTTCCATGATAGCTAACACGCTTGAGCTTTAAACATGTATGAAAGAATTTATTTTTAATCCATTTCAGCGATTGAGTGGGCTGGGGAAAAAAAGGTTCTTTCCATGACAGCTAACACGCTTGAGCTTTAAAAATGTATGAAACAATTTATTTTAAATCCATTTCATCCATGACAGCTAATACGCTTGAGCTTTAAAAATGTATGAAACAATTTATTTTAAATCCATTTCAGCGATTGAGTGGGCTGGGGAAAAAAAGGTTCTTTCCATGACAGCTAACACGCTTGAGCTTTAAACATGTATGAAAGAATTTATTTTTAATCCATTTCAGCGATTAAGTGGGCTGGGAAAAAAAAGGCCCTTTCCATGACAACTAACACGCTTGAGCTTTAAAAATGTATGAAACAATTTATTTTAAATCCATTTCATCCATGACAGCTAACACGCTTGAGCTTTAAAAATGTATGAAACAATTTATTTTAAATCTATTTCAGCGATTGAGTGGGCTGTGGAAAGAAAAAGCTCTTTCCATGATACCTAACACTCTTGAGCTTTAAAAATGTATGAAAGAATTTATTTTTAATCCATTTCAGCGATTGAGGGGACTGGGAAACATTTTCTTAGAGCTCAGGGAAAAACAAGGCTCTTTCCATGACACCTAACACTCTTGAGCTTTAAAAATGTATGAAACAATTTATTTTAAATCCATTTCAGCGATTGAGTGGGCTCGGAAAATTTTCTTAGAGCTCAGGGAATGTGTGTCCAGGTTGAATGCACAGCACACACGGATGGGTAGTCGAAACTCGAGTAGCTTAAATAAATATACGAAATTTGGGTCATCGAGTGGAGTAGGAAAAATTCTCAGAGCTCTGGAAATAGTTCTGAGTTCAAGCATGGGACATGAGAACAGAAATGTATTACAATCATCATGTCATCATTGTTTTCGAAAGCCAAAAGAATTCCTCATGAAAGAACATCTTTTTTTCCTGGTTGTGGGATGGAGTAGAGTTGCTGCATCTTGAACAACCCACACTGATCTGAACAGAAATATGAAATGTTTTTATAGATATAAGAAATGAACTGAAAGTGAAAGTATAAATGAAATTGTATTGGCTGGAAATATTTCTTGGCTGTTGAATGGGGAAAATATTTCCAGAGCTGAAAAAAAAAAACCCCTCTTCCTTTTTTTCTATTAATTTGATGTCTTCACTTTATTTAGTTTGGAATGGAGAAACCCAAAGACTATGACTCATCCTTTCTAAAACATATAATTCCTAGAATGAGTCATGGTCTATTTTTAGAAACAGTGAGACAACATTCCCACACAAAAGGGGGTAGGGTTAATTTTTATCATGTCTAGAAGACATGATAAAAATTAACAAAAAGTTTTTTTTTTTTTTTTTTTTTTTTTACATCTCAGATTTTTTTTTTCTGAGCTCTGAAAATTTTTTCCCAGTCGGCAACCAAGTGAAAAATTTCCAATCGGCTTTTACTTTCACTTTCAACTCTTTTCTATAAAAGCATTCCACGTTTTCTGTTCAGAACCGTGCGGGCTCTCCATGGTGCAGCATGCTTTTTCTCTCTCTACCTCATCTGCAGCTCTATGACAGCTAACATGCTTGAGCTTTGAAAATGTATGAAAGAAGTTATTTTTAATCCATTTCAGCGATTGAGTGGGCTGGGAAAAAAAGGCCCTTTCTATGACAGCTAACACGCTTGAGCTTTAAAAATGTATAAAAGAAGTTATTTTTAATCCATTTCAGCGATTGAGTGGGCTGGGGAAAAAAAAAGGCCCTTTCCATGACAGCTAACACGCTTGAGCTTTAAAAATGTATGAAAGAATTTGTTTTTAATCCATTTCAGCGATTGAGTCTACTGGGAAATATTTTCTCAGAACTCAGGGAAAAAAAAGGCTCTTTCCATGACAGCTAACACTCTTGAGCTTTAAAAATGTATGAAAGAATTTATTTTTAATCCATTTCAGCGATTGAGTCTGCTGGGAAACATTTTCTTAGAGCTCAGGTAAAAAAAAGGCTCTTTCCATGACAGCTAACACTCTTGAGGTTTAAAAATGTATGAAAAAATTTATTTTTAATCCATTTCAGCGATTGAGTCTACTGGGAAACATTTTCTTAGAGCTCAGGTAAAAAAAAGGCTCTTTCCATGACAGCTAACAGTCTTGAGGTTTAAAAAATGTATGAAAGAATTTATTTTTAATCCATTTCAGCCATTGAGCCTGCTGGGAAACATTTTCTTAGAGCTCAGGGAAAAAAAGGCTCTTTCCATGACAGCTAACACTCTTGAGCTTTAAAAGTGTATGAAAGAATTTATTTTTAATCCATTTCAGCGATTGAGTCTACTGGGAAACATTTTCTTAGAGCTCAGGGAAAAAAAAGGCTCTTTCCATGACAGCTAACACTCTTGAGCTTTAAAAATATAGGAACAAATTTATTTTTAATCCATTTCAGCGATTGAGTCTGCTGGGAAACATTTTCTTAGAGCTCAGGGAAAAAAAAGGTTCTTTCCATGACACCTAACACTCTTGAGCTTTAAAAATGTATGAAAGAATTTTTTTAATCCATTTCAGGGATTGAGTCTACTGGGAAACATTTTCTTAGAGCTCAGGGAATGTGTCTCCAGGTTGAATGCACAGCACACACGGATGGGAAGTCGAAACTCGAGTGGCTTAAAAAATAAATATACGAAAGTTGGGTTATCGAGCTGACTAGGAAAAATTCTCAGAGTTCTGGAAATAATTCTGAGTTCAAGCATGGGACATGAGAACCGAAATGTATTACAATCATCATGTCATCATTGTTTTCGAAAGCCAAAAGAACATCTCATGAAAGAACATCTTTTTTTCCTGGTTGTGGGATGGAGTAGAGTTGCTGCATCTTGAACAACCCACACTGATCTGAACAGAAAAATGAAATGTTCTTATAGATATAAGAAATGAATTCCAAGTGAAAGTAAAAATGAAATTGTATTGGCTGGAAATATTTCTTGGCTGTTGAATTGGAAAAATATTTCCAGAGCTATATATTAAAAAAAAAAAAAAAAAAAAAAACTTCCTTTTTTTTCTATTAATTTGATGTCTTCACTTTGTTTACTTTGGAATGGAGAAACCCAAAGACTTTTTAAAACATATTTCCTTTTTAAAAACTTATCTTATAAACTTTAAACTCATCCTTTTTAAAACATATAATTCCTAGAATGAGTCATGGTCTATTTTTAGAAACAGTGAGACAACATTCCCAGAGAAAAGGGGGTAGGGTTAATTTTTATCATGTCTAGAAGACATGATAAAAATTAACAAAAAGTTTTTTTTTTTTTTTTTTTACATCTCAGAATTTTTTTTTCTGAGCTCTGAAAATTTTTTCCCAGTCGGCAACCAAGTGAAAAATTTCCAATCGGCTTTTACTTTCACTTTCAACTCTTTTCTATAAAAGCATTCCACGTTTTCTGTTCAGAACCGTGCGGGCTCTCCATAGTGCAACATGCTTTTTGACTCTCTCTACCTCATCTGCATCTAGGATGTTTTTCCTTCTTCAAGAAGTGGAATTCTTTGGGAATACCTTACAATTTCACGAGCTAGCTGTTTCTTATATTTCGAGGAGATTTCAATGAAATTGTTTATAGATGTCACCTATTGCAGATGGGGAAAAAGTCTATACTGGATCGCTGGAGACATCTCACCCAGATAGGTCACGTTATATTTTTTCCCACACCTAAATAAATTGGACATGAGCCATCCTTTTGTTTTCTCATCCAACAAAGATAGACACTGCAGACCGTTTTGGGTTTTCACTCTTCGCGAACCGAGACGAGCCGCAGCGACACTTTGCGTTTTCTCTGAGCGCAATAATGGATCACGTGAGCAGCCATTTTGTTTCCCATCTCACCCAGATAGGTCATGTTGTATTTTGTTTCATACACCTAGCCAATTTTGGACATGAGCCATCCTTTTGTTTTTTTTTCTATCGAACCAAGATGGACTCTGGAGACAATTTTGTTTCTCAACGGAAAAGTAAATTTTCTGAATGGGTGCCGGTGTTCGAATACTTTTGTGACCGACTGTACATGATAACTTGAGTAATGACTCATGCAGCAATGTCTAAACTTTTATATATATATATATATATTAGTAATTAAATAACAAGTGTATGGCAACTTATGGTGATATTACGCTTGGCGATGATTAGAATTGCATGTGCTAATAAATGTTGATGAGGGAAAATTCAACAAACATTCCTTTTCATATGCTAAAAAGAGATTTTGTTAATGAACCTCATAGTTCAAAGGATTATATTTAGTGATGTTTGAATTAAGAATAACCGATATGTTATTCACATAAACCCAGGACCAGTGTCAGAGCTCGTATGGCCGCACCGGAATTTAGGGAAGACAAAATTTCTGGAATTTGGAGAAGCACCAAGCGGCAAAATTAACAGATGAAAATTTTTTTATAATTTAGGGAAAGCACTGTGATCCAAAGTTTAGGGGCAGCAAAAAATTAGAATTTAGGGAAGTGCTTTGTAGTAGAATTTAGGACCCTCAGAGACTGCTTTAGGCAGTACCTAGCGTCGGCCCTATATAAGCCTTAAGTGTATGTTGGATGTTTATTTATTCAGGACTCAGATTAGTCTTAAGCATGGGCAAGAAACAGATGTAGATATAATAAATAACTAAACTAGTAAAGTTTAGGCTTAATTCAGTACACCATAGAAGGAAGATAAAATTTAGCAGAACAACTTGTCACCAGTCTTATGATACATACCAAATAATGTACAGCAAACGCTATTAATATTAAGCTAGCCTAAAATTATCCTATCAAATTATATTATTACTGATTCTAAAGAATTTCAGTTAACGTAGCAGATTGCGCTGCTCCTTAATCTTCTAATTTGATCCAGCCTTTTTTTTTTTTTTTTTTTTTTTGCAGACTTATTATTATTACAGCAATTTTATGAAAATTAGAGCTTGAACTTTCGATTACGTGGAAAAGTGTTTCTAATTCTGGAGCTGCAAAAGGATCTACAAAGCGAAAGCATGTTTCGATACCCATCAAATGAAAAGTGGAATTTCTCAAAAAAATGAATAAAGGCATATCTGTTTCAAAATTATGCAAGGAGTATGGCATTGGAAAGTCAACTGTATACGACATAAAGAAAAAAAGAAATTTTTGTGGATTCCGACACCCCACTCGCAATGACTAACAGAAAAATTGTTCGTTATGCTAAAAGTAACGATCATGACAAAGTGATGAATGAATGGGTCAGACAGCGTCGCAGCAAGGGTCCAATGCTTAATGGCTCAAGCCAAAATATTTTATGAAGAAATGAACTTTAAAACTGAGTGCACATATTCGACAGGTTGCTTAACCAAATTTAAAAATTGCCATGGTATAAGGCAATAAAATATTTCGGGTGAAAAAGCTTCAGCTGATACTGAACTATTTACAGATGAATTCATTGAACTCCTTACTAGTGAAAAATCTATCTCCAGAACAAATTTACAAAGCTGATGAAACTGGTCTTTCCAGGCAATATGTATCGCGAAATACCTTGGCAACCTCTACAGTAAAGGCTAAAACTGGTGTCCAAAGTGAGATTAACAATTTTAGTGTGTGCAAAGACTGCAGGAATGCACAAGTGCAAACTTTTCGTAATCAGAAAAAATACACGACCTCCAGCATTTAAAAGAGTAACAATTTTCCCCGTTATATATCGTGCAAATAAAAGAGCAAGGATGACACAAGTGTTAATGAATGATGGGTTTGAAAATCATTTTATACCCGAGGTTCGGTATTTTTGAATTCGGTTGGTTTAGCTGATGTTGCGAAAATTTCCTGAATGTAGACAACTGTTCACTCATACTTAAAGTTTTAGTGAAAGCTAATGTATCCGGATTATTATTTCCTTCAAATTGTACGTCCGTAATTCAGCCTATGGATATCGGCTAATGCTCGCGCTGAAATGCAAATATAAAGAGGTATTTTTAAAATCAATTTTAAATTCCTTGAACAATGGCAAGACTACTCAAGAATTTTTGAACTACTTACCATAAAATCTGCTGTGTGGAGCATCGGAAGATATTTTAAAAAATGCTTGGTATAATTTATGGCCAGATACCATATTTCATGGTGAGCATGATGAAGATGATAGTCGCGAATTTGAAAGATTTTCGGATATCGCAAACTAAAGATGAAATTTTTCGATTTAATGCATTTTGTAAAGAAATGTAGAGAAGTGGTAATAAATGAAGATGATATAACAGAAGTTTTTCATTGCGATGACAATGCCCCAATCATCATCAATTAACGGACGGCGAAATCTGTAGTATGGTTCTAGATCCAGAAAATATCGCTATCGACAGTGAAGAAAGTGACAGAGTGGTTGTCAAATATCTAAATTGGAATATAACAGAAGAGAAATTATAAAATGAGGGGAAAATCAAGGAAACAAACAAAACAACTAACAAAATGAATTGCAAAAACTCCACACTAGTATGTATTACAGAAAGGAGAAAGGGAGGAGAATTAAGACAAACAATAACAATGGGAATTTTCCAAAATTATAAATAAATTTACTTAAAGTCAGAATTAAATAACGCTTGTCTCACCCAATGGCTGAAATGTTTTGGGATCTAAATTTCGTGAAAATGACTATGTATATTAGTTGATTGTGCCAAGGAAATACAAAAAAGCAATTCAAAGTGAATATGTGAAAGACAAAAATCCCTGTTTCACTGCTTCTAACATCAAAATAACTTAACTGGGAAAAAATACTACCACAGATGAAGGCATTTATGAAATCTATACAAGATCCTGGTAATAATTTAATGAATATGTCTGTAGCAGTATGGTTATTATTAAAAAACATCTGGCAGAAATGTAAAGGGGATTGAAATAAGCAAATTTTGCAATGGAATGTGCATACAAAAAAAGCACACTGAAGTGATGCACTTTGTTATTATAAATCATCATTACCTGAATGAAGTTAAAAAGGCATGCTAATAAAACTTGTTAAGATACATTTTATCTGTCGGACTAAACTGAAATGGAAGTTATTCAAAGGAAGTACAGAGAAGAATTTCCGGGTGTCTGCTTCATAGATTAAATGCATATTGAAATGCTCTGCATTCATATACTCAATAAACTCTATACACAGGATATGTCCGGAAAGCAGTCTGACTGAATTAAAGGAAAAAAAGAATATTCACTGTTTTGATACATGAATAGTTTTCAAAATATGCCCCTTCTGCATCACCAGTGTTTCCAGCGACTCTGCCAATCACCAAATGCTCCCTCGTTACCGCCTAGATCGAGCCATCCTTTTATAACCCTTTTCAATTGAGGAAAGAAGTCTGAAGGAGCGATATTTGGACTGTAAAAGGGGCAGCTATGTGGTCAGGAAGTTCATGACAGCAAAGTATTGTGACTCTGCACAATAGAAGGTAAATGAAGTTGGACGTGTTATGTGTGAGCAAAATGTCGAGGAATGGAAGAAAATTACATGTCTCAAGTTCAAAAGTGAACTGAATAGCAGGATCAACAGAATTCATTATTGAAAGAACTTTATTTATATCATCTTTATTACCATCAATCAGGGTAAAAGTATCGTCTACGTAGCAGAACCACACCGTGAAGTTTAAAATTCCCAATAATTGCGATTCATAATAATGCCTGTAGATATCCGCCAGAAGAGGTCTTCCTATGGCTAATCCCTCAGTTTGCTTGTAATACTTATTCTGGAAAACAAAATGTGTTTGTTTCCAACAGAACTGAGTAAGGAAATTAGCTCATCAATTTCGGATGCAGGAGAAATGAAACTCACGAAATCTGGTTTCTAGGCATCTTAATGTGCTCTCCACTTGAACATTGCTGCATAATAACTTTACATCAAGAGAAACCATGAGTAAATTTCTAGGAGAGATGCTTTTAACTCTTTTTACTGTTGAATATTTTATGGGGTATATGTTATCATCTAATAGAGTTGAAAATCTAGAACCTAAATATTTAGCTAACGGGTACGAGGCAGTGCCTAAATTTTATACAATAGGGCGGAAAGGAATATCACTTTCATGAATTTTGGGAAGAGCATATAATTTGACACAATTCGCAATGGATAGGATAAGCATTCGTTTTAAGTTGGTCGAAAGGACTTGCGAAGATCTGATCGCAGGAACTTCTCAGCAGCGATATTTTCAGGATTTAGAATCATACTACAGATTTTGCCATCTGTTAGTTATTAGGACATTGTCATCACAATGAAATACTTTGCTATATCTTCATTTATTACCATTTCTCAACAAATTCAAAAATTTTGCTTTTTGTTTGTAATACCTGAAAACATTCAAATTTGTGGCTATCATCATAAACCTTACCTATATCTACAATAAACTAGCGACGATGCACCACGAAATTGGTAACTAGAGATGTGTTACTCGGTCAATTTTTTCGTTGCTTCTTCATATGCTGAGAAAGTTAGGCCAGAATTACATTATTTATTATATCTACATCTACTTTGCACATATACGAAGGTTGAAACTTTAATAGTGGCAACTATTTATTTACAAGGAATACAAAAGTGATTCATGTCACCATGTTCTGCAGTCCTTCAATATAGTCGCCAGCATTGTGTACAACCCGTTTTCAACGATGTGGAAGTCGCAGAATACCTGTAGCAGCGCCTGTTTTGTTGATAGTTTGAATGGACCGGTCTACTGCCGCAAGAATCTCAGGAACAGTTTGGAAGCGAGTGCCACGAAGTGGTTCCTTCATCTTAGGAATTAAGTCATAGTCACAAGGGTTTAGATCTGGGAGTATTGTGGATGGTAAAGCACTTCCCAGCTCCATCGCTTGAACAAATCAGTCACAGCTTGCGTTACATGCGGCCGAGCACTGTCATGCAAAATGAGAGGAGCGTTCTGCAGAAAGTGTCGCCGTTTTTTTCTCAAAGCTGGTCGGAGATTGTGCTCCAAAAATGAGCAGTAATACTGCGCAGTGACGGTCTGCTGTGGGGAAAAGGTATGCGTTAGGATGATACAATCACAGTCGTACACAAGAATCACCATAGCTTTCACATTGCTGGGGTTCTGACGAAATTTCGAATGTCGTGGTGACCCGTGATGGCGCCATTCGTTTGATTGGCGTTTCAGTTCTGGCTGGTACGATCGAGCCCAAGTCTCATCCAGCGTAATGATTGGCGTAAAAAAGCATCTCCTTCGCGCTCATAGTGCTCCAGGTGGGTTCGAGCAGCATCGTATCGTAGCCATTTCTGCATTTCCGCCAACTGATGTGGAACCCATCGTGAAGCAATTTTTCTCATGGACAGGCGTTCCTTCAGAATGTGCAGCACAGTCATATGCGTTAATCCTGTTTGTCACTGTCCATTAGTGCGGCAACAGCCTGCACATCTGTATCGCTGACACTCGGACGACCTGGCCGCAGCATGTCTGCCACGTTTTGGTATCCTTCATTGAATGCTTTCACCCATCTTGCTACGGTTCTGTAAGGCAATGCAGATTCCCCGCAAGCCTCTTGAAGACACTGTCGTGCTGTACAACCTCTGGCACATTCAATTTTTATCCAACATCGTTGTTCTTGTTTTGAAAACATCCTGACAACACTTACTTTAGACCGCGAGCTAATACAAGGATTCGTTCTTCGCGTCACTCCGCATGCATGTGACGTAGGCAGGACGAGTCTTTTTACTGAGAGGTAAGGTAGGTATGAAGTTTACGTGTGGTATATGCGATATTCTTTGGTTTTGTTGCGTAGCGTTTTTTCAGCTGTGTTGCCACTATTAAAGTTCCAACCTTCGTATATTACCAGCAAAGTATGAAACGCAGGCAATCTATAGAATGTCAGACGTTTTTAGGCAAAGTATGAAATATGATAAGTATTACATACTTTCCCTAGGCATTCTATAGAATGACAAATGCTCTTTAGGCAAAGTATGAAAAAAGGTTGAGATAAAACTATTATTTAAAATGTACATTCCTCAAAAATACAAATGTTAATTTTGAAAAATTAATGAAAGAATGCCATTAAAAACTGATTTTCAAAATATGTAAAAAAATAGCGAGATGGTCTTGATACAACATAATAAATTTGTATTTTCTATCTGGCTGAGACTGGGAATCGATAGGATCTACCTGATAACGGATATTAAATACAGAAACAGTCGTTTCACAATAATGGCTTTTTTAATACCTTTTTGTTTTCCTGGCAGGGCTCATGAAGGTGATTTTACAGTTCAATATCATTACGTGTAATGTTTTTGGATTTGGTTGAAAGTTCTTTCAACATTCCGTCACGTTGCCCATGTCCAGTACTCAAATCAATTTCTATGAAGTACAGGAAATAACTTAGTATTCGTGATGTAATACTGTATAGTACTGACACTTTCTTTAACAGGATAAATGAATGTACTTTTGTTTTTCACAAACATCACATCCTAGCGATTCAGAAGCCAGTAGTCCCATGGTTCCTTCTTAGTAATCATTTTCGCTTTATTACATCATTTATGAACTTCTGGAAACTGCATAGAAAGCCTAGGAAATGTGTGAACTACAAATTGTTTCATACATTGCCAGCTAGTTTTAGGCCTTCTGTGGAATGGCAGATTTTAAATTTTGCCACTAACATATACCAGCAATATAATATTAAGGCTTACCTAAACAACAAATCAGTTATTAATTCAAAGATAAATGATAAAAAAATTTCTCATCAACACTTTAGAGTACAGTCAGCTGAAGTCTGCAATCATTGCCACGCATCAACACATTAAATTAATATGCTCTTTGATATTCAGTTGGTAATAAAAAAAAGACATTACTCCATGAATAATTTTTTAAACTGCCATATGTTGACAGGCATGCAAGGATGAAAACAAAAAAAAAAAAAAAAAAAAAAAAAAAAAAAAAAAAATTCACCAAGTTGGTGTCAGAAACACAAATTATTCAGCACATGTAAAATCAACGATATTTCAGTTTAAAACGCAGGCTAACAAAAAGGCATCTACAGCCAAATTATTGATTATACAGATTTATGCTAATAGATGACTGCTCCTTCAGTCTGGAGGTATTTTATTTAAAGGCGAAGTGAAATTAAGGATTAAGACTTTTCATGTTTGTTTATTAAAAAATATCAAATGTGGATCAATAAACAAACAAAAGTTGGTGGTTCAGATTTCAGACTTGCATTCAACTTAAGAAGATGATTTCACTTTTACAGTTCTCATCCACCATGTATAATAAATATGAACAAGTTTCTTGAGAAATACTCCAATAAAGACAGAAAGCTATAGCAATCCAACATAAAAAACTGGTTAGTACTTTCTGTGGAGAGCATAGGGCCCATTTATAAATTCCTAGTGGAAGCACTTTACAGAGAAAAGCAGATATAACAAGAAGAGATAAACAATTATTGCTTTTAAACACTTAACTGAAATCTAGGCCCTTAAAAAATAAGTAAAAAAAAGATAAACCTGCTTGTTAACACAAATTAATAAAGGGAAAATACTCAAACATACTAGAAACATCAGAAGCTAGAACCAATTACATAGAATTGCTTCTCCAAATCAGCTACATGAATTAAAATTAAATGAAATATTTAATTAAGCAAATGAGGACTATTTAGCTAGTACACACAATAGCTACTTAAAGCTGACATAAAAATTACTTCATACTCCCAATGCACATGAACTTTTAAGACATCAGTTTTTTGATGAAAAATGAAATATACACTTAATGTTTTACAGATTTATACTTGAAGATGATGAAGAACAGTGTGAAACAGAAATATATGAAAATACTACATGCAAAATAGGCATGGAAGAAGATTTCATATAAATTGATTCACAAAAATAAAAATGGGTACTCAAATGTAAGTATGTATCAATAAGAGTACCTAAAAATGAAAATAAAAATGTTTCTTATAAAACAAATTTCAGCCAGATCATTTAAAACTTTCAACATTCATAAGTTCAAAAAAGCATTTACCCATTATTAAAGACTTTCATAGCCTAAAAGTATGCTATTTCCTACCTACACGCTCAAGTTACATGAAGAACAATGCAATCAAACTTGCAAAACTTTATGCTGTTACTCTATGCTTATTATTTAAAATAACAATGCAAACATAGCAAAACTTCAATACCTGATATGGATGTCTAACCACAGAATACACACTTTCTTGGGGTTTACTTCCGCAAAAAACTCATCGGCTACAGTGAATTTCTTGTCGCCAATGATGATGGTTTTAGTGATATACAAATAAATTTAAAAAAAACATAATACTTAGTACATAGCATGATATTAAGCATATGCAAGTTAAATTTGGCTCTATTCTTACATGCGCCCTAAGATCACCAAATGTGGTGATTGTGTTCTGCACTGGTTTTTGGCATGATTCTGTGCTGTGGGATGGTTGGTGAATGATGCTGTTTGTATGGCAACCCTTTTGACATTGAAACTTAGAGACGTGGTGGCAAGATTTCAGTCATGTATTTTAGATTGTGCGCAGAGTAAATTTAGTATTAAAAGATTCGATGTTGGAGTTGTTAACAAGACTTTTGTTCATGGGTGCATTTATGCGGATAGTAGTGCATTTTTGGAATTTCAGTGGGAGTCAGGCCTTTTAAAACGGAGTTTCACGTGTCCAAAATGTGGAGCTGATATGAGAACTCGGACGAAGAATGGTGCTTCTGATAGACTTTTGTGGGTTTGCAGTCAAATGGTTGCTGCCAGTAGAATTTAAGATTTGGATTGTGGTTTTCGTGTAGTTAAGTTAACTTTAGAGGAAGTTTTTATCGTTACTTTCGAAATTTTAAATCGCAGAAAGACCTGTGATATAGCAAAATCGTGGCACTTTTGTTGACATCGTGTGACTGGCAAAATTTTATTCACACATGTATTATGGTAAGTGCGTTTTATTTTGTGGAATGTAATGTTCATTATTTTTTTACTATGAATTTCTGTTGTTATTTGAATTATTTGTAATTTAGGAACTACTCTGATATGCGCCCTCAAGGCACCAAATATTTTTGGCGAGAAATTACACGCTGCCATATTGCTATCTAAATGTTTTGTCTACATTTCGAACTTTAAGCCTAAAATGTCTCCAAAAACACGATTTTCGCGATTGCAAAAACCACGTTTTGAACACACAATTTAAGCTAAAAATTCCGAAACGAAAACAAAAAATTTAGATAGCAAAACCGAGAAGTTTCTAACCAAAATTATTTGACAAGAGTCCATGTACACAGCGATATGTTTAACTTAAAAAAACATCTACGAATGGCACAATCTAGGCAACGAACGAATTTACGAACTACGCACACCTCGCTTTAATAAATTAACATAACAATAAATTTCAAAGAATACCATGTACACAGCATCCTGTTTCAACTTTAAAAAACATCTACGAATTGCACAATTTAGACGATACGCGCTAATTAACAAAATAACTAAAATAAATTTCAAACAATTAAAAAAAACAACAACAATAACGACAGAAATTCATACTAAAAAAACAATGAACATAACATTCTACAAAATAAGAACAAGAATGAAATAAAATGCACTTAGCATTAATGCTTTTTCGAACAGCAGAAATACCAATTTCATACCGCCTTTAACATGTCGCCACGTAATCACTATCGCATTTATATGATAGCCAGACACACTATCCAGAAAATTCATACTATGGTTCTCAAATAAATAAAATAACAAATAATCACAAATCCCTACTTCTATCACGCACAGCCACTAAAAATAATCTCCCATACCTTCTTTCCACACCTCCAAATACCCACTGCCCCTCAACAGGACGGCCACGACGATATTTCCTTATGCTGAACTTCAATTCAACAACTTTCACCATTAAATCTTTCCCCCCTAGCTTCTCAGACACAAAGCATGACGTGAGCCAGCGAAAGATTTTTCAACGTCAACAGGGTTGCCGTACAACACGCAATTGCGCCAAAAAACCAGCGCAAAACACATATTGCCACATTTGGTGAAATTACGGCGTATATCAGAGTTGTACCGAAATTTATTTTGTTGATTTGTGCACAATGCCTAGATTGCGCTATTCGTAGATTTTTATAAAGTTTAAACAGAATGCTGCGCACACAGTAGGTATTCCTTGAAATTTATTGTTGTTATGTTAATTTATTAAAGCGAGGTGTGTGGAGTTTGTAGATTCCTTTGTTGCCTAGAATGTGCAATTCTTAGATGTTTTTTGAAGTTAAAACTTATTGCTGTGTACATGGTTTCTTGTCAAATATTTTTGGTTAGAAACTTTATGTTTTTGCTATCTAAATTTTTTGATTTTGTTTCGGATTTTTAGCTTAAATTATGTGCTCAAAACGTGGATTTTGTATTTGCCAAAACAGCGTTTTTGGAGACGTTTTAGGCGTCCATACACTTCTAACAACAATGAGTAAATTTGGCAACCTGAGGGCACATATAATAGTTCTTTAAATTTAGCTGGTTAAACACATTAAGCATTAGTACAATTCAGGTTAGCAGAAAAGCATATCTAAGTAAAAATTAAACATAATATTTAATACAATTAAATTCATGTCGTTGAAAAGCATATTAGCATACGAAAGTAAAGTGAATATTAGTATTATTAAAAGAGATTTTGGTACTTTTCTGTTTTGCCGGCGCAAACGATAAAGTCAGCAATAATGGTCTAACTGATGCCAAATGGAATATCTTCACTGGTAACCTTTTACACCTCATTTTCAAAACAAGTCACAACCATTTCTTATCAGATTGTTTCTTTCAATACTGGCATACAATTACATGGAATTTTTACAACAGGGTTGCCACTCAAACAGGAGAATGAAATTCCCTGACTTTTCCAGGTGCATTTCAAGAAAATTCCAGTCTATCCGCGTAATGTACGTTGGCTACGCTAAGAGGTAAATTATGGTATTACTTGTATTGTGTAGCAAATTCACTTAATAATTCAATAAATCCCAGAGGATATTTATTCTTAATTATTCTTGGTATACTTTGTTTGATAATTTTGTTTACTTTTCCACTTAAGAAAATAAAATTTAAGATATATACATTGGATAACAAATGTATGTTTTATTTAATTATTACTCATGATCGTCACCAGTTCAACACGAGGCTAATCCAGTCCTTATAAATCACAACGCAATGCTAAATAGTTAGGTTAGATTTTAGGTAAATTTAATTTGTGTGAGGTATGTTCTTAAAAAGCACCTTAACACTTGAAAACACAAATATAATTATAATAGTTGTTGTTTTCTCCATTGACGATTGAGATTAGAATCTTCCCAATCTGGAATAAAATAAGGCTTTTTTTGCAAACATTCTGCAGCTAAACGAAACAAAGAAATCTATTTTAATAAATTGAGGTATTTTATATTTAGTTCGCAGCATACATAAGAAAAAAATATGTGCATTAAATTTCGTGATGGTATGTCATCATACTGCTAGAATTAATTTCAAGATTATGCCAGAGAAAATTTCCTGAAATTTAAAAATATTATTTACTAATAATTAATAAATTTAGAGGGAAAAAGCATCATTAAATTATACGAATAACAAAAATAAAGATAATTACTTAAAAATTGAATTAGAATAATCAACAATATTTTAGCGAATATAGTTATATTACATGGTTAGCCTAGATGACAGATTACTATTTTTTATTTTACTGCAAAATGGCAAGGTATTTATTAAAAAGATTTTGCGGTAAAATTCTAGTATACGGTAAGGCTTTGGCACGATTTTGAAAATTGTCGCCAAGACCAAAATGACGAGTTTACTGCGCATCATCATGTCGCTAAATCCATACATGGAGATTATTTTAACCAAAAAACGTCTATGCAAAGAATCTCTAATTCTTTGGTCTATGTAAAGAAGAAAATTTTCCATACAAGTAAACGCCGCTAGAATGCGGAGGGAAAATTTGCCAAGGGATTTGGCGACGGAACCTGGCGGCCAGAATTCCCCTCTCCGCGATGTGTACCGGAAATTGAGAAACGTGTTAAGAAGAAACGTTCTTTGACAAAAAGAAAGCTACGAAAATCCGTTTTTAAATTATTGCGAAAAATCCAAGAAGAAACGTTTTATCATAGGATGTTTCTTCTTGGAATTTTCGCAATAATTTTAAAAACGGATTTTCGTAGTTCCCCCCCCCTGAAAATTACTAACCTATGAATTAATTTACTTATTATTATGTACTACGCCAAAAAATATTTTCTTGTGCCGTGCGCTACAATATAGCAAGTGGTAAAGTGTCTCGCTCCGCATCTGCGAGTGCAATCCAGAGCTGTAACTCGAGAAATAAACAATCTCGTTGTTAGGCGACGTGTGCACCATGTTATTTTCATTTTTGCGATAAATGCTTATCGACATGGTGTTCACGTCGCTCGCAGTTTGAGACAAAAACATCTCGACGCACGTCTTTTTAGCGCAAGTGGTTAAAGAAATTTTAAAGGATATTCATTTAATGAACTCTTGATAACGTGACCTTCGAACTTCGACACCGGTTTCCAGCTTTGGCGGCAGATATATCACGCATGCACAGCTGTTTCTCTCTATGATGGAAGGGAGCAAGCAACGTCTGTTGCAGAGAGGTTTTCCTTCTTTACAATACATATTCTTTGATTCTAACCTCCATGGTACCGTATACTAAGATTAAACCCATTTTGTTTTATACGAGAACAGGTATATTACTTTCTTTAGTTCATGCACTGCACATGCGATTCTCGAGAATACTGGAAACCAAAAGTTGCGGGAAACTTGCTTTGGAAACTCAAATTGGAGCTGCGAAAATTGGCTCTATGCCAGCAGACACTCACGTGATAGGCAATTCGCCAAAAAAGTTATCTCTTCCGACGTCGGCGCAAAAATCGCTTTTTTTGGCGGGATCATTGTATGAACTTCCCTGACTTTTCCAGATTTTGACAAAAATACTTAAATTCCCCGACTTTTCCCTGAATTTTTTGGTCAATTTTCGAATTCCCTGACTTTTCCCGGTTCTCCAGGTAGCGTGGCAACCCTGTTATAAGATAGTTAAGTTTTATGCCCATTTTGACGATTCACGATAATTCAGTCAATTAGAATGCAATCACACCGCTCACCCGAAAATATAGAAAAGGTAAAATCAAGAGTTAAATTCATCAATTCTAATGAGAATGAACTAGCGAAGTAATGCACTTCGGTTTTACATAATTTCTGAGTAAGCTATTCGCACAAATTGAAATAATTCTTGCATTCCAAATTAAAATTTAACTTTAAATTAACGCAGATTATTATAATTTTGTAGCATAGTTTACGCAAGATGAAATCACTTGGGGTCACGTGATACAAACTGGCAGATCACAATGCTGAAACATGAAAGCATAGTAAATTCTTAATGTCTTTTTATAAAATTTTAAACTATATTAAAATGTTTATGCCTTCAAAATAAAAAATTCTTAGAACTAACATTCGTTAACACTTTTTATGCGTATACTGCATGTTGTCGCCAACAAAGTCTGCTTGGCAAGATTTGCGCCGTCGAAACGGAAAAGTACCTAGATTTCTAATTCATCATATTACCATAAATGAGTTTAAAAACCTTGTATTTAGCAATATTTCTTTTTTCCAGATTTTTACGGTCCTGAAAAAGAACTCCATTTTTTTCCAAAAAAATTGCACCACTGAGTAAATTGTTGCAGAATCTATAAAAACTTTAAAAATTTTTGTGAACAGATCTTGCTTTTATGTTTAACTTCACTCTAAAATAGGAAATCAAGTACATGATCAGCTACATTTGCTTTACACTTCAGAGGGAAAATGTGACAGCTTACTTTCAGAGGCTGCCTGTTCAATTCTGTGGTCTGGGTATATGCATCGAAATTATTAACAATCATGTTAGACATGTCCGCCATTTATAAATCAGTTGCTCTCTTTGCCATGTGCTTCTTAATCAGTGGCATCTGAATCTGCTGATTCGATGTTCGATATGAACATGTTTTCGACTCTTCCGAGACACATCACTGCAAGCATGTCTCCAACAACTTCCTTAATTACACAAAAATACTTCCATATATTCATTGTTAAAAAATTCATAAAAGATGACTTAAAAATCAGACAAAATAATAAATAAGTGAAGAATAAATTACATGTGCAGAGACGAACAATGAGCATGATGCCTTAACAATAAAGATTAATGGTTGCTATCTCAATTAGTAAATCTGCTGGATTCCCTAGGTTAAATTATCGTCACTGTTCACTGAGCTTACATTTACTGGGTTCTTTGCAGAAGTGCTTTCCTTTCTTGGGTCACACTTCAAGCATTTAATTATTTTCAGGGCTGTTGTTATCAGGACCAGATTCAGAAATGTATGTATGAGCATACAGTATATGTTACGGTGTAACACCGAAATCTGGAGAATGTTGCTTGGTGTATGTCCAAAATATTTTCCGAATACTCTTATTTCTGACTTACACCGGTAAATGTCGACATTCACCATGTACTAATGGTGAATGTTGAACATATAAAAATATTATATTTTCTTCTCCGCAACTCAGTTGCAAAAAAAACACGGTACATTCAAAATGAGAAAGGAAAATAACAGAAGTCGAGAACTCACTAAATTATATGATTCAAATCTTATTTATTGCAACAACTTAAAAACTATTACGACACTTTGAATTGCACAAGAACCCCTTGTTTTTACAACTGCATTTATTTGAAGGAATACTTTCTTTTTCAATTGACAGCATGTACATATACTCCTCTCTTTTCAACCTACACCAGAGCATATCTGTGATTGTCGACATACACCAGTCAAGGACCGAACGTAATGCAATATTCGATCTTTCATCGACGTATTTGGTGAATGTTGACATTCTCCAATTTCGGTCTTTCACGGTAACATATACACACATACACTTCTGAATCCAGTCCATATAACATAAGAGTACCTTATTTCCCTGTTTTTTGTTTCAATTTTAACTTTGGATTTATCATTTTAATCAATTTTAGGGGTTTCATCCGCAGAGAACCCTTTGGCACTGTTGCAGTTTTACTCGCCAACGATGAGCCGAGCCCTAAGCGTGATATTTTGTAAACGTGGTTTTTAGTGATATAAATTTAAGTTAGCAGACAGTGATAGTAAAAATTCACAGATAATAAGTATGTAGATGTAAAACTAACAGTTAAACGTGATATACGAAAATAAATTTGTATTAAATTCAAGTTAGCACAGAAAACAATGTATCAAACATAACAGGAAGTAAAAATTCATTTAAAAAATAACAATTACTATTCTTATACTTACGTTTACAATATACTTATATGTATTTTCTCTAATTCATATAGAATACTAATATTTCTATTACAAGTGTCTTTTTTCACTATTAAGTACTTTGCCTGTTGATTGATGTATTTCGGTAAGAGCCATGCCCATGTAATAAATTAATGAATGCATGACCTTTAATATATCCATTTTACATAGTTTTAAGTTTTTTTTTTTTTTTTTAAGTTACTTGCATACAGCTTAAAGCATTTTACGTTGAAACAAATACCTACCCTTTTTCATAATATATTTCACAATACAAATAACCTTCGACAGTAATCAAATTTTTTTCAGTATCATTTTTAATAAAACTAGAACTTTATACTTTTAAAATTATTATAGGGGTTGAAAACCTCATGGTTCTGCGTGCTTACAGCTGTTAATAATTAAGAACATAACATGAACAGCCATGCTACAAATTAGCATTCACCCCTCCTGCCATAATTTCTTCCTTTGATCACGAACTGATGACCCAAGAACCGGCATCTTTTGACAAAAACTTCTTTAATTATGCGAAAATATTTCTATCTATTCCTTGTTAAAAAATTCAGAAAAAATAATATAAATCTCCAAATGCGAACGACGACAACCTTCGCATAAGCAAATAGGATGAATTAACGAGGTTACCAGGTTTGAACTATTATCGCGAACATTGGCGATGTTCACATTTACCGGGTTCTCTGCGGAAGTGCTTCCCAATTTTGTATAATGTATATTTATTTAAATTTAAGCTTACAATATACACCTAGAGTTATCTATCTATCGGGGCATCCAGTTAGGTAAATGGCACAGCTTTAGTATTAGTCCTTTTTGGCGACATTTTGGAGCGATAAATGAAAAATTATTATAACCTTGGTAACCCTAAATACTGAGCTTCAAACATGCCGCCATTTCTGTCCACGTAACTTTAACGAATTTGATAGGTATCAGAGCTTTGATGGCAGGAAAGATAAATTGTGTGTTTTTCTTAAAGTTACTTTTGTGTTAGGAAAGCACAACATTTAAAATTTTTTTAAAAAAAGCCTACCATGGTCTAAAAATACTTATTTACCTCATATTAGAACTAAAGGAATGTGTAATTGCATGAATTCATAGGTTCAAATCAAGACCAAAATCAGGTTTCATTATTGCTTTTATAACATTTTCATAATTTGTCTGACTATAAAAAATATAATGTTGCTTAGATTATTTAATATATTGCTTATAATTTAGAGTTCTCAAATTTTGTAAATCTTACAACCTAACAGCTGTATGTGAATAACCTTCACTGAGTATTATTACTTTTATTAATAGTATGTTGACATAACAGTTGACTTTTTATTTTAAATTTTATGCAAATTTTCTACATTACTTAAACATTTTATCTAACAGAAATCTGAATTTTTTGTAATAACTCTATAATAAAAGTAAGAGTACAATTTATATATAAAATTTTTACTACATGGGAAACACTTAGATACTGATTTCAATGTCTTTAAATGTTATTATCATAAAGTTTAGATATATTCTTATTAAGTTAAGATATACTTTTATTCTATTATAAAGTTTAGATGTACAGAACAGAAGGCATACTTTGTGCTTACGACTCAGTCAACCACTTGTGGCATGATAACAATTAAGTTCAAATGTAAAATTTAAATTCAAATAAATTTGTAGCCCAAAGGCTGCACAAATCAATTTAATGCAAAGTTCGTTAAAAACTTAACTGGCATGGAATTCAACTATCAGCAATTATAATGCAAGGCTGAAGACTACAAATCTTTTCTTATCTAGCAACCTATTAATGTGGCCTCAAAAGGCAAAACACGGTTTGTTTTACAAAATAAAAACTTCATTTGGATTCTGGTGAGAAAACGGATGGAGGAAATTGACAGTAAAGATCCCAAGCATAAAATAACTCTGGTTACAAAATAAAGGAACGTTACAATATACTTTGTTCTCTCATTAATTATTCAGTACATGAAATAGTGTAATGCATTTTTGTATTTAGTTTATTTAAATGCTTTCCAAAACTGACAGGATTTTGCAAACATATTGACCATATTTTTCGACCTATAGATGCAACACTTCTTCTCTTCAGAAGTAAGATTTAGAATTAAGAAATAAGAAAAATAAGAGAGAATTATAAATAGAAAATAAATACATATGCTGGCTAGCAGAAGAAGGATGTCTTCATAAAGTACTTTTTAAGAGAAACTGGCTCAGATTTACATTACATCTACGGAAAACTACTAAAACTCCCATATAGCCAGCCTGAACTACCACTGTTCAGTGGCTATCACTCCACCACTAGTGGATTCCAATGACTGTTCGAATTTTTCACAGAAATTATCATTTACGATGATTGTTGTATTATTACCACTGGTACAAAATTTACTCATTATGATAATTTAATTTTAGCTTTTAAATTATAATCATAAATTACTTGTAATAAATTGAGGGATTAAAAATACACACTTCTTAATATTTTTACCATTTACAAAATTTAATCATAAAAAATATTTCTAACACTGGTACAAAACTTGCCCATTATAATTGAATTTGATTTCCTTCAGTTTGAAATATTTTTTTATTTTCTTTTAATAACAGCATCTAAGAAACTAAAGTAACATATACTAGTTTGAAATGCATTTTTTAACCTTTTGTAAATTTCATTATTCATAAACATAAAAATTAACCTTTTGTAAATTTAAAATATTAGCCAAGTACTAATATAATAAAATATAAATATGAACTAACTACTTAAAATATTAATGTTTAATACATTATATTTTGTAATTAAAAATATTAACATTTTGTAAATTTCATTACTCGTAACATAATAATTGTCATAAATTCATTTACAGTAGTGTTTCAAGAATTTATGATAGCAGTACTTGAAATATTGAAAATTAGAGAAAGACTGTTTATTCTGATTAAGAGCTTATTTTTTAGGATTGTTATTTAGTCTAGATCGGGTTTTGTTGACAATCCGCCATTTTTTTCCGATCTTCAAAACCGGGTCTACCTTGGCGACCGAAGTTTGTCGCCAAATAAAAAAATTGCCAAAAGGACAAATACTAAAGCTGTTCCGTAATTTGTAATTATTTGGTCTGATTTATAAAGAGAAATAAAATTTATTACTGAATATATGTCCCCATAATTTTTAATTACATATTGATACCATAATCTAATTTCATTATAATGTTTAATAATTATTTCTTAATGTAGGAAAAATTTCAGTTTATTCCCTGACGAAAATGGCTTTTAATCAAACAGCATATTTTATTATGAAAAGCTATGATCTATTTAAATGGCTAATATAAAAACCTTCCAATAAATACCTCAATGTTTAACATTACTAAGCAATGGTGAGCATAATTATTTCTGAGTACTTCAGTACAATGAGGTAAGACAAACCAGAATAACAGTTATGCACAATGTGATTATGGAAGTTCTATTTCTGTAATAATTTAGTATCTTCCAACACTTAATTATTTAACATTGTATAAACTACAATATACACTATTTCAAGCTTATAGTTCATAGATTCAGAACAATCTTTTTTAATATGTGATGGTAACTACCAACTTTGTTATCTGACAATGTAACTTGTATAAATTTTTTCTTAAAATGTAACTCTCTTCAAAAATTATTTCTACTACAAAGTTGAATCATTTGGAATTTCAAAAAACTGTTATTAAAAAAAATTTCAGAACAATGTAATATATGAATTTTGGGTAATTTATTTAAAAACTGTTTCATTAACAGTTGTCATTACACAATAAATAGTAGTTTCGTTTAGGTGATGAAATATTTATGTGGTTATAAAACAAATAATATTCACTAGCATTTTTTTCTTTTGAAAAATTAAAATATTTGCAGTGCACAGCTTTCAAATTGCACTAAACATTACACAAAAACTTAATGAAATGCATTCTACTTGATACACTACATGATAAACATCAATTACGTACAATGTTAACCTGCATAGATGAGCAAAAATAAAAGCTGAATTCAAAATGTAACTCCTGACAACAGAACATTTCAGATAACAAATATCACCAACTTTAATCTTGCATTACACCATTTACTTCAGAAAGAAAATGTAACATTTGATTTTTCAAAATTTATACGAATGCTGAAATTTACAGATAAGAATAAAACCTACTTACATTCAACTTTGTCCAAAGCTACGATACTTAACCTAAAACTGACTTTCATGTACAGAGTATATCGGAACCTCAAAAGCTGCATTTTGCGTTACATTCATACCAATACACTTACATATTTTACAATAAATACAAACTACTTTAAAATTTGGTTTTGCAACTAATATGCTCAATATGAACATTAAATGCAGTAGAAAATATCTAATTAAAAAGTTTCTAATGAGACTGAATATTAAACCATCCAATGTAACAGAATATTTAAAAGAGACTTAACACATGTTAGTGAAATTTAGAAGAGGACTGCTACTAAATTACATATAATACACTTGCTAAATGCAAACCGATTATTTAATTAATTTTAGAGAAAAATTCTTGATTATGCAAGGCTATTACTAATCAAACATCTTCAAAATATGTTGTCAACAAGAACATATGAACAAATTTGTTCTTAAAAATTTATTTCACCATGCAATTCAGCATCACTGATTACTTAAAAAAAAGGTACAATGATAATTATTTGGATATTAATGTATACTCGAGCTAAAACGATAGTGTCAGGTAAAAAAGTCGGTACACAAAAATGTTAAGTGAAGACAGACATGATAGTATGAAAAGTTCTTTTGTGAATATGTTCATGTTTATCGTCGTCCATAACCTCCAGAGCCTCGTCCACCACCTCCATATGGTCCTTGACTGCGTTGGGTATATCCACCACTGCCTCTCATGGGTCCACCACCATAACTGGACCCAAAATCGCCACCCCAGCCTCCACCACTAGAATAATTATTACCATATCCTGCACCATCATTCCATGCACCGCCGCCACCGCCACTTCCATATCCACTGCCATAACCATCTCCGTAGCCTCCTCCGTATCCACCACCATAGCCACCACGGTCAAATTCATCGGCAGTACGCCATTCGCCTCTTCCTTGATTTCCACCACCTCTGCCTCTTCCACCAAATCCACCCAATTCCTTCTTCATTTTTAAGTTACCCATTTCTTCACGAGATAATGCCTTTTTAACTTCTAATCTTCTACCTTTGTAGTTGTGGCGCTGAAGAACAATTTTGTCAACGGGATCGTAGTCATCAAATTCAACAAACGCGAAACCTCTTTTCTTTCCTGTAGCTTTATCTGTCACAACATTTACACTCACAATATTTCCGTACGGGCCAAAATATTCTCGGAGATCATCTTCACCTATATCATCTTTAATTCCACTAACGTACAACTTGTTCACAGTTACCTGGGCTTCAGGCTTACCAGAATCTTCACGTGGTACAGCACGCTTCGGCTCCACTTCTCGTCCATCAATTTTATGCGGTCTGGCTGCTTGAGCATCGTCAACCATATGAGCTCGCTTATATGTAATGAAACCGAACCCTCTTGACTTTCTTGTATGAGGATCTCGCATCACAACGCAATCCACAATCTCACCCCATTGTTCAAAGTGAGATTTTAATGACTCTTCAGTTGATTTATAGTTCAAACCACCAATGAAAAGTTTACGAAATTGCTCGGGTTCACTCTTATTTTCAGACATGTTAAATATATGAGGAAAATTTACTCAAGTCGAATGCAATTACAGTAGATACACTTTTCACACAAGCAAAATGGCACAGCTTCTCCGTTACGCGACACAGCAAAAGAGATAAATGGCGTTGCCGGTTTAAGTTATGTTGCCAATTGGTAAATGCTAAAGTTAAAGAAAGATTTGACGCTATATGCCAAGCCTTTATATATTTTGGATGCAAAATCAACAAAATTCTTATATAAAAGAAAATTTTTATTATTATATAAAAATAATTTATAAATCCTTAGTCTGTTTATTATACCTAACATTTCTAAACTAATATAAAATTCATTAGAAACTGAAATCCCCAAAACTATTGCTATGTTGACTAAAATACAAAAGTAAATGTGTAATATTATCTTTATCACTGTTATTTGAAACATTTCTTCAATTTTACTAAAAATTAATTTTTATCCCTCCGGTAATTTACTGAAAAGCAAAGAAAGGAAGAACGCGAAGTAGATCAACTCCTTCAAATTCAACTCCAGAATTCGCATGGCATATTGAACAAGCAGGTCATGATGCCGCGAGCATGCGCAGTATGATCCACCGCTTCTATGACCGCCGTCTGTCCCTGCCACTGGAATTACTCCAGATTGGCGACGTTTTTCGCCAATTTGGCATTGTGCTGATCAAGTTTAGTTTTGAGGTCATCCGACTGAAAGAGAAACTTTTAATTAGCATGTTCAGTTTTTAATGCTGATGACTGACTCTTTGTCGTCTATAAATCTGCCTATTCTAAACCAAATCATATTTCGAATATCGCTGGTGAGAAAAGAAGAGCATTCGAAAGACAAAATGCACCTTTTTATCTGGTGCATTCTGCAATGGAAAGATATTGAATTAGTATAAATATTAAAAAAAGATGTACTAATATAATAATGTGATATCTATATATATAGGGTATTATATATAATCAGATAGAACGCAAATAAATATGCTTTGCCTTAAAAATTTGTGTTGGAGGAAAACTTGGTGTTATATAAATTATAACATGGGTTTGTAACTAGGGATTTTTATTTCGAATGATTGTATAAATCAGTCAATGTCTTTGCATCCAAAAATTACGTCATGGTATCAAAATGTTGGCCATGATCAAAATGCTGTTTATTTCTGTTAACAGTTTAATGTTAAAAATGACTACATAGGATGCCTGTTTAACTTCATAATTGTAGTTCTACTCATAGAACCATTATGAATGATAACAATGAAATGGTGTGCGGAAAAAATGCCACCCGGAAAAAAGGGAATCGGAAAGAATGTCCCCGGAAAATAAGGAACGGAAAAAATGTCACTCGGAAAATAAGGAACGAAAAAAAAAGGAACTCTAAAATCTCGCCAAATAATGTCGCCGATTGGAAATGGGGAAACCTGCCAAACGGGCAGGGTTATAGCGGGCTCTCTTGAGGAAGGTTTTAAGGGTAAGACGTTGAGCTGGCTGCAGCTGAGCAAGGTCATTTCGATAGCAGGGTTTTCCAACTTGCCTGCGGGAAAATCGTATGTTCTCCCCCGTGGTTTGCTTCACCCGTTTCCTTAAAGAAACCGACCCACCTCACCCGGAAGGAAAGAATTCACGGGGAGCAAATGTTTCTCTGTTTAATAATGATTGCCGGTCTTTAAACTAAATTTCATCCATCCCTAACTGGAAGCTAACAGCTTGTTCACATTAAAGTGTTGATAAATGACGAATTGTCAGTAAAGACGGCACAGGAAAGCTGCTAAACAGAACTATTGGCGTAGTATAGTCTGTTATTTTTTATTACGGTTTAACGAATCTAGCAACAATATTATATTATGCATTCCGTTATTATTTAATCTATCCGTAATATGAAATATAATTTTCTAAACACTAACGGTTTATCATCAGTTAATTTATAAAACGACAGATATTTTATAGTGTCATTTTTTCCCCACTTTAACGGTTTATCATTAGGTGTAAGAGACTTTGATCCTGGAGGACTATTCTTTTCGTTTTGCGATTTTGCGTTGAATCACTATAAACGGCGAATCACTTTTCAAACTGTTGCCACCAAATGTTAGAGTCCTGCATTATATTCGAAGAAATTAAATAATGAAAAATGTGCATAAATATATGCATATTTCTTGCATTGTGATAAAACAACGGTACATAGAGCCATCGAATTTTGAATGACGTAATCCTCCTGCGAATATGGGCATCTGGAAGCCCAAATTTGAAATTTGTTTTATTATCTATTTCATATTTTGTAAAACTTTAACGAATTTTTGATTAACAAACTCAACGATTTAAAAGCGAGGAATGGCAACACTATACGAAAAGAAAAAATTATCTCCAGCGCGCGGAACTGTGTATCGGAAATTCTTCTAAAGATATGCTTTTTTAAAATTCTTTTGCGATATTGCTATTTAAATGAATTTTATGGTTTGAGTGCAAAGAATATTTATATTTAATAAATAAAGGTAGCACACAAAACGTTAAAAAAAAACGCCCTTTTTGGACGTAGTTTAAAATCTGAAACCTTTGAGATTTTTTGTTTGTTATTAATTTTTTTTTTTTTTTTTTTTTTTTTTTTTTTTTTTTTTTTTAAATATGAATGATGGTCCCTCAGCTGACTTCGACTTGACCAGAAGCAGTTGTCACTTTATTATGCAGTCACCTAATAGGTGGGCCACCTTTGCCTCATATGAAGGGACGGACCACTAGAACTATGCATTCCCCTGAATTCGAACCCAAGCCGTTAGGTATCGAAGTTGGCTCCCCTAACCACTACACCGTCTGAGCGGCATTTATCATTGGTTAGTTTACAGAATATTATATTCTATATTAATTAATATAGTTATTTTAAAATAATTAGCTAAACCGGCTTGGCTAGTTTTGCCCACCCCCCGCCAAATACTTACTTTTTCGAGGAAATAACTTAATTATACGCTTTAACGGTAACATATATTTTACACTATATTTATTTTATATTAAAATTTTTCCTATATATAAATAGATACGGCCATACACGCACTCGAATTTGCTTAATGTACTTTCATTTATAGAATAATGCACTTCCGAATGTGAACAGTGAACTTTCTTCTGGTGATTATCTTCCTATGATGATCAGTATTTCTGAGAACTTGGACATCGGTGCTGAGAGCTATTTCTCTAATTCGCAAAAGCCCAAAATCTTATGAACCTGTGGTCATCTTAGAAAGGGTTTACTGTACTTTCTGTCTCTAACTGTGGCAATTTATTGGTATAAAAAAATTTCTTATAGTAGAATATAATCCATTCATGCAAGCCCTGTTATAAGAATAATTTAATAAAGAAGCAAAATTATCATTTTATTCAAAATTGCATTTTTCGAGCGAGGTAGTAAAGAGTTCTGACATTCTTATCGGTTAAATGTTGTTATTTCTGACTTTTAACTTGATAATCTAACATTTATTTTTTTTTTAAGCCCAAAGGGGCATTAGACCCAAAGGGCTATTAGTCTCGAAACGACATTTTGCGTGGTTTCACTTTCTGCGTTGATTCACTTTTCAAACTGTTGCTACAAAATATTATTGCCATGCATTATATTTAAAGAAACTAAATAATGAAGATTCTGCATGAATGCATGAATGTTTCCGCATTTTCAGAAAACAACAGTACCTAGAGCCATCCAATTTTGAATAACGCAGTACTCCAACCAAACATGAGCACTTGAAATTCCGAATTTGGAATTTGTTTTATTAGCTATTCCTAATTTTGCAACACTTTAACGAATTTTTTAATTAACAAACTCATCGATTTAAAAGCGTGCAACGGGAACACTTTACGAAAAAAGAAATGTATCTCCAGCGCCCGAAACTGTGTATTGGAAATTCTTAAATTTTGCGCTTTTTAAATATTTTGTGATATTGCTGTGGAATTGAATTTTATGTTAAAGTGCGAAGTACATTATATTTAATAAATAAAGGTACCACACAAAACGTTAAAAAAATCCTTTTGGGCGCAATATGAAATATGAAAGCTTTCAGATTTTCCTTTAAATAATGAAAAATCTGCATAAATGAATGTATATTTCTCGCATTGTGATAAAACAACGGTACATAGAGCCATCGAATTTTGAATGACGTAATCCTCCTACGAATATGGGCATGTGGAAGACCAAATTTGAAATTTGGAATTTGATTTATTATCGATTTTATATTTTGCAAAACTTTAACGAATTTTTGAGTAACAAACTCAGCGATTTAAAAGGGAGCAATGGCAACACACTACGGCTGGGAAAAACCTTTTTGTCTCCAGCGCGCGGAAGTGTGTATGGGAAATTCTAAAGATATGCTGCGGCATTGCTACTGAATTGAATTTTATGGTTTAAGTGCAAAGAACATGATATTTAATAAATAAAGGTAACACACAAAATGTTAAAAAAACGCCCTTTGGACGTAATTGAAAATCTGAAAACTCAGATATTTTTTTTTTCCCCAGTGGCGTGGTAAAATGAATCATTAAAAACGAAGCTGAGCTTCTTAATTACATTTTGCAGCTTTAGAATGATACCGCTAATTTGATTATCCAGAACTCGAAATATTGAATAAATTTGAGTTAAATAAAATTCAAAATTAATGCGAAAGAATTTGTTTTAGCAAATTTCGTGAGATAGAATATTATGTTCTGCTGTTCTGTAATTTTTAATTAGGACCGTAAAAGAAATGCTTCTTGACGAAGAGGTGAAAACTGTTGAAAACAGTCAATTTCCTACTTATGAGAAAACTTTATTATGACTTTGGAGATTAAAAAGTACATATAAATATTATAGTTCTCATTTTTCATGTTTAAATAATTAGTAAGAAATATGGATTCTAATGCAGCAATTGTAGTGTAATTCTAAATGAACTATTTATAACATTGTTATCAATGAAGCAACAATCGTATAATTAAAAAAATGAATGCAAAATTCTATTCTTATTGTTTTGAGCTCAAGTTCTATGTTTCAAGAGCTTTCAAGTCTGAATTAATTACTTTTCAGACTTAAAATTGCAGTATAACTTTTGTATTTAAAATTTTGTTAGCAGTTCTAAAACAAATATCATGCAGAATTTTAGCAGTATTAGAAAAGGACTGAAAAAGAGCTGACAAGGAAACTTCCTATCTTTTGGCTTTTTTAATTGTTGAAGTGTATGGAGTCAAAATTAAAGCTACTAACAACCAGTTTTTAAGGTTGTTATTAATTAAAACATCTGTAATTTTTAATAAGCATCATGTTTATGAGGAAATGACAATTCAGATAATAAGTATTATCTGAATTATCGTTTCCTAGTCATTCCTAGTATCATCAGAGCCGGTGCCAGAGCATATGCAATCGGTGCGGCCGCACCGGGCGGCAGAATTGAGAGAACGCAAAATTTTTAAAACTTTGGAAAGAGCTGGGCAGCAGAATTTTGAAGTTGTAAAGCAGGCACCGTGCGGCAAAACGTCTAGCGCCGGCCTTGAGCGTCATTCCAAGTCTTAGTAAATCAGCTTAGAATAATTAGAACTGATTTATAGGAATTTAGCAAAACTGCGCTACAGTAACATATCATTGATAAAAGTATATCCCAGGAGAAAATATTCTTATTATTATACTATAATGTTCCCTTAAAAAGAATGTAATATTTAGCAATCATACTTAGTATTGCCGATTTTTCAAGAAAAACAAAATTCACAAGGTTTTGCAAGTGAGTACACCATTCAATACTTTACAAATGAGTCGCACTTGATCAAACAAACCATAGGTTTATACACAACCGTCCAGGAGTAATTTAGTCAGGTATTTTTAAAATGTTAATATGCAAAATATAGAATTAATACTAAATATGCATAAATTTTAGACTTCAGCCTTCTTGACGTGCTTTCGTGGTGTAGTGGTCTGCACGCTGGGCGCGTATTCCAGAGATCCGTGGTTCGATTCCCGGAGAGGGGGTTGCTCATTTTTCAAGTCTCTGCTTTCATAAAATATCGAATGTCTCTGCAATCTAAGTGAAGAAATATTCGACATAACAGACATTTAACTTTTTCTTATAATATAAATTTTGCGTGGGAACAGTTTTACATTGAGCTGAAAATAAGTTTATGTATTCCGCAGTAAAAATTTACATTCATTCAATTAATTATTTATATGTACTGAAAATTGTTTTTTCATTTTATGTAAAATTTATCTGGCGAAATTGAATTTAGAAATTTTCTGCATTGGCTATAACTTTCTTCCTTCTGCAAAGAATATATACGTATATATATATATACGTAAACGAGACATATTTTGTCAAATGCTGTAACAGCATTGCTGTATCCTTTTGTGTTAATATATTCAAAAATTTTAAATGCTATTACGTAAATTACAGCATTATATGTTACATGAAGGGGATTAAATTGAATCCAAATTCAAAATATTTACATGACTTTTCACTCATATTTCTAACAATTTTATTTTCATAGGGAAAGTTACCAAACACTGACGATATAATAAAATTGACAGTCATTTGTGTTCTATATTCTTAAGCAGAATACATAATGCAGCTCATCAGCGCTCCAGCGGTCGCCAGGGCCGTAGCTAGAAGAGGGCAAGGGGGGCATCTGTCCCCGGGCGCAGAATCCAAGGGGCGCCAAACTGATATTACGACATTGTAGAATTAATCTTCAGTTGTCCCTGGGCGCTGAAAACCCTAGCTACGACTCTGGCGGTCGCTTAACACTGACAGTTTGACAGGGGCTCAAATCCCAGCAAACAAGCTGGTTGCAAGATAATTTAGTTATTTCTTCCTGTGTAAGGTAAATATAATCAAGTTTCCCATTCTCATACTTCGTTAAGTCCTCCACGAAGGCATCCCTTCTCTTAGACAGACAGTTCTTGTACTTTGCCATGATTCAAATAACCACCAAAGAAGAAATGAGGAGAAAACGCAGTAGATACTAGCTATTCAAGGGATAGAACAATTATTAATAGATGTAGAAGAGCATTTTTGAAATCATTTCTTGAGTACCATTTCCGGGGAATTCTAAATCACCGAGAGTTCTTTGCCTTTAATTGAGTTTGAAAATTGGATTGATGGAGTTGAATTTTTTGAATTTTAAAATTTGCAATTTGCTAGAAAAGACGAATTTTATGCTCAAGTGCTTGCAACAATATTGAAAATGCAAAATTTGCGAATCTATGGACGACGTACGTCATTAATTACATCAAATGCTTCTAATAATTCTTCTAATAACTATTTTAGAGTTTAACATAAAAACTCTAAAATTGCAGAGACTGTAAATAATCTAAAGATATTTAGAAATACAACAAGATTTGACAGTTGAGGAAAATTGAAAAATACACTAATTATCATAAAAGATGAACTGAAAATAATTATAATGTAAGAAAGAAAAATTTTCTCCTTTCTTTTTGTTTATTTTCACAATTTTAAAAAAAAATGATATAAATCTAAAATTTGGTTACTTAGGGAAATTGCTATAAATTAAGCATAAAACAAATCAGTGTGAGAATGGTTTTGCATACGAACTGCGACTGCAACACATTTCAACCAGTTTTAACCAGCTTCAGATGTTCAAAAGTTCCAGAATTAAGACCTTCTTATTGTAAATGCACGAAGTTTAAATCTTGGCATAAAATTAAATAACTTGGGCATTTAAAGCCCGAATATTGGAAAACATCATAATTAAGAATTTTTAAATTTTTGCAATAGCATACGTACAAAATAATGATCAACAATTGATTCAAGGCTTTCATACGAATACAATAATCCGAATGGAATGTAAAAGATTATTACTATTCTAATATATATTGAAAGTTGTTAACACGACCTTGAAAAATCAATATTATAATTTATAAGGCAGACATGTAACTGAAATTATTAAATGCCACAAAAATGCAAATATAATGAGACTTTTCTAATGCGACCACTAACGGCGGCTTCAAGCGATTAGATGGTTGCATTAGAGAGGCAAATGTATAAAAGCCTGTTTATTTATGTTGTAGGAAACACTTTTAGAGTTCGCCGTCATGAGATTCTCTGTACTTATATGTAAAACAGTTACAAATAATACGTTTTACTAAAACGATCTGACATATTTAGGCTTCTAAAATGATGTGAAAAACTTCAAAAAGGAAATCTAACAGAAAAAAATCCTGATTTGGTTAATTTAAAGCAGTTAACACAGTTTATGATAAATAAAACATTAATTAAAGCAATGAGAAAAAATTAGCATAATCATCAAATCAGATTATTTAGGTTATGACAAAGTACCAAAAGATTATCTGCCGAAGTGAATATGGATGCCTTCATGGAGGACTGTTTATAGCGAGTAGTTGACAAAAATTATTTCATACGTCTGATAGAAACTGACTCGTATTTATGTTACACATGGAGAAAAACACGAAAATTTCCTGGTAAGCAGCACATCCGCCATGGTTTGAACGCCATGGCGGATGTGCTGCTTACCAGGAAATTTTCGTCGCGTGCCAGTCGAACTACCAATATTCAACTATTTTTACCTCTCGGCTGCTAGTGGTCAAAGGTCATTTAAGTTATTCTCTGAATTTCAAAAGTTATCTGTCTATGCTTTATTACACATTTATTCATGCTCAGATTTTTGGAAACAAGAGATAAATTAAAAACTGGAATTCTAGATAACCAAGTTAAATAATTAAATTTATTTAATTTCCCCATTTTGATACGTTTTACGTTATGAATACGAAAAGCTCCCACGTATGACTTATTTGAAGTTCAATTTGGAGAGTAGAATAAATAAGCTTCTTTAATTTGGTTTGGTTTACTTGACTATAACAAAGCGCACGAAAGGTATCTGCCTAAGAGAATGGTTGCCTTCGTGGAGGGCTTCCTAAGGAAAACTAGCTCGTAACCACGTTATATAGGGGAAAAACCACGAAAAGCTGCTTTGCTAGGAATCGTACCCAGATATAACAACCAGGGTATTCAGCAACTTAACCGCTCGGCCGCTTTTAAGTTTCCATAAGCTCTACACGTAATTGTAATTAATATAACTACTATAAGTAAAAATCTTTTCTAAGACATCCATCAGCCATCCATCAGATTTCAGCCTATCAGCGGCCGAGCGGTAAAGACGCTGAACACTGGTAGTTCGGTCCGAGATTCCAGTCCCGCGAACGGGCCGGCTGCATGGGCACTTTCGTGGTTTTCCCCATGTGTAATATGTATACGAGCCAGTTTCCCTTAGAAAGTTCTCCACGAAGGCATCCCTCCCTTTAGGTAGATAGCCCTCGTGCGCTTTGCCATAATTGAATAATCCTAATCCATCCATGTTTCTAGTTGATTTTTGATATCTGTGAAGATCACCACCCTAAAAAGATGATATTTAGTGCAAGTGTTTGTTTATACCTATAGAAATGCTGGTCACTTTTGAAAGTGATCGTCTTAAGGAGATGGTCGCCAATCGTTTTTGGGCTACTAGATAGTCCGACTCTGAGTAGGTTACGCATTGGTGCATTGTAAAATGCATTAAATCCTCTCTAATACGATCATCCGCGTTTCTAATTATTTTGGTCTTTGGTGGAAGGGGTCATCTTAAAGAGATAATGCTCGGTACAAGTGTTAATTTCTACTCTGAGAAATTATTTTGGAAGAGGTCGCCATAAGAGGGTTCATTGCATATTAAATGTTTAAATCCAGATCGAGTGGTTATGGGATCCAATTTAATTAGATTTTAAAATTTTAGTAAAATCAAAAATCTGAAAGGTTTCAGATTTTAAATTACGTCCAAAGGGGCCTTTTTTTTAACATTTTGTGTGTTACCTTTATTTATTAAATATCATATTCTTCGCACTTAAACCATAAAATTCAGTTCAAGAGCAGTATCGCAAAATAATTTTAAATTGAGCACATTTTTAGAATTTCCGATTCACAGTCTCACGCGCTGGAGATAAAAATGTTTTTTCTGTACAACATTGCCATGGCTCGCTTTGAAATTCTTGGGTTTGTTAATCAAAAATTCGTTACAAAATATAAAATCGATAATAAAACAAATTCCAAATTTCAAATTTGGGCTTCCAGTTGCCCATATTCGCAGTAGGATTACGTCATTCGAAACTCGATGGCTCTAGGTACCGTTGTTTTATCACAATATTTGGTGGCAACAGTTTGAAAAGTGAAACGGACATTCAGAATGATTCGAAGCAAAATGAAAACATTAGTCCCTCAGAGACTAATAATTTTGAAATAAACCTCTTAATTTTAATAACTGTGGTATTCTTGTTTTCAAACTTAAGTGCAAAATTAAACAAATGTTTCCTGTGCAGATGCGTTACTTTTAATTAAAATAAAATGAGAAAAAAAATTATGCAAAAATTAATTAGGTAAAAAATTTAGTCCTATTCTTATCGCAAACCGTAACTTGAAATTGCATATACAACTGTTTCTTATACCAAAGCGGATGGCGCTGCGATCACGAAAGCTGGAGGCAGTGTCTAAACATAGCTCCGAAATTTTTTAAATAACTGTTTCAGTAAATATTTTCAACTCTCTAAAAAAGTTTAATTCACCTTTCCTATGCAATGTCTCATTCATCAAATTGAAAAAAGGAAACTTCGCTTCTTCGAAACTTCAGATGTTTTGTTAGCTGCTTACTATCAACACGAGAAATCCAAAAGAGGCCCTGACACGGAATATTCAGATAAGTAACATTCTGTTCTTTATACAATATATGTTTCTCTATCACTAGAGTGCAATTAAATTTCTTTATTTATTATTTTTCATAAGATTCTAGCATTATACAATAGTTAGTAATAGTAGCAAGTCATGTGGTTCTTTTCTTCGTAACTATTCCGTAGAGACGCCACATTCCTTATCAGTACTCCGTTCTTATCAGCAATTCACACCCTTCGGAGGCCCCCCTCTTCGTGCTTAGGAATTTCTTGAGAGGGAAAAAATGGGGTATAGATTGATGAGTATAGATTGTGATTTTTGTAACTAAGATCCCCGACTTTTTTTTTTTTCAGGTCTCAAACTTAGAATTATGAGCAAATAAAAATACAGTGTGACGGAATTTGTTAAAGTTGTACTATAATAAATTACAACGGTTAAATTAATAAATTAATTTTATATTTAACTAATATTTAAGAAAAATAAACTGTGTAATTTATTTTTGCTGAAATGCTCTCACACTGTGTATGGATTTATGATTTTGTCAATTACTGTTTTTATGAAATATGCATGAATTTTTCGGGAACGGTAATATTTAATGTTACTTTAGTTAAAATATTATGTACATCTCTGTGATGATATATGTCTTTTCTTGTTAGGTCTCAAGATAACGGCATACACATTACCATGTAGGAATTCATTCATTCATTCGTTCATTTTTTTTTAACTTAGCTAAAGTTTGCTTCTTAAAGACACGAAAATTTTTGAAGATGAACTCCTTAACTACACTCATGGACACAATCGTATTTTAGGGTATTTTCTATTTCTTTTCCTTTTCTTTCTATAGGCCCTTTTTTTTCCCCTCTATTATTTTTGGGCCATTTAATTTAAATTTTATTTTGTCCCATCTTTTCTTTCTGGCCTTTTGAACTCGTACAAAATGTACGAAGTTCCTTTTTACTCTCCTCAAATACGAAATTGCCCCTCTTTCTATATACCTTTCCTTCGCACCTATGCTTGATTTTTCGCCCATCGGTGCAGAAAGACTTAGCGGGTGCAAAACAAGACATCTGTCTACTTTGTCTGTCTGTCTGTCCGTCTTATACCAAAGCTCAAGATGAATTAGTTTTCTGTTGTGCGTCAATAAATGTTTCACTAAATCGCAGCTTAAGGCTATAACTACATGCAGTGCGAGGAGAGTAATTACTAAAGACCTGACAATGACCGACGCTGGACACCCGCCTTCCCCCCTGGCGTCCATCGCGA
Organism: Stegodyphus dumicola; assembly: GCF_044657685.1. Classification (NCBI taxonomy): domain Eukaryota; kingdom Metazoa; phylum Arthropoda; class Arachnida; order Araneae; family Eresidae; genus Stegodyphus; species Stegodyphus dumicola. The sequence continues at coordinate 25,268,282 of NC_140777.1, forward strand.
AAGCTTCCCTCTCTAAACAACCCTCTATTTTTATTGACCTTAGCGAAGAAACTATGGAGCAACTATGGAGGTAGGCTCCATGGAAGAAACAAGCAGCCAGCACGTCTTGCTTCTACTCGCACATGTTTCCGGTCATCCGAAGTTACGGTTGTTGAGATAAAATTTTTATCACCCAGCTTGGCGATCTTTCTAAACATGCCTTATATTTCCCATTGCAAACGAAGGGTGACATTTTTTCCGTTCCTTATTTTCCGGGGATATTCTTTCCGTTTCCCCTTTTTCCGGGTGACATTTTTTCCTACAACACAATAAAATATACTTAATGCAATTTCATTATGTAACATTATTAATTTTCATGGATATTCGTTACAAATAGAAACTGATTATGCAGTTAGTGTAAAAATATAAATTGGCGAAAACCTCATATTCGATCATAACCTCATATGGGCACTTCAAACTTTTGCATTTACCAATTTAGAAATCACGAAATACTCGTGTTCTGAGCTGCTGTAAAGCTGTATAATGTATTGTCATTTTTTGTAAAACAAAATTTTGTCACAACATATTCCACCTATATGAAATAACTGTTGTTATTGCTAATAATAGCAATGTAACTTTCAGCAACAACAGAAAACTGCAGTGAAATTGGGCTGACTGTTGAATTTCTTTATTTATTTAAAATCATTCCGAAATAGATCTCACAATAATTTTATCTTCACGTACAGTTTATTTAACTGTATTTTCTGAATAAGAACAAAAAATTCTGTTTAAACTGGTGTTAGGATATGAACTGTAATTTACAGTTTGTCATTTTATGGGTGATCCAAGAAAGTCTCGTAACTGTTATGTTAAATTTCTGTCACGGCACCAATGTTATATTGAAAAAACTTTCGACTTCAAGGTTAAATAGCTTTACTTCAGGGTACCATATTATATCTGAAATTCCTATATGTTAAATGTTAAATATGAAACTACTTGCCGTGAAAAGGTTTCTACTTCCTCTTAGGGAGGAAAACTAAACTCTTAAGAATTTGCCAACTAACAAAATTTTAGTGATCGTATAGTGAAACGTGTACAGCATTTTTGCGTTGTGAAAAAAATGCATCCCGGGACCGCGCCGTGAGAGGATCGAAAACATAAGAAAAACATATACAAGAAATATAGAAAAAACATATTAAATATATAAAGAAAACATACTGTAAGAGGTTCCAGAATAAATATCAGTTTATTCAATTACATCACAATAAGAAAAATCGTAACCTCATCTGAGAGTCTTTTCATTTAAATTCATAAAAAAAACTTAAGGTTTGTTTGGTAATTTAAAAGAAAGGAAAGGGAAACAATTTAAGGCCTGAGAGTTAAATTTTAGATTCGACGTTGTTTTTACTGCTAAGGACGTTTTTGAAAAACTTGCCTAAAGTTCAAACACACCAAAAAAAAATAAAACTTATCTTGAGGGGACATCTTGAAGTGGAGGACTCGTATCTTATCAAGCGTTGATGTCGGCCGGGCTCATCTTGACACTGGTTCTAAAAATGTAGACTCCACTTCACCACTGTAGAACAAAAACAGGAACACTGCTGCCCAGGACGGCTATCCGCTTGGTCCTGAAAGTCCTATGTCAACACGCAGGTAACTCGTTCAAATTTCGCCTCTTTACCAGCACGCCGCAAGGAAGAGGGTTTTCAGCCTCAGGTCAGAAACGTTGCTTCTAGGCAATTACGGCTCGCCTGTTCTTACTCATCCCAAGAGCAAGCTTCACGAGTAACGTCCCAAGTAAGTTCCACCCGCCAGTCAGTAAGAGAGAGAATCCAACTCTTAACCCAAAACGCGGCCGGGGAGCATATTTGCTGCTCCCCGCCGGAAAACATCTCTCGTAGTGAACTACATATTGTCGATCTCTTTCCAGCCGGTTTTCAAGAGCAACGTCCACAAGTCCAGCAAGCCCGAAAGTCCGAGAGTCCAAGAGTGAGTGCGTCAAAAAGTCGCCTCTTAACCCAAAACGCGGCCGGGGAGCATATTTGCCGCTCCCCGCCGGAAAACATCTCTTGTCGTGAATTACATTTTGTCCAGCAAGCCCGAAAATCAGCGAGTCAGTCCAAAAAGTAAGTCTCGCCTCTTAACCAAACGCGGCCGGGGAGCATATTTGCCGCTCCCCGCCGGAAAACATCTCTCTTCGTAATTACATTTTGTCCAGCAAGCCCGAAAATCAGCGAGTCAGTCCGAGAGTGAGCCAAAAAGTAAGTGTGCGAGTCCAAAAGTGAGTGACTCAAAAAGTGAATCCAACTCGAATTTCCTTCGTCTCCCTCACAAAACGGGCTCCCACTATGGCTTCACTTATCGCCCCCTTAATTATGGCAAAATCTTCGTTTTCAACTCCAGAATGCGGAAATAAGGGTGATCGCGCATGCGCGCTATTCTTCACTTAGCCAACAACCGGACCCTCAATCGCCAAAACCTGAATGACTTACATTGAAAGACAAGTAGCAACCTTTGACCTTTCTGTCACGTACTTTCCTCTCTTAAGGTCAACTAACAATGAAAATTCTTCTCGAACATTCTAAAGGACAAAGCGCGCGAAATCATGACTTGGCCAAAAATTGCCTCCCTTTCCCTGCTTCTTTCACAATGAATAAAAGTTTGTACAAGATTTACAAATAGAGGAAAATAAATAATATTCTTTTAAACTAAATAATATTCCCAGAAGCATCTGTTTTTCCCCAAAATTAAAGCCTAAAAATAAATAATTCATAATCAAATAAAAATTAAGATTTCCATAAATCATAAAATCATTCACATAGTTTTTACAACGCTATCAGATAATTTCTCTACATAACATTCCTTTCCCCTAAGGAATTAAATTTTTGTTTACCAAAATTTAGCAGACAGACACTTCTTGAAATACCATGACTCATACTGTGCAATAAGGCTAAAGGATAACATAATGTAACAATATTTCACACGACTCCTTGGTAACAGTGACGTTACTGACGCATTAAATTTCAAGTCCAAAATGTGCAGGTAAAACAACAAGATTAATCAAAGCAATTACTAATTAAAATACTCAAAGATCATCAAAAATGGTTAATCAAAAACATCAATTAAATCACTTAATTAATTACCTAGAAATTCTCAGAACACATACAAAAATAAAAATAAAAATAAGGCGTTAATCACAAACAAAATATGTCTAAGATCAATCAATAATGACAAAAAGAATTTCTCTTTTTTTTTTTTTTCAGTTCATTACATCACACTAGTGTTGCAGTCTCTGTGTGGCCACATTTCTGAACATTTATTTATCTATTCATTCTCTCTTTTTTTTTCTTTCAGTCCATTAATGTAAACAATTTCACCTTAGGTCGAACACATTCTACTATTGTGACAATTTCTGCTGAGCACAATCATGGAGTACATTAAATGAGTACGGAGTTGTCAGTGCAATCGAGGGAAAACCCTGTAGTTAGAAATCATTGTGTTAACAACTCCCCCCTGCAGCCTTCAACGCGAGAAAATGAAAGCAACCAACCCCGGAAAGTGAACTCAGCACCACAATACTCCTTAGTAGAGAAACTTGACCTCAAAAGAAAGCAGATTTCACCCTCCTACGTCTCACCTTCGACCAAGGAAGAACAATCACTCTTTCAAAGTTGAAGAAGACTTTATCTGTCAATTTTTCCCTTACGATAGATAAGCCACTGAATGTGTTCGGATACTCACACCCGAAGAAAGAAATAATCTAATCCAATTGTTCACACCAAAAAAATAAAATAAATAAAAATAAGATAATTAACGCGCCGCAGATACATAAAATACATTCCTGAGAAAATAAATACACTAATAATTCAAACAATTCCAAATAAAATATGTCACATGAACGTATTCAAACAAAGGCTAAAGACCCCCCTAAGTACTACGAAATTGAATAACTTCCAGGAATGAATCCCAAACAATCACGTCTAAGAACAGAAGCGGCCTGATCAGGGCCAAGCATTAGAAAAGAAAGGAACGTTACAACACAAGGAACCTCGGAACCAGCCGAAAATACCCCACACAAAAATCAGAAAGAAGGAAAACGTGATTGTCCAAAAATTCAATTCAACCAAAATCAATTCCGAAAATAGCATAACGAATACACTGTGCAAATACCAATTAGAATTTTATCCAATACACACACAAAAAATAATAATAATAATACAACCTAATGCATATACAAAATAACGTTTGGCCAATATTTACAGATACTACCAAGATACACATATACGCCAAAAATGAAAATACAATTAAACTGTAAAAATTTCGCACATAATTCAAATGAGCAATGAGATCAGCGCTACTTAAAAAATATTTTTAAACTGCAATACCTAAACAAATACACATATAAGCATTATGTTAAACCATATCAAGTCAAAAATATTTCACTGTAATTCAAATCAATCCAAAAAATAAAATCAACCAGCAAGAGTGAAGTGTCGCTAAAAATTTCAAACCTTAAAGTAAACACTAGTGAGTAACAACACCAACTTAAGTCCCCTTAGTAAGACAACACCAAAAAGAATTCAGTAATTCTAAAAATCCATTAAGTCCACGAGAAAAAAAAAAATCAACCTAGTCAAAGAAATCAATCAAAGCTGGACTGAAGCACGTTACTAGAACACTAAATAAAATATCACAAATCAAAAAGTGTTCAAAACAAACCCCCCAATTTTAGGCAAAAACTGAGATCTATTCTGCATCAGACTCTTCCAAAACGTTGTATAGTAACCTAAGTAGCAGCCTTCAGCAACACCTCCACCCAAACAAAAGAAACAAAGTAACTCTTTACCGCGTCCATGTAAGCTGAGAAAAGCGCTGTATTATAAATGACAGACTCAAACTTTACGTATCAAGCAAACCTCCAGACACGTTGAAAGAGAACATAAGATCTCTTATCTCGGAAAGAAAAGTGCGCTGACTGAAACGTTACAATTCTGAACCAACACAATGAAAAGATACAACAATAGTTTTCTCAGATAACAAGTTCCTGTTTCTCCCGGTGTAAGAGGTCAAGTGCCACCATGAAGTGCAAGTATTTACAAGAAAACGAGCTTTCAGGACATTACAACTTCACGCAAGACCTAACTGCAAGCAACAAATGCAAAGTTCTCAAAAGTGCTAAACTAAAAAAAAAAAATACTCATAACTCGTAACTCAAAAATCCCTAAAAAATCACACAAATGAAATCCATAACTCAAATTCTACTATTTTCCTATGACCACAGAAATCTCAATTCTTCCACAGAAACTAAACATCAGAGAACTTACATTTTACGGACCTTGGCAGAAACCACCAGAAAACAAAACAAAAACTTGATACAACTAACTTGACACTAACAAGTCAAGTACAAAACTTAAGCCAAAACAAGAATTAACCCCAAATTCAGCAACAAGTCCAACCAAGAAAGAAAATTCAATAACTCAAATCAAATCTATTACGATTCACTAGCAAATTCAAGACAAACTACTTGTAATCAACAGAAAATTCCCACTCATGAGTACAGAGCAAAAGTAACTAATCTTCTCAAACTTATTTCAAAAATTTTCACAAAACAAATTCCCGTTGTCACAAAATTCTCATTAAACTTCACTTTCTACAATTCACAAGACTAAATTTCTACTGTTTAAACAATTCTCACATGACAACTCTTCACAAACTTAAAACTCAGAAGATAACTAATCTCAATTACTCTGACTCATTAAACTAATTAGAACTTCACTCAAGCTGAAAAATTCAATCCAAAAAAAAAATTAAATATGCAAACATCACTATTGCTGATCTCAGGCAAAAATTCAAATCTAACCCATGTTCACTTTAAAACAGAATTTTGCAATTGCAAAGCAATCTACAATTTTTACTCATTCATTTGTATCATTATGTCTTCAGAACTTATAAAATTCATTGCTCAGTACTAAATTAAATTTTCTAACACATTACACAATATACTGGAATCATATCAAAACATTGTAATCAAAAAAATAATAAGATACTTGGTAAACTAGATAATCATGAAAACATTACATACATTTCACAAAATATTATTCAATCAATTCAAAATAATCAAAATTTCTCTAACGTAACCCCTCACGATTACACATTTCACAAGATTCTGGGTTAAATAATTAGCAAAAACACAAAAAAAATTTCTAGCTAAGCATAGCTATGGCTTGTCTCATTCAGTAAAATAATTAGAGTCTTTAATCTCTTTCTCTTAGAAGTGCTCAAAAAATGAGTCCAGTTTTTAAAGACAAGCACTCGAAACTTTATACAAGGATACACAAATAGCATAGGATTATCGGGAAATAATTCATTTTCCATCTTGTATCAGAAATCAGAAATCAAAAATACACATCCAGAAAACACTCAAGGATTTTCAACAGTAAAAATATACAGTATCTATACTCCTACATTAAAAATATATATTTTTCCTAACTTTAAAGTTCAATTCTGTGTGCCTAACGTTAAAGTCCAAAATTCCTGAAATTCGCACACATTTTCAAACTTTATCACTCTCGTATTAACAAATAAGCAAACACAAATCAAAAACTCTAATTAATCCTAGCACATAAAACTTAACTCCCTCCTTAAAAAGTAAATTACACAAAATAGGTAAATTCAAAATCCAAATTCAATTCTCGATCAGACCCCCACTAAGCAGAGGTCACGGCACCAGTGTTAAATTTGTTTTGTGCCGTGAGAGGATTTAAAGTTCAAACAAAAAAAAAATATAAACTTATCTTGAGGGGACATCTTGAAGTGGAGGACTCGTATCTTATCAAGCGTTGATGTCGGCCGGGCTCATCTTGACACTGGTTCTAAAAATGTAGACTCCACTTCACCACTGTAGAACAGAAACAGGAGCACTGCTGCCCAGGACGGCTATCCGCTTGGTCCTGAAAGTCCTATGTCAACACGCAGGTAACTCGTTCAAATTTCGCCTCTTTACCAGCACGCCGCAAGGAAGAGGGTTTTCAGCCTCAGCTCAGCCTAGGCAATTACGGCTCGCCTGTTCTTACTCATCCCAAGAGCAAGCTTCACGAGTAACGTCCCAAGTAAGTTCCACCCGCCAGTCAGTAAGAGAGAGAATCCAACTCTTAACCCAAAACGCGGCCGGGGAGCATATTTGCTGCTCCCCGCCGGAAAACATCTCTCGTAGTGAACTACATATTGTCGATCTCTTTCCAGCCGGTTTTCAAGAGCAACGTCCACAAGTCCAGCAAGCCCGAAAGTCCGAGAGTCCAAGAGTGAGTGCGTCAAAAAGTCGCCTCTTAACCCAAAACGCGGCCGGGGAGCATATTTGCCGCTCCCCGCCGGAAAACATCTCTTGTCGTGAATTACATTTTGTCCAGCAAGCCCGAAAATCAGCGAGTCAGTCCAAAAAGTAAGTCTCGCCTCTTAACCAAACGCGGCCGGGGAGCATATTTGCCGCTCCCCGCCGGAAAACATCTCTCTTCGTAATTACATTTTGTCCAGCAAGCCCGAAAATCAGCGAGTCAGTCCGAGAGTGAGCCAAAAAGTAAGTGTGCGAGTCCAAAAGTGAGTGACTCAAAAAGTGAATCCAACTCGAATTTCCTTCGTCTCCCTCACAAAACGGGCTCCCACTATGGCTTCACTTATCGCCCCCTTAATTATGGCAAAATCTTCGTTTTCAACTCCAGAATGCGGAAATAAGGGTGATCGCGCATGCGCGCTATTCTTCACTTAGCCAACAACCGGACCCTCAATCGCCAAAACCTGAATGACTTACATTGAAAGACAAGTAGCAACCTTTGACCTTTCTGTCACGTACTTTCCTCTCTTAAGGTCAACTAACAATGAAAATTCTTCTCGAACATTCTAAAGGACAAAGCGCGCGAAATCATGACTTGGCCAAAAATTGCCTCCCTTTCCCTGCTTCTTTCACAATGAATAAAAGTTTGTACAAGATTTACAAATAGAGGAAAATAAATAATATTTTTTTAAACTAAATAATATTCCCAGAAGCATCTGTTTTTCCCCAAAATTAAAGCCTAAAAATAAATAATTCATAATCAAATAAAAATTAAGATTTCCATAAATCATAAAATCATTCACATAGTTTTTACAACGCTATCAGATAATTTCTCTACATAACAAAACTTACTGAAGATTGCAGTATCATTTTTCACATTATGGTATTCATTTGCATTAATAGAACTGTGCTGTGTATAGGACTATATAAGATTTAAAATTAGAGTCCACCAGAACTCGATACCTCTCAGTTTTGAATGAAATCATAATTCCAGTTAGTGTTCATCTTTCTTTCTATACAGCTTATAAAATTTTGGTACTCTTTTGTTATCGGGACTGGATTCAGAAATGTATGGATGTATGTGTTCACGTATGCATGTATATATGTATTTATGTATGTATATGTGTCTGTGTTTGTATGTATATGCACATAGAGAAGCACATGCATACATTTTTTAATCTGAGTCCCGATAACAGAAGAATACCAATATTTTTTTTAATGCATAAATGAATAATTCATAATATTCATAAAATTTTGTTATGAATGCAACATGTTATAGTAAAATTTGTATTTATAGTAGCCTGTATGCATGCATCAATTTCCTTTGAAAAACCAAAACACATGGCAGACAGTTGAAGGTGTAAATCTCCATATCCAAACTGGATCTCATCACAAAAGAGAATTTTTAGGAGAAATACCCATCTAGTTAATGAAGTGCCTATGATGTCAAGATGGCAGGCTGCCTCCATGGGCACTTTGTGGTTTATCCCATGTGTAATAAGTGTATTAGCCATTTTCCCTTAAAAAGTTCTCCACAAAAGCACTCCTTAGGCAAATAGCCCTCAAATGCTTTACTATAATCAAATAAGCCAACTTTAACAGCTGAATGGAATTCTTGTGGATTTCACTATGTATACTATCAATGTGGTATAATTTCTCTTAGGGAGAGAGCCACTATGTAGGTTTACCAGACATTGGGGATTAGCCCAAACGATTCAAAATTTGTAATTCTACTTGGACTGTGTCTAAGGACTGCAAAACGTTCACTATTTAAAGATGAAAGTGTCTGCTTGTCTAGTTAATCAGTTTTGCCACTAAATGCATCAGCTCCAATAGAAAGATTTTTTTTCAATAATGAACAATATATATTATTGTCCAGAAAGACATTGATTAAAGAAACTTTTAAACTTGAAAATTTTTCCTACGTTAAATAATTCCTTCACTACCTAAATGCTTAACTTTCCTCTTATTATTCATTAAATACCAGGGGCACAAGTGCAATTTCTCCCATATTAAGACAGATCATTTTTTCAGTGTCCTTCAGCTGTTTATGAAAAATACTTTAGCTATATTAAATTCTATCTTCTTTTTGTAATAAAGACTATTTACAATATTTTTCTTATTTGCTATAACACTTCAGTTTTGCATTGATAGGACAATCAAATTAACCTCTTTTGCAGTTCTTGATAAAGATGCCTATAAATCTGAAAGTAAGGCATTAAATTGTTTTAAATTTTACATACTGTGCATATAAGTGATTTTAGAAAAAGTTATATAATTTCATCTTGAAATCTATGGAAGATTTAAGGATGCTTTCATTTGAACTGCTGCCATGGTTTTGGTGCTAAGAAGCATCTTGTTCTAGGCAGATAGCACTTGAAATGCATATGCTTATGATTAATAAAACATTAAACCACATGGTCAAAATTCAGTGTAAAACTTGTCATCCTTCTGTAAAATGTTTTTCAATACTGACATGTAAAGTTGAAAGCCTTGTGAACTTTCTTCTTCTTGTTGCTTTATTTATACAAGATAATATATACTATACAATGGTTCTATCTATAACACATTTTATTTCCCTATGTAATATTGTAATTTACTACTCTTGGTATTCTGAATAACTATTTACAAGAAATTACTCTTGGTATTATAAAAATTTCTAAAACTATTAATCTCAATGTTTTTGAAAGAGAGTTTTTTCCCCTCCTTGAATTTTGCATTTACAGTAAAAGAATTTTAAATGCGAGTTTAATGCAAGACATGCAAAAGTGTCATCAATTATGATAAAGCAGAATTTATTTTACTCAGTGTAAATGACAGCACATGTCTTATAACTCACAGGTAACCAGTGGCTGAGTGGTAAAAAAAATCACTGAATATGGGCAGTTCCTATTCGATTTCAGAAGAATTGGGTTTTCCCTACCTGTACCATGTATACGAGTTAGTTTTCCCGAGAAAGTCCTCCACGAAGGCATCCTCCCCTTAGAACAAGAACCCTAGTTTGCTTTGCAATAATCAATTAAACCAAACCAATTATGACTCAGTTCAAAATACCTCTAATATATTAAAAATATACCAAGTTTATGAAATGAATTTAGTTACGTAATGTGACTGGACCTAATTTCTTATTAACAGTTTCAGATACATACATACCTCAAAATTTATGATATACTGAGATTTATAATAGCCTGAGATATCTCAATAATTACTTTTGTAAAAATTAAGTAAGTTTAATTAATAAACTCATCACTAAAATTTTGAAATTCTGTAATAAATACAATTTTTTAAAATAATAAATGATAATTAAGTAATAATTAAGCAAGTAATAAATGAAGGTCCCATTTTGGCAAACGTGCTCTGAAATGAAAATATATTTGAAAGCATAAGATTCTGTATGCAAAATTAAGTGCAACTCATTAGCCAATGGTCTTGTATTTATCTTTTTCTATCATCGGCTGCTCTAGGAAACTTTTGCTTCAGCAGAATTCAAATGCCTACATGCCAGAAAGAATATAACATTCACGCCTTCTCTAAATTTGATACATGAAACTGAACTAGGTTGAGGTGACAAATTCTGTTTGACTATTAAGATTATCTGGGTTACTTGTAGAAGGCTGACTGCTATCTTGGGGTTTAGATGAATCAAGATGACAACCTTTTTTTACTAGTTACATATTTAGTAGCATTTTTTGGAAGTTTTCTTCTGGCAATTTTAGAAAACCTTTAGGAATATTTTCAGATTTTCTGCATTACTACCAGAAAAATATCTGGTTTCCTTTTAAGATACAAGATTTCACTACTTTGTGCACTTAATTTATCTATTGTCAGGAAGTGTAGCCTGCTATAGAAATAAAAACCCATTCCTTTCATTGCATAACATTAAGAGTTCTCCCCCTTTTTTGTTTTTGTTAAATATTTTTGGCAGTTTTCAAAGGTGAATTTAGGCAAAGATCAAGTTAAGGAGTAGATTTGTCGAGCCATACATAGTATCCCTTGATTAATGATTCCATAGTCTGATCCAATTCTTGCAGAATCGTAGCTAGGGTTTTCAGCGCCCAGGGACAACTGAAGATTTCGCACTTCCTACTGCTTACCAAGGATGGAAAACATTTAATTCTAAAATGTCGTAACATCAGTTTGGCGCCCCTTGGATTCTGCGCCCGGGGACAGATGCCCCCTTGCCCTCCTCTAGCTACACCCCTGAATTCTTGTACTACCACTTTGATAGTTTCAATATCTATATAATTCAGTACTATTCTTCAGTAAATGAAGTACCTATCTTGTTATAAAGTATTCACACACAGGCTCATTCCAATCAATCTTTCCAAATGGAACGACATCACTCGCTGGCCTTCTAAGGCTGAAACCTGAATGCATGATATATACAAGGTATGTCTTATGAATGTGTACAATTATGATTTCTATGAAGGGTACACTTTTAAATTGAATACTTTGCATAATAAGCATTGAGCAAGTTTTTAATTACACAAGTATTATTGGGGTCACATGTATGAATACAAGTCATTTGTAAAATGACAACACAATAGTCTCAATATCACAGCTTAAAAACAGAAAATAAGTCCATAACTATTTCAAAAAAATATAAAAATACAATGTAAAAATTTATTCCATCATAACAAAAATGTGCCCACCAGTGCTTGAGCAGTAAAGTTACTCAAAGCTGGTAGTTAGACCTGAGTGCAATTCTAGGTAAACAGATTGGCTGCATGTGTAATGAGGATACGAGTGAGTGTCTTTAGAAAGTCCTGTATGAAAGCATACTTCTGCTTATGCAAATAGTTCTCACATACTTTGCCATAAACAAATCATGCAGACCAAGCCAAATCAAATTAAAATAAAAATAAAAATCACAATAAAATAAGTCAAAAATATTACTAAGTAAGTAAATTAAACAGTATGTAATTTGAGTTTAGCTGTAATTCTGTAAAATGTCCTATGCATTATATGTTTTGTTCAAGAAGGGAGGCAATTAGCTAATCTAGAATCAATATCAGATAACTAGCTACTTTTGACACTTATTTCTGGATGTGTATTATTTTACAACTTTTTCTGCTTTGAAAACCCAAGTATTGAAACATTATGTGTATGCTTGTGAAAATATTATTTCAGATATTATTTAGGTTAAAAATGCAGTATTTGATAGCCTTCCACATATTAGCCATTCTAGAATTAGTTCTGTAATGTTATATAATGTTAATTGTCTTATGCATTATTCTGTCTAAACATTCATTTTCATTAAGAATATATAATCAATGTAGAGAATGTGAGTTCAATATAGTTTAAAGAAAGAGATAATAAACAAAAAATAAAAGGGAGACTGCACATGCAACCAGATAAAAGTGACCATATTATAAAGAAAGTTAATAAACTCAAAATGATGTGAAAGTATAGCCCATGCCACAAAATTTGCTTAAGTATTATTTCTGAGTGTTAAAGCAGAACATATATATCTGAGTGCATTTTTTATATCTAAAATAAAATCTGTTATTAGTTGCTGATGAAAAAGTAAGAAAACAATTTTTATGGATAGAAATTTATGTGGCTGAGTATTGAAAGTCTGATACTTCATCGACAATGAAATAGCAATTTATATATTGTATGAAAGTGAAAAAAAAATGTTGTTTTTTAAAACTTCAAAAATCTGAATAATTTTCTGAACATATTCTTAAAACAAATTAAGAATATACTATTTCTTAGAAGTTATTTTTTTTATAATTATATGCCATATACTTTATGTACAGATCAAGCATGGCCAAACTGAGACTCTGAATTCATAATTTACTCACGTAATAAGCAACTCGTGTTGTTTTGCTTTTGAAACAGAATGTGTGTCTTTTTAATAATTACTAATTTAATTTTTTGAAATCACATTGTGCGTATAATAATTTCAAACTATGCCTTATTTACTAATCTCTGATAAGTAAAAATAAAAGTCAAACAGTGCCATATCTGTAACTACCATGTTGATATTACTCTTGAAATATGTAGCGGTCATCAGCATAGAAGAAAAGGTAAATGTTTTTATCCTGGTAGCACCTGCATTCATAATGTACCTCAAATCGTACTGAATGCCCCATAAATATCTGTTCTGTCATTTGCATTAGGAAACACAAAACATATCTAATGATCCAAATTTCCAACAAATTAGTTATGTGATGCAGTATGAGGTTTGATCCTTATATTGATCCTGAAACGGGCTGAAGGCGCACGTAATAGCAAAAAACTAACTATACTTTTCTATAACCCCAATAATTTGACAGCTTACAGTCTCATCCCCCCTTTTTTTTCCATGCTTTTTACCATTACCATGAGGATATTGTATAGATTAAGAGTCAAGTAAAAATCCATAGTTCTGTATTTTCAAATTACTGCTTTATTTTTACATTATTGAAAACAGCAGTACATCGCTTCTTTTATTTTCAATTTACTGCTATTAAAATCTGTTTTTAATTATAACTGAAAAAGAAAAATTGAAAATCTGAAGGAAAAGCTTTATTTATTAGCTATAAAAAGTAAAATATAGAAGTTTAATTCATACATCCAAGGAATATGCTTCCTCGGATACTGAGCAAAAGCAGTAACAGATATTTTGGTACTGTTCTATTATTAAGGGACTGGATTCAGAAATGTATGAACATGTGTTGGTATGTATGTGCTTATATCCGCAAACGAATGCGTTCGTATCATGCTGTACGCAGAATGGGTTTCGTCTGAATCACGACATGGTGCACTCCTGTGCCCAGTGTCATCGAAGACGTCCACTGTAGGTGCACCTGTTTCTGTTGTAGCGTCATGGGAAGCAGCAACAGTGATCACCGTGCTGACTATCCGTGGTGCTGCAGACGTCATCTCACTGCCTGCAACGTTCTCTCGGGATTTAATGCCCCAAGACCGCTGAGATTTTGCATGGCGTTCAATATGGACCCATTGATCTCATATTCGCCTTACAGTCATGGGATCCCGACCAACACGATCAGCAATGTCACGGAAGAATGAATCGTAGTCCAAAAAGTCCACGATCTTGCCGTGGTCAAATTCCAACGCATACTAGTAAGAGTTTCTTCTTTTTATAGGGGGCGTAATATAATCTTAATCTGAGCAACTAACGCTTATATACGATTTCTGAATGAAAATCCCGTTGTTAAATTTTTTTCCCCATTTATATGCAATGCAGATGGTATTACTTATACATGCTTTGAGCGCATGCACTGGAATGCGAATTATTCTTATATCCAGGATGCAGTACTTGGGGTTCATGCAAATTTGACATTTATTGCATGTTGCCTTCATGATGTTGCAATTTTAATAGGTAGTACAGTCAAAAGTCGTTAATTCGGACCTCAAAGCTAAAATCTTTCTGCGTATGCGCCGCGTTGACGCATGCGCATAGGCGTTTACACGTGCTCGCAAGACCTTTACTACTGCGCACATGCGTCTGCGCAAGCGCAGAATACGTTTTCGCGTGCGCGTTTAATGTATAACGGATGGTATAAGCTAAAAGTATCTAATTATCTATTTCAGTAAATGTTGATGATTGTGTTGTTCCTTAATCTTCAAATTGGATCCGGCTTATTGTTTTTTGCAGACTGTAAGAGCAATTTTATAAAAGTAAGCTTGAACTTTCGATTACATCAAATAGAATTTCCGATGCTGGAGCTCCCAAAGGATCTACAAAATGAAAGTGTGTTTCGATGTCCATAAAAAAAAAAAAGTGGAATTGCCACAAAAAATGGATAAAGACATATCCTTTGTTTATCTAACCGTTCCGAAATCTGTTTATCAATTTCACGCTGCTCTGCGCGGGGGGGGGGGGACGTCGCGGCGCGCAATGAACTGGAAGTTGATCTGTCAGCACTATCGTTATCTTCAGGCCAGGTGTTTTTATTTTATTCGGCTTATAATTCCTTACTAAATGTAGTATTTTATCTCGATGTACTACGTCTTTGATATGATTTAAATCAAATTCCTCATCATTATAAATATCACGAATACAAATCAAATAGTTTTCTGGTTGCAATTTTCTAGTTTCGGCTATGCGTAATGTATGCTTTACGCATGCGCGCGTTGAAAGAAATGTTTAATAAAGTAAACAAATAAATATTAAGCTTCTTCTTTTGTAAATTTTGATACCCTTTAGATCATAATTGCTCATTATTTTATAAATTACGGTTTCATATTTTTAATTTTATAATTTCTGCATGCCATCTTACCAGATTTAAACTGATGATCTATAATCCGGAATCGCCGAAGTCCCGACGAGTCCGAATTAAAGACTTTTGACTGTAGCGTAATGTTGCAAATAAATTGAAATCTATCGTACATACATACAGCCTATAACATAGAAATCGACTCATTGAGAAGTTATCCAAATAGGTAGAAATTGCGTATGGACGAATATGGAAATGATTAACATTTAGTGTTGAACGATTGACAAGCTATGGACAGCGGAGCATCCAGATGAAATGGATAGCTGTGTCATCACCTCTACACTCCACTGCTCTGCCAACTAAGCTATGGACGGATGGTACATAAAACGAAAGATATTCCACTGATAATGCATAACTTCCATGAGAGTATGGGTCCGTCGATCTAGGTGGACTGTACCAACGTCTCGTAGACAGGTTTGTCAAAAGTATGAGCAGATATCACCATTTAAGAATAAAGGAATGAGGGCGGCCGCAGGATAGCTAGATATTTGGATCCGAACGATGCGACCATTCTATGATGTTGACAGGAATGGGTGAACCATGGTTGTAGAGAGCATCAAGAATGTAAGGGTCGAGCAAAAGCGACAGCAGAACGCAAGGACAAAGTGATCGTCCGGACACGCTCACAAACTCAGCCTCTGATGCTTTAATCCGACGTGTAGCCGGAACATCAGTGCAATGACAAGTGATAATGAGATTCTGGGAATGGGGGCTGAAGTCACAGAAGGCATTGTGCCGGCTACCCATCGTCATTGCACACCGTTAAGCATGTTTGCAGCGGTGCCGGAGGTATTCGATCTGGGATCCAATAGTCTGGAATATAATTGCTGTCAGCGATGAGTCCTGCTTCGAAGGAGTTCAGACGACTAGCGAAGACATGTCTGGAGACGTCCAGAACAGCAATGCATACTCCTCTGGATACTGTCAACGAGACAACCAGGAGCTATGGTATGGGGTGCCATTTCATTTGACAGCCGGCCTCGTTTGATGTGGACCCTTATAACACGGTAGCACTTTGATGAGATTTTAGCCCTTCCTTTCACGAATCTCTGGGCTTACATTTCAGCAGGGTAATGCTCGGACGCACACGGCATGCCTTTCTACTAATTGTTTTCGTGCGTCTCCAACACTTCCCTGGCAGGCGCGATCGTCAGATCTCTCCCCAACTGAGCACGTTTGGGCTCTGAGGAGCCATGGCCGACCCTCTCTGGATGGCGCCGATCTAACTTGCCGGTTTGAAAGTATATGCCAAGGAATCCTCCAGGAGCACATCCGCCAACTCTACGAGCCAATGCCTAACCGAAGAGCTTGCATTAGGGCTAAAGGTCTGCCATTGCATTATTTATTTTGCTTTTGTAGCTGTATTTCCGAAATAAAAAATTAAATTCCTATCATACTAGTTTCGTTTTCAATCCATCTACAGATTTTTGTCTCATTCAGATAACTCCTCTTTGGTGTGTCGTTTTATATGTTAGAGAAATGCAACTGAAATTGTAGGTTAAATTAGTTGAATATGGCGATGTTTACAAGGGATATCTGCTTAAGAGGAATGATTCTTTCATGGAGGACTTATTAAGATAAACTGGCTCATATTTACGTTACGCATGGGGAAACCACAAAAACCAATAATGGCCTTTATTTGTGTGTCTTTCTAATAAAATCTTACATAGACTGCTATATATCTTATAGCTAGAATAGAGCATTTTCACAGGCTGATTTTATAAATTGGTTTTCTTACATTAAATAATTCCTTCACTACCTAAATGCTTAACTTTCCTCTTATTATTCATTAAATACCAGGGGCACAAGTGCAATTTCTCCCATATTAAGACAGATCATTTTTTCAGTGTCCTTCAGCTGTTTATGAAAAATACTTTAGCTATATTAAATTCTATCTTCTTTATGTAATAAAGATTATTTACAATATTTTTCTTATTTGCTACAGTTCAGTTTTGCATTGATAGGACAATCAAATTAACCTCTTTTGCAGTTCTTGATAAAGATGCCTATAAATCTGAAAGTAAGGCATTAAATTGTTTTAAATTTTACATACTGTGCATGTAAGTAATTTTAGAAAAAGTTATATAATTTCATCTTGAAATCTATGGAAGATTTAAGGATGCTTTCATTTGAACTGCTGCCATGGTTTTGGTGCTAAGAAGCATCTTGTTCTAGGCAGATAGCACTTGAAATGCATATGCTTATGATTAATAAAACATTAAACCACATGGTCAAAATTCAGTGTAAAACTTGTCATCCTTCTGTAAAATGTTTTTCAATACTGACATGTAAAGTTGAAAGCCTTGTGAACTTTCTTCTTCTTGTTGCTTTATTTATACAAGATAATATATACTATACAATGGTTCTATCTATAACACATTTTATTTCCCTATGTAATATTGTAATTTACTACTCTTGGTATTCTGAATAACTATTTACAAGAAATTACTCTTGGTATTATAAAAATTTCGAAAACTATTAATCTCAATGTTTTTGAAAGAGAGTTTTTTCCCCTCCTTGAATTTTGCATTTACGGTAAAAGAATTTTAAATGCGAGTTTAATGCAAGACATGCAAAAGTGTCATCAATTATGATAAAGCAGAATTTATTTTACTCAGTGTAAATGACAGCACATGTCTTATAACTCACAGGTAACCAGTGGCTGAGTGGTAAAAAAAATCACTGAATACGGGCAGTTCCTATTCGATTTCAGAAGAATTGGGTTTTCCCTACCTGTACCATGTATACGAGTTAGTTTTCCCGAGAAAGTCCTCCACGAAGGCATCCTCCCCTTAGAACAAGAACCCTAGTTTGCTTTGCAATAATCAATTAAACCAAACCAATTATGACTCAGTTCAAAATACCTCTAATATATTAAAAATATACCAAGTTTATGAAATGAATTTAGTTACGTAATGTGACTGGACCTAATTTCTTATTAACAGTTTCAGATACATACATACCTCAAAATTTATGATATACTGAGATTTATAATAGCCTGAGATATCTCAATAATTACTTTTGTAAAAATTAAGTAAGTTTAATTAATAAACTCATCACTAAAATTTTGAAATTCTGTAATAAATACAATTTTTTAAAATAATAAATGATAATTAAGTAATAATTAAGCAAGTAATAAATGAAGGTCCCATTTTGGCAAACGTGCTCTGAAATGAAAATATATTTGAAAGCATAAGATTGTGTATGCAAAATTAAGTGCAACTCATTAGCCAATGGTCTTGTATTTATCTTTTTCTATCATCGGCTGCTCCAGGAAAATTTTGCTTCAGTAGAATTCAAATGCCCTACATGCCAGAAAGAATATGACATTCACGCCATCTCTGAGATTTGATACATGAAACTGAACTGGGTTGAGGTGACAAATTCTGTTTGACTATTAAGATTATCTGGGTTACTTGTAGAAGGCTGACTGCTATCTTGGGGTTTAGATGAATCAAGATGACAACCTTTTTTTTACTAGTTACATATTTAGTAGCATTTTTTGGGAGTTTTCTTCTGGCAATTTTAGAAAACCTTTAGGAATGAATACCTTCAGATTTTCTTCATTACTACCAGAAAAAGTATCTGGTTTCCTTTTAAGATGCAAGATTTCATTACTTTGTGTACTTAATTTATCTATTGTCAGGAAGTGTAGCCTGCTATAGAAATAAAAACCCATTTCTTTCATCGCATAACATTAAGAATTCTCCTTCTTCTTCTTTTTTTGTTAAATATTTTTGGCAGTTTTCAAAGGTGAATTTATGCAAAGATCAATCTATAGAGCCATACATAGTATCCATTGATTAATGATTCTATACTCTGATCCAATTCTTTACTACCACTTTGATAGATATAATTCAGTATTCTTCAATAAATGAAGTATCTATCTTGTTATGAAGTATTCACGCACAGGCTCATTCCAATCATACCTTTCCAAATGGAACAACATCACTCGCTGGCCTTCTAAGGCTGAAACCTGAATGTATGATATATACAAGGTATGTCTTATGAATGTGTACAATTATGATTTTTATGAAGGGAAACTGAATACTTTGCATAATAAGCATTGAACAAGTTTTTAATTACACAAGTATTATTGGGAGCACATGTATGAATACAAGTCATTTGCAAAATGACACCACAATAGTCTCAATATTACAGCTTAAAAACAGAAAATGAAATGAAAATTTTTTGAAACAGTCCATAACTGTTTAAAAAAATATATAAAAGTACAATGTAAAAATTTATTCTATCATAACAAAAATGTGCCCACCAGTGCTTGAGCAGTAAAGTTACTCAAAGCTGGTAGTTTGACCTGAGTGCAATTCTAGGTAAACAGATTGGCTGCATGTGTAATGAGGATACAAGTGAGTGTCTTTTAGAAAGTCCTCTATGAAAGCATGCTTCTGCTTCAAATAGCTCTCTCATACTTTGCCATAAACAAATCATGCAAACCAAGCCAAATCAAATTAAAATAAAAATAAAAATCACAATAAAATAAGTCAAACTATTACTAAATAAGTAAATTAAAAAGTATGTAATTTGAGTTTAGCTGTAATTCTGTAAAATGTCATTATATGTATTATATGTTTTTTCAAGAAGGCAATGCATTATATGTTTTTTTCAAGAAGGGTGGCAATTAACAAATCTAGAATCAATATTATTGTTAAACATATTAGTTGAATAACTATATTGCTCTTACATGAGTAACAGATTTTACATGTTTCATTATTTACATGCCTTACAGATTTTCTATGCCTCATTATTTACACAGCTTACAGGTGTTAAATGCATCATTTTGTTTTATTTGGTAAAAAGGGGGGATAATAAATTTCATTGCAAAGCATTTTGATAGGTAGTTATGTATATGACTTATGATATGCACTCTATATTCAACTATCATATAAATACTATTTCTAATATACATAAAATTTAATTTTTATTTGCCTTTATAGTCAACCCTCTAAGGTATAATATAGCATGGCTTAAGTAATAATTTTTGCAATACAATGTATTGTGGAATGTGAAACATGAATACAGAAACATATTAAGTGCAAAGAACATAGAGAATAAAATGCCATTTTAATCATAGATATTTACAAGAAGAAATAATGCTTGATATTTATCTGAATTGTTACTAACTGCAATACATGCATCACAATGACAAAGAAGTGATTGGCATATACTTTGAAAGCTATTCAGCAAGTCTCTGCTGCAGTGATGCTAATTGGCTGACAAGGTTTGCAGTAGAATCAATCTCTGTTTCGTAAACAAGAACCACTGTCATTGTAATGCATGAAGTTTGCATTATCTATTTGTACAATTCATTTATAATAATTCTCAAATATCTTGTTGTAATCATAAACAATTACCAAGGACTTCAGTTTACTTAATTAAATTAAATAAATCATGAAAGAAATACTGCAAAATTTTCACTATCACATTCTGTACGTTGGAGATGATTTATATTTATGACAATTAAAATAAAAAATGAAACACACTATTTTTAGTTTATTCTTATAGCATTTATATCCACTTTTATTAACTGTATACAGCATTATTTTATGACATCAGGAAATATTAATTTATTAAAATTTATTGAGACTTCTCAGTTCATAATGCATTATATATACATATAAAATACTATAAAGATGAAGAAATGTTTAATGCAAATTACTCTTTCCATTATATTATGCATGTAACTAAATATGTGTTTAAATACTTCAAAATATGTATCCTTCTAGCAGGTTAAATGAAATTTTTATATTTATACTGCAGTTAAAAAACGAAATAAAATACCATTGCATTTTGTCGAATTTTAAACAATTAAGACTTGAGAGCATTACCATGCCTAACAGCACACAAATTTATCGCATACATATTTCTAAAAAGTTATTATTATTTCTAATTCGTACAATAAATACTAAAAATATTAAATGTGCTATAAACTAAATATCAGACTGAGGCTACAAAAGTCCCAGAACAAATATACTGCAAATATGTTTAGTCTGTGAACTTAGGTCTGTTTAAGCCAGATATTTCTAGCAACTGTGAAGTAAAACTGCCACTCTATAGGCAAATTTAAAGTTCCTCTGAATTTAGATTACTATACATAACTATGAATATGATATGAAAGCACACATTGCAAGAAGAAAGTACAAGAAAATGTTTATAGATTACTTGCAATCAATGCACATCAAATAAATACTAAAAAGCTATAGAATAAACCATGTTTGAACATCGATGAGTACAGGGAAGCAAGTTTAATCCTAGTATCCGGTGCACACGGGATTTGGCTACTTTTGACGACTTTATGATGAACAGTAAAAACGGGACATATACGATGAGTACTTAACAGCTCATTAAAAGAAAATATATAGTTAAACATAGTATATACTATGTTTATACACTATGTTTCTATGTTTATAGTTAAACATAGTATCTATATATACTATGTGTGTATATACATATACAATGTGTGTATACTATATATATATAGACCTTTTTTTGGATCATTTTTGGTGTTGGCAATAATTTTCAAAGTCTGTACCGTATACTAGGATTTTACCGGGAAGCATAACAAAGCAAATGAAAACAGAAAATAAAGCATTAAATAAATATTTACAGGTGCAAGACACTTATTTTTACATATATTATCAGTATTTTATATTTTATTCAATTATGTGCTATTTCTAATTTAATACTCTTTGCTTGCTAAGCAAACAGCAAACATAACATTTTCCGAATACGTATCCCGATCTTCTACGGATAATCCCTTAGCAGGGAAAAAGTATCACGCTGTCCTCCTAGAAGAAGTACGTCATCGGATTACAAACATAACATGGTCTACCATAATAAGCTGTTTCTCCCAGTTTTGGCGTTAAGGCTGTTCTCCGAACCATATCTTTCGTTTTTTTTTTTTGTAGCCAATTTGAAACAATGTATGTTTTATTATTTTTTTTCAAGTGTTTCGAATAAGGCTCCTATATACCAGGCTGAATCATCAGGCATTCGCGCTCCCAAGTGGGAGATTTAATGGCGGCTGTGTAGTTACGGTGCAACAATTTTTTGTGTTTTTTTTGTGTAAAATGGGCGGATGTACAGCTATTAATTGTTCAAATCATTCACGGAAAGGTCATACACTGGTAAAATTTCCTTAAAAATGAAGAATGAAGAAAAATATGGGTAAATAATTGCCGAAGAGACAATTGGAAACCTGGTCCAGGCGCTGAACTTTGCTTAGTAAGTATAATGTTAATTACGCCTTCATTTAGAGTTTATATCTTCTCTGATGTTTATAATGTGCAAGTAAAGTGAAATTCTTGTGTACAATAACCTGAGTATCTGCTAATTTCTGTAATAATAGCTATAATTAAATTAGTCTAGGGTTAATGTACCCATCGCCAATGTAGATGTTTTGAATGTGGAAAAGAAATTTCTCTTCTAATATAAAGCGCGGATTTTGTTTTCCTTTGTGGAATTTATACTAAAAAGTCAAGATAAAATCTGAATGTTTGCTAAAGATATATGTAACATTATACTATAGTTGCAATATCGTTGGAATGATATATAATTTTTTTCTTTATTTTATAATCACTATTGTTAAAAAGTTAGATGAGTTGTTTATGCACGGTGCCCACTACTGTTTCTTGGTTAAAATAACAGAATTTTGACATTGACATCTGAAGTCAATGGAATAAATTGAATAGTGTGAGACAAAATATATATAATCTGACTTCAATAATTGCAAGGATTGTGCAAGTTTATTTATAATCACAGTATTATACAATTTGGCAATGGAGTAAAGATTTAGAAATGAATGCAGAACATTCAAATTACTATTTTCTTGTTTCTAATATATAGAAATATAGTCTATTTTCCAGTATAAAAGTTTTACTTAAAAGTATGGGAAAGCAGATTTGTTTCATGCATGATCTTTATAATACTGGTATGAAATGAATGAATTTTAATCTGTAAACAATTTTTTGTTAATATTGAAATGCGTTTCTTTGGGTACATTTTTAGGCACTTGTGGATTATGTCAGGCAACATGCAATAGAAAAAAGATGTCCGTGTGCATAAATTTTCCCATTGTGTTACTTCATTTTATCTAAATTTCAAGGATAATTCTTTTCATTTTTATATGGCATGTTATCAGTATAAAGGCTAGTGAAAATAAATTAGTATGTGTATCTGTTTTTGAAGTGTAATGCTTAAATAAAAAGATGGTGTGTGTTTCTTCATTTAAACAACATTTCAAGGATAGTATTTTTCAGTGTTGTACTGTTTGTTATTTCTCAATGTAAAGGGGAAAAAAAAAACTGGTATGGTATATCTGTTTTTTAAGCATGATAATTTTATTTATTTCTTTAGTGATGCATATATATATAGAGAGAAGATGTTTGGTCCAACTGAAGTTATAATAAATCTAATTTTACTAGATCTCTCCCTCCCCTCAGGTGTAGAAAATTTTCAAGTGCAGAAAGTTATGCAGAATTAATTCATTTCTGATAAACTTATTATCATTAATTTTTTATATAACATGTTATTAAGTTACACATTTGACTACTGTGTAATAAAATTGTATTTAGGGCAAAAAATTAACTATAATTTTGCATCTGGTGACTAATATCATATGCTTCTAAGAATATTACTTTAACTTTTTCCATAATTTTTGTATTTCAGGAACATGAAACTGTTATTTTGATATACTTAAATAATAAAAGTGTGTATCTGAATCAATTAATGGATACAAATATTTTACAGTTATTTTTAGAAGATATTTGCCATATCGCTTCTAATAATTCATAAAGTATGTTAAAATAT
Source organism: Stegodyphus dumicola (assembly GCF_044657685.1). Lineage (NCBI taxonomy): Eukaryota > Metazoa > Arthropoda > Arachnida > Araneae > Eresidae > Stegodyphus > Stegodyphus dumicola. The sequence continues at coordinate 25,292,642 of NC_140777.1, forward strand.
AGGTAAATAATTTGGTGCAGAATTCAAATTTAGGGTTTAAAATATAGTGAATCATAAGACTAAATGATTTTTATTGTCATGATTTGCCTGGGCTTAAGAATGTACTTTTCGCCCGGTGGAAATTGTCATCAAACTGTCCTGAACAGGCTTTTTGTTGATAATAACTTCCAGGCTTATCAGTACCTCCTTTTGAGTGGAGGGTATGCAAATATAGTACCCAATTTAAATTACATTGTGATTGTAATAATATTGTGGTATTAAATAAGTGATTATAATTACAATTTAGGTAATTGCATTGTAATTATATTACATTGTATCTGTGAACTCTTAATTTCATTACTTTATGCAATTATGTTGTAAGTGCATAATCTAATTGCAGTAATATAATCTATTCGCAATTACAAAATAATTATAAATGCAGTTACATCTTAAATAGAGGCCATTTTAGTACTTTTAAATTTTCGCAAGATAACTTCCCATTAAGGTTCATTTGGAGGAAACTATGCAAATACTAAAAAAGAAGTTATGCTAAATTTACATATTTTGTACAGTACTTTCTTAATATAATGCTGTTCAATATATCTTCAATACTTTTGTAAATTTAATGACATTCTTTGCAATCACTGTGGTGCTTTAAAAAGAAGTTTCTTAGTTATGCTTTCTAATAAAAATGGGTTTAAAATTAAGTATTATGTATAATAACTAGCAGTTAAAAAAACTTGACTGCATGAAAATGCTGTTGCTGTGTAAAATAAAAAATAAGCTTTCTTTTATGCTTTGAAATGAATTACATGTGGTTAAGTCGTCCTTTTACAATTTAAGAATGTGGTTAACACACATTCTTAAATTGGACAGGTTTTATCTAAATTATTAGTATAAAATATATAAACTATGAATTATTTTGTAACATAACCCAAATTACAAAATTCATTCTATATACGTTCAAAGTTATTATCTTTTATGGAATAACTGTTTTTTTAATTTATGTAAAAACTGGAGTTTTAGAAGTATTACAAATACAATGCAACACAAAGGTGATCTGATTGAAGAGGAAGGACTTTTTATTACGGTTTCTAGTTCGTATTTATATTACATTTGATGAAAAGCATCCAAAACACAGAATGCTGTACTTTCTTCTTCCATATATGTTATGAAATATTTCACACATTTAAAAAAAAGTGTTTCTTCAGAATCTTGCACAATTATTTCCATATACCTCAGACTTAAATGACAACATATTCTTAAGTTATTTTTTTAGTATGAATTTACAGTGTTTTTATTGAAATTTTTGTTAAAATGTCATTAAGAGAAATTTATTTGCACGCTCTACGCTTTAACTATTTCCCCATTTGACACTATTGAAAGTTTTTATTCATATTTTATTTATTTTAGTCTGCTAACGAAACTGAAACATCTAAAGAATAAGTTATTTTGAATATGTTTACAAAATATACGCGAAATTTTTATTCAAGTGAAAACGTCTATATACTATTCGAGAATTAATAAATTATCCGAAAAGTTTATATGCGCTGAATGCCGCGCGTCTATAAAATAAATCTTTAAAAAAAAACAGCAGACATTCAGCCAGCGTGTGCGATAAACGCGCCAACATTGGCAGCGCGTTCACTCCCTCGCCAAGAGAGAAAAGTTGGTGATTCAGCCTGGTTTAGAGGAGCCTTAGTTTCGAAGGTGTGTAGGGAAAATCCTGGTACACTTTTAGATTCATGTTTTCGGTTTTATATGAGTTTTTATGTAAAGTAAATTTGTTTCTTTTTTCAGTTTTTGATCTCAAATTTATCGGGAAAACGAAACACGTTTTCAAAGCACATTAATCAACTTTTATGAAGCTTTAATTCATTTTCCCCCTGATGAGTTCTGAATTGGAGTTTTAATAAAGGGGGATTAATTTTTAAATTTTTATTATCTTGTATATATTTTTCTTTTTGCATGTTTAGTTTTCGAGTACTACTATGATTGTTACGAAGAACACAGAAAATATATAAATCAAATATATTCAAAAACAGTTCGTTCAGTTGCGGGCCTGCCTCTACCCGAGGCTGGGTGCATTATGAATAAAGACAAAAAAGTTCTTAATAAGTCATTCTTTATTTCCATCAAAACAGTATCACTCTTCCGAGATCAGCTTTCGTTCCGTCTACAAGTAAACATTCCTCAGCACGCAGGCTGACGTCCAAGGAGGTTAGAATAGAAGGAGGGAGGGTTCGCAGTTTCCTCCACTATCGGGGAATGAAGCTCCACGGAACAAGCGGCGTCCATGTTTGTAACTTCAAAACATTTGCCATACGGTAGTGAAACGTACGTGTTTCTCAGCTGTTAAATGCAGGGATTTTCCAGTAAAAATATCTTAAATTTATAATGAAATGCTTCGCTATTGTTAGATTTTTGTTTTAAAGTTATAAAGATGATATCCGTAATTTACTAAGTACAGAAAATCATTAAGAAATAGTTCGAAATCTAAATGATGTTTCTGCATAACTTCAAGAATTTGTATAGGTTTTATTATCAACTTGTTGGGTATACTTTCCAATTGTTTCTTTAAGAAGTGATATTTCTGATTTATTCGCAATATTATTACAATTTATTAAAGAATCACTTAGAATAATTTTTACCTGACATTAATAGCAGATAATTATCTAAAAAAATGGTAACATGTTGCTTTTTTAAATGAATGTTTTAAATAGATTTTTTTCACAACCAACAACCTTATATCAACAAGCAAATAAATATTAATAAAATAAACCAGATTTATGTGAATTCAATGATTTCAGTTTATGCGCGTTTCATATTTATAAATCTCAAAGAAATTACCCTGAATTAAGCTGAATTACAGAAATGTACCTATATAAATTTTTGGATATATCTTTCCACATGTTCAACTGTGTAAATATTTTACTTACGTTTATCGCAATACTGCCCAGAAATTTGTAAGCTTATGCAAAAACATTTTAACAACTGAACAGTTTATCTCGATCAAATGCACAAATTATATTCGTAACAGTTCACAAAACTTAAAAATGAATAATAATTAATGCATAAAGAAAGCGTTGCTTTATTTAACACTTTTACAACTCATAAAAATAGTAACAATTGATTTCTTACTTTTCATGAAAATTATGAAACGATTTACCTAAGCGTTCAAATCATACAGTTTAATTACTAGCACATATCATTGTATGTTAAGGAACGAAGATACCAGCTGTAAACGAAAACATTAAAATGTATTTAACATGTTTCGATTATTATTAAGTCTTTTTTTTTTTCACATCTGGAAAGAAAACAACATGACATTGTGATATTTTTTAACATATTTATGAAATTACACACACACACACAAAAAGAAAATCAATACTTACGAGTAAACAGTAATCCCAGGAATATTCTTTGAAAATCTATTTGTGCATCCATATGCAATATAAGCTGACATGCTTCAAAAAGAAAAGGGGGAAAAAATGTTACAATTACAGACTTCCTTGCACAAGTCACAGTGATAACAGTAACATGGCCGCCAAGCTTCACCGTTTGAGTTGAATCTTCCCTCCTTCTATTCTAACCTCCTTGCTGACGTCACAAACAGCAGACGCGACGTTAAATACAGACTCATTCCGTGCTTTTCCCCATGATAACAGTTCAGTTGCGCATGCGCAGAAATATGGGGTTACTTTAAATGTGTCATATTTGGCGCTTTATCTCGAAGAAAATACGTTTCAGTTATTTAAGAAAATGAGCAAAGCATTGCCGAGAGAATGAATGATCCGTATTAAGTTTATATAGCTTTTTTTTAATTTACGTTATTTATTCTCATTTTTAGAGCCTTTAATCCAAAAAATTGTTTGAAAATTTCAGGCTGTTTATGTCATAGGACATAAAATTTCGTTTCGGAAAGAAAAATAGTTTAGAAAATTAATAAACTTTTGAAGATACTTATTATTAATTTATAGTAACCATTAATTAATAATAAACATCTTCAAAAGTTTGTTAATTTTCTAATTTTAATTAATAAACTCATATGACAATAAAGTGAATTTTTTTTAGAAAAGGAATCGTTTGCCTAAAGAAAAAAAATTACTCATGTATTTATAGTAGTAAACTTGAGAAACTTTATTTTCAATCAAAATTTTATGTCAGTATGTATGTAACAGTAAACCAAACAGAAAACGTAAACTACATTCAGGAAGTCAATATGCATGATTTGTATGTATAAATCAAAATATATTATCTATATTTTGTATATATACATTTCTGAATGTGGTCCCGATAACAGAACAACTCTGATTTCTATAAACACTGGAAATGTAGAACTCAAATTTAATATTAATTTTCCTCAGTTGAGCTTTACATTACTCTAATTTTTTAAACACTCTGTTTAGTTTCAGTTCATGAAAAACTGTATTTTTCTGTACAATTAAGCTTTTGATTGTAGATAATTTTGTCATTTACTCTGATTCCCCCCCCCCCTACAGACAAATAAATATAAGTAGCCACACATATTTCCATAAGATTTCATTCTTTATATTTATATATTGCATAACATCTGAAAGTACCAAGAATAAGCTGTGTAAAGCAGAGTACTTTTTAAAAAATTTATAGTTTAAATTAAGGATTCCCAGGCTTTTTCTCCATTAAGCCTTTTATATTTTTCTCTATAATATATAGCATACAACATATCAATACAAATAATTGTGCATACATAGCTTAAGTATTATTGAAGTAGATTAAGAATATGCATAACAGATTTGGAAAAAAAATGATTTTTTAGATCTATGCTTTATTATTATTTTGAACTTTAGAGATATAAACAAGATGCAAAATAAACTTGCAAAAGATCCAAAATCATAGATTATAATTGCCCCAGAATTTGATTTTAACGAATGTAATGGCTGCACTTGATGTATTGAAATAATTTTTTTAATATTTGGCATAAAATTGCTTAATTCTTAAATCAGCTCGTTTAGAAATATTAAGCTTGTTTCTTGCTTTCCGTAGTAAGTTGTTGACTTAACTAAAGCTTCTTTCCAGTAAGTAAGAGGAAGAAATATTCTATAATATTGGTTTGGTAATGTCTATAATTTTGGGATATTTCTCTCTGATGATTTACCAAACTTAATGCACTCCTGTGTTTTGAATATAACTTGATTTATTTGTATAATAAGGTTTTATATCAGTGTACAATTACTTATCTTTTTTTATGAATCCTTTTTTTGACAGTCAGTGGAATCTTAATTGTGCTGATCAATTGTCATTGCGTATTTGGGTATCGAGTTGTTGACTATCATAGAAACCCTTTAAAAATTTATCAAGCCAAATGACTTGGTGTAAAGTCTAACTAATAAAAATTATTTTAAAACATTTTTAATATTAGAATTAATTTTAAATTGCTAAAGGTTTGCATAATATCTCTTCATAAATCATTTTTATAAAAACCTTTTAGTAATTATTTTATGTAAGATCATATTGGATTGGATTATGGTAAAGCACTTAAAATTCCTATTGAGAATAAAAGTATTTGTGGAAGACTTTTTAAGTACAATGTAAAAAGGACAAAATTGAGTCAGCCTATTTATTTGCCAGAAATATAATTAATGCTGAACTACCAATATTTCAAAACTTTAACCATTCCACCATTTAAATTTACATCAGCAAATATTGCTAAAGATAAAATTTTAAATAATTGCCCAAGCTACTATACTTATCTCAGTATAAAATATGAAGAATGTATAATGAATTAAATTATTTACAAATTTGGATATTGTATTCCTCAAAGAATGAAACCAGTCTATACTGTTTATATGACAATTAAAACTTATATATTTTTTAATTATATCCAAAGAATTCATTTTTTTTCTGCGGGATATCCGTCAATGTTCTGAGGCAATATCAATATTGCATGGCACACTTAGATAAGAACTGAATTCAGTTTGGGCAATCCCTAGAATTAGAATTTGTGCCTTCTGGATTGATTTTTCATTCCTGAAATTATGTCCGATTCTTAATCCTATAATTACTGAATGACCTCTGGCATTAAATTCACAAGCCTGCAGTTTTTCTGTTATTGAATTTTCTTTGAATCTTCAATCTTACCTTCAGTTCTAGTATGGGCAGAGACTGTTGCAGTTACAGGATTTCTTCAATTAACAAATGATGTCAGATATTACTTTATTTCATATATTTTTACTTCTTTGTATGAAGTAAAGAAAGTACTGTAATCACAAAAAATGTCAGGTATTATATTTCAATAGAAATATCACTTTAGATAATTTTTTTTACATATGGACAGAATAAAGGATTTTTCTCCCCCAAAACAGAAGGGAATGTTTCATGACATCTGTATGCACATACATGTCTGGCATAACCAGAGTCATAGCTAGGGTTTTCAGCGCCTAGGGACAACCGAAGATTTCGCGCACCCTACTGCTTGCCAGGGATGGAAAACATTTAATTCTAAAATGTCGTAACATCAGTTTGGCGCCCCTTGGATTCTGCACCCGGGGACAGGTGCCCCCCTCTAGCTATGCCCCTGGGTATAACTAAAAAATTATTGGCCGTAGGACATTAAAATTCTGTATACAGGACTGCTATAACATCTACTTGTGCACATCTTTTTTACTGCAGTCGGTGAAACTGAAATTGCACCTCAGCTTGGGTATATATACTGAATACACCATAACCGGTGGGTGTGTATATATATATATGTATATATATTGAAAGATTTTGCAGAGCAATAATGAAAATTATAAATACGAACAAAGATAGAATTGTAATTCGGCACTGAGACTCATATTTTGGACTTAATTTTTTTTTTCTGGCCAGTCCCATTTTTTTATCATACGGCTGGTTTGTGCTGGCTAGGAGGATCCGGGCTGTGCCCTTATAATAATAATAATATATATTCTGAAAGCATATACTATACTGAAAGTATATATATCTACCTCTTACCTGGCTTAAAAGTACCTCCCCAGTCTATATTTTCACAGTCGTTGGTCAAATATATTGATGTTTTAGCAATGTTAAACTAAAAAATTAATTTTCAACAAATAACAAAATCTAACTAAATTCATAACAGTTTATGCATGTTGTTAGTTTAACAATAATTAGCAACAGTTTATTTTTCTAAATATCTAACAATATTTAATAGCAATTTATTGTTGCAACAAAAAGTATATATAATTAAATAGGACAAATTAAATAGTGTGTACAAGGGAGTGATGTGCTGTCCAAATCAGATTTTTTAAATTAAGTCACATGAAATGCATCTCATTTCATTAGTGTATGCCATTCTAATAATTATTCACTAAGACATCATTGCATTTACTAATGAGATTCCTATATCAACGAGTTTCATAATTTTGGTGTTTCAGGAAGAATGAAAATAAAATGTGCAGAAGATACATACTTACTGTACACATACACAAATAAAAATGAGGAAATACCCTCTAGTCTGGATAGCATATGTTTCACAACAACTGAAGTCATGCTTCATGTTCTTCTTTAAAATATTATTTAATTTCTAGACGATTTTAGCCAAATAAAATGTAAAAAATATATTGAATTTTTTTATACTGTAAAGCAAAGCTTCCTTGGTGATTCCAATTACTCGAGAAAATGTTTGCATACCTGAGTACAGAGCTATATATAAATTAGGAAAATTAATTAAAACATCTGGGGATATTAAATCATTAAAAAAATTATTCCATAACACATGCAAATCTAATTTTAAAGGCAAAGTCAAATATTCATATTAATGAGTTAAAATTGATTGAAAATCAATTAAAGAGAAATAGAAACCAATAATATTGATGATTTTGTATAAATTCTTTCTGTTATGGAGAGCACAATGCATACTTATAGTCCAAAGAAAGGCGTTCAGGTTGAACATTTCGATAATATATATTTAGATTTAAAATATTATTGAAATAGTCTCAAAATCATCCTAAGATTATGTTAGTACCCTCTGTACTTGTATCTGACACTGAATTCAAGAACAATTTTTATGAGATTGTTAATAAATTATACCTGTAAAAAATAAAATAGAAATTATTTTGCATAAAACAGCCTTATTTTAAATTATTTATTTGGTTTCTAAATGGTATATTTCATAAAATGTTTTCTGTGAAATACACGTCTTTCAAATTTCAGTGATAATATTCTGAATGTTCTACATATATTCCTCTTATTGCACGATACATATCCAAGCAGTACTCCAACTCAGCTCAGATGTATTGTTATATTTCCTAGCCGAAACTGTAACTACAGCAGTTGTAAGTAACAATAAGGCATACAGACTATCTCCCTATGTCAATAAAATGCCACCCCGATGGGAAAATGGTTAATGATGCTAACTGCTGTAACAAAGGTTCCAGTTTCAAATCCTAGGAAAGACATGAATGTTTATAATCATTTTGAATGCACCTGCAGACAAAGGCACAAAGTACATGGTAAGCTGAAGTCTTACTGAGAGATTGGTGTTGGAGACCCTCGGACCGCTACCTAGGATACTGTCCCTCCAAACTCTATCCGGGACAGAAACTTAGCAGTTAGCAACTGCCTAACTGTATGCACAGGTGCCAGCTTTGTTTCAGCCTGTACTTGTGTCAATAAGATATTGCAGTAAGTAATTCTGAAGAAGGCATGGATTATTGTAAGCATATAGTGATTGTGTAGTAAGGGTACACTCAACACACACAGCAAGGATAAATCTCCTTAAGAAGTTAGTGAACGAAAGACCCTCGAAATTCCATTCACAGTAAAAGCTCAGCAATTAGCAAGACCCAGCAATACTTAATATGCTTACTTGGATGCAAAGTGCCAGTCTTGCTTCAACCTATGTTAAGGTACTGCATTTTCTTATTGGAATATGAATTTTCGGTACTTACGTATTATCGCAACCAGGTTGGCGCGATTTGTAAGTTTAAGTAAAAAAGCATGAATAGAAAGAAAATGTACAATTTTTAATTACAGATAATTTTTAATACAGTTTTTATATTATTTTGTTTACTCTACTTACGGCAACCTTATGTTAATTTATTGAAGCGAGGAGTGCGTAGTTAGTAGATTCGTTCGTTGCCTACATTGTGCCATTCGTAGATGTTTTTTTTTAAGTTAAAACATGTCGCTGTGTACATGGATTCTTGTCAAATATTTTTGGTTAGAAACTTTACGTTTTTGCTATCTAAATTTTTTGTTTTTGTTTCGGATTTTTAGCTTAAATCGTGTGTTCAAAACGTAGTTTTTGCATGTGCGAAAACCGCGTTTTTGGGAGACATTTTATGCTTAAAGTTCGAAATATAGACAAGAATCCATGTACACAGCGACATGTTTTAACTTAAAAAAACATCTACGAATTCCACAACATAGGCAATGAACGAATCTACGAACCACGCACAGCTCGCTTTAATAAATTAACATAAGGTTGCCGTAAGTATGGTCGCCAAATTTGGCGATTTATGCAAATTTTGGCCTGGTTGCGTTAATACGTAAGTACCGAATTTTCAATCATCTTTTATTTGAGGAAACAGCCACAGTTATGATAAATAATAAAATAAACTTTTTCACCTCAAACTGCTGTGAGAAGCCATCAAAATAAATTACTAGTCTGGGCAGTTGATTTAATACGATTAAAAAGTATAGTCTTATGTGATAAAGATACTGTATATATATTTTTATTATGATAAGAGTATATGTACTTATGCACATGTAAGTATTTATTTATAATAAGAGTTAGTATTTTATGTATATATTTAGTTATGTATGTATTTATATGATAAGAGTTATACATTTTGTGTACAAAATAAAATTTTTCAACTCAAGTTGCTGCGAGAAGCCATCAAAATACATTATTAGTCGCGGCAGTTGATTTATTAAGATTAAGAACTATAGTTTATGTGATAAAAGTACAGTACATATATATATATATATTCATTAATACTACACATTCAGCTTTTGTGATAACAGTTATGTATACATTATTGCAGTAAATAGAGAAATCAATAAAAGTATCTCATTTACATTTCATACATTCAGTTTTTTTTCTGAAAGTACTATGAACTCAGAAAAAATTTACATTTATATTTTATTAGTATATTTATTGAAGTGCATATATGAAACTAAGCAGTTCAAAGGTTCACTTTTGGAATAATTTATTAATATTTCTTAAATGATTAAAATGTCTTACAGATGATAATATATACAAAGCGTTCTGAAGAAAAACGGTGTAGACTTATTCTTTATCAACCACGGGGCGAACCAACATCAATAAAAAGAAATTGAAAGGAAATCCATAAATTTATCAAAAAGCAGCAGTTAACACTTTTAAAATCTTAAATACAATGAGGAAGTTCATTTATGAAGACTTTATTTATAAATAATGAGGAAGTTTATTTATGGTTCACACGTGAACGCACTGTCATTTTGAATGAAACGTTTTCAGATAATCTTGAAATACTACTGGAAGATTTCCCAGACAGTCTGCTTCCAAATTCCATATTCATTTCATTTAGATGAATCATAGCCGATTTATAATTTCTAGCTTTTCAAACGCAAAAATAGAGTTTACTTGCACGTAATTTCTCATATCAATCACGCTTCATCACACCGTAATACGAAACTGACGGGAAAATGAGACTCTTTTGGCGCAATCTATGGCGAAATTTCGTACAAGGGGGAAGCAAGGATCAAGTCTGTATTTAATGTGACCGAAACAGCAGCGCCTCGTGCCGGTTATTACTTCAGTTCATTTCACAACAATAATCATTTTTATTTTGAATTGTTTAGATTCCCTTTACAAGGATGCAATAATTAATATTGTTGAGGAACTGCCTTGCTTTGACTCCAATTTACTTTTAACTTTAAATGTGTTAAGTTTACTCGTTTGCTACGATATACGCGAAAGTCACGCCAACACACCGCTTTGTGACTTCGGTGGTGATAAAGAAAAATCATGGCCAAACTGTTACAACCCCTCATATTGGTCGCAGATTATATCGCGCATGCGCGCCGCATTGTGACCTTGCTGTACCCAGACGCTTGTGCACATTGAAGGCATGTTGATCTGCGCAACTAGTCGTACTTTTTAGCATTTTTGCCATGTTTGAGCATGTTTTCAATATGATTTTTATCATGTTAAACTAAATTTTGTCCGACGTCGTACAGACACTTCCTTAAGAGTAGGTGAGAAATTTTCGACTTTTTCAAACTTTTTTGAAAATTTTTGTAAGGAACGTTATTGCAGTTTTACAAAAGAAAATTCGAAAACTCTTGCGATCTTTGAATGGCGTGCAAAAAGAACTTGCGACGCAAATGAAGCTCTAATGTATTACTATATAAAATACTGCTGTATCCATGGTGGAAAAACTTTTCAGAAGTCATTCTCAGGCCGAAGATCGACTACATAAGTACTTTTTATAGTTTAATTTTTTTTTCAAACTAACTGAATTGCATAGCATGTTGTTATCACCGAAAAGTTTTTAATTTTGAAATTATTAAATACTGAACAAAGTAATATCCAATGTTTAATGTCCGATAGTTCCAAATTTTGGAGATGTTTTGCCAGCCAGAGAGAGCTTAAAACGAGTTGGGTTCTCCATATTAAACTAAATTTCAATATATCAAAAATTGTATTGCTTTTTTTGGTACTTACGTATTATCGCAACCAGGTTGGCGCGATTTGTAAGTTTGAGTAAAAAAGTATGAATAGAAAGAAAATGTACATTTATTAATTACAGATAATTTTTAATACAGTTTTTATATTATTTTGTTTTAAAATATAAAATAGCAATTAAACCCTTCCGGTTTCGAATTTGAATAAGTTGTAGAATTATTTTTTCGGCGGAAATCTTTTGGCTGTTGCTTTTAGCAGTGATTGAAAACCGTCTTCGCCATTAACAGCTTGAGCTTGGCGCCATATAAATTCAGTAAGGTATGAGTCAAGATGATGACGGGCTGTTCCATTTGGCCGAGCCCCACATGCGCTCTACATGTTGTGTGTGAACGCCCGTGTTGGGATCCACAAAGTTATATTTGTGATTAACAGTTCCATGCAGAAATCCAGCATTTTCGAACTCACTTGTATTGTATCCTTTCCAGCAATCCGAATAAACGATGCTTCCTTCCTTGATATTTTCGCAAATTTTTTCCATCAGGGTAACGGCGCATCTGTTAGGTACAGTAACCAAAAAAGTCTCTTTCTTTTCTCGGCAAAATTCCGCCGAAAACCCATTGCTGTAGTAGTACACGCCCAGTGTTATTTTTTCTTTTTACAAATAAACTTTCGTCTATTTTCACAATAAGTTTTTCGCCGCCTATTTGCTTTCTTTCTTTTTCATCCATTTCAAGGGCACATATCTCCCGCATGTAATTATTCCAATCTATAACAGTTTTGTCAGAAATTCCCATCTCTTCTGCACAAAATTTAATTGAGGTTAACTCTTTACACCAACAATAAATGAAGCGCGCCGCTGTCACAAATGAAATTCGGCTACCTTCAAACCAATTTCCAGTTCTCCTACCCAAATGTCGATTGCACTCTTCGACGTTACATTTCCAGAAGATTTGCTTTCCTAAATACAGTTTCATTTTATGAGAATTTTTACAAGTACGTTCGTTCAGTATAATTCCATATCCCTGCAACAATTCAACAGCATCTTTTTCACTCGCAGGCAGATCCCAAATACCCATAGTTAAAGTATTTCAGGGCAAATTTTATCTAACAAAACTGCTTCATCATGACAAATATTCACTGCAAAATTGGGAAAAAGTGCACAATACCATATACGGTTCTTTAATTGGAAAAGGGGGGAAATCGAGAAAAAATCTGGAAATTTTGTATTTGGCTTTACCAGTAAGAAAAATAATTTCTTTACGAAAAACTACGTATAACACGTAGGGTTGCTGAATTTTGCGATTTATGCGAATTTTGGCCTGGTTGCGTTAATACGTAAGTACCTTTTTTTTAACAATATGAAAACAGTTTTATATGCACAATCGGTATTAAAAATATAGGTTGATCTTTACATTATGGTAACTTGGTGATTTTTTGGCGACCAACTCTCCTACAGCAACCCTCTATTTTTTTTTTTCCCGACGCCATTTTGTCTTCACGAAGTAAAGACATGTTTCTTTTCTTTTTATCTACTGAACAGTTCTTCCAACAATCTACTAGCCGAATTACACTTATGCTAGAAATTTTATCTAACAAAACTGCTTCATCATGACAAATATTCACTGCAAAATTGGGAAAAAGTGCACAATACCATATACTGTTCTTTAATCGGAAAAGGGGAGAAATCGAGAAAAAATCTGGAAATTTTGTATTTGGCTTTATTCTGTGTTGTGTGAAACAGTGTTCGTTAATATTTGGATCCCATGGCCCTAACTAAAGTGAATTCGAAATGGGTATTTAGTGGGATTGAAAGGGGTAGTAATAAGTGTTTCTTTAAGGTTGTGCGAGATAGAAGTAAAGATGTTTTATTAAGTTATTTATTTTACCTGGTACCTTGCTGTGAACTATAAGTATGATTTTAAACATCCTGAAACAGAAATAAGAAAAGTTTATCGGACACGTAATCAAGATTCTGAAGAAGATTAGGTAAGTTAGTATTTTTAATTATTTGAGGATATTATTTTTATGCATTGTTGTAAATGTAAGGTGGAAGTAAAGTAATCTGCGTAAACGTGCATGGAAATAATTTAAATATTTGACACTAAGTATTTGTAACCATTTGTAATGTTTGCGGTATGAATTAGTTAGTGACGTTTGTAATATAATAGATAATGTAGAGGTAAAAGTTTTTGGATATTTTATTTATTTTATACGGGGAAATGTTCATATTTGGAAAGGGTATATACTTTTTCGCGATCAGGTAAATTCATATATGTTCTTTTTACCGGGTTTAAAGATACAGAAAATTGTTATGCATTTTCGTGAAATTTTTAATTTATAAGAAAAAAGCAGTGTACATGGATATGGTGAAGAGTGTGCGCAATGCCATTTTTGTGCAATTCTGGGATGTTTTTTTAAGTAAAAATAAGTCGACGTGTACATGGTTTAGTGATATTTTAATTAAATGATAGTTATTTTGTGAATTTTATGTTTGTAGGAATTTAGTATACGTTTTAGTTGAAGTAAACGTGCATGGAAATAATTTAAATATTTGACACTAAGTATTTGTAATGTTTGCGGAATGAATTCGTTGGTGACGCTTATAATATAATAGATAATTGAGAGGTAAAAGTTTTTGGATATTTTATGGTTGATCTTTGGATTATGGTAACTTGGCGCTTTTTTGGCAAAAATTTGGCGACCAACTCTGCTACAGCAACCCTCTATTTTTTTTTCGCCTCCATTTTGTCTTCATGAACTAAAGACATATTTCTTTTCTTTTTATTTACTCAATGCTTTTTCCAACAATCTGCTAGGCGAATTATGCTAGAAATTTTATGGAACAAAACTGCTTAATCATGAAAAATATTAACTGCAAAATTGGGAAAAAGTGCAGAATCGCAAACTTCTTGCCGCGTTTTTCAAAATCGCACATACACGGTAACCATGTACACGTCGACTTATTTTTACTTTAAAAAAATCCCACAATTGCACAAAAATGGCATTGCACACACTCTTGACTTTATCCATCTAAACTGCTATTTTCTCATAAATTACAAAAATTTGCACGAAAATGCAGGAAAATTTTGTGAATCTTTAAACTCGGTAAAAAGCACATATATGAAATTACCTGATCGCGAAAAAGTATATACCCTATCCAAGGATGAATATTTCCATGTATAATATAAATAAAATATCCAAAAACTTTTACCTCTAAATTATCTATTATAAACGTCACCAACAAATTCATAACAAAACATTAAAAATGGTTACAAATACTTACTGTCAAATATTTAAATTATTTCCATGCACGTTTACATCCACTCAAACGTATACCAAATTGCTACAAACATATAATTCACAAAATAACTATCATTTAATTAAAATATAATTAAACCATGTACATTTTTACTTAAAATTTATGATTTATTATATTTATTTAATTTATTATTTATTATATTTATTTTACTTAAAAAAAATCCCAGAATTGCACAAAAATGACATTGCGCACACTCTTCACTATATCCCTGTACACTGCTTTTTTCTCATAAATTAGAAAAATTTCACAAAAATGCATGAAAATATTTTCAATCTTTAAATTCGGTAAAAAGGACATATATGAAATTACTTGATCGTGAAAAAGTATATACCCTTTCCAAGGATGAACATTTGCACGTATAAAATAAATAAAATATCCAAAAACTTTTCCCTCTAAATTATCTATTATAAACCTCACCTGCCAATTTCTAACACAAACATTAAAAATGGTTCCAAATACTTAGTGTCAAATACTTAAATTCTTTCCATGCACATTTACTTCTACTCAAACATATTCCAAAATACTACAAACATATAACTCTCAAAATCACGATCATTAAATTAAAATATAATTAAATTAAAAAACACTACTTAAAATATAAATAAGCACATACATTAAATTAATAAAAATTAGCTTACAATCCTAATTACTTTAAACTAAATCAATGCTAATAACAATTTTCCAATAATACCATATTAATTTATTTACTCCTTACATTTAGAACAATGCATAAAAATAATATCCTCAAATAATTAAAAATACTAACTTACCTAATCTTCTACAGAATCTTGAGTGCATGGGGGATCACAAAATGTCCATTTTCACCAGATTTCTTGCACCGCCATTCAAACTTATCTGTAATATCCTTCCTTTCACACAATCTCATTTCATACGTACATGTTCGACATTCATACTTATCTGCAATTAAGCAATTCTTTTCAGTTACACATAAATGAAATAAAAATTTCGGATTTACTTTATATACGGCCATGGGATCCAAATATTAAACAACACTGTTTCACAGAACATAGAATGAAACTAATGCTGTACAGCAGATATTTTTACAAATTTAACCCCTTTCCCAATAAAGAACTGTGATTCGTCCATTAATGTCACATGACATATCTCATGATCTCTCATTTCCCTCACACAAAATAATGCGTAATCGTAACTGAGTACTTCTCACATTATTCCCAAAGTCCTAAGTAGTAACCTTTATCGCCTCCAAAATGTCGCCAAACTACCTGTTACCATATTCCAAAGATCAGCCAAAAATATATTATTGATTATCTAAGTTGACAGAATAGTTTGATGCATCACCATGGTCATCAAAATTAGCAAACCACTGCTGGTGTAAGAAATATATTGTTTTCTGTGTTAACTGGAATTTAAGACAATTTTTTTTTCATATATCACGTTTAACCGGTTAATTTCAGTATATTAATACTAATTTATATTTTTTAAATGAATTTTTATTTCTGTTATAAATGCTTATATATTGTCTTATGCTTAATAATATATTCTTTTCTGTGCTAACTTGAATTTAATACAAATTAATTTTCGTATATCACGTTTAACCGGTTAGTTTTACATCTACATGCTTATTATCTGTGAATTTTTACTACCATATGCTTAATATATTGTTTTATCTGCTAACTTGAATTTACTTGCACTAAAAATCAAGTTTACAAAATATCATGCCTACGGCTCGGCTCATCGTCGATGAACCGCGAGCTTGGCGAGTAAAAATGCAACTGCGCCAACGGGTTCTCTGCTAATGAAAACCCCAAAAGAGTAAGAAAATAGTAACATGTAAGAAAAACAGAAAAATCCTACATTTCTTGCATTTAATTTAGATCAATGAGTGAATGATACTGATACCTTCTACTGCACATGTAAATTTTGATTCATAACTTGGTTAAAAAATACTTTTAATGATTTTGATATAAAACTGTATCAGGTTCAATGTTCCGTCTAACCTTCTTCGGGAACATGCAAGGACCTGACTCGGAACAGAGAGCTTACTAAAGCTATGTTCAGAACTGTGGGAAGTAGACAGGATACACAAGAAGGGTATACAAAACCCTTTATTTTTCTCTATTTGCAATAACTTCCGTACTTCGGAAATACACAGACCCGCTACTTGGGGTCAAAACGTAAAAGTATAAAAATAAAACTAAACTCTAACTTTGAAGAAATAAACGTGGAAGATTGGCCTTATATTAACAGGAAGCCGTATGTAGTACAGAGAACTGTGAACACTACAATACGTTTAAAAACTATCAAGAGGATTAAAACCTCTGGCCTGGAAGGCAACCAGCAACTGAGTAAAATTCTAAGGTAAGCGGCCTGCTTCGACTAACTGCTTCCTCTCTCTTGCTTGGCAAAAAGCCACAACTTAAGTACTTGGCGTTCGCCAGACAAACTTTGCATAAAATACGTTAACGCTATAATTCTGGCCGGAAGTAGAAAATAAGAAGTGATAGTAAAGATTTAAAATAAAATAAACGTTAGTAAAACTTAAGATCCTTACATACTTCCCGCCAGAGTTAATTAGTTTGAAACTGAGGTCTAAAACGACCTTGTTGAAAACTTTTAGCTCTAGAATCTAACGCGAGGCCAATCTTTTACAAACATTTTTCGCTAGAAACTAGAAATTTAAAAGAAAGAAATTTGTTTTTACAATAGCAGCTCCCAGGACACAATTTTTTTCATCTGTACTGCATTTAAACAGGAGCTTTTATTCAATTCTGGTTCCTTCCAGAGATCTGGAAGGAAAACTAGTTTAATGAAATGTTACACAATGAAATGGCAAGTAACATGTATAATTATATTTCACTTAACATTCTTATTTCATTCATGACTATTTTAATTATCTCTCCCCGTGCTCTCTGACATGTGTTGTAAAAGAACACCAAACACGAATGTGTTTCTGTCTACGTGTTCCACACTTCCTCCTACAATCAAAACACTAACGTGTTAAAATTCAACATACCAAGACCTCGTAACACACCCTAATTTCAACTCTAAACCCTGAGGTACTATTCTGAAAGTGGCTAACTCTGAAGTGTAGCGTCAGAGAGCCTAACTACATCATTCAACCTTTAACACATATTCACCATGATTTAGTCTTTTTACAGTCACACGAATAACAAATTTTTAACATTACTTTCACTTTTACCATATCACGGTATTTCTTAACATTTAAAATAACAGTTCACATTGTATATAAGAACATATTAACATGCCATTAATTTTACACATTTGAAAACATACATTAGTAGTACATTGTTAACTTCTATTTTTTTCAAAGCAAGTGCCAATTCTTTCTACATTGAAATAATACATTTCAAAAAGTCTTTCAGACTAAAACTTCTTTCTTGCCAGAATGTTTTAAATAATATTTATACAATAACTTTTTACAATATTTAAGTCTTTACACAACGCTATTATACATCAACTTTAGTTTTACGCGCGAGTAATTGAAAAACATAATACCAAAATCGGTAACAACTCATTTCTCGCCCTTTTGGCGATAAAGTTAGACCTCGCATGAGGTAAAACTTCTTGAAATCTGCCACTTGCAGTAAGAATGAAAGATTAACTTAAGTTTGCAAAGTAACATAAAATTTTACTTATCTTTGTGATATTCGGACATTCTTTTCTGGGCCCAGTCTTGAAAGGTAGTGCAGATTGCTGTTTAATTTATCCTCCTTCTTGTACAGGCTCGCCCTTCAGTGCTTTCCTCTAGAAGCTTTCTTTTTTCTCCAGTTCGGTCACCCTTGAATACCTTCTTTTTCGCTTCTGCCTGTGGTCTTGGTCGTTTGATGGCAGCTGGTCTTGGCGGAACCGGGAAACTTCTTTCGTGTTCCTGCTTGGACTTCGTTGCTGGCCGTTCAAATTTTCCTTGTAACTTTTCCTCCGCCGCTGATGGCCCTTCCGCAGTTCAGCGACATTTGCTGCGGAGAGTCCTGTGGGATGAGTAGATCTTCCGTTTTAGAGCCGGGTTATAGTTGCCGTCATTTCTCCTGGCTCTCTTTGCATACGTCCCCCTTCTTCATTCTGGGGGTGTTCGTTAGCTCTCTTTTCTGGACGGTGGAACGGCTTCTTTTTCTTGCCACCTTCAATTTTTCCGCGGGGAAACTTTCTTTTCACTTGCTCCTGCCTCTTAATGGCTTGCCCTTGTACTTGTCGTTTTTCCACCTCTGGAGCTTGTGCCTGCGGTGTCTGCCGGGCCGGATCCTGCAAAAGATCTGAAAATATTTGCATTTTATTACGATCATAGTAGGGTTTGATTTGATCAATGTTTGCGGAGCAGGTTTCACCATTTCTGGCTTTTAACACTACTACAGCGTGACTTATTTTTTCTATAACATATGGTCCTTCAAATCGTGGAAAAAATTTGGCAGTTTTATCTTCTGGTGCTGAAGAAAGTGAATGCTTAATTTTTAAAACTTCATCCCTTACTTTATAAATTACTCCCCGTCGTTTCAAGTCATAATATAATTTTTGTTTTCTCTGTGCTACTTCAGTATTCTTCTTTGCTTCCTTAATTAGTTTTTCTATATCACCCATTTTAAATTCTGGGGCTCTTTGTTGCACATAAAATAATTTATCTAACGGCGTTATAATCTTTCTGCCTAAAAATAACTCAGCAGGAGTTTTGCCCGTTGTATCATGTTTTGCGGTCCTAAGGGCGAAAGCAAATTCATTGACATAGTTATCCCAGCTTTTATGAAAATTTTTAACATAACTACAGATAATTTTCACTATATTTCTATTGACCCGTTCCGCTATATTTGATTGCGGCCGATACAGGACCATTTTTAAATGACGTATGCCCAGTTTTTGGCACATGTCTTCAAATATATTACTTACAAATTGAGGACCATTATCCGATATAACTTTTAGGAGCGCCCCGTATTTTAAAATATATTTATTTAAAATAGAATCAGTAACTAATTTCGCGGAGGCTCGTTTTAAGGGAACAATTTCGGTCCATTTACTAAAATGATCAACCATAACAAGGAGATAGCGACTTTTATTTAACTGACTTTTTGGGAAAGGGCCCAATAAATCGATGCCAATTATTTCATTTGGAAATTCGGATTTAATACTATTTAGAAACCCGGCCGGGCGGAAATTAATATAATTAACTGCTTGACATGTTGGGCAGGACTGGACATACGCCCTTGTTAACTTTTGCAGTTCAGGAAAGTAGACTGCCTCGCGTACGCGTTGGATAGTTTTTCGAATACTAGCATGAGAAGCTAAAGGGGTGTCATGGAGCTCCTGCAGGATATTTAATCTAAGACTAGCTGGGATAACAGGTCGAAATTCGTTGTTGGAATTCGTAGTTTTTGTATAAAATAATAGACCATCTATTAGTTCGTAATGGGCCGCCCTATTTCTTATCGCCACAATATCTTGGTGGCTAAAATTTTCAGGATCCTTTAAATACTCATAAATGCTTCCAAACTCAGGATCTTTACCCAGTTCGGTTATTACAGTTTCTCGGGAATTTATTGTACATGCTGTGAGCATTGCCACCTTTACAGTATTACCTTGTTCATCTATTTTAATTCTTGATAGGGCATCTGCTACGATATTTTCCTTTCCGGGGGTATGCTTGATTACCAGATTATATTCTTGTAGCTTGAGTGCCCATCTTATTAACCTTGGGGATAAGTTTTTCCCTGAGTACAATCTAGTTTCCGCCGCATGATCAGAGTACGCTGTTATTGGCGCCTCTCCAAAATAGACTCGGAACTTTTGCACTGCTAACAGAACTTCAAGTGCCTCTCTCTCGGTCGCGGAATAGTTTCTTTGTGTTTGATTTAAAGTTCGGCTAAAAAATGCCACGGGCTGTTGATTTTGCGAAAGTACCGCTCCTACCGCATAATCCGAAGCATCCGCTGAAATTTCTAAATTCTCATCCTTTTCAGGAAATTTCAACACAGGGGCTTGCGTTAATGCTTGTTTTAATTTTTCGAAAGCAATATTGGCTTCGGCCGTCCACGAGAATCTTGCCTTTTTCCTTTTTAATTTTAACAATGGCTCAGCGATAGCTGCAAAATCTTTTATAAAGGACCTATAATATGAACAAAGTCCTAGAAAAGAAGAGAGCTTCTTTGCCGTGTTTGGAGTCGGATACTTTTGTACAGCGATTATTTTTGATTCGTCTGTCTCTATTCCTTTCTGAGATATCTTGTAACCTAAATATTTTAATTCAGGGGCTGCAAATTTGCACTTTTCGATATTAACTTTTAGACCGGCCTCATTTAACAAAGAAAACACCTGTCTTAAATCCTGTACATGTTGGTCGAGATTATCACTAGTAATAATGATATCGTCTAAATAGATAAATGTGGATTTTCCAAGAACAGGTCTTAACACAATGTCCATACATCGCTGAAATGTTGCCGGCGCCCCTGAGAGGCCAAACGGCATACGCAAAAATGCATAAGTGCCAGACTTGGTTATAAAAGCAGTCTTAGGCACGTCCTCAGGCCTAACCCCTATTTGAAAATAACCAGTCGTTAAGTCTAAAGTCGTCATATATTTGGTGGATGTTATGTTCCTTAGAATTTCTTCAATTATAGGTAACGGATATACCGGATATTTAGTTATGGAGTTTAATTTACGGTAATCAATTGCGAATCTCCACCTTTTTGGATGTGTCAAAGGATAGTCATTATTTTTCTTACATAAAACCACCGGGCTAGCATAACAACTTGAGATGGGCGTTATGATCTTTTTACGTAGCATATTGGTGATATGCCATTCTATAATTTTTTCCTTATTCTTATCATACCGGTATGCTTTGTGGTGAACTGGCATTGAATCTCCGGTGTCAATACTATGGTTAGTAACCTGAGTAAATCCTGGAATATCACTAAATAACGAAGCAAATTCACTTACCACTTGTCGGATTCTTCCTTGATCGTCATTAGGCAGGTGGTCAAAATTTAACATCGGCGGTTCAGCCTTTTCTGCACGAACTGGTTTCATCGTCAGCTTAAGGGACGCTTCATTAAAATCCAGTGTTGCTAGTGCGTCTGAAAGAAAATCTATTCCTAAGGTTATATGTGCTTGCAGATTCTTTACTATAAAAAACATCACCTTTACTTGTTCGTCCTTGATACGGACATACAGCGGTACTTTACCTATACACTTACATTTTTCTCCTTGCGCCGCTAACACTGTCGTATTATCCGAATTATATATGCGGTATTTCCGAAAATACTTCCTAAAAAAATCTTTTGCCACACAGGAACACTGCGCGCCTGTATCCAGGAGTGCGGTGGCTGGGATATTATTCACAAACACTTCAATCTTCGGAAGAGTCAAATTTTTCACCATTACTGTATTTAACTTGAAGGAAGAGGGGTTTTCGTGGCCTTCGGATTTCCGCACCCTCTCGTCAGCAGAAATCCGTTTTAGTTTAACTTATTTTTCATTTCCGCACTTTCCTTCTTTTTCCCCTGGCCTTGAGACTTTTTTTCTGGATTGCTATTGAACTGTCGACATTCGCCAGCTGTTTTTGAATGCTCGGGTTTCCTTGCCCACTCATTCGCTTTGCTTCCTTAGCCGTGTGCTTGAGTTTGCTGTAGTCTTGGTGCACCAAATTGGTTTTGCTGTTGATATTGGCGTCTTCTTTCAATGTCCGCCGTTCTTCTACTTTCAAACTGGATTGCTAGCTCAAATAACTTTTCCAGTAGTCGGATTTCTTAATTCAATAAAGTCTTGCACTTGGGGCAGTAACCTCGGCAAAATCACTTGAATTATCTCAGGATCTGGATGGTTTCCATACAAGAGTTTGAAGACGTGAATTTTTCTTAAAATAAAGCTTGAGAGATTTTCGATTCTTTGCTGATATATACTAAAAAGTTCCGTTTCTAATTTCGCACGATCCCTTACAACAGGGAAGGCTTTTAGTAGGGCAATCTTGAAATTTTCGTAAGTATAGGTGGGACTTCCTGCTTGACCCAAGAGACTTCTGCCTATACACTTGAACCAGTTAAGCGCTTGGCCCCTCAAAGCGCTGGTAGCTAAGGTAACTTTTTAAAATTCGTGCACGGGGTAGAGCATGAAGTGGTCATCCAATTTTTCCAAAAAACTGGTTACCGGTGAGTTTCCATTAAATGTTGCTTCTGGTTTCATCGAAGCGCGCATGGTCTGGACGATGTAACCAAATCCTTCCAGGGCGGCAGCTGGCATTTCTGGATTCTGAGCCGCTTCTGCAGGCAGCACAGGTTCTTCTTGAAACTCGGCCATGGTTATTCTTCTTCGTTGGGCGTCACTATCAGGTTCAATGTACCGTCTAACCTTCTTCGGGAACATGCAAGGACCTGACTCAGAACAGAGAGCTTACTAAAGCTATGTTCAAAACTGTGGGAAGTAGACAGGATACACAAGAAGGGTATACAAAACCCTTTATTTTTCTCTATTTACAATAACTTCCGTACTTCGGAAATACACAGACCCGCTACTTGGGGTCAAAACATAAAAGTATAAAAATAAAACTAAACTCTAACTTTGAAGAAATAAACGTGGAAGATTGGCCTTATATTAACAGGAAGCCGTATGTAGTACAGAGAACTGTGAACACTACAATATGTTTAAAAACTATCAAGAGGATTAAAACCTCTGGCCTGGAAGGCAACCAGCAACTGAGTAAAATTCTAAGGTAAGCAGCCTGCTTCGACTAACTGCTTCCTCTCTCTTGCTTGGCAAAAAGCCACAACTTAAGTACTTGGCGTTCGCCAGACAAACTTTGCATAAAATACGTTAACGCTATAATTCTGGCCGGAAGTAAAAAATAAGAAGTGATAGTAAAGATTTAAAATAAAATAAACGTTAGTAAAACTTAAGATCCTTACAACTGGAGTTAATTAAATGTTGAATAATTGTGCCTAACATTGTTTAATAAGGAGAATATCTTCAAAACTTATGACAGCATTGTAAATAAAGTAGGCAGTAGAAACTTTGCTAAAAAGCTTGCTAATTAATTTTGTCTTAAAATTTATTTGAAATTATGCTTTGCTTTATAGTGATTTTGAACAATAAACATAAATAATTTATCATTAAATACGATATTATAACTTCATGTTAAGGAAAAACAGGATCTTAAGTTCAAATATAGTATAAGATAGTCATTTCAAATTACTCTTCCTTCTATTAATTGTACTGTATATACAATGGAAATTAATAAACATAATACAAAAGGAATAAATTTTTTTCAAGCTACAGCTTTCCCAATTTTCCTCAAATTTCTTTCAGTATTTTTAATTAAATAATTATGCTTCATTTATTTTTAAAATAATGAACACAAATGATATTTGTATATTAATAGTACGCTTACCTTTCCAATAACACAACTTTCACTCAAAATATTAGGCAGATTTAAGAACACAAAAGAATACAACCAAAATAACAAAAATTCACTTATCTAATAAGATTTTAATATTTTATTATCAGCAGCGCAGTACACATGTAAAATGAAATAATTTACAATTTTTTGCCAAAGTCTGATTTTTGATACCTTTATTATAAATTAAAGAAATTAATTAAAGACAAAAAGAAAGCTTCTTTGGAAGAAATTCTATTTCAACAAACTGGTACCACCCCATGTTCGAAGCTGGTTTTGCATTTGTTTATTATATATTTTTATTTATTTTGCCTTGGTTTAGAACATTTCATCAGGGATGTAAAGTGTATGTTAAAATCAAGTTGACAGAAGATGCTAAGTTTCTGGAGATTAGTGAATGTTCTTTAGAAAATAATCATCCAATAACTGAGGGTTTATTCAGGCAATTACCACAACAGCGGAGACTCCCAGATTATATCAAAGTACGCATTGGAGACATACTGCAACTACGCCCGAATAAAAAGTTACTGCAGCAAGAAATTATGAAGGAAACAGGAAAGGTATTTGTCAAAATAACTGATTTTTAATATATGAATAAAAGTAGAAAAGAATTAAGTTTAGTGGTTGCATCCTTCTCATCTAACAATTGGATGCATAACGGTTTAAAATAAACATTATCCATTAGTGTTTTTTAAATATTTAACTACATTATGGAAATCAACTTTATCAAACATGTTAAAATTAATGCATTACTGTGCTTAGTTTAAAATAAACTTTCTCCTTATTACCTTATACCTATATAAAATATTTGTTTAATAATTGTACCATTTTGCATATTACATTCTACATGCTTGTGTGTTAATCTGTTTCAAAATTTCATTCATATTTAGCTCTCAAAAATCCTTGTAACATTCTTTTCACAATAAAATAATTATTTTGACTTGGAAAAATGACTGGTTTTAGTTTTAAAAAAATTAGTGTATTTATAGACAACTTTGGTCCTTGCTACAAAGCATTTATACAATACCTTAATGCATCATAATTACAATATGTATATATTTGGTGAGAGAGATAATTTTTTTAACAGATAATTCTCTTAAAAGATCTATCAAATATATCACAAAACTTCAGCAAAAATAGTAAATCAAATGTACAGAAACTAATTAAAAAATTAAGCGAATACAGATGCCAAATAAAAGTATTAGTGGAGAATGATGAACTACAGGTATACTTCCTTTCCTGTTTTTCAATTTTTAATTTTGCTTTAGACTTTGTTTTAGTTAATTTCACATTTTATTTCAAGGGCTTGTATTTTCAAGATAATGAAAGGCCAAAGTGTTTCATGCTTATCCAGAAATTATATTTCTGGATGCCATCTATAAGCTGAACAATATAAGATTCAGTTGCTTTATCTTCCTCGTTGAAGATGGCAATGGTAATTTTTTTAAACAATTTACATTTCATTAAATTCTACATTTGACTACAACAAATATCCAATTTTGTTTATGTTTTTATTATTAAAGTGTACATTTATTTTAATAGGGCAAAATGAAATTGCTGGAGCATGTATTTTAAATCAAGAAGATGAAAGTTCGGTGAAATGGATAATGGACTTTTAAATGCCGGAATGAAACATGGATGTCGGTAAAGGCAATAATGATGGATAAAGATGCAGTAGAATGAAAAGTTCTTAGACAAGAATTCCCAGAGGCAAAAATATTTATTTGTCTCTTTCATTCCATCCATGCTTTCAAGAGAGAGGTAATTTTTTGGCTTGCCATCTAAAATAATATAAATGCACTAAGTATTATGTGTCCACATTTTAGTCAGATTTAAAAAGCATATAATGTTGAGTTAGGTCTCATCCAAAACAGAAATATTTATTATTCAATATTGAATTGCTAGAATGACAGAATTTGAAATTTCTTACTTTTATGCACAGATGGCTCATGATCAGATGCAATTATCATCAGAGGAAAAAAACGTCGCTATACATCATTTCGTAAAATTATGTTACGCTTACACAGAAAAGCAATATCATACAAGCTATATGGATTTTGATCCTCATCATCAGCAAAAGTAGTTGATCACTACAATAGAAACTGGCACCCAATTCGTAAGGTACAATACAAAATTATTACAATTATTTTAAATATTTTTATTTTGTTGTAAAATATTGTGCATAATATTTTGTGCCTAATTACACATTCCTTCTTTGATCATCATAAAAGCATTTTCTGTTTATCTTTTTCCCATGTGTAATCTAAATACTGGCAAGTTTTCCATAGAAAAATTCCTCCGAAATCATACATATTAAAGTAGGTAGCGGTCAAATTTTTCATTTTAATCTATTCATTAAATTTGCATTTCTCCTAACTTCCAAAATTTATACTGTCAAAAATGAATGAAAAATGCAAATCTTAATCTTTATATGAAGATGTATTCGTATTCACATTTGACAGTACATACCAATAAATACAATATTAACATATTTTATTTAACTAAACTATTATGGCTTTCATGAATTAAAATTTAGCAAATAATTTTAATGTAATGGAATAACTTACTCAAAATTTAAGTTTTTGATTTTTTGATCCATAAGAAAAATACATATATGCTTATTTTGAATATATTTTTGCAGGAATGGACACGCATAAATTGGATATGAGGAAATTTTTTTAATGCAACAAACAATAGATTAGAGTCACTTAATTCCAAATTAAAATCTGCGATTTCCAAATTTTCTACACTTTCAGCTTTCATTGATGACTTTTTTAAAATAGTCTCGACACTAAGACTGGAAAGGGATCACACAGCTGCAGTTTCATTCCAGAAGGTATTATGGTGATTTCCTGTTATGTTTTTACCACCAATCCTCGAATTCCATATCACAGATTATGTTCTTACTGCATTAATATAAATATTAACAAGACATAGTGCACAATAAAAATTAAGCTTTATTTAGGAACTTCGCGCACGCTGCCCGACAGCCTGCTTGTTTCGCTCTGCTCGCTACTCGTAAGAAACTTCTCCTCTAGGGTTGCCACACTTATTGGAGGGCGCAAGGCGTGCTCCTTATCGCCATCACCACAGAGTTTCCCCCCAGTTCCTTTAATGGCTATTCAAAGGAACGACATAGGTTATGAAATTATCTCAGAGGATCCGTACTGTCGGGTATTTTCTACATGATTACAAAATTAGAATATAAAATTAGAAAAGATCAAAATGCAATTCAATATATAACAAGGTATTGACACATATAATAAACATGAAATAACAAGAAATATGTTAAGATGTGAATTTTAAAAAAGTGTTTTAAATTGTTATGTAAGAAGCAAGTTTCTTAGGGAAGTGAACATGTCTTCCTGATCTGGTGACAGTTTGTGTCTTAGAGAGTTCGTTTGCAGATTTATTCTGCTGAACTGTCTTTAAGTCTTTATTTGTTTTCAGTTCAGGCAAATTAGAGTCCGAAAGCAAATAGGCTGGTTTCACACGGTCTATAGACAGTAGATTTCAGACCGTTAATATCAATTGTGAAAGTTTTGTCCGTTCTAGAAAGGACTTTATGCGGACCTGTATATGGTTGGCACAGAGGTGGCTTTACTCGATCGACACGTAAGTATACATGCGTACACGACTTTAAGGTAGCACTTACGTAACACTTTTCTTTGCAATGTGCAGATGTTGCTATTGGATTGGATTGTTGCATTCTATGCCGAAGATTCGTGATAAATTGAGTGTCATACGGAGATATCTTAGATGACGTTATCATATCACTAGGCAGCTTGAGAGTTGTGCCGTACACCAGTTCAGCACAAGATGACTGTAGATCTTCTTTTACGGCTGTACGAATACCAAGCATAACAACTGGTAGTGTTTCAGTCCAGTTATTGGTCTTGTGAGTCTTGAGAGAAGATTTTAAATGTCGATGAAATCGTTCAACAATGCCGTTGGACATTGGATGATAGGCTGTTGTTGTGATTCTGTTCATACCCAAAATGCGCGTAAATTCTGCAAAAAGTGCGGATCTCATTTGAGAACCTTGGTCTGTTGTTATGATCGATGGGCAGCCAAAACGAGATATCCAACAGTTGAAGATGGCTCTGCAAATGGTTTCCGTTTTCATATCCGGGATGGGAATGGCTTCAGGCCATCTGGAGAATCTATCTATTAGAGTCAAAAGGTACACGTTGCCTTCTGATGGAGGTAACGGTCCGACGATATCCATATGGATTTCAGAAAAAAAACGTGCATCAGGAAGAGAGAATGTGCCCAGTGGTGCTTTAGTATGCCTAGTAATTTTTGATTTTTGGCAAGATTCACAGAATTTCACCCAATTTTTGATATGACGTTTCATATCGGGCCATACATAACGAGAACAAATAAGCTTCGTAGTAGCTGCAATTCCTGGATGTGACAGATTATGCGGATGATTAAAGATGAGTCTGCGAAAGGAATTCGGAACAAATGGACGAGGAATGTCTGTTGATATGTCACAAAGAATATTACCATCAGAATATTGGCACGGTTTAAATTCCAGTTTCAAAGATGATGTGTTGTTTTTGAGAAGGTCTTGTACCTCCGGATCATGCCATTGAGCTTCCGAAAATTTTTTAAAATCCAAAAATGGAGATTTTGTTATGGAATCAATTTCGATTCTTGAAAGAGCGTCAGCAACGACGTTTTTTGAACCTTGCACATGCTAATATCAGTAGAGTACTGAGAAATAAAATCTAAATGGTGCAATTGTCGAGGTGAACATTTATGAGGGTTCTGTTTAAAAGCATATATTAACGGTTTTTGATCCGTATAAATTATAAAATTTCTGCCCTCTAACATGTGTCGGAATTTCTTAATTGCAGAATAAATTGAAAATAATTCCCTATCGTACGTGGACCATTTCTGTTGACTTTTATTGAGTTTCATAGAGAAAAATGCTATAGGTTCCCATGTTTGTTGAGACAACTGCATAAGTGTGCCACCTATTGCGACGTCTGAGGCATCTACCCAGATGCTTAGCTGGGCTCCGGGAATAGGGTGTCTCAAAAGGGTAGCCTGAGCAATGGCATTTTTGGCAGCAATAAAGGCTTGTTCAGCATT
Source organism: Stegodyphus dumicola (assembly GCF_044657685.1). Lineage (NCBI taxonomy): Eukaryota > Metazoa > Arthropoda > Arachnida > Araneae > Eresidae > Stegodyphus > Stegodyphus dumicola. The sequence goes on from NC_140777.1 coordinate 25,322,045, forward strand.
CTCGTTCCAATTTAATTGTGGGGATGGATCCTGAACACGAGAACGAGATTTCTTTTTATTAATATAGCCTTCTAACAATTTTATTAAAGGAGAAAGAATATGTGCTGCTTTAGGTATGAAACATCTGTAAAAGTTAAACATGCCTAAAAATCGGTGAAGCTGAGTGAGAGTGGTAGGTTGAGGAAAATCTAAAATACATTTGACTTTGTCAGGAAGAGGTTCAATTCCGTTTTCACTAAGGTGAAAACCTAAGAAATCAATAGACGTTTGACCAAAGGTGCATTTTGAAACATTTATGCAAAGTCCATATTCCTGAAGTTTGGAAAATAAAGCTTTCAAATGCCTGCAATGTTCCTCAGAATCTTTAGAGGCTATGACCAAGTCATCGACAAAAGCGTAAACACCTTCTAAATCCCGCGTGACTTCATCTATAAAACGTTGAAAAGTCGCGGATGCATTGCATAAGCCGAATTGCATACGGGTACTTTCGAATAAACCGAATGGTGTGCATATGGCGGTTTTGTGGATGTCGGCTGGGTTAATTGGTATTTGATGGTATGCCTTAATCAGGTCGACATGACTAAAAATTTTAGTACCGTGCAATGCAGCAGTAAAATCGGCTAAGCATGGAATAGGGTATTTGTCTTTTATTGTTTGAGCGTTCAATGCTCGATAATCACCTACAGGTCTCCATTCCAGACTTCCCTTTTTTGGAACCATGTGAAGTGGGGATGCATAATTGCTGCTCGAAGGTCTCAAATGCCCCAATTGCATCATAGTTTGAAATTCTTGTTTTGCTATTTTTAAGCGATCTGGAGCTAACCGACGAGGTTTTGCAACCACAGGTGGACCTTTAGTTATGATATAATGAACGGTGTTATGTTTAACAGGTTGGTTAGGATCTGGTAATCTAGTAACTGAAGGAAATTCTTTTAAAATTTTGTGATATGGTGTATCACTAAATACAGTTTTTACTGAATAAATGCTTGCATTTTTCACGCAACCGACGGTTTTAAAATGCGTTTTTAAATCTTTGAGACATTTGTTTCTGAGATCAGGCACCAATTCAAAGAAATGGAGAAAATCTGCTCCAAGAATGGGTGTACTAACATTTGCTATAAGAAAAGTCCATGTAAACTGTCGTCTTAATTTGAAATCCAAAGAAAGTGTTTTTTGACCATAAACATGAATAGTAGAAGAATTAGCAGAGAAAAGTGTTTGTTGGGACGAATTCCGTTTTTGAGAATTATTTGCTGGAAGTAAGGACACGTCAGAGCCGGTATCGACCAAGAATGAAAGGTTTGTTCTACGGTCACGAACAAACAGGCGACGTGAAACTTGAGGCAAAGAATAAGTCGCCTCTATTCTTTGCTGGTTTCGTTTCCCTGCCATGAACAAGGTTTTGTACATTTGTCATCTCTACACTTTTCCCCAAAACTTCTATGATACCAGCAAACAGAATAATCTCTCCTTTTGGAATTGCTTCTTTCGTTATTGCGATCTCCGCAATTTGGCGAACGACCACGAGAAAGAGAAATGCGGTCAATACATTTGTTTAATTTTTCTATTTGTTTAAATAATTTATCCTCAAAAGACTGATCAACTGTGCGAGAAACGGCACAAGTCCCTGGGGTTGGATTTACTTCTAAAATTCTGTCGGCAATTTCTGCAGCTTTATCTACAGTTAAATTGGAAACTGCTGCCAAAATAGACTGAACAGTCGAAGGCAAACGTTGAAGGAATAATTCTAACATTAAGTTATCAGGAACATTTAAAGATTCTGCTCGACGTTTCATATTTCTAAGCAAATCGGAAGGTTTTCGAGAACCTAATTCTTCTCCAGATAATAATTGGCGAATTTCTTGCTGAGAAGATTCTCCTGAACGATTTATTAACTCAGTTTTGAGCTTTGTATATGGATCAATAGGATCTGGTTTCATAAGTAAATCCTGTACTATTGATGCAATATCTGGAGGAAGATGAGCAACTACATAATTATATTTAGTAATGGATTCTGTGATAGGTTTGGTGGTGGCAAGAGCAAAGGTACTTTCACACATAATAAACCATAAAGATGGGTCTGATCGGTTATAAACCGGAATTTGGACGACATGAACATCAGACATTGTGCAAGGTTTTTAAGCCAAAATAAAAGCAAAAATTTAACTAAAGAAAATGAAATTAAATGATAAGTAGAAAACAGAATTATAAAATGATCTATAATTACTACTCATCTGTGATCCGGAGCATGAAAACCGATGTAATCCATTACTTCTGGTTTGGATATCTTGAGTGATGGCATGTAGTCAAAACCGAAAGTGCTTGAGAACTGTTCATATGATTTAACACAGTCCGGGTTACCATTATGGTGATTTCCTGTTATGTTTTTACCACCAATCCTCGAATTCCATATCACAGATTATGTTCTTACTGCATTAATATAAATATTAACAAGACATAGTGCACAATAAAAATTAAGCTTTATTTAGGAACTTCGCGCACACTGCCCGACAGCCTGCCTGTTTCGCTCTGCTCGCTACTCGTAAGAAACTTCTCCTCTAGGGTTGCCACACTTATCGGAGGGCGCAAGGCGCGCTCCTTATCGCAGTCACCACAGTATTATGGTCTTTAGCACTTTCCTACTTTTTGGATAATTTGTTTTTTCATCTACAGACAAGACTAATACATTTTTCATCTTTCACAGGTATGTGTTAAATCCTTCACTGATAATCCAGCAGAAGCCAGGTATCGAGATCTATTACAAGTGTACTCCTTTGGGTTTGTACAAAAGCAAATGAAACTGGCAGAGAATATTCAAGGAGGAACCAATACATATATTACCACTTCAATGAATTGTAATTGTACATTTTATAATTCAATGAAGTTATCTTGTAAACATATTTTTGCATTAAGGACTTTAGAAAATTTAGATCTCTTCCACGAAGACCTCTGTGATAAAAGGTGATATTTTCCACTTATTCTTACACAATACACAAAGAATTTATAACTTATACATGCACAAATATTATTTAAAAAAATTTAAGAAATATGCTTAATTTTCTTCTACGAGATTCATCTCTAACAATAAATATAATGCTTCTAGTTCAATGAAATTATTTACATTTTACAGATGGGCAAAAACATACTACTATTCTTCACAAAGAATTTTTCTAACATCAGAAACTAGAACTCCAGATGTCAACATAACATCTAGATGTTCCAAAAATAACACCTCAAGTGCACACACACACACACACACACAAAAAAAAAAAAAGTAAGATGATGAATATTTGTAAAAAAAATAGCAGAGGCAAAAGTGAAAGTTCATCCTTTCAATTTCAGAGACATGTAGAGTTCTTTGAAAATATTCTTCAGTCTTCAGTAAGTCTTGAAACTTTTTGTAAATATTTATGTGATATATGTTTTAATACTATGTTTATAATTAAAAAATTTTATTTAGACTTCTAAAAGACAGAAAGGAAATTGGAATCCTTGTTCTCAATGATGAAAATAATATCCTTGAAAGGTACAATTTTTTTTATTTTATAAAAGTCTCCCAAAAAAATTTCATAAAAATTTTATTAATATTTCTTCTGTTCTAATAAATTGTTCATATGAGGCTCAATCTAAGGAACAGATTTAAAAGATTTCTATATGTATAAAATTTTAAAGAAAGTTATCTGCATAAAAATTATACACTTCAATTAATGAACATCAAATATTGATTAAAAATTTTATTTTGCATGCTTTTTCTCTCTTTAGCTTACATATCTTAATTTCTTCTGTCTAGTTTAAATGCTGAAAATGCAGGCCACACCACAAAGTGTAGAAAGAAATGAAAATTTTCAGCAGTAAGTATTTAAGCTTATAATTTGCTTACATTTTTATAATCCTGTAACTATTTGGGACATTTTCTATGAAGAATTAGTCATTCTCAAAACCTACATGTTTTGCAGAATTTAAAATGTAAATTAGTTCCAATGCAACTAATTAAGATAACTTACTTTTTCCCACAGAGTTTTTGATGCGATATAGTTTCCATGAGGTATGATGGATTCTCTGCCAGGTGAGTAATTGTGCTTAAATTTTGTAAAAAAAATTGTTATAAAATTAATTAAATACTTGAGCTGTACTTTTGGGATTAAAATCTGTTGCTAATTATTCATGTAATAAGTATGATTCTCTCATTTTTGCATTTATACATTGATACTCCTTCTGTCTAGTTTGGATGCTGAAAATGCAGGCCACATACAAAGTGAAGAAAGAAATGAAAATTTTCAGCAGTAAGTATTTGAGCTTACAATTTGCTTACATTTTTATAATCCTGTAACTATTTGGGACATTTTCTATGAAGAATTAGTCATTCACAAAACTTGCATATTTTGCAGAATTTAAAACACATATCAGTTCCAATGCAACTAATTAAAATAACTTACTTTTTCCCACACAGTTTTTGATGGGGATACGGCTTCCATGAGGTATGATGGATTCTCTGCCAGGTGAGTAATTGTGCTTATTTTGTAACAAAAATGTTATAAAATTAATGAAATAAATTGAGCTGTACTTTTAGGATTACAATCCCTTGCTAATATTCATGTAATAAGTATGACTCTCTCATTTTTGCATTTATACATTGATACTTCTTCTGTCTAGTTCGGTTGTTGAAAATGCGGACTTCATCTCCAGTAATGAAAGGCATGAAAATATTGAGTAGTAAGTGTTCAGCTTTCAATTTCCTTACATTAAGTATTTTGGCTTACAATTTACTAAAATCTGATTTGGCTTTGTTTTTATTTCGCATATTCTTTTCCAGTAGTGATACCAGTGAAAATTTGATACAAGAATTATCTAGCTGTAGTTCTGTACAAATGCCAAAACCTTTGAAAGGAAGAGGCCGGACAAAAGGTAATTTAACAGTAAAAATATTAATACTAATACAGTCATATTTCATGATGGTGAACACAGATGGCTGCCATAAGTAATTACACATATTGATTGGTAATTATGCAGTATGCAATCTATCATTTTTAGCTAGTTATTTATTCCATAGGTGGAGCAAATCAAATGCTATTTTTAAGTATGAAAATAAATTCAAGAATTCATAAATGAAAATGATTCCAATAATCATTTTATGAAACTATGAAATTTGAAATTCTATTTAATTTAAATACTTTTTAGTTTTACAGAATAAAAGCAGAACTGGCTCTCAAAAGATGTATTTTTATGAGTTTTTCAGTGATATACATGAAAAATTTCTTATAGCATGGTAAAAAAATAATTGCATTTTATTAATGGATCTCTACCATGCTTTTGTAAGATAAACATTTTCACATGTTGTATAAAATATGCAACTTTAGAATCCCCAGCATGATTTACTTGTTTGAGTATTAATAACATCAAAAGGGTTGAAAATGATCTTTTTTGTGGTTCATAGATAAATTACTGTAGACTACAATCGCAAATGTGATAAATTGCATATTGCATCCACAACAAATTATTAACAATGATTATATTGAACAGAAATTTGCAATTAAAATACCCTAATTTAATGCATAATATTGTATTTAAAAAAGTAAGTAGAGGAAGACGGTTCTCATACAATTATGTTTACTATAAAATATGAAAATATCAGGCTTAAGTTTTAATAAAGTTTCTGAAATAAAATGCTTTGGTATAATCACATTTAAAGCAATTTTTTTAATATCATAGAAATTCTTAAAAATAAAATAGCTTATAAAAGTTATAAAACAAAACAGTAGTAATATGGTGTACACTGGTTCTAAAAGTAAATATTGGTGCTCATTACAAACATCTTTTACTGATTTGTAAAGAAAAATATGGTATTTTCTGAATGTCTGCAACCTTCGTTTCAAGAGTCATTAGGGTTATCATGTATTTTATTATTTATAGAGTATAGGGTTATCGTGCACACATGACAAACACAAAGCATGCATGCATGATAGAAGTGATTCATTACACACGATTTACACACTATACATATGAATGTCATTTTGTTGATAATTGTTTTTTTCCCCATCAAAATAAATCATAATCACATTGTGGAGTTAACTTACTGATGAGAAAGAAAATGTTAGAAATATAGAGCCTTGTCCAATCTATCAGAAGAGTGCGAATAATCAGAAAGTACCAATGATAGCATTAAAACAATAAATAATGTATGTTTATAATTTAAAAAAATTTAGCCCATCAAATATTAGCTTAATTCTATTGATATAGCATTCTAATAAATCAAAATTTAGTCATTAATTATTCAGCTATTATTATCTCTTAAAATAATTTAATTTTAATTAAAATTTTGTTCTAAATGCAGGTTTTGATGCAACGATAATGACATCTCGGAAGATAAAAAGAAAAGACAAAAATTCAGTATTTATGCTCTCAAGCAAAAACAAAAAAAATATGCTTTCTTGGTTTGTTAGCCAAGAATGCATAAAAAGAGTCATTCATCATTCTGAACTCGTTAAAGTAGAGGATATTTATACAGATCACAGCAAAATACCAGATATTGCAATTGAATGCCAAGATCAATACAAGCATATAAGATCTAGTGTATACCAGACATATTATGCAATAAACTAAGATTACGTTAAAAAAGGTAAACATGTTATCTAATAATATGGAGACATCCCTGTGTAAGGGCATGGATGTGGGCTCTTGGCAAACAATGTTAAAAAAAGTGCACCATGGTACTTACTCCATTTGGGTGGTGTGGAAATAGTACCAAAATTTTCATTATACATTACAAATGAAAATACAGATCTTTTACCGAAAACATGGAATTCAAAGGAAATTAATACAGTTTTAAAGCGTAAACATTTGTGTTATTCAAAGCTCTGTTTAATATATATATTGATAGAGAATAAGACAAAAGTCAAGTTTCATGCTTAAAGTGCGTGATAACAACCCTGAACTTGACTGGTTACAATCTTGCATATTGATTTTTTCCTCTTTGTTGTAGATACAGCATATTTTGGCTTCTCTAGATTCCAGGTTAACAAATTCCTATAATATTCACAACAGGAGCAGCTATACATGTATCAACTGCAGAAGATTTTAATAAAGAAATGCAGATCAATCTACTTAATTGACTGTAAGACAATTAGTTTCTCATTCTGGGCTGGATTAAGACTTACAGAGGCCCTAAGCACTTAATTTTGGTGCCTGCATGTAATACGTTTACAGTATAACATGTTAACAATGAACTGGAGCAGTGAATTTCAGGTACAAATTTTGCTCTTCATAGGTGCAGAGTTTAAATTCTCCTAAAGCCTGGCTGCACTGTTTTTCAACTTTTGAGATTAATTGTAATTTTAGCAGGAATGCACTGGGAGCCCTAAATACGAGGCCTTCAGCACTTCTTTAGCGTCATTAAACCACAATTTCAGTACAAAATTCTTTTGCTTTTGAAAATGTTACTTGAATAATAAGTAAAATTTAATTGAAAGTTTTGGATTTATGCCTGTCTTTTCTTGGGAAACAAATCCTTTAACAGAAGTTGAGGCTTTTGAGGAATAAAAAGGTCCCAGCCCTCATGTTAAAAGTTGACTTTAAAAAAATTCCTGGAAGCTTTCATAAAGTGCAATGAATTTAAGAGATTGTACATTTCCCCCTCCTCTAACGCACTAGAAAGGATCCACCTGGTCATTCCTGTCCAACGCTAGTGATTTCCCATGGGAAAGAGTTCAAGGAGAAATTTTTTAAATGATGTAAAAAATATGTGGCAAGAAAATCACCATATTATCTTTAGCTTTAAATCATCAAATTTAGCATCACATCGTCTTTAGCTTATGCTTTAGCAAGGAGCTTTAAATTCATTCTCAGCTTACAGATAAAATCCCTTCAGATTTGGAGGAAAAAAAAAAAAATTTCCCTATCATTTCCGCTCAACAGCTAGAATTACATTGATGTGATCCTCGTTAGAAAGTTTTAGATCCTTCTTTCTTTGTTTGCATGCCTACACATCTCCATAGAAATTTCCTTATGTACTCTATTGTTTCTAGTATTGTGTTTATTTTTATTAGTGAAGCTATAAGCATTTTATTTTCTTTATGAGCCAGCTTGAAAAAGAATGATCTTTGTTTCTATCATCTGTTGAAATAGAATATTATACCATACAATCAGGATTTAAATTCAGAAAAAGACCAACCAGGGTACTTCTTATTTTTCAGCAGAACTGTAATTCCAGCCAAAGCACCGAATAAGGCAAGATCCACTATTTTATTTTATTATTTAAAGAATTTACCAGAAATTTATTGATTCATTAAACTTTCATTTATGTGTTTATATTTTATAACATTTGATTTTAATGATTTATTACTTTATTCATCTTTCTTGATGGCATTCTATAGAGCTTGGCCACTTTTAATTTTAGAAATCAAGCCCTGCATATAGATGTGATTAATTTATCTTACACAATCCTGTGCAAAAATACAAAACCAATAGTAAAGTAATATGTATTAGTTTTGAATATCACAATCACTATGGACTGGACAGTTTCTTCCAGTAAAATGAAAAACTAATTTATTTATTATTATTTTTTTTTTATTTTATTCATATGAAGCAGTATTATATTATGAATTTTTTTTCATTTCTATTATTAACTTAAATAACCTCATTTATATGCTTTAAATTATTTTAGTAAATAAATATTCCTCTGTTTTTTTTATTTGCTGTGGGATATGCGTTCATATCGATGAATATTAGCGGAGAAAACTGGCTTAAAGAAAATTATATTTTACCTATTTCATATCAATAGTAATGCATTTTTACATTTTATTTATACATAATACAAATATATTGCTTATCACTTTAAATATTTTCATGTATGTTTTGTGTCATCTCTATACATGCAATAATATATACATAAGTGTTATCTGTATATAACTAATTTGTTAGCAGATTTCCTTTCATATTTGTGAGTTTGGATGGATTTTAAAACTAATTTCAGTTTATGATTTAATAAAAATAAATAAAACTAAAACTGAATAAATAAAAACTTGTATGCCAAATATGTAAAATTTGAAATATAAAAATTCTTCGAAAATGTCGATTGGGAAAACATTGAGAAATGGTTCGATGGGAATATGACTGAGCCAGGTTTTGAATGCTTGAGTGATGTGGATATTTTTTAAATTTCACAAAAAGCAGAAGATTTACACAGTGATAATGAAAATACAAGTGAAGAAGATACTGATAATTACATTAGTCCTGACACAGCAGTGACTTTAGTTGACTGGACTTCATCGACCGAAGGTGACCTGAATACAATAATAAAATAGCACTTTGAAAAAAAAAAGTTATGTTCTAAAAAATAAAGTAAAATTACTGTTTTTTTTTTTTTTTTTTTTTTTTTTTTTTTTTAATAAACACATACAATATGCGTGAAATCTGATAGTCTCGGCTATCCATGTTTTTCAATTATCTGTGACCTGCTTCCTAAAAATATTAATTATAAAAATAACATGGTAACAAACATATAAACAAATATATCGTATATCTATTCTACATACAAATATAACTGCAGGCTACTTTTGAATCATTCTTACTCGTAAATGCGCAGATTCTATCGTTTTGTAACAACTCCACTTTTTATTCATATAGGGTAAAGGTAAATAACTAGATATTTCATCTGTTATATTAAATTATACTTCTCAAATGTTTAAGTAACTGTCTTTTTTATATTTCATGTAGAAAGAACTAAAATAAATTTTTAAAATCAATTAAGTTCATAAAGAATGCAACTCAGAATACGACATTTACTCAGGATTCATTAATTTAGCATTCATGAAACACAATCGAATCAAAATACACTTATTACTATCAAATAATAAATAATACTGTTTGGCTCATAGTGGAAGATAATGTATTCCTATTATTCTTTCCTCCAAATTGTACATCCACCATTCAGCCTACTGATATCGGAATAGTGCGTGCACTGAAATGCAAATATAAAGTAGCATTTTTTAAATCCATGTAAAATTTCTTGAACAATGACAGCCGCGAATTTTGAAGGTTTTCGGATATCACAAACTAAAGGTGAAATTTTCCAGTTAATGGATTTAGTAAAGAAATGTAGAGAAGCGGTAATAAATGAAGATGATATAACAGAAGTTTTTCATTGCGATGACAACACCCCAATAATCAACAGTTAATGGACGGCAAAATCTGCAGTATGGTTCTACATCTGGAAAATACCACTACCGATAGTGAAGAAAGTGATGGAGAGGTTATGGAAAACGAAAAATTATGGTTCACAAGTTAGTTGGAATTCTCGACACAGCAATCACAGGACTTGTACAGTGGAACTTTATAACTGAAAAAGATATTATGTTTGTTTATATAATTAAAGAGAAAGTATTATCATAAAAAATGAAGCAACTTAAACAGCTTAAGAAATGACTGAAAGAAATGTTTAATAAAGTAAACAAATAAATATAAAGCTTTTTTTCGTAAATTTTGATACCCTTTAGATCATAAATTAGTAATGCATTTTTACATTTTATTTATACATAATACAAATATATTGCTTATCACTTTAAATATTTTCATGTATGTTTTGTGTCATCTGTATACATGCAATAATATATACATAAGTGTTATTTGTATATAACTAATTTGTTAGCAGATTTCCTTTCATATTTGTGAGTTTGGATGGATTTTAAAACTAATTTCAGTTTATGATTTAACAAAAATAAATAAAACTAAAACTGAATAAATAAAAATCAATGAAATATCAGATATGTAAATTGTGAATTATTCTATCAGTGGATGTTTTTGTAAAATTTGTTTAATTTGGATTTTAATGAGAATATAATAAAACATTTACTTTCAAATAAGTGAAACTGTTACTTGTAAATTTATACATTTTAACAGCACAACTGGCAGATCACTCATTTTTTTTTTTACAATTTCTTGCATTATCATGAAAGAAACCCATTTCTTTGATGAATTGGATAGAACATTATTTTATTACAACTAAAACAACATAGAAAATATTTATATCTTGTTTATCCTTAATTAAAGTTACAAGAATTTTACTCTTACCATTGGAAATATTATTTCAGATTCAGTATACATCTAAAACAGCATGGGTTATGTTTATATCCTGTTTATCCTTTGTAAAAGTTATAATAATTTCACTCTTAACACCAGAAATTTTATTTCAAATTCTAAACAAATCTTTATTATTTTATAAATGGCAATATCTTATGGATTCCATTTTGCATTACAATAATAAAAAATAAAATCATACTTTACCAAAAATGGTACTGTATAGCGAAGAGAAAAATTTACTTGCACATTTACTGTACTTTCCATTCGTGAATTATCATGCCTATTCAACAGATTTAACATGCTGTAAAGAAGAGATCTAAAATAACTGTACTTTGGAAATACACAAAAATGTGTGTGCGGGAGGGGGGAGATTGTTAAGAAGCTAAGATGTACAGAAAATCTATATAAACAGAACTTAAAAAAAAGACATCTAGAACTTTACATGACTGCAGTAAAGATATAAACATTTCTTAGAATGTTATGATTAGTGGCAAAAGCTGATATCCATTAATAATCAGTAGCAAAAATTAGAATAAATACATACAATTTTAATGCAAATAAATATTTATTAAATTATATGACATGAAATTTAATATTTATAAAAAATTTAAATTTGTAGATACCCCAAACTATTGAATATTTAGGGATGCTGCATTTGCAAGAGTTATGGTTCCAATAAAAATGGTTAGCACAGAGAAAATCTAAATAGGTCTAAGCATCAATATAATGCATGGAAATTACATATACAGATTTAGGTACTTATGGAAAAAATAAGAGCTGAAAATATCTTTAATAATCAAATAATAAATTGGGAAATATATCTTATTTCATAAAAAATAATATTTAAAAAAATGAAATACTCTAGTGATATTCTTATGGAGGCAAATGCTAATTATCATATTTATTACATATTGCAATGAAGAGTATAAAAGTTTTATAAATGTTTCCTGACATTTCTCTATGCATGTTAAGCATAGTTTCTTGGAGTTTACATAAACTACATCTTGGCCATCAGAAATGAGTATATTTATTATTTAAAAAAAAAAAAAAAAGTGAGAAAAGTCATACATTAAATTTACTTTATACATGATTAAACTGTAAACAAGTTAGTTTCTTTATCTAACTAAAGTATAATTCAGAGTGAATTGTTAATACTCCCATAAACGCAAGTTATGCTCCTGTACATGAACTGTTAAAGCTCCACTAAATGTTAATACTAAATCTTTAGCCACTTGGCCACTCATGGTCCTATTTAATTCTGCAATAATACCATAACTGAAATGGAACAAAAGGTCACCTGCAACTCAAAAATGGTACTATAAACTGGCATAAAAATTTTTGTGTAATCAGACAGCTTTGAAAATAAACTTTATTACAACTTCAGCCTGAGAGAGAATTAGGGAGTATCCAAAGCATAGGCTTAAAGGATTAAGTCAACTTATCCCAAATTCTATAATTACATAAATGTTTTTATTTCTAACGAAAGAACATATGGATACTATTCCATTATCGGGATCATATGAAACCACAGAGAAAATATAAGCACTACATCTAGATTTCTCTAAATGTGCGTGAATTTAGACGCCACCAGTGAAATACTGGTTAGATTTCTAAATATTTTGATAATGCTATGGATCTACAAATTTGGACATTGCTCAAAAAAGTTTGCAGTAAAAATGTTTCAAAGAAAAAGCATTATTTATGATATAAATTATGCTTGATGGACCATGAGATAAGATTGTGTTTTATCGGTACAGTCAAAAGTCGTTAATTCGGACACCCATAATCTGGAATGATCTATAATCCGGACCTCAAAGCTACAAACTTTCTGTGCATGCGCGTAAGACCTTTACGGCTGCGAATATGCGCGTGCACAAAATACGTTTACGAATGCGCGTTTAATGTATAACGGACGGTATAAGCTAAGCTAAAATTATCTAATTCAGTTAATGTTGCAGATTGCGTTGTTCCTTAATCTTCGAATTGGATTCGGCTTATTATATTTTGCAGACTGTTAGAGCAATTTTATAAAAGTAAGCTTGAACTTTCGATTATGTCGAATAGAATTTTGATATATATTTACTAATATGTAAAGGATCTACAAAGCGAAAGTATGTTTTGAAGTCCATTAAACAAAAAGTGGAATTGCTGCAAAAAATGGATAAAGGCATATCCTTTGTTTATCTTTAACGCCGTGGCGCGCAACGAATTGGAAGTTGATCTGTCAGCACTATCCTCATTTTCAGGGCAGATGTTTTTATTTTATTTGGCTTATAATTCCTTACTAAATGTAGTATTTCATCTCGATGTACTCCATCTTTGATATGATTTAAATCAAATTCCTCATCATTATAATTAGCTTCTGATAGCGAAGAAAGTAACAGAGGTTATTGAAAACAAAAAAATTTCGATTGACAAATTAGTCGGTATTCTCGACATAGCAATTATAGGACTTGAACAGCGGAACTTTGTAACTGAACAAGAAATTATGTCTGTTTATAGAATTAAAGAGAATGTAAATAATAAACATCACAACTACTCGACTTAATGGATTATAATAAAAAATTAAAACTAACCTTTCATCTAAATTAAAAAAATCCTTAGAGAGTTAACTACTATTATACTTCTTTCCTTGCATTAGGATTACCACAACTTTTTTTTTTTTTTGCATTCATTGGCATGAACAACAGTTTGGCGATTTGTTACGGTATTGATAATGGAATTTATATCAAAATATGTACTTTCTGTTTTAATTATGTAATTATTATATCATGTAAGATATGTATAACTTGATATATTAAAATTAATTCTTGTACATATTACTACATGAAAACAGTCCTCTAGGCATATTGAACTCATAAATTAGGAATGCTAGCCAATATATATCTAAATTTTATTGATACTATTCTAGAATTAAAGGAAAAAATTACCAAAACTTCTGAATATAAATATTGTGAACATAAAGACTACTCTATGGTCTACATCAAGGGTTATACCGGTGGTGCGCAAAGAAGCAATGTATTTTTAACTGTTAAATTCAAAAATTAAAACCCCAACATCCTGATTGAGTTTATGATTTTTTATAACGTTTTTAAGATTGCTTTTAATCCTCAATTAATAATTATTTTAGCCAATACAGGTATGACAAGCCTGTTCTTTTTCTGATATTTTGTGTGTTAAGAAATTAATATATAGCAATGTTTTTTTTTCCTTCTGAAATATTATTTAGTTTTTTTTTTTTTTTTTTTTTTTTTCTTGAATCTTTATATACTATGAAAGATTACTCTGAAACTAAATTATGGTAAAATTTCTGTTATGCTACTAAGGTCTAGGCAAAATCTTTTAAATATATCACAGAAACAACACCTAAAAAGAAATTATCCATTTATATATTCTTATTTATATTTATTTTCACAATTGAAGAGCATTTCTGTGATGCCATCTAAGAAACAAATAACTGACTAAAAGTGGTAGATCACATACTACCTCATAACCAAAAGATTCTTGCAATACTAATGGCTAATAAATATAACTATCTAGAGATCATTTTTTTTTAAAACATAAATTTTCTTTCTAAATTAAAAAACATCTATCAAAAACTGGATTTTTTTTTCCCACAACTAAATTATTTATTAACCAGTATTCCTTTTTTTTTTTTTTTTTTTAAATGATCAGAAAAACATTTCGGAATTACAAACAAAATTTATGATATTTCCTTATTAATATGGCCTTGTTTTCTAATCCAAGCTGGTATAAGGATTATCAACACTCATTTTTCTTTTCACTTACACTTTGTGATAGCCATATTCACACAATTGCTTTTAAAGTGGCATCAGAAGCATCTTCTCATTCCAAGCACTTTTACCTCAAGAACTTGGCAAGGAACACTGGTAAAAAGTATATTTACCGGTACCCCTTGGTAAAAATTGGTGATTTTTGGCAGTGCATGGATACCGAGCTTGTGCAATTCTTTGACTTGAGTAGCGGCGAATTGTGCACCAAAAATCACCGCTACACAAAGCCAAAATAAGACATACTCGGTATCCATGTACTCATCAACCTATTTTCACTTAAAAACATCACAGAATTGCACAAACTTGGCATGAGGAAGATGCAAAATCACCCACTGTTTGGCGTGTTTTTAAGAATTGCACATACTCGGTATCCATGTACACATTGACCTATTTTCACTTAAAAAAATATCCCAGAATTGCACAAAAATGGCATTGTGCACTTCTTTATCCATGTACACATCGACGTATTTTCACTTAAAAAGTCAAAGAAAATTGACAAAAATCCAATTCTTCTTACTCTTGTAAGAAATGCCAAACAAACACGAAACAAGTAAGTGGGCGATTCTGCACTTTACCCCTTGGCATTGCACATGACTATCTATGTACACATCGACCTATAGGCTAATCTTTGGAATATGGTAACAGGTAGTTTGGTGACATTTTGGTAAGGCAATAAAGGTTTCTAGCTAGGACTTTAGCAGTGTACATGGATAAAGTCAAGAGTGTGCGCAATGCCATTTTTGTGCAATTCTGGGATGTTTTTTTAAGTGAAAATAGGTCGACATGTACATGGATACCGTATATGTGCAATTCTTAAAACGTGGCAAGCAGTTTGCGATTCTGCACTTTCTCCCAATTTCGCACCTAATCTTCGTCATGATTAAGCATTTTTGTTCCATAAAAGTTCTAGTATAAGCATAATTTGGCTAGCAGATTGTTGGAAAAAATGTTGATTAAAAAAATAAAAAAAAGATTGTTGGAAAAAATGTTGATTAAAAAAATAAAAAAAAAGATGCCTTTACTTTGTGAAAACAAAATGGCATCCAAAACAAAACTAGCAGGTTGCTGTAGCAGGGTTGGTAGGCAATTTTTGCCAAAAGATCGCCAAGTTACCATAATCCGAAGATTAACTGACCTATTTTCACTTGAAAAAAAATAAGAGAATTGCGCACTCCCTTGACTTTGTCCATGTACACATCAAAGTATATTCACTTAAAAAATCAAAGGAGCAGTTAACAAAAATATATATAACTACATTTTAAATCAAACAATGAAATAACATTAAAAAGGAAATTCATCTTTGCACTACGCAAAGAAAATATCCACTTACCTTATTTACAAATCAACATGTCTTCAGTGAAACAAAATTTCTTAGCAGCATCCAAACACTTCCTAAAATTATTTGAATTAGAATCTGTACATTGGGACTGCCACATAAATTCACAAAATAAGAGTAAAAAATATCCTCCATAGTGCCATTGTCGTCCAACGTTCGACCATACGCATTTCCTCCTACAAACAGGATGCTTAATAATGACTACAGTCAAAAGTCGTTAATTCGGACACCCATAATCCGGAATGATCTATAATCCGGACCTCAAAGCTAAAAACTTTCTGCGCATGCGCCGTGTTGACACATGCGCATAGGCGTTTACGCGTGCGTGTAACACCTTTACGCGCACGTGCATATGCGTAGGCGCAAGTGTAGAATACGTTTTCGCGTGCGCGTTTAACGTATAACGGACGGTATAAGCTAAAACTATACAATTATCTATTTCAGTTAATGTTGATGCTTGCGTTATTCCTTAATCTTCGAATTGGTTGCAGCTTATTATTTTTTGCAGACTGTAAGAGCAATTTTATAAAAGTAAACTTGAACTTTCGATTATGTCAATTTCCGATTCTGGAGCTCCCAAAGGATCTACAAAACGAAAGTATGTCTCGATGTCCGTCAAACAAAAAGTGGAATTGCTGCAAAAAATGGATAAAGACATGAAGAAGGTGACAGAGAGGTTAGTGAAAACGAAAAAATTTCGATTGACAAGTTAGTCGGTATTCTCGGCACAGCAATTACGGGACTTGAACAGCGGAGCTTTTTAACTGAGCAAGAAATTATGTCTGTTTATAGAATTAAAGAGAAAGTATTATCACATAAAACGAAACAACTTACATTGAAAGAAATGTTTAATAAAGTAAGCAAATAAATATTAAGCTTCTTTTTTTGTAAATTTTGATACCCTTTAGATCATAATTGTTCTTTATTTCCTAAAATACGGTTTCATATTTTTAATTTTAGAATTTGTGCATGCCATCTTACGAGATTTAAACTGATGATCTATAATCCGGAAAAATCGATAATCCGGAATCGCCGAAGTCCCGACGAGTCCGGATTAACGACTTTTGACTGTACTAAGTAAACCTTCATTTACACACCAGGTCAAATTATGCTCTTTTCCCTTTTTTTTTCCAAATCGTACAGAGACTTCAAATTAATCTTACCACATTCAGCCATTTTACCATCTAAATCACAAAACAAGTAATATACTTCCTAACCAACACACAACACAAGGCCTTACAAATTTACAGGATTAATATTTGGATTATGGTAACTTGGCAAAAATTTGGCAACTAACCCTGCTACAGCAACCTGCTACTTTTTTTTTTTTTTTTTTTTTTTTTTTGGAATGCCATTATATTTTCACGAAGTAAAGGCATGTTTCATTTTTTTTTTTTACTCAACATTTTTTCCAACAATCTGCTAGCCGAATTACGCTTATGCTAGAACTTTTATGGAACAAAAGTGCTTAATCATGACGAAGATCAGGTGCGAAATTGGGAGAAAGTGTAGAATCGCCCACTGCTTGCCACATTTTTAATAATTGCACATACACGGTATCCATGTACATATCGACCTATTTTCACTTAAAAAAATCCCAGAATTGCACAAAAATGGCATTGCGCACACTCTTGACTTTATCCATGTAAGCTGCTAGTCCTAGCTAGTAACCTTTATCGCCTTACCAAAATGTCACCAAACTACCTGTTACCATATTCCAAAGATTAGCCATTTACAGCAATCAAAGCAACCGATTACATCATAATAGGGTTTCTATAACATTCAAGTACTCATGCTACCATAAATGAAACAACTTCGTGAAAATACAAGAGGTACCCTTCTATCTACTCTAACCGGAAGACTCATAATGATGGTGATCTGCATTTCATTTTTACTCCAGCACTTATTAGAGCTTCATAGTTTTTCAACACATAGCATATGGGCAGCTGTTGTTGAATGAATAAAACAAAATTTATGGTGTCTTTATCATGCTTTTGCCAGTTCCTATGTTTTATATGCTTTGCAACAGCTTAAATAAATCATCAATACCATTTGTACATGGCTTGACAATTTTTTACATGAATATTGTTGCCTCTCTATTTGAAACTTAAATAAGAAATCACAAATTTCTTGGGATATCCAATATTGTGGAAGAACTCTAGTAGTTTCCCCCCCCCCTCTTATGAACAGACTTTTGTTTAGTTTGACAGGCCACCCGTTTGTTTATTTGTTTGGAGTAGATATACTGAATACAACTGTCTTATAAAACTGTTCTAATCAATTTTAGTCGGATATTCGTAAAAGCTGGCTTAATCGATATTGGTTCCTAAGCCCAACAGTAAATAAATCATTACTTCATTATAAATTAATATTCTAAAACCAGTGCAGCAGTTGTTAATATGAAAAGGAAAAGCACAATGAACCAGTATGCTATTCCTTCACTTGCAACTTTTTCCAGTTTATCTCCAAATGCTTTTATCGAGCTGTAGTTTTATTTAACATTCATTTCTGGAGGTTCAAATATGTCATTCTTGGAAGAAAGATAGGTACTCTTCGGTTATTGGGACCTGATTCAGAAATGTATGTATGTATGCATACATATGTGGATGTATGTATTCATGTATCTGTGCACACACACATTTCTAAATCAGGTCTGATAACAGAAGAGTATCGAAAGATATAACATCTTCCTTGCATTAAAAAAATACAATAACAGGTGGAATACTCGGAGCTCTACTCATGAGATGATTGATTGTGATTACTATAAGTGATTGTGATATGGTAACATGAATAAAAAAAAAGAGAAAGTAAGATAATAAGTGGTTTGGAGCTCTTCTCACTATCAGCAAACTATAAATAACCATGGTTAGGGTTGCTGAATGTTTGATAATGATTTGTGTTGGCAAATTACAGATAATCTAGGCACCATTTATAAAATGGGAAAATAATAGAGACATATTTTACAAGATTACTCTTATTAAAATAGACTAATATATAAGATTTAGAAAAAATAGCTGAACCCTATAAATAAGGCAGGGGCCCACCAGCGGCCGAGCGGTAAAGTCGCTGAACACTGGTAGTTCGGTCCAAGGTTCGAATCCTGCGAACGGGCTGGCTGCATGGGCATTTTCGTGGTTTTCCACATGTGTAACGTGTATACTAGCCAGTTTCCCTTAGAAAGACCTCCACAAAGGCATTCTTCCCCTTAGGCAGATAGCCCTCGAGGCTTTGCCATAATCTATAAATAAGGCAAATGTCAAGTTATCTTTTCAAATAGAAAAGAAAATTATTAAATATTTTTTAATGAAAAACAATGCCTTTTTAAAGATTTCTGAGTTCTTATAGACAAACTCAAAGTAAATTTGCCTTCTGCTTTTAAATTAATTATTTTATATTTTATTTTAATTAGTTAAACAAGTCCATTAAATAAGTATGTGAAAAAACTCATTTTAATAAATAAATTATTTACCACTTTATAAATAATAACACAAGTTATTCTTATTTAATACACATGTATAGTTTGTAAAACATATACTTCATAACATTTACTAGAGAACAAGAACACTGAATATGAAATTATAAGCATGACAAAATAAACAATGAAGCCCATTAATGGATACAATATATACCAAGTCTTTATCTAATTTCAAAATATTACAGCTAAAAAAATCTCACTGTATTTGAATGAAAGACCTACAGTTCAAGAGAAGAAGGAGTATTAGCCAGCTAGTGGGAGTTACCACTAGTGTGCATTATTGATGTATGTTATTGAGATATCTCCTAACAATTAAAAAACGTCACCACTTCATGTCACTGTTGTTCAAGATGGCAAGCTAAGCTCAAAATGCTTTCTATGTTCTCAAATTCCATATGTGCAGATCTGATGCAATTGAGACAGCACAATTTTTGTAAAAAAGATTCAGTTTTAGAGTTCTTTCTGCACAGCATTAGAAAATGATAAACGCATTTTTACATAAATAGAATGCTTCTCATACAAAATGCTAACATCATTACCACACATCTGAGAAAAATGTCAAGAGAATTAAAAATGCATTCATTCACTATCCATAGCTATCAACTCTGCATTTCCCATCAGCAAGATTTTTCCCAAATTCATTTTAAATGAAGTAGAATGCTCCTTTCTTGGAAGAATGATGTAGCATCTTCTCAATCAATGGTAAATATAAAAGTATTATTATTAAAAAAGAAAAAAAAAGTTTAAAACACCTTCTGCAGTCATAAATATATCGAAAAATTTACGTACACTTTTGAAAAATGAAAACACATTAACAGCTCAATTGCTTTATTTTGAATATTTATGTAATTTATATTAGGATTGTCATTTCTCATTAAAATAACCAACTGCGAAAAATCAAAATCTGCTTACTTAAATTGACCAAATCCTTTTTGAATTAAACAAACTATTAAAAAAGGAATAATTTTATATAAAATATTCCAAACACTTCCGCAGAGAACCCGGTAAATGTAAACATTGCCAACTTTGGCGATAATAGTTCAAACCTAGTAACCCAGCGGATTTATCCTAGTCGCTTGTTCAAAGCATAGAGATTCTTTTGTTCTAAGTTTGCAACCATTCCTCTTGCGCTCATTTTGTTGAATTATCACTGTCGTTGTTCGCATTTGCAGATTTATATTATTCTTCTCTTATTTATTATTATTTTTAGTGAGTTTTTTAACAACGAATAGCTAGACAGACAAAGTAGACAGATGTCTTGTTTTGCACCCGCTAAGTCTTTCTGCACCGATGGGCGAAAAATCAAGCATAGGTGCGAAGGAAAGGTATATAGAAAGGGGGGCAATTTCGTATTTGAGGAGAGTAAAAAGAAACTTCGTACATTTTTTACGAGTTCAAAAGGCAAGAAAGAAAAGATGGGACAAAATAAAATTTAAAATAAATGGCCCAGAAATAATAGAGGGAAAAAAAAAAAAAAGAAAGGGCCTAAAGAAAGAAAAGGAAAAGAAGTAGAAAATATCCTAAAATACGATTGTGTCCATGAGTGTAGTTAAGGAGTTCATCTGCAAAAATTAGTGTCTTTAAGAAGCAAACTTTAGCTAAGTTTAATAAAAAAAAAATAATAAATGAATGAATTCCTACATGGTAATGTGTATGACCTAATCTTGAGACCTAACTAGAAAAGACATATATCATCACAGAGATGTACATAATATTTTAACTAAAGTAACATTAACTATTGCCGTTCCCAAAAAATTCATGTATATTTCAGAAAAACAGTAATTGACAAAATCATAAATCCATACACAGTGTGAGAGCATATCAACAAAAATAAATTATACAGTTTATTTTTTTCTTAAATATTTTTTCTTAAATATTAGTTAAATATAAAATTAATTTATTAATTTAACAGTTGTAATTTATTATAGTACAAGTTTAATAAATTCCGTCACCCTGTATTTATATTTGATCATAATTCCAAGTTTGATACCTGAAAAAAAAAAGGTCGGGGATGTTAGTTACAAAAATCACAATCTATACTCATCGATGGTCAAGAGATCCCCATTTTTTCCCTCTCAAGAAATTCCTAAGCACGAAGAGGGGGGCCTCCGAAGGGTGTGAATTGCTGATAAGAACGGAGTACTGATAAGGAATGTGGCGTCTCTACGGAATAGTTACGAAGAAAAGAACCACATGACTTGCTACTATTACTAACTATTGTATAATGCTAGAATCTTATGAAAAATAATAAATAAAGAAATTTAATTGCACTCTAGTGATAGAGAAACATATATTGTATAAAGAACAGAATGTTACTTATCTGAATATTCCGTGTCAGGGCCTCTTTTGGATTTCTCGTGTTGATAGTAAGCAGCTAACAAAACATCTGAAGTTTCGAAGAAGCGAAGTTTCCTTTTTTCAATTTGATGAATGAGACATTGCATAGGAAAGGTGAATTAAACTTTTTTAGAGAGTTGAAAATATTTACTGAAACAGTTATTTAAAAAATTTCGGAGCTATGTTTAGACACTGCCTCCAGCTTTCGTGATCGCAGCGTTCTCAATATAGCTAGAAATATTTTCGTTGATAGATGCCGGTTCTCGGTTCGGGATGAAAGGAAGAAAATACGGGGGGGGAGGGGGTGAATCCTGATTTGTAACACGGCTGTTCACTTTGTGTTCTTAATTATTAACAGCTCTAAGAACCAGCAATTTAAATAATTAAGTAATGCTTTTATTTTTATTATTGGTTATTGTCATCTAAAATTATGAGAATAAATCAATTTTTCTGTCGTAAAATTATTGTTAATGCTTTTCTAACAATAACCTTTCAGAGGATGGCAGGTGTGACATAAATAGATGATTAAATTGAAATAAAAAATATTATTGATTATCTAAGATGACAGAATAGTTTGATGCATCACCATGGTCATCAAAATTAGCAAACCACTGCTGGTGTAAGGAATATATTGTTTTCTGTGTTAACTGAAATTTAAGACAAATTTTTTTCGTTTGTCATGTTTAACCGGTTAATTTCAGTACATTAATACTAATTTATATTTTTTAAATGAATTTTTATTTCCGTTATAAATGCTTATATATTGTCTTATACTTAATATATTCTTTTCTGTGCTAACTTGAATTTAATACAAATTTATTTTCGTATATCACGTTTAACCAGTTAGTTTTACATCTACATGCTTATTCTCTGTGAATTTTTACTACCATATGCTTAATATATTGTTTTGTCTACTAACTTGAATTTACATGAACTAAAAATCCAAGAAGGTTAGAATAGAAGGAGGGAAGGTTCAACTCAAACGGTGAAGCTTCGCGGCCATCTTCCTGTTATCACTGTGACTTGTGCAAGGAAGTCTGTCATTGGAACATTTTTTTTTCTTTTCTTTTTGAAGCATGTCAGCTTGTGTTGCATATGGATGCACAAATAGATTCTCGAAAAAAATTCCGGGCATTATTTTTCACACGTAAGTATTGATTTTCTTTTTTTATGTAATATGACAACTATGTCAAAAAATATCACAATGTCATGTTGTTTTCTTTCCAGATGTAAAAAAAAAAGAACTTAAATAATCAAAATAGGTTATGTAATATAACTATAATCAAAATATGTTAAATACATTTTAATGTTTCGGTTTATAGCTGGTATCTTCGTTCCTTAAGATACAATGCTATATGGTAGGATTTCAATTGTATAATTTGAACGTTTTAGTTAATTCGTTTTATAACTTTCATGAAAAGTTGTTGGGTTTTTCCCTATTAAAGGGATATTTCTCCGCGGCAAGGGGCGAAATTAAGGTACGGGAGCATTTTTAGTCATGTCGCTAATTAAGCGTCTAATTGGCCGATCGACTTGGGATAAACGGCATCCGTCGTTTGAAGATACGCGAATTACAAATTTCGAAATTTCAAGAAAATTGGATGATTGGTTCCCAAATTACGAATTTTCCTTAATTAAACTAAATGAGTCGGAAAAATCCACTAAAAATACGTATCTCCCGATCTAACAGACCAATTTCGTTCAAATTTTGAATTTTGCACTTCCCGGATTCTCAAATGAACGTTAGCGTTGATTGTAAACTGTTTTGCTAATTAGGAGCCTAATTAGCAGGTTCATTAAAAAAGCGCTACTACCTTTATCTCCCCTTCCTAACTCGTGGTTGAGGGCCTTCGACTCGGAAAGCGACGGGTGTCGGGGGGGGAGATGGTATCCGCTCGACTGTTGGAATCGTCAAGGCCATTCGCCGGGAATGAAATTAGCGTAGTGGCGCTTTTTTATTCATTATGCTAATTAATCATCTAATTTTCCAATCCATCTAGAACAAAGAGCATCCTTCATCTGATCATCGATCGGTTGTAAATTTCTAAATTTGGAGCTGATCGCATGATTGGTTCCCGAGATACGAAATTTTAGTGCATTTTTCTTAACCCTTTAACTGCTTAAGACGTGTTTAAACGTTTTTGGAGTTTCTTTAAAAATGCTTAAGACGTCTTTACACGAATTTCAAATCGCACGAAAATGCTTAAGACGTGTATACACGAAGCCCGAATTTCGCGAAGATTGCTTAAGACGTGTTTAGACGAAGCGATCTGGTCTTCCTTCCCCTACCTTTCTGCAGGCGGCTGTCAGTTGACACAAAGGTCTTAATAGGGTGTGAAGTCTGTTTGAAAAGAACACTTTACGGATGGGTCCTGAGAATGAAGAATCATTGTCAGAGAGCAGGTGTGCATTATCTTTCCAACGACTGCAAGCTTGTGAATGAAGATAAATCGTTTTACTCTAGCCAGTTTGCCTTGTGGTTATTTATACAAATGAAAGTTGAACAGAATCGCTCGTTGTTATAATACATTACCGAAATTTAGAAGAAACAGGAAAAAGTAACAATTGTAAAGTAAGACGTACTTTTTAATAAACCATATATTATACAATGCATTAAAAGTTGACTACAACATCAAGAACAGGATAAAATATAAAATGCTGCAAACTATCTTGTTTGTCCTCGTATTTCAAGTGCGGGTATTTCTAATAGTATATTTTTCCTTTTTACATTTTGAAATGTTAAAAATGTGCTTTCAGTATGCCTGATTTTTGTATTCGAATATGTGGCTGTATGTTCCTTGTAAACGCGAACTGACATATAAAAATTTCTTGGGTGTCGAAAGGAAGATATTCTACTCGAAAACTTCAATTAAATCGAATAAATTCATATGCCGCAGGAATTTCTAGAAATATTTGTTTTTAAAAATTTTATTATTAAGATTTGAAATACAAATTAGTTTTAAAATCTAGGGGAAAAGTATGCATTTCTTGGAACTTTTTTGGAAAGAAATCTACCGGTATAAAATCGCTTAAAATCAATGGAGTTAAAAAGCTTAAAATCAATGGAGTTAAAAGTTAAGTAAAACAGTTAATGTATGGAAGAGTTACATATACTGCGCACAAAAATTAGTCAGAGGAACAATTAGCTAACGAATTAAATTAATTACATTAAAAGAATTTCGTTAGAAAATAACCTCTCCA
Organism: Stegodyphus dumicola; assembly: GCF_044657685.1. Taxonomy (NCBI): domain Eukaryota; kingdom Metazoa; phylum Arthropoda; class Arachnida; order Araneae; family Eresidae; genus Stegodyphus; species Stegodyphus dumicola. The sequence goes on from NC_140777.1 coordinate 25,347,261, forward strand.
AATGTCAGTGCTGATAGCAGCACTACGAATGAAATTTATTAAATTCCTAACTTAATTAATCCGTTGGTACTCAATAATTGTCACCTACCAGCGGCCGATCAGTAAACGTCGCTGAACACTGATAATTCGGTCTGAGGTTCAATCCGCGAACGGGTTCGCTGCAAGGGCGTTTTCGTGATTTTTCCCACGTGTAACGTGTATACAAGCCAGTATGCCTTAGAAAGTCCTCCACGAAGGCATCCCTCCTCTTAGGCAGATAGCCCTCGAGGCTTTGCCGTAATCACATAAAACCAAACCAAATTAAAAACCAATAACTATGTGTTCGCGATGCTAGGCTACATGGCAGTTTTCGTGGATTTGTGCTGCCTATTTTTAACGCGAATATAAGCCAATCTCATTTAAAAAGTCCTTCACGAAGACGTGCTCTGACTACGAGTCCTCGCTTGGGATTACGTTTGGGCTGTTAGATTAATGACAAAGCTCGCAAAGGGCGATCTGTTTAAAGAGGGTATGCTTTCGTGAAAGACCTTCCAAGGGAAACTATCTCGTACCGGTGTTACATATAGGTAAAATTCACGAAAACGCAGATGTGGTGAGCCAGGTCACAGAGGTTTCAATCCAGGTCAAACTACCAAATAGTCCTCGTATATTTTGTCACGAGCTAAATAAAATAAAATACAATATCGCGAAAGTCACTTTATGCTATTGAAATGGCAATAACTTTGTATTATACAGGTTATCATTTTGCCTTTGTTATGAGATTTTGATCTTTTCCATTATCCAAGCTAGCCCATAATGGAATATTGGTAGTTCTATCCGGGGTTCGAATCTCGGCTACATGGATGCTTTCGTGTCTTTCTCATGTGTAACGTGTACACAAGCCGGCTTCCCTTAGAAAGTCCTCCACGAAGGCATCCTTCCCCTTATGTAAATAACTCTCGAGTGCTTTGCCATAATTAAATAAACATGCTTAAAATATTTTGTATTGAAAATTTTATGCGTCAAAGTTGGTCCCCGTTAAATGAAATATGCTGTTTTTTTTTTCTTTGCTTTTATAGCAATGTTCTTGTTTTCAGAATATGAAATGTCAATGAAACATTTTTAATAATGTCTCATTCTGTTTTGTTTTTGTTTAATGAAAAAATGAATTTAAGTAACAAATTTCTTATGGTTAGAAAAATTTTACCATTATCGAAATGAGTTGCTGTCGAAGTGCATTTTCGTACTAGCGCATATATTTGTAAAGAGAAAATTGTTTCGCGCGTGTTATCATATAACTGAAAAGATCAAGAGAAATTTCTATAGGGAAATAAAGTTATTAATTTTAAATAAAAAATAAAGTTATTTGTAAATTAAATGTGTTTTGAGGCAAGAGTAAAAATAAGAGATATGCAATGAATTTAAAATAACGATGTATATAATAAGGATTTTGCCGACAGACTTTCCCAGGGAAATTTGCTAAAATTTTCTATATGTAGAATTAATGTATATTCCGCTTAGTTTTAGAATCCAGTGATATAACAGCTCACTTTATCAGTGTAATTATGTGTTATATCGAGATTTAGTTATGTCTGATACCAGCATTTTATTTTTGTTTTATAAATCTGGTTCGTTTACTGATATTATGTTTATTAAATACGATTTATCAGGTTTTCAAATTCTATCAGAGCCCGATAATGGCCCACCTAGCTAAGACCGCTGATTACTACTAATTCCACTCGCACTGAAACCAAAACGAACAAATTGGCTGCATAGTTGGATTTCATAGTTTTTCCCATGAATATGAGTCACATGGATATGAGTGAGTTTTACTTAGAAAGCCTACCACGGCGACTTGTCTATTCTTAGACAGACAGATCCCGTTCGCTTTGCCATATTCAAATAATCTGACAAAATGTGACAACAAAGGCTAATAAATGCATATACCGAAATAAAATAAATTTAAACGCATATTACAAAAATAAAATAAATGCATATAACGTAAAAAGTGATATCACAACAATTTTTTTATTATTTTTAATACACTAATTCCTAAATTGCATTATTTTCAAATTTTATTTCATTTTTATGTATGTATTAATGTATATTTTATATGTTCGAAAGTGCGATTGTTTAGTAAATTAAGACAACTTAGTAAATTAGGCATTAAATAAATCTGATTTGAAAATACATGCACTTAGGTGAGATTTTCGTAACTTGAAAAACATTACTCGCAAAATAATCTCTACGAAAATATAATAATACTATATCTTCCTACTTGATTCTGTGAAAAACAATTTAAATTAGCTTATTACATTTTTTTTTTTCTGTATTGAAAACAACTTGATATTTTTAAAAAATCTTGCTGTCAGAATGAAAGTATTTAGAAGTATAAAAGTGGTCTTTTTGAACACATGTTTCTGCGGTATTTCTTTACAGACGTAGATCAACAGATAAGAAGCCAACTCTTGATGTACGCATTGACAGATTTCACCACCAAAAGGCCCTTTCTCTAACATAGTGGACGCCACTTTTATCTTCTTTGTAATATAATATAACTAAACCCGTTGGCCCTGTTTGTTCGAATAGCTTCTGAGAACCGTTCGCATTTGAATGCGTCGGAGCTTGAGTGACTGAAAGACTACTTATTCCCAAAGCTATTAGTCAGACACCAATAAAAATCTGTTGTCCGTATTTTTACTCTCTCTCTCTGTGAGTTCTTCAAATCCAGGAAAGGGTAATGCGTGCATTTGGGTGCATGTGAGAAAAAAAAAATTCTATGCTTCATTTTGTATTACTTGTATAGTGAAACATTTCAAAAAACAGCTTTACATGCAAAGTTTTCATCTGATGAATGAATTCAGCTGAAAACACGTTACTATTTTCTGTAAATCCCCCCCCCAACAAAAAGGATGCTCTTTTAAGTGAATTAAATTCTTATTGTGCTCTTATTACGTTTTTCTAAATTTTTCTATTTCCCTTTTCTTATAATACATAAGCAATTTTTTAAATATGCGTGACCCCGGAGAGCTAAGATCGGTAAGCTCGTTAAAGACTGGTAATTTGAAGGAATTCAAATCTCGGCAAATGGGTTTATTGCAGGGGAGGTTTCTTCGTTTTTTTCCTCATGTGAACGAATACGAATTCTTTCCCTTTAAACGTCCTTTACGAGACGCAACTCCTTTTAGGAATATAATCTTCCAGTGCTGTGAACAATTCTAATCACCGGTGTATGTCGAAAATCACAGATATGCTCTGGTGAAAGTCGAAAAGAGAGATCATAAAGTGCCATAAGAGTTTAAGTTGTTGCAATAAATAAGATTTGAATCACATAATTTAGTAAGTTTTTTATTACTGTTATTTTATTTTCTCATTTAGAACGTACTGTATAATTAAGTAAGTTTCTAACGTCTATTATTTTCCTTTCTCATTTTGAATGTATTGTGTGTTTTAGGTTCTCATGTTCTTAAGTTCTTATTTCAAGTTTCAAGTGCGTTTATTTGCGACTGAATTGCGGAGAAGAAAATATCATATTGTTATGTGTTCAACATTCACCATTAGTACATGGTGAATGTCAACATTGACCGGTTAAGTCAGAAATAAGAGTATTTGGAAAATATTTCGGACATACACCAATAGACTATGTGAATGTTGATATTCACCGGTGAAAGTCGACATTCTCCAGATTTCGGTGTTTCACCGTAACATATTTTATATATTTATATATATATCCACTCTGTTACCCGGCTCAGTGATCTCAGTTTCTTTACACTTATATGTTTGTAAATTGTACATTTTTTGCTTTAAAAATGATTGACTTATGTTGTTCTTATCTTCCGGTTAAGGTTTTTATGCCTTTAGTAAATCTCTATGCAATGTTTTTAGAATTATCAACAAATTTAAAGTTCTTTTAAGTGCCGCTAAGCCTAATAATTTTTTTGATGGCGGCCATTGCTTGTTTACGTTTGAAACAGCAGAGTAGTAGATTTGTTGCCAATCTATAGAAACGTAGCTTCGCAACAACAAAGATAACGCCTTCATTTATTATTGCGAATTAAATCATGCTTAATCCTTTCTGGAATTTTTCGAAGAAATAAGTAATTATGAAGAAAATACAGATATTTTGACTTTTTTATGTGTTTTTGCATTGTCGCGAAGTGAGAACTGAATTAATCGAATGAGAAATACTCAATCGTCTGTGAAAAACTATTTCTTTTTTGTTTTGTTTGCTTAATTGCTTTTATACATCGTTCTAGCTTTATTATAGGATTTGAATAGAACATGAGGCAACGATTAGATAATTCTTTAAATGATATAAATTTTGTGCATTCTGTGTTATAATATGAACGAAATATAATACTAATGAACGAAATATAATACTTAAGTGAATCTAGCGCCAGAGTGTCGCTATGGTAAACAAATAGAGTGAATTTTAAAGAATGCATTTATTCTATTGTGGTTTATGCGCTGTCGGCGAAGTAGATTTAATTCAATCCAATAAGTTTAAAAGAAATGCAAGAAAAAATGCGTATAATTTAATATTCCGTACAAGGAAGTCATGTGGTCGATACATCAGATTTTTATAATAGGTTAACATGCTCTAAACAGTTTTGAATAGAAAGAAACCGCTCGCGCGCTATTGGGCCTTTCTCAGCTTACGAAATATGTATTTTAAGTTGGAACATAACAGAAGAACAAAATACAGATTATAAATAGTGAATTTTACTGACAAAACTTTCTTTGAAAAAAAAAATAAAAGTATTGCAAAGAATAAGAGATATAGTTAACTTAACAGCGGCCGATAATCAGTGCTGGTGCATATGTTTTTGCAGAGAAAATCATTTTGCTTGTGCTGTCGTATAACAAAAAATATCCATAGATTATTTTTTACAGTTGTTAAAATAGTCCTGGACTATCTCTTTTAAGAGAATACTTTTTTGGAAAATTTTCAAATTGAAATTGGCTTGAACTCGCATAACGCATGGGAAAAATTATAAAGACACCAAGCCGCTAACTTGTTTGGTTGCTAGCGACAAATCCAGAACAAACATCAACATCCAGTACTCTTATTCACTCTAGTGAACGTAAATATTTGTTTGTATATTAGTAATAGTATTAAAATAAAAATATTTATTCTAATAAAAGCTGTTGTTCAAAAATACACCCTTGTAAGGCATTTTCTTTGGTTAAGGGACTTCATGTGAATAATTAATTCTACGTTGAAGAAGACAATTTCTTAGAACTTAATGCTTCAAACAATTGAATGCTGGGATTCCTAGGGAAGAAAATATCCTCAAAAAGTATATTCCACAAAAAATATTGAATTATAATCTTATAATGACTTATTAAATAATTAATAATTGTTATAATTATTAAATATAAAGCTTACTTATTTTTTACAAAATGTACAATAATACCCTTTATTTACAAAAATGCCATACTGAACAATTATATTATAAGCTAATAAAATAACAACATTGTATTGTTCCTTATTAACTATGTGTCATCTTTCCTTTTCAGCTTTCTGTTATAGGATAATGTTTTTAATCCAATTTCAGACAAAGTGTACTGGTGTTTCAAGGACGGGAAGGCAAGAATTTTTAAATTTAGTCAATAAATTTATGATCACCTGAAAATTCATAAAGAAAAAGTATTTCAGGTTAAAATTCAATTTCAGAATACCTTGAACGTATATAAAAAAGTGAAATGCAAATTTGACACTGATATTATCACTGTTTCAGCCCTTAAATAATTCCTAAATGTTTTGTTTATTGCTCTTAAAAACAGATCAGGTGTTTAAAAGTTAATACCATAATTTTTTGTATTAAAAAAGATCTCGAAATTATTGCTAAAGAAAAAGCAGAAACAAAGGCATTATTATTTATTTATACCTAGGAAAATTTAATTTCTTTGAGATCGAGAAGATATTTTAAAGCAAATGTTTATGTTATATCCTGAAATCACCTAATTTTTTGTTGTCATAAATCAGATGAAAAAGTCACATTTGAAACCCATCCCTTTTTCAAATCAGCTAGCTATCCAGGTATAATCATGAAAATCTTGTTCCGCTCTTGAAATTAAGATATTCAGTTACCAAATCTTAGCTCGCTGAATAATTAACTTTACTTAAAAGAACATATTTGGTATACATTAAGTATATATTGTTCATTCAAAAAACGAAATCTTTTCAGAAAATATCATCCGTTAAAAACTAAGTAAATTTCAGCATTAAATATGCTTTTAAAGTTTAAATTTTGAAATCTCCTTAATATTTAACTATAGTTTCTCTAAAAGCAAGTTTAAAAGTCACATCAAGTTAAGTTGATTAAATTTGCCAGAAATAATAAAACAGATATTTTTCATAGTAATTATTCAAATATTATGCTAAATATCTTAAATTATAGGTAATATTTAAGTAAAAAGAAATTTAAAATAATTATTATCTGCATGTAAATGCATTTCTAATTTATGACAAAAACATGGAAAATCAGAAATAATATCAAATGCAATCGAACTATAAACATTGCTTTTCAAATATTTCAGCAATCTCACAGAAGGAATGAATATTGTACCAGATATTTTTAATATGGATTTTATTAATAGCAGTTTAACCAATCTGCGTTGAAATTCTGATGATAATCAATGACCCAGCGATTTAGGTAACTTAGATTAAACATGAAAAATAATAATAAAAGAAAAGCGGGTAAATTTTAAAATCAAGTTATTTCAAAATAAGAGTCTTTTAGGAAAGAAAATCCTTTAAGATTTTAGGTCCGCACCTGTAGCCTGCGGCATTCGGACGGTCATCACGGAGAAGCTATTATAGTCATTTGCAACTTTCTTGACAACTCGCATCTACAGGTACTAATATTTATGGTAGTAATCCATCTTACTTACAGTCGGAACCCTTGATCTAGTATTCCGGGAGGGAAAAGAAATAACAATAGCAATAGCTGGCATTTTTCAGAGGTTTAGGGTTATTTTCCCGACATTTTAAGGGAAGCTCGGTCCAAAATTAGTGACAGTTTTAAAGGTATTTGTAGAAAATAACTCGACAGGCTAAGGGTTAATTAGAGATTTGAGCCGGAAAAATGCACAAAAATACGTAACTTTTCAAAGAATTAACCGATTTCGTTAAATTTTAAATTTTGCACTTCCCGGACGATCAAATAAAGGTTAGCGTTCATTGTAAACTGTTTTGCTAATTAGGAGCCTAATTAGCAGGTTCATTAAAAAAGCGCTACTACCTTTATCTCCCCTTCCTAACTCTTGGTTGACGGCCTTCGACTCGAAAGCGACGGGTGTCGGGGAGGGGGAGATGGTTTCCGCACGACTTTTGGAATCGTCAAGGCCATTCGCCATGGATGAAATTAACGCAGTGGAGGATTTTTATTCATTATGCTAATTAGTCTTCTTATTTGCCAGTCACTCTGGAACAAAGACCAAACCTCTTTTCAAAATCTGGCAATTATAAGATTGTAAATTTCGAGCCGATCGGCCTGTTAGTTGCCGAGATATGTATTTTTTGTGCATTTTTCGAACAATTCGTGATTTTTGGATCGTAATAAGAAAAGCAACTTTGAATAATACAAATTAATATTTCTAATAGCTTAAATCAGCCTGCTCATTTGTGTTACAGAGCTACGTAATCATTCACTGCTTTTGTTATTATATATAAGTTCATTAATATATATATTGTTGTATTTTTGGTAACAAAGGTTTCTGTTCGCTTAAAGCTAATATTAAATTTAATTTTAATTAAGAAATTTTAATTGCAAAAAAATAAATAAAATATGAATAAACTATTTATTTAAATTCTGACTAATTTTTATTTTTCGTTCAGGGTTTTAAATTGAATTTCTGTTGCTTGAACATGGTATATGGAAAGTTTTCTTATTATAAATTATTATGAATGATTAATTACATTAATATGTATATTGATGCACTTTTGTGTTAATTATGTCGAAGTTAATGAAAAGGAATTTTAATAACAACTCTACAATTTGAATAATAAACACGAAAATGTTCAAAATTAAATTTAGTACAACGGCTCGGTAAAGTCGCTGAACACTGGTAGTTCGATCCAACTTTCGAATCCCGGCGAATGGGCTGGCTGCATGGATTTTTTCGTGATTTTCCACATGTGTATCGCGTATGCAGTATCTTCCAAATGCATACGTGAACAAAGCGGGCTCAGCCCCCACAAAACCGCTGAACACTGGTAGTTCGGTGCAATTTTTGAATAACGGCGAACGAGCTCGCTGCATGGGTACTTTCGTTATTTTACGCATGTGTATCGTGTACGCAGTATCTTCTGGATGCATATATGAATAAAGCGGGCGTAACCCGCGCAAAACCGCTGAACACTGATAGTTCAGTCCAACTTTCGAATACCCTTGAAAGGGCTGTCTGCATGGGTATTTTCCTGATTTTACGCATGTGTATCGTGTATGGAGTATCTTCTCGATGCATACGAGAAGAGAGCGGGCGAAGCCCGCGCAAATCCGCTGAACACTGGTAGTTCAATCCAAATTTCGAATCCCGACGAACAGGCTGCCTCCATGTATGTTTTCATGAATTTCCGCATGTGTAACGTGTATGCAGTATCTTTTGGATGCATACGCGAATAAAGCGGGCGAAGCCCGTGTAAAATCGTTGAACGCTGGTAGTTCGGATCAACATTCGAATAAAGGCCAACGGGGCTCTATGGGTGCTCTATGGCCAACGGGGCTCTATGGGCTCTATGGCTCTATGGGTGTTTTCGTGATTTTCCGCATGTGTGTCGTGTATGCATTACATTCTGGATGCATACTGTAATAAAGCTGGCGCAGCCCGCGCAAAACCGCTGGACACTGGTAGTTCGTTCCAACTTTCGCATTCCGGCCAACGGGCTGGGTGTATGCGTGTTTTAGTGATTTTACGCATGTGTAACGTGTATGGAGTGTCTTCTCGATGCATACGTGAATATAGCGGATGCAGCCCGCCCAAATCCGCTGGACACTGGTAGTTCGGTCCAACTTTCGAATCCCGGTGAGCGGGATGATTGCATGTGTGTTTTCGTGATTTTCCGCATGTGTATCGTGTATGCAGTGTTTTCAGAATGCATATGTGAATAAAGCGGGCGCGGCAATCGCAAAACCGCTGAACACTGATAGTTCGCTCCAACTTTCGATCCCGACGAACGGGCTGTCCAACTTTCGAATAAAGGCCAATAACAGCGTGCTTCAGCCCTGCCCGCTAGTTACTATTTTTATTAATTGTAAAGGTGTTAAATAAAGCAATGCTTTTCTTTATATATTAATTATTATTCATTTAAGATATACTGTTCTGTTGTTAAATTTTTTTTTGCATAAACTTACAAATTTCTGGGCAGTATAGTGATAAAAGTAAGTAAAATATTTACACAATTGAACATGTGGAAAGATGTATCCAAAAACTTATATAGGTGTATTTCTGTAATTCAACTTAATTAAAGGCAATTTCTTTGAGATTAATATGAAATGCGCATAAACTGAAATCATTGAATTCACATAAATCTGTTTTATTTTATTAAGATTTATTTTCTAACCTAAGCAAATCCGTGAAATGTGCAGAAACATCATTTTTTAAAGGCTTTAATGTTATGCGCATGCATTTAGATTTCGAACTATTTCTTAATAATTTGCTGTACATAGTAAATTATGGATATCATCTTTATTACTTTAAAACAAAAATTCAACAATAGCGAGGCATTTCATTATAAATTTAACATATTTTTACTGGAAAATAAATGCAAGGAACAGCTTAGAAACACGTACATGTCACTGCCGTAATGCAATGTTTTGAAGTCACAAACATGGACACCGCTTGTTCGGTGGAGTTTCATTCCCCGATAGTGGAGGAAACTGCGAACCCCCCCTCCTTCTATTCTAACCTCCTTGTAAAAATCACGTTTACAAAATATCAAGGTCAGGACCTTGACAAAATATCACGTTTGCGGCTCGGCTCATCGTCGATGAACCGAGCGATGGGCGTTTTCGTGGTTTTCCTCATGTGTAATGTGTATACGAGCCAGTTTCCCTGAGAAAGTCCTCCACGAAGGCATCACACCTATTACGCAGATAGCCCTAGTGTGCTTTGCCATAATTAAATACACCACCACATCTTAATTTCAATTCAGCCTGTACACAAATTAAATATTTTTAATTACTAATGTATTTTTATCAGGTTGTTTCTTAAAATACTTTTGTTGTACTCGAAATATGTGTTCAATATTGAATTATTTTTCTTTCTCTTATAATTAAAAACAAGTTATATGGAATCAAAATTAAAACATATGAAGCAGTTAAATAACACTGAACAGAATATCTTACTTACTCTTTTGCTATTTGTATTCTAGCATTATACACAGATTTGTTTTCCTTCAGGTTCAAGCATGTGTAAGTTATATCAATTAAATTACATCACACATACCTGTATGCATCAGTTAAATAACACTGAAGGAAATATGTCACTTACTCATTCGATGTTTGCATCATAGTGTGGTCGAGAAATTGTTCTTTCCTCACGGTGAGGCATGTATCAGTTTACTTAGTTCGCAAAGCTTAACCCAGACGCTACTTCAATACATAGAATTACGTTTGGGATGTAAAGAAAGTAACCAAAACATGTGAATGAACTTGGATACGAGAATTTATTAACTAATCATTCAGGTACTCAGTATTGGTAAACATGACACTGAGTTTAAATATCTCACTACGATGTAAGTCTCATACACAAAATGAAGATTATGATAAAAAAGGATTTAAAATTAGAAATTTTTCAATTTAAATGAACAATAAATGTAAAATTACATCACAGTTATGTATGAAAACTACATAAATTCATTAAAAAAAATAGTTATTTTATCTGGTTGTAAAGAGTGTTTTCCGCCAAAAAACGTATTAACGTGTATAATTCTGACACAACGCTATAGCATAATTTGCCACTTCCGCCTAGGTATAATAGCAAATTAACAACACAAATCAAATCAAACTGTTGATGCAACGAAAGTAAACAAACGCCAAGAACTAACGCTGTCACCCACATGACGTCATGCGTATGTGGCATAACTTTCTCCCTGCACTGCGCATCGCTCTTGGGCACGTTTGCGGCTCGGCCAACGGGTTCTCTGCGGATGAAAACCCATATGTAGTTCTTATAACTTTAGATACGACAAAGCCACCACCCCTGTTCTTATTGGTTGCCGTTTATGACGTCAGGCTGAAACGAGATCATTATCTGTTTCGTTTGAGTTATGTCAAGGGGAACATATGCGCGATGCATATTCCTAAAACGTACTCGCCGTACCCCCTGCTGTGACAATGCTGAATCACTATTGGCTGATCGACTTGCTACGTAAAAAACGTCACTTGTTTGGTCACGTGACAAGCCGATTGCATGGATTCTGAACTGTTGTGAAAGTGTAATTTGTAGTTTGCTGTATAAGACGTAATAAATTTTGTATGCATATACAATTCTGAATTAATAATAAACCGCTAAAAGGTACAGCTGGTAAAGAATATAGAACACAAACCTTTTCAGACATAACGCTTGAAGTATTTTATTTGGACGGCATAAGATATGTTTACTAGGAAGACAAATTTCGGCAAACAAAATATATAATTATGCAAAAGAAATTTCGTTACCGGAGCATAAAAGTATCTATTATTGTACTTTAGATTTTCAAATATCAGAGGTTGTGATATAATGTAAGAGAATTTTGATTTAACATTAGAGATTCAATTTTGAGGGAGTTGGAGCTTGGCATGAAGGGATTTTTTATTTATTTTTTAATAAAACAAAATTGGTTTTGTATTTTTGAAAATTTTTGACGGAAGAACAATTTAATCTTTTAATATTTCATTGGTATGTTAATATTTTCTGGAACTAAAATTAAAAAATGGAGGACTGTTAATATTTGCAGTAATAACCGATATTCTGAAAAAGAATATTGTTTTCGATTATTTAAAAATATAGAGCAACTTCTGATGACGTCTGTCTTTTAAAAAGGTACAAAAAGGCAAACTAGAACATTACTTTGTCACAAGTAATGTATCAAAAAACATTGTTTCAGTTTTGGATGTGGGTATTCAGTTGCATACTAATTTATGTGAATCACAGGAAAAAAATAAGCATTCAAAAACTTGGAAACAGTCATTATGGTATTTCTAGGCAAAGTTTGGCATGGTGAATTAATAATTTCAAAAAGTTGTGTAGTGGATTTGTCATTCGGAAAGCACTTTGCAAGGTTGGAATGTGCTCAGAATATCATGGTATGCCTTGAATAATAAGAAATGCTTACCAGCAAGGGTCAGAATTCAATAGAGCCAGGATTGTTGCCTATAGAGTGTGTGGATTATCATTCTGTGATATCGCCCGTTCCATTAGTCGACATCCAACCACTGTTAAAAGCGAATATGGCATGTATGGAATGCTGAGGATTATACTGAACGGCATGCAGGATCTCATTGCCGTCCCATGATTAATACCCGAAAGGACAGGTATATTGTGAGGTCAGTCCTCCAAATTTACAACCACATCACAGACCATTAGTCAGAAAACGGGCATATTTGCAGCATGCCCAGTATCTGCTCGTACGGTGTGTCAACGTTTGCATCAGCATGGACTATCAGCACAGTGTCCATTACTTTAGCTTTCCTTAACAATGCAGCACAGAGAAAGATGGCTACTGTGGTGTGTCCAACAACAAAGCTGGATATAGGAGGGGTACAATGTCGTCTTTTCAGACGAGTCCCGTTTCTGTGTGCATTATTCTGATGGTCGTATAAGTGTCTAGAGGCTCCAAGGAGACCGCACATCGCCTGGTTGCATTCAGTATCAGCATAGGAACCCTAATGTGATGGTATAGGCAGCCACTGAGCACATGGCACACACATCTTTAGTTCGGATCGATGGTAATTTGAATGCCAGATGGTACATTTGCGACATCTTACATCCAGGGGTTGTGCCCTATCTTTGAGGCCTGCCAAATGCAATCTTCCAACAGGATAATTCAAGACCACATGTTGCACATTGTGTTCTGATCTTCCTTGGTATGCAGTGCATTTGATTGCTGCCCTGGCCTGTACGGTCTCCAGATCTGTCACCCATTGAAAATACCTGCTCATGGTTTGCTGAGGACTGGCCTAGCAACCCTCTCCATCTAATACGATTGATGAAGTGTGGCATGGACTTGAATCAGAATGGAATGAGATGCTGATTTCTGTCATTCAAGTGAAATTCTACTCAGTGCCTAACTGGATAAGGGCTGTTTTTAGCTGCCAGGTGGAGCAGTTGTTTCGACTGATTTCGCACCCTTGTAAACCCCCAAGCTGCTTACAAATTTAATCATTTTATCTTCATGCCATACTATTTATGCACAACAAATATTTTTTTTTATTTGCTTTCCTTCATGCTATAGCAATTTTAATGGCTATTAGTGTATTATTGATTAACAGTTATCTAAGAGACTTCAAGAGTAAGTACTTTACATAGTTTATAAAACTATTGCATATTTCTGTATAAAAAATTATTGATGCAGGATAGATAGCGCCTAAAGACTTCGTGCAGCCATCAATGGAGTTGACAACACATTCATATTAGATGATTTTCTTTTATACTTTTCCCAACCACCAGTAGATTGCAAATAAAAAACAAAGTGACTTACAATTACAACATAGCCAAACTGTCCTGAAGTAAACATTAACAATATATACAAAGCCAAAATAATTATATTCGCATAATATGTGTATGACACTTTGTTACTAATAAATATCAGAGTGTCTTGGATCAAATTAATATTTGAATATATATTAATTAGGGATATCTTTGAAGATATAATTAATAGCATCATTACAACAAGGTAAAGTATAGTAAAACCACCCACTACTAGACAGTTACAGAATTGCTATATATGTGTACAGTGGTTCTCTGCTTCGAAATCAGGAACTGTCTATTTAATGGGGTATATCTGATAATGTGAAGTGTGCATTGCTGGAGGCTCGACTTACATTATCATCATGTTGGGAAAATATTTTCCATCATGACATAATTTATGTGCATGATAAGATACATAAAACTGTTTTGAGTGATATCAGCTGTAAATTTAGAAAGACACTTGGTACACTCCCTTATTAAAGTGGCTTTTCCGTAGGTCTTAGGCATTGTTTAAGATTACATAAAGCAGTCAAGTTGATTCATGATGAATTACTAACTCTATCTCAGATTTTATTATACTTATGAAAGCTACAGATCGTGTTTAATAAAAAACACCAGAAATAATCACTGTCTTATTGACTAGCCATTTAGTCACTCTCATACCATTTGCCATTGTGCATAATGATATAAAACTAATGCCTTAGTAGCATTGCTCAGTCAACATCATGATATTCATGAAATTTTCTAAGGGATAAATCAAACAAAAATGTAAGCAAAAGTCTTCTAAAGGATTATCTTCCCTAGAAAATACCAGCTAGATTTAAGACAAAAATACAGCATGTCTTCTGAGAAGAAAATAATTACTTACAAAATCATGTTTCCAACACTAATAAAAGCACCTAATTATATATTAAAATTTCAAAAGATCTACACAATTGATATTCAACTAAGTCTTGTATATCTATTATTTGGCTTCATAAAGTAATATGTTGTCTAAAATGAAGTAGTCATATAAAAAAAATATATTTTTCTTAATGATGGTTATATAAAATTTCTTAATAGAATGGTTTTTCTGAGTAAATGAATTAGAGTTTAAAACAATAAATATAATAGTGCTATAATAAAGCTTCGTAGGACTAAGGCTGGATTTCCTGCTAATTTGGAATTTAGATTTTTTTTTCTGCTTTGTGAAACTTTTCTCTTCTTCATAACATCATGCTTTTAATGTACCTTTAAAAGCTAATTAATTAATTTTGACAAGTATTTTGCTTGAGAGATGCTCTCATGGAAGCTACTAAATGATATTTGTCTCATACCTGCTTTTCTGAATAGAAAATACATGAAAGACCAAGCCAACCATGACCTGCCTGAGATCAGTGTACAAATGTTTTGTGTCTTTAAATATGAAGCTAGGTTAAGTGATGTATGTTTAGTAAAACTCTTAATCTTTATAATAAAATATATCATAAATATATTATACCTACATAAATATGTATCACAGAACATTTGCTTAGATACAGCTAGGATAACTTCTCTTGTTAATGTTATTTTGCACAGATTTTTTAATCAAAATTGTCTCTAAAGTAATGTGCTATAGATTGTTTTGAGATTTAGAATGATGTCAGACAAAACTGGACAAACTTTATATTTTCCTAGATCCAAATTTTCCAACTTAATGGAAATAATGCTTATTCATCACATGAAGTAAAATTCTGAAAAGGAAAAAAAAACTTATGAAAGCATTTTAATGAAAAATTAATAACAAACAGCAATACCGGTTTCTAGGAAATGATGATTTAAGTGAAAAAAATATTAATTAGAAAATATGTAAGCTGACGTTTAACATGTATGTTACAAAAGTGCATAAAAGATAATTTAAGTAAAATGTGTTTCATCAAAGAGTAAAATCTTCTATTAATGATTTACTATGAATAAATTATTAGTAGTTATGTGTACATTTGAGAAAGAGTATGAAAATCATCAGTACAGCGAATATGTTCTACTGATATTATCACTTAACGCAGTTACCATTTGACTGTTAATAGACAAAAATATAAAAATTTCCTCAATTTATTTGCAGAATGAGTGTGGATGAATCTAAACAACATAGGAACATTTCTTTAGATCAGGGGTTTTCAACCATGGTATACAAAGAAGCAAAGTATTTTTAACTATTAATTAAAAAATTAAAACCCAACATCCTGATTGAGTTTTTTTTCTAACATTCGTAAATTTATGTGATTTGAGCTTTGTTCAGGAGTGGTGGTGATATTAAAGGTTTTCAATTTTTGTTTAGATGGTACGCGTTAGTCAAAAGGTTGAGAACCGTTGCTTTAGATTAAATATTAGAAAAAAATGATAATTGCAGTTTGTCTAATTTGTAGATTTCCACAATGATTTAATATTTTGGGGGGTTAACATTAATATAAATAACTGTTGTAATCTTAAAACACTGATGGTCCTTAAAAGCATAACATTATTGAAGACGGGAGATAAAGCCATATTTATTATACAAATAAATTTTAATACATGGTTTAACTGTACATGTGTAAGCAAATCAGTTAGACTTAAAGTACATGGTTTAAAAAACAGTTAAACTTGGAGTATACCACCTCGTACAGCCATTACATGAAGATAAACAGATACTGGATGTGCACCTAGAATATGTGAGAAAAGTAGATTTCAGTTATTACCAGTTTTCAGCTGATGTAGCCATGGGTAGACTGTGGTACATTAGTTTTTTTATAATCATAGGCCTGATATATTCAGTAGATAACAGATCTGATGAAATCATAGATCAAGGGATTAATAGATTAATAAAAAAAATGGTGGGAATTTAGGATTTGTTCTCTGTTATGTGCCATACATTCCTTGTTGATCACTAGTTCTAGACAACCTCTAAAGATAGACAGCAGTGAGCTTCGAAAACCTCAGAGTAATAATAAATGATTCATCAGATTTTAAAAGCACTGCCTTTTCATAAATGGTATACATACAATAATCAATTTTTGGAAATGAACTAGAAACTAAAAAATTACCTCGCATGCTACATACATTTTATGAACATTGATCACATAGCACACTTCCAAATGGCTATTGATTTCACATTTTTTGTACGAGTTTCCATACTGCATCATCTATCACATTTGAAGTCTTCGATTGGGCAAACATTAAAGAGTGCATTTTTGTACATAATGTACTGTTAATATGTTATGTACAAAATGCACCTGGTGCTCACATGGTATTTTTGTACATAATGTAGCTGGTGCTCACATAACATACACAGCAAAACATTTGTTGTAAAGAAAATTTGGATAATTTCTCATTCTTTACTTGGATTCAATCATTATAATATGCATAATATTTTCAATATTAGAATTTTTAAATCTGATAAATCATTTACAGTAGCCCTAAACAATAGCGCCTGTACAACTGCACATTAAACATGGAGGCTGTTTTTTTTTGGGGGGGGGGTGTTTAATTTATTTGATTACAGTATAGTAACTTGGCTAAGGGTAGAGGTACTTTCAAAGAGAAGTTAGCTTATACATATTTCATATATGCAGAAAACTATGAAAACACACGTGCAGCCAACCTGTTCGCTAGAATGTAAACCCAGGTCGAATTATCAGTATTCAACTACTTTACTGCTTGGCTGCTAGCGAAGCCAGAGCTAGATATTTTATCACCTAAATAGAATAACTGCTGCTTGCAAATTATGCCTTCCAGTTCCTGCCAAAATTCTAAAAATTTTGACGCTCCTATGTCTTGCTGCCCATTGCACTCATACAGGTTGCCCTGGCCACCGATGAGCATTAAACGTGAAGGCAACTGGAATGTAATGGACCATATGATTACACTTGGTTTCAGACCTGTATGGGGATGCATAATGCATGACATAACGTGGCATTTTTTTGATGCAGACCATGGATGTGATCCTTGATGGTGTTGATGTATTAAGATTCATCTGGAAAAAATTCATTTATATTATTTATCCTTCTATTTGCAAAGTTCTATGCACAACTATAGCTGTAGTCACTTATAATGTTCTAACGAGGGTTTGGTTAGGTTACTTGAACATGGCAAAGCATCTAAGGGCTGCTTATTTTTTCTACCAAAGTTAGCTGAAACAATGGTCACTTTAAAAAAAACTACTTTAACTTTTTGCTATGTAGCACTTACTTAGTTCTGAACTGTAGAATAATATAACTGTAACAGCCATACATACAGATTATGTTATCTTAATCAATGAGTCAAACTAGTGAGTTCATTCACCAACTCAGGTAGGAAAACCAGATCAAGTAGGATAGTGCTTTTTTTTTTTTTTTTTAACATAATTAAATATAAAGCATATGTGCTTTAAAAATGATAATTCGAATTGTGACAAAGGTATCTATTTATTATTAATACATGTCAGATTTTTAGAGGTAGTTATTTCCCAGCAATGATGTCTGTGCGTTTTCTTTGGTGGTAAAATAAAAATCTCATAGATTGAAATAATAATCATTCCAAAAGCATATTGCAATGGTAAAGTTCTGATATATGCAAATAAATCATTATGTGGAAGAAAGGAAATTGGTTTGAGGGAAGCACAGCTTATTAATTTTTGTTCATCACAGTTCACAAAGTGTATAACTTACTCAAAATAATTCTAAAATGATGAATTTTGGTACTTTCTAATTTTCTGAACCTCACCAGAATGCTGTGAAAAAGTATTGATGGTCTAAACCATGATGCGAAGAAAAATTTATGTGGCTACACATGTCACTAAAAATCATTTATATGGCAACCCAAGTATACACATAGCATTCTCCCAGACAGCACTTCTCCAGATATTTTCACCAGTGTGGTTGCAGATTATGATCCCTCCTATGGGAATTTCAGTACTTCAACATTCGGGTGGACCACATACCGCAGTTTCTGTTGTCTCTGGTAAAATCTTTGGCGATGTTGCTTTCTGCATGCATACAACATAAAAGGCATCACATGCCTCTCTTTCCTTTCTCATTTTAGAATTCTGGTGCCAAAATTTTGCAATTTTCTGTTTTTTTTTTTTTTTTTTTTTTTTTATTAAAAAGATTTATAGGGAAAACAACGGTGAAAAAAAGCCTAGAATTGTGCGTGTCTTGTATTGAAGAAGAAAAATGTAAAACAATAGGTGGTGGTGGATGCATCGTTGAAATAAAATTTAAAGATATGCAAACAAACATCCCTCTCCTAACTCACCAACAAGTTTGCAAATGCTCTTCAAAGTTGCCAATGAGTTCATGACTTTTCAGTGCCAATGAGTTCATGACTTATCACATCTGTGGTAAGAATGTAAATTCCATATATTTTATGGCTGTTGTTAAAGATGGAATTAAACACAGGAATTTTAATTTAAATATAGGAATTTTAATTTAATAACTTATATTATTATATTTGTTTCCCTTAATGGGAGAGCAAACATAAATATTGGTGCAAAATGTAGTTTAAAATATTAATGGTAAATTTAAAATACATTCAAAATGCAATTTGTCACACTAGATCATCCCCATCTTAAAAAAAAAAAAAAAAATGGTAATGAAGTAGAAATAGATAATGGAAATGACACTGTGTATTTTAAAATATAAATGAAAATTTAGGATAATCCAAGCAATGTTTATGTGTCTAAAAAGTATATTCTTTACTACCTAATGCATACTAAAAGTTACTGATAAAATTAACTGACAAGTTACTTTTAAAACAAGAATATTAAGAGCGATTCAAAGGTTATATTTAATTTAATGGACAGTAGGCAATGTAGGCATATATATTTTGCTGTAAATTGACTGGCAAATGTTATTCAGTAAAGGCAAAGATCCCACGTGTGCTTTCTCTATATAACTACTTTGATCTAGTCCATCATTAACAATATTTTTCCTGGGATTCCATCTCAGAGTGAAAACTGAGATAAATTTAGGTGTATAATTGTAAACTTTGTAATCTTGTTCTTAAAAATGTGGTTGTATCACGATAAAAGATTAATAAACTATGTTAAATATTGTTTTTCCAACATTCCATTAGCAAAATGCTATATGGATATAACCCTCTCAAGCAAATAACCCATTTTCCTTCCTTTGTAATGATCCGGTATTTCTCAAGTGTGTATTGCATAAAGTGAAAATATATATTAACATATGAATTAATTCAGTTGTACATAAAATCACCTCTGACTTAACTGATTTTTTTAAAGGATTAAAACATAACCGCTCTAATCCGAACAAGTATGGCTGGAGTACGAGAAGCTTTACCACGTGACAAAACAAATGACGTCCAAAGCTCTATGTTACGTCTAAATTCTTCTAACCAATAGCAGCGAAGCAGCTCTCACAGCAGGAGGTACAGCGAGTACGTTTTAGGAACATGCATCCGCGATTCCAGCGCTCTGATACGCCATCTAGTGGCTAAAAGGTGGAAACATTAAAGCTCGGTATTTACGTTTGACAATGCTACCTAGTTTGTGAAGCGTGTTGTGATCGAAAAGTAATTAAACGTTTTATTTTTTATTGCTGTGGGCATATGTATAACTTAAAAAGAAGTACAGACCGCATGTTTTGTTGTGTACATCAGTGTAAATCACGAGCTTGTAAGGAACCTGAGTTATGCTTCAATCGCATTCTTGGTTCGAAAAATTTCGAACGAGATAGCAAAACGAAGAGGGTGGATTCGCGTATTTCGAATTGGAAAGAAAGTGGGACATTATATGAACGTGCGTTCTAAGCATTTAAAAAAAAAAAAACTGATTACATTTTTTCTCGTAAGAAAAGTTTTCTTTATATATGCAAAATTTCTTTCTCGTGTATCATACATATAAACGTGTATGTGTATTCTTCGAAAGTAAACATGCATATTAGTGTATTGAAGTATAAATCATTATAGCTCATTAATCTCGTAATTATTATTAATATACATATACATATACAATTATGCTTTCATGCATATTTTACCTGCAGAAATTTAAATTGTGTTTCAGTTTATGTTAGCAATGATTTAAATGAAAATTTATAGAATGACACATATAAAAGTAAAAGTTAATTATTTTAACGTTAATGATGAACTTTGAATTTCATATTCTAGTAATGCTGAAATTTCTGTGTGTGAGTCATTTCCTGTTAAACTATTTAGAACTGTTTACAGTGGTTCAGGATAGTTAGCATAAAAAATTTCCAGTTCAGAAAATAGGTATGATGATCTAGTATGAGTAATAGTATAAAAAGTATTACAGATATCAAATCTTTTCCACTATAGAATAGCATGCACCAAACAATTTCTTATAAAATGATATACATACCATTGTTACTCGCTGAGCACAGTTAAATGTTTTTTCTTATCTTTTATAGCAGTGTTCGTTTTGAAGTAAGTATTAGTAATAAAAAGTTTTTAAAGTAGCTTAAAAAAAATTATCCATGGTGAAAATTAGCTAATGATGAAAGTATTTTTTCTCACTTGAAGTATCAAACGGCCACATGTATCTTTTTCGAGAAAATCTGTTGTTCTGTAATGTAAAACACCCAAGTATTTGTTCAGTGATAAATATTGATAGGGGAGAGACTTTTAAGTAATTTCATTTCTCAGCCATTATTCAAAATATGATTGCATATAACTAAATAACTTTGGAGTAAATTAAACAGCGTACACAGACATGTGTATACAGATATACAGGTTAGCAAATAAAAGCAAGGACAGTGGATTTGGATCAGTTCAGTAATTTATTAGATTGTTTATGTATTCCTGTTTTATTTATAACAAGCTTTTATTTAGTAGAATAAGAATGTGTGGAACATTTAGTAGAATAAGAATAATACATGAATACACAGCCTTTTAGTTGCAAGAAATAAGATTTTGCATAGTTATTTAAAGATGCAACCATATTTATTATCTCAAACATATTCTATCTTAATTGTATTTCTGGGGCAAATATGCATTAATTCTCTTACCTCTTGTCATTATAAAAATTTGATTTTATCGTGTTGCTTACATGTTCGTAACTAGAATTGGTGTCGATTCTATGCAGTGTTGATACCTGTAACTATAAACCTCATCGAAAATATATGCATATTGGATGCCTCATCAATGCTAAGAAGATTTAGCGATTTTTTTTTTTTTTTTTTTACTGGCACAATCTCAAAATTTTCATTGCCAGTATGTAATTGTTTGCATACAGCACTTTTACTAAGAAAATTATAGTACATATAAAAAATGCTGAAGATAATAAAACCTTTGGTGACACCAGATATACATATTGATTTGATATTATCTGATAAACATTGTAAATGAATGAATAAATTTGTCATTAAAATATTTCAGAGGAGTAAAAATACATTAAATCATTAAATGAAGAGGCTAGATGAAATATTCAAATTGTCCAGCTTCTACATTTAGTGCGACAGTAAAAAGTCTGAAAATAATATTAATTCTTTGGTAAAAATATCTTTATTTATACAAAATGTTGCAAATCAATCTTAAATTATTTTTTAGAATGATATATAAAAATCTGCATGTGTATCGTGTATGCAGTGTCTTCTGGATGCATATTCGTGCAAAACTGATGAACACTGGTAGTTCGGTCCAACTTTCGATCCCGGCGAACGGGCTGACTCCATGGGTTTTTTCTTGATTTTACACATGTGTATCATTTAAGCACTATCTTCTGTATGCATACGTGAATAAAGCGCTAACTCTGGTAGTTCGGTCCATTTCCGAATCCCAGCAAGCGGGCTGACTGCATAGGTGTTTTCGTGATTTTCCGCATTTGTAACATGTTAGCAGTATCTTGTGAATGCATAACGTCAATAAAGCGGGTGCAGCCCGGGTAAAATCGCTGAATACTGGTAGTTCGGTCCAACTTTCGAATCCCGGCGTACTGTCCAGAAATTGTGGATGCATATGTGAATACAGCGGGCGCAGCCCAGGAAAAAAGTCGCTGAACACTGGTAGTTTGCTTCAAATTTTAAATCCCGTTGAATGAAAGCGGGCTTCACTGGTAGTTCGGTCCAACTTTCGAATGAAGGCCAATGAAAGCAGGCTTCAGGCCACTCATGGTGGGCTTACCCGCTAGCAATCATGTGAGCTAGTGTATATCTTGTGATTGCATATGTAAATCAAGTAACTTAACGTGAATAAAGCGGGCGCTCCACGAAAGCATCCCTTCCCTCATGTAGCAGGCTTGCCCGCTAGTGATATATAAAACTGTCCCTCTC
Organism: Stegodyphus dumicola; assembly: GCF_044657685.1. NCBI lineage: Eukaryota > Metazoa > Arthropoda > Arachnida > Araneae > Eresidae > Stegodyphus > Stegodyphus dumicola. The sequence goes on from NC_140777.1 coordinate 25,370,138, forward strand.
TAGCTACATCCCTGAAAGTAAGCATTCATTCAAATATTTAACAAATAGATTTGATCATATTTTATGCATCATGCAGACTATATTTCCAGCTCTTTCATTTAAGTGCAATTTATTTCCAATGTATGAACATGAATACTGTACAAGCTTAGTCACTTATTTGTAATTTAATTCAGTTTTTATATAAAAGTTAAAATTTACCAGGCAATTGCTTAAAAAAATAGTTTAATAGATGTTGCTGTAATTTAACACTTTTGATTTTAATGTTTTCAGAAATTTGCTAAATCAAGTTTATCTTCGTGTGACCTTGCATCAAAGGCACCGATAATAAATTTGTTTTGGCATTTAGTGCTAAAATTTTTAAAGAAAAACTTATTATTGATGTAAAAGAAGGAACAAATTATATTTATCTTGGTAATATGTCTTATGATATGCTTATTTACGGTGTCATGATATTGCAGTAACTTAACAGGCATTTCATATAACTTGTTTCTTAAGTTGCATAATCTGTTTTCATAACATTTTGTTATCAAATATATATAAAAGGTAAATTTCTAATGAAATATTCTTCTTTTCACAACAGTGTTATTTACCCTGATATAACGTGTGTTCACATTTATTATACGGTTATGATCATTATTCATTATAGAGCTTTATATATTTGTTATATACATTTAATTTATATCATTCTGTTTTACATGATTTTGCTTTTAGAATATATCACAATATATATTTCGAGTTGCTAATAGAACTACAGTGGTTCCCAAAGTGTTCGTACACTTATGATTTTCATTGAAATAGGGCTCTATCCATTAATTAAAAGTAAACTTTCTGAATGAGACTTTAATAATAAGATCTATAATCTATTTGTAACAAAATTATATAAAATATTTTTTAAATGTAGTGAAACTTTATTTTTAAGAAATTAATAATAAAAAAATGACAAACATTTTATCTCAAAAAAATGAAGATCTTCATTCTAAGAACTTAATTGGAGGCTATATGCCTTAAGGGAGGGATGCCTTTGTGGAGGACTTTATAAGGGAAGCTGGCTCGTATACAAGTTACACATGGGGAAAACCACGAAAACACCCATGCAGCCAGCCTGTTCGCAGGATTCGAACCTCGGACCGAACTACCAGTGTTCAGCGGCGTTACCGCTCGGCCGCTGGTGGTCTTCGCGGGCGGTAATTATGTGAATTAGAATGCTATCATACCGCTCACCCAATGGCAAAAATATAGAAAAGGCAAAGTCAAAGGTTAAATTCATTAATTCTAATCAGTATGCACTAGCAAAGTAAAGCACTGTGGTTTTACATAATTTCTGATTAAGCTATTGAAATCGTACAAACTGAAATAATTCTTGCATTTAAACTTGTATTCCAAATTAAGAGTTAACTTGAAATTAATGTAGATAATTACTGAGAGAATTGAATTTTTGTAGTGTACTTTACGTGAAATGAGATCACTTGGGGTCACGTGATGTGAACCGGCAAATCAGGATGTTTTACCGTGAAAGCATAGTAAATTCTTAAATTAATGTCTTTTTGAAAATTTATTGGCTTTTTTACAAAATTTTAAATGACATTAAATGTTTATACGTTTAGAGTAAAAAATTCTTAGAACTAATATTTGTCTATATTTTTATGTGTATACTGTGTGTTGTCGCTAATAAAGTCTGCTTGGCGAGATTTGCGCTGGCAAAACGGAAAAGTACCAAAATTTACATTCTATGAAATTGTACTTTTTAAATGATAAAATTTTAAAATCTACAATCTGAATATTAGAATATGGTTGGAAAATTACCATAAAATTTCTTGTTTCTACCAAAACGCTTTTAATATTCTGCGATGGAATGGGATAGTTCTTATGAAAATTATATTATGGTACTGGAAATGGCTTCTTGTTTGCTTAAGAATTATAACCAGATAGTGAAGCTCTTACAAAAAATTTTATCTGATTAATATAATTTATGCCTTTTTTATAATGAAATGGCTGTTGTATATAATGATTGTAGTTGTTTAAGAGGTATGTTATATTTTCCCATGAAACCATTATGGCATACTAAAATTCATTTGATAAGTTTAATTTATTTTTGGCTGTTGGGTATTATATTTCTATGAAAATACATTATGGTATACTGATGATTATCGTCAAACTCCTAATATTTTTACTCTACTTTCGACCATTTTTGGCTAACAAAAACTGATAGCAATGTACATTAGCCCCAATAATGGATAAGCATGATATCAAAACGTACTCATAAATTCTCAGTGGTTTCATATAACACTGAGAAATCCTTAATAAACCACTTTTATCTGTTGATTATTTAACCAAATAAATAGCATCTGTTCCTCCCAAATTTCCACAAATAATTTTTCAAGGTTTTTTTATATGCTATATCTCTATAGTTTCTGTTGATCATGTAACTTAAATATCTGTTACAATAATTTTTGAAAGGACTATATTTCCATCAATCTTCTTGACTGACAAGAAAATATGTAGATAATGTGTGGAGTTATTATAGCATAGGGAAAAACATGACACCAATTTTACAACAAATCTGGGCTAATCTTTGGAATATGGTAACAGGTAGTTTTGCGACATTTTGGTAAGGCGATAAAGGTTACTAGCTAGGACTTTAGCAGTGTACATGGATACAGTCAAGAGTGTGCGCAATGCCATTTTTGTGCAATTCTAGGATGTTTTTTTAAGTGAAAATAGGTCGACGTGTACATGGATGATACTGTGTATGTGCAATTCGTAAAAACGCAGCAAGCAGTGAGCGATTCTGCCCTTTGTCCCAATTTCGCACCTAATCTTCGTCATGATTAAGCACTTTTATTCCATAAAAGTTCTAGCATAAGTGTAATTCGGCTAGAAGATTGCTGGAAATGTTGAGTAAAAAAAAAACATGCCTTTACTTCTTGAAAACAAAATGGCGTCCGAACAAAAACTAGCAGGTTGCTGTAGCAGGGTTGGTCGCCAAATTTTAGCCAAAAAATCGCCATGTTACCATAATCCAAAGATTAACCCAAATCTGAAATTTTGTTTTGTGAGTCTTTGGTTAAACTAAATGCTATAATTTATTTAGGATGAAATAATTCTTTGGCATAATGTAATTCATATCATCTATGTTGCTACAATTCTGTTTCAATACAAGACCATCATATCAGTGCAAGATTTCCCATGTGGAGACTTGGTTTCTAATCTTTGTGTAATATAATACAGAGAAGCTCGTACTGTGAATTCGTAAGTATAATTTATTCTTCTATTAGATTCGAATGGACTCGGTGTTTTCATATAGAATGTTTCATATTCAAAGTGTTAGTTCGGTGTTTCATATTCAAAGATGTTGAAGTTCTTACAATGTAATTAATTAATAGACTTATCACACATACTTTCTTAATAGACTTATTCTTGAATTTTTGGCTCAGATATAAAGTTATTAATTAAAAACAGCATTAGAAAAGCAAAACTGATTAAAAGAACACTTCCATTATTTTTAAAATTGATATATTTAAATGCTTTTGTTCATATAAAAACAACAATAAACACATTTCTAAATAATAAGATCATTAAGAAAATTTGGAACATTTATAAAGGTTTGCAAGGACAACATGATCGATTTTGTTATAAATCACATGGTTTTGACATGTTTTGAGTATGCTCCTGTCAGATTGGTAGAAGCCTGGTGATCCTGTTATGAACAAATCTTAACAGATAAAGCTATAACATGTGAATATAGAATCTAAAGAAAAGGTAAGGTTAGATTAGGCTATTTGAATATGGCTAAGCACATTGGTTATCAGCCTGAAGAAGAATGCTTTTATGAAGAACTTTATAGGGAAAACTGGTTCGTATTCACAAAACACATGCAAAAAAATAAAAACTGCACAGCCAGCTTGTTCACCAGGATTTGAGCTGAGATTAAACTACCAGTATTGAGTTGTTTAAACCACTTGTAGGACAAAACTAAAAAAAATGCTTGTAATATCATGTAATCAAAAGTTAACTGCATGTTATATGCCACAATTGCTTTCTCAAGTACTGAGGTAGGTAATACTTAATCTGCTTTTTTTTTTTTTTTTTTTTTCTTTTGAAATGTTTGGTCATGGTATTATTCATTGCATGTATTTTCTATAATACATACAGAATATTAATAGTTCTATAACAAGTGTCTTTTTTTCATTTTTAAGTGCTTTGCTTGTTGATATTCTGAAAATTGCATTTGATGATTAGTGCTATCATGTGTATAATAAATACAATAGATGCATATAATAGATCAATATATTTTTAGTATACATATAATGATTCAATATCATTTTTATGGGGAAAAAAAGACACTTTTGACTGCACAGATTTTCTAGAAATCCCAAGTAAAACACATATGAAATCATTTGTTTACAATCAGTGAACGTTAAAATCAGCTACCTGTCACAATACAATAAAACAGCGACACAATTTCCTACAACAGCTAGCAGTTCCTCCTTTACATGAACAAGAATTTTTTTTTTTTAATTTTTATTTGTCCTTTTTGAACAATGAAATGTCCTTCGATTTCATGCGATCAGACGCTATAGAACTTATCCTTAAATAGAAAGCAAAACTTGTACATTGGATTTCAAGTAAAATTCCGTGCACTACCAAATGATCAGCTTTTTAAAATGCTCTCTGCTTCAGTAATACAGCGAGAATTTACGCCTCCTTGAACAAAATCAAACATTTCGGAAGAGCTAAGTAACTCCATTTTTGAATGTACGATTGGTTTGAATGTACTTTGGATTTGGTTCTCTCCTGTGTTAATGTGAATTTGTGCAATGTAACAGAATATTTGAAATTAAAACGAACCTAACAGTATAAGAAAATATGTCGGCACTTTTTATATAAATTGTTTAATCATGTTAATGGAATAGATAAAACTTTATAATGCGTAAATAGTGTTTGGCTAAGCAATCTGTATTCAATGCAATTCGTAGCGCTATACTGATATTTAAGAAATGTATTTTATAATTTCATATAAAAGGAGACCATTAACAAGATTTGCTTCGTTAGCAATATCAAGAAATAGCACTTAACTCTTACTGTGTAAATAATGTCTGCCGCAGTTTTCATGAATTAGCGGTTTATTTTGCAGAAAAGTGTTTTTAAAAGTGATATAAATGTAAAATTTAGTTATTTCTTTATAAAAATGAACCGTTTGATAATTAAATAACCTTCCTTTCATTTATTGCTTGTTATATAGAGATTGTTTGGTATCAAAATTGTTCGTATTCAGATTAATTTTTTACTTTCTAATCCTAGGCACTAATTAATATTATGTATATTAACAATATATTTCTGAAGCTGCTTTTTATTTTTGTAATTTTTTTGCAAATATGGCAAATTATTCCATAGCTTCGCTTGTTTCAGCGCTAAAATAACCTCGAGCTCAAGCTTTTGGCGCGCAAAAATGCTGCAGAGAATTCTTTTCGTCACTCTATGACATCAAAAGTCCTGTCCAATAAGAGCTTGGGGTGGTGGCTGGGGCAAGGCGCTTGTTTAGATACGGGTAAGGCTACTATAAAGCTCTAGATACGGGCTCTAGTGTAGAATTAGGTGCCCCTTCGATTAGCGACAAGTTTTTGTAAAATTTTGGCGATGAAATCTTACTTCTGGTTACCATGATAGTGTAACTTTGCTTTAGCCTCCTGATTTTTTAAAAATAAAAATAGATTGATGTGTGCATGGACAAATTTAAACAGTGCGCAATGCCTAGTTTGTGCAATTCTGGGATGTTTTTTTAAGTGAAAACAGATCGATGTGTACATGGACAAAGAGTTAACGCAATTCTTTGACTTTTTATTTTGGTTTTGTGTAGCGGCCATCTTGAAATTGTGTCTTCCTTGCGCCGATCTTGGCGTCAAAAAAGAATCGCCAAAAAACAAGGAGCACCCAATTGTAAACTTTTACCATGTGCCAATAAGTTATTCATAAAAATAAATAACATTTTATGACATCACAAGTCCACACATCAGAAATACAACGCACTCTTCCCACAGGCATTGGAGTGTCTGGTGTGCAAATATAGGAAAATAACACTTCTCTGACTCCAATGGAACCAATATTTTATTCCTTGCGAAGTTATAGATTCTTATTCATAAGATTTATTTACATTTTACACGCACGTAGAATCGCGTGACAGAAAAGCGAAGTTTGTTTGCTTCGTTCTTCGCGGAGACTAGAAAGTGTTGCCATTCCGCTTTAACTAAATTTAATTACAAACTTGAACTGAAGCGACACTACACACCCCCTTCCTCGTGACAGCGAGTATGGAAGATAGTCTTTAAAGTGACTGGCGAACTTCACATGTCTGCCGGTTCTAGTAGTCTTGGTTTCATGATGAGTTTCTGAATTTTCTTCAGTGTTCTTGAATGCAGGTGTTTCCTCAAGTTCCGCTTTCTTGGAATGGGAGTTTTGAAAAGAAATATCAGAATCTTGCACTAGGAAACATGGCTTTAGTCTGTCTATTGAAACTCTTTTAACTTTTCCTTGGATTTAGACAGACAGACAGACAAAGTAGACAGATGTCTTTTGTTGCACCCGCTAAGTCTTTCTGCACCGATGGGCGAAAAATCAAGCATAGGTGCGAAGGAAAGGTAAAGGTAAGGCTCCTATAAACCAGGCTGAATCATCAGGCATTCGCGCTCCCAAGTGGGAGATTTAATGGCGGCTGAGTGGTTAAGGTGCAACAATTTTTTGTGTTTTTTTTTTGTGTAAAATGGGCGGATGTACAGCTATTAATTGTTCAAATCATTCACGGAAAGGTCATACATTGGTAAAATTTCCTAAAAATGAAGAAAGAAGAAAAATATGGGTAAATAATTGCCGAAGAGACAATTGGAAACCTGGTCCAGGCGCTGAACTTTGCTTAGTAAGTATAATGTTAATTACGCCTTCATTTAGAGTTTATATCTTCTCTGATGTTTATAATGTGCAAGTAAAGTGAAATTCTTGTGTACAATAACCTGAGTATCTGCTAATTTCTGTAATAATAGCTATAATTAAATTAGTCTAGGGTTAATGTACCAGTCGCCAAACATCGCCAATGTAGATGTTTTGAATATGGAAAAGAAATTTCTCTTCTAATATAAAGCGCGGATTTTGTTTTCCTGTGCTAATTGTGGAATTTATACTAATGTAACATGAAAATCATTAGCATATTGAAATTTATTAAAAAATAAATAATAATTTGGAAAGTCAAGATAAAATCTGAATGTTTGCTAAAGATATATGTAACATTATACTATAGTTGCAATATCGTTGGAATGATATATAATTTTTTCTTTATTTTATAATCACTATTGTTAAAAAGTTAGATGAGCTGTTTATGCACGGTGCCCACTACTGTTTCTTGGTTAAAATAACTTCCAGAATTTTGACATTGACATCTGAAGTCAATAGAATAAATTGAATAGTGTGAGACAAAATATATAATCTGACTTCAATAATTGCAAGGATTGTGCAAGTTTATTTATAATCACAGTATTATACAATTTGGCAATGGAGTAAAGATTTAGAAATGAATGCAAAAATTCAAATTAGTATTTTCTTGTTTCTAATTATAGAAATATAGTCTATTTTCCAGTATAAAAGTTTTACTTAAAAGTATGGGAAAGCAGATTTGTTTCATGCATGATCTTTATAATACTGGTATGAAATGAATGAATTTTAATCTGTAAATAATTTTTTGTTAATATTGAAATGCGTTTCTTTGGGTACATTTTTAGGCACTTGTGAATCATGTCAGACAATATGCAATAGAAAAAAGATGTCCGTGTGCATAAATTTTCCCATTGTGTTACTTCATTTTATCTAAATTTCAAGGGTAATTCTTTTCATTTTTATATGGCATGTTATCAGTATAAAGGCTAGTGAAAATAAATTAGTATGTGTATCTGTTTTTGAAGTGTAATGCTTAAATAAAAAGATGGTGTGTGTTTCTTCATTTAAACAACATTTCAAGGATAGTATTTTTCAGTGTTGTACTGTTTGTTATTTCTCAATGTAAAGGGGAAAAAAAACACTGGTATGGTATATCTGTTTTTTAAGCATGATAATTTTATTTATTTCTTTAGTGATGCATATATATATATATAGAAGATGTTTGGTCCAATTGAAGTTATAATAAATCTAATTTTACTAGATCTCTCCCTCCCCTCAGGTGTAGAAAATTTTCAAGTGCAGAAAGTTATGCAGAATTAATTCATTTCTGATAAACTTATTATCATTAATTTTTTATATAACATGTTATTAAGTTACACATTTGACTACTGTGTAATAAAATTGTATTTAGGGCAAAAAATTAACTATAATTTTGCATCTGGTGACTAATATCATATGCTTCTAAGAATATTACTTTAACTTTTTCCATAATTTTTGTATTTCAGGAACATGAAACTGTTATTTTGATATACTTAAATAATAAAAGTGTGTATCTGAATCAATTAATGGATACAAATATTTTACAGTTATTTTTAGAAGATATTTGCCATATCGCTTCTAATAATTCATAAAGTATGTTAAAATATAGGTAAATAATTTGGTGCAGAATTCAAATTTAGGGTTTAAAATATAGTGAATCATAAGACTAAATGATTTTTATTGTCAGGATTTGCCTGGGCTTAAGAATGTACTTTTCGCCCGGTGGAAATTGTCATCAAACTGTCCTGAACAGGCTTTTTGTTGATAATAACTTCCAGGCTTATCAGTACCTCCTTTTGAGTGGAGGGTATGCAAATATAGTACCCAATTTAAATTACATTGTGATTGTAATAATGTTGTGGTATGAAATAAGTGATTATAATTACAATTTAGGTAATTGCATTGTAATTATATTACATTGTATCTGTGAACTCTTAATTTCATTACTTTATGCAATTATGTTGTAAGTGCATAATCTAATTGCAATAATATAATCTATTCGCAATTACAAAATAATTATAAATGCAGTTACATCTTAAATAGAGGCCATTTTAATACTTTTAAATTTTCGCAAGATAACTTCCCATTAAGGTTCATTTGGAGGAAACTATGCAAATATTAAAAAAGAAGTTATGCTAAATTTACATATTTTGTACAGTACTTTCTTGTTATAATGCTGTTCAATATATCTTCAATACTTTTGTAAATTTAACGACATTCTTTGCAATCACTGTGGTGCTTTAAAAAGAAGTTTCTTAGTTATGCTTTCTAATAAGAATGGGTTTAAAATTAAGTATTATGTATAATAACTAGCAGTTAAAAAAACTTGACTGCATGAAAATGCTGTTGCTGTGTAAAATAAAAAATAAGCTTTCTTTTATGCTTTGAAATGAATTACATGTGGTTAAGTCGTCCTTTTACAATTTAAGAATGTGGTTAACACACATTCTTAAATTGGACAGGTTTTATCTAAATTATTAGTATAAAATATATAAACTATGAATTATTTTGTAACATAACTCAAATTACAAAATTCATTCTATATACGTTCAAAGTTATTATCTTTTATGGAATAACTGTTTTTTTAATTTATGTAAAAACTGGAGTTTTAGAAGTATTACAAATACAATGCAACACAAAGGTGATCTGATTGAAGAGGAAGGACTTTTTATTACGGTTTCTAGTTCGTATTTATATTACATTTGATGAAAAGCATCTAAAACGCAGAATGCTGTACTTTCTTCTTCCATATTATGTTATGAAATATTTCACACATTTAAAAGAAAGTGTTTCTTCAGAATCTTGCACAATTATTTCCATGTACCTCAGACTTAAATGACAACATATTCTTAAGTTATTTTTTTAGTATGAATTTACAGTGTTTTTATGGAAATTTTTGTTAAAATGTCATTAAGATAAATTTATTTGCACACTCTACGCTTTAACTATTTCCCCATTTGACACTATTGAAAGTTTTTATTCATATCTTATTTATTATAGTCTGCTAACGAAACTGAAACATCTAAAGAATAAGTTATTTTGAATATGTTTACAAAATATACGCGAAATTTTTATTTAAGTGAAAACGTCTATATACTATTCGAGAATTAATAAATTATCCGAAAAGTTTATATGCGCTGAATACCGCGCGTCTATAAAATAAATCTTTAAAAAAACAGCAGACATTCAGCCAGCGTGTGCGATAAACGCGTCAAAATTGGCAGCGCGTTCACTCCCTCGCCAAGAGAGAAACGTTGGTGATTCAGCCTGGTTTACAGGAGCCTTAGGTAAAGGTATATAGAAAGGGGGCAATTTCGTATTTCAGAGGAGAGTAAAAAGGAACTTCGTATATTTTATACGAGTTCGAAAGGCCAGGAAGAAAGGATGGGACAAAATAAAGTAAAAAATAAATGGCCCAAAAGAAGTAATGAAGAGGAGAAAAAAAAATTATATTTATAATTAAAAAAAAAAAAAAGGGGGGCCTATAGAAAGAAAAGGAAAGGAAGTAAGAGAATTTTGTAAAAAAAAAAAAAAAAAAAAAAAAATGATTGTGTCCATGGGTGTAGTCAAAGGAAGTTGTTATCATTTACATTAAATAGAGTCTTCCAGGTGTGTGTAATGAGTGTGTTTTGTAAAGCTGAATAGATGTAAAGATGGGGAAAAATTAATAATAAAAAATAAATATTGGGGGTCAAGTCACATAAAAATATAAGTCTAGTTTAGAAGCTAACTTTTACTATAACAGGGAATCTAAAATTTAAAAATTTTTAAATTAGACTTTTATTTTTTAACATGGTAAACAATATGTTAGCCTCTACCTTGAGACACAGTAACAGAAGACACATAAGATCAAGATACATATAATATCATGCAAAATTATACATTAACTTAAGTAACATCATCTATTGCGGTTTCCAACATATTCATATACTCAGAAAACACCATCAAATAAAATCATAAATCTAAAATAAGGCGAGAACACATCAAAAATAAATAAGTAAATAAATTACAGAGTTTTTTTAAATTTTAATATTAATTAATTAAAAAAAGCATTTTATTTATTTATTAAGTTAATGGTCATAATTTATTATATATGTGTTATATTTTATCAATTTGAGTCACACTGTATTAATATATGCTTTTAATTTAAATAGATAGGAAATATAGATTAAAGGAGCAAAAAATACAAATCTATACATTCATTGAGGCCCAATATCGTGTTTTTTGCCTCTCGAGAAATTTCTCAAGGGGCCCCCATGGGTAGCGCTAACAGACTACACTACTGATAAGGGCTATTGATAAGGATAGCGTCCCTACGAGATGGTAACCAAAAAACAAAAACAAAAAAGGAACCACATGATTTAAAGCAATTACTAAGTATTTAATGCCAGAACATAATAAAATAAGCATAATAATAATGATCATAATAAATAAAGGAATTTAAAGGTACTTTAGTGACAGATATTTGATTTAGCTTAGAGAAAAGAAGTTCTACTTATCTGAATGTTCCGTCTTGGTGTTGTAAAAGATTGCAAGGAAGATAAGACCTCTAGGTACACGAAAACTTTCGGTTTTGAGAACGAGACAATGTAGAGGATATTCGCGAAAAATTTTTCCTAAATAAATGAACGTTTTCTGAAAGAAACTTTTGAAAATTTAGGAGCTCTTCTAAGATCCTGCCTCCATCGTACGTGATCACAGCGCCCTCCGAGTTTTCCTTGGATTTACTTACTTCCTTGGGTACTGTTGAAAAGAATTCACCAGGTAATGCTAAAGGGGTTCCGTATACAAGGTCTGTGGATGAGCAATCTAAATCTTCCTTGATAGCAGATCTTATGCTTAAAAGAACGAAAGGCAACGCTTCCAGCCATGATTTTGATTCGAGTAGATGACATTTGAGACTTGCTTTTAAAGTTCGGTGTTGTCTTTCGATCAGGCCATTTGCCTGTGGATGGTACACAGTTGTAGTGTTTGTATGAAAACCAAGATATTTTCCTAAAACTTGAAAAAGTTGGCTATCAAATTGCCGACCTTGGTCAGATGTTATGCGATTCGGAATTCCAAAGCGTAAAATCCAAAAGCGTAATTCTGCTGATTGATCTTCTAACGGTACCGCTTCGATCCATCGTGTATAACGATCGATGATGGTTAGAAGATATTTGAATCCTTTGCAAAGAGGTAGCGGACCCACCAGATCTGTATTTAAATGCGGGAATCTGTGTGGAGGTACTTTGAATTCTCCCAAAGATGACTGTGTATGTCTGTGAACTTTAGAACTTTGGCAAGATAAACATGCTCTAGCCCATAGTTGGCAGTCTTTATTCATATTGGGCCATATGAAACGTCGTGTTATTAATTTTATCGTGGATTCCAGGATGAGATAAATTATGGATTGAAGAAAATATTTTCTGCCGAAACTTTGCAGGGATGTATGGTAGATTATAATTTGTAGAAGTATCGCAGTAAATTTTCTTGTCGCTGTCCGGTATGCGTATTTCCAAAGCCTACCCCACTTTTCGAATTTTTGACGTCAAGGATAAATCGACTAGTTTCGCCAGTAGGCGCTCAATCCCGGAACGAATTCTATTGTTTGCTGGAAGAGTCCAAGATTTGTAGGTATGGCACGTGAAAGTAGGGATGAGCTAAGAGAAGAAAGGAAAAGGGATTTTGAGTATACCGAATTTCAGTCGTTCCGGGATTGAGCGCCTACTATGAACGGGCTCCTGCTTTGTGAGGGTAGCTAGGGTTTCGTTAGTAAGTGTATTATTTATTATTCTTACTGATTGTCTGCCTTTTTTTTTTTACAGTTACAATTTTCTACAATATCTAATGTAAAGTAATACTCTGTTACTTTACCGTAATAACAGTTCTAATAAATACTAAATTTCGTTGGAATAAACAAAATTACGTAATTTCGCCAAAACGTTATGCCTTTAAGCAAATTTTAAATAAGCATACAATTTTACATTGCAAACACGTATTTCTCTACGAAATATTTTTTTTTTTTTTGTTTCACAAATTGATAAAAATTAATCTGTCCTTAAACAAAATGTTCAATAAAAATGGAGCATAAAAATAAGCAGTGAAACACCTTCCACGGTTCAGGAATAAGTCGCCAAGCATATACCTTTTTTCCCTGGTACCCACTGAAAGCCATTTGCGGAACCTTTCCTTTCTATTCCTCTCACCTGCGTATATTGAACTCGCCCAGCTAACAATAGCAGGCGTTCCGAGATTGACGGTCTAGTAGTTTCGCCTGGATGGTAATTCTTGAGCATGCGCTGAAGGGCGAGAAGTAACATAAACAGAACTTTGGCTTGCACTTGTAAACAGTATTAAGTATATTGTCTGAAAGTGCATTCGTTTATGTAATTGCATAATTTGACTGTTTCTGTAATAAGAAAACTTCATTCAGATAAAATTTATTTTAATGTTATTATTATCTGGTAATAGGATTATACGAAATGCTGAATACTCTTGGTACTATCATAATCTTCCCATAACCTTTCACATTGTATTTTGTGTTATCATTGTAAGATATATTGTATTATAAAGATTAAATTACTTTGTTAGAAATGTGAATGTTCTAACTTAATTTTCTTTTTATCACTTATTTATTTTCGCTTTGAAAACACATTCATATTTGACAAATAATTATCTCCTCTGAAAATTTTTTGATTGTTTAAAAACTATATTTGTCAATAATGTAATAAAAACTCACTAATCTAGTGCTTCATAGATCAATATGACAACGAATTCGAAATGTTTTAAAAACAGTACTTTAATCTTTAGTTTGTAGTAGATGCAACTAATGTCACAGAGAAAAAATATTTCAATTAAAAAGTTCTCCATGTTAATTCAGTAGCAAAATTATTTCTATTTCAGTGAGAAATCCACTTTCAATGCTTATATAACAGAAAAATGTAACATAAGCATTTTAGAAATTTTAAATATAAGCTAAAGGTTTGCTGTACAATTTTATGTAAGAAACGTAATAATTTACTTTCGTTCCTTTTAAATCGGCATATTTGTTTCCAATAGATAACTGAAATTTTTGACAAGTTACAGACTTAACTTTAACACAGAGTTCTGTCACTTAAAATATCAATTAATTGTTCTTTTTCATTTAGAGATACATTGGAATTGAAGGTATTTACGTATTAATGCAACCAGGCCAAAATTCGCATAAATCGCCAAATTTGGCGACCCTACTTACAGCAACCGTACGTGTCATATGTAGTTTTTCATAAAGAAATTATTTTTCTTACTGGTTAGATTGAATGCCCTGAAATACTTTAATTACTTTTTTGCAGAATTACTTTTTTGGTTACTGTACCTAACAGAAGCGCCGTTACCCTCATGGAAAAAATTTGCAAAAATATCAAGGAAGGAAGCATCATTTATTTGGATTGCTGGAAAGGATACAATACAAGGGAGTTCGAAAATGCTAGATTTCTGCATGGAACTGTTAATCACAAATATAACTTTGTGGATCCCAACACGGGCGTTCACACACAACATGTAGAGCGCATGTGGGGCTCAGCCAAATGGCGCAACAAAAAACAGAGAGGAACAGCCCGTCATCATCTTGACTCATACCTTATCGAATTTATATGGCGGCAAGCTCAAGCTGTTAATGGCGAAGACGGTTTTCAATCAGTGCTAAAAGCAATAGCCAAAAGATTACCGCCGAAAAAATAATTCTGCAACTTATTCAAATTCGAAACCGGAAGGGTTTAATTGCTATTTTATATTTTAAAACAAAATAATATAAAAAACTGTATTAAAAATTATCTGTAATTAATAAATGTACATTTTCTTATTATTCATACTTTTTTTACTCAAACTTACAAATCGCGCCAACCTGGTTGCGATAATACATAAGTACCGAATTGAAAATACCAAATGCAAAATGGGTCACAAAATTTCTGTCAGTTTTATCATATGTTGTTTTAAACAAGAAATCTGTATTATTTTCTTTAGTAAATTCTGAAAAACATGTTTCTGTTGTTTTAGTTCTATTCTCCTTGCCAGTATTAGCTTATTAAATATTAGCTTAGTTTTAAAAGCTTCAATACTGGTGCTCATTATTAAAATGCTTAGGTTTTTAGAAAATGTCTACTATGTAACTGAGTTTTCCTAATTAATCATTATTAATGAATGAACTTGCTGATGTATGTTTCTTTTCTTCCGAAAATATGTAAACTGTATTTCTCAAATCGAAAATATGTCTTGCTATTTTTCTGTGTGAAAGCGAACTGACTTTGGTAATAATGTCTCATATACAGAACTTATCTAATTACATTGCATTAAAAAGAGACAGCTGTTTAGGATTTTGCCTTTTAATGTAATTAATTGCAGTAATAACCCTGCAATATCATGTCCAATTCTTCATCAGTTTGAAACAAGATCTTTTCTATGTGTCATACAGTGATGGAATATTATATGGGGAGCAATTTTCATTATTAACCCTCTTAGTCCTTTATAATTACCTGTTAATGCTGCAGCATCATTGGTACAAACTGCGACACAGAGTGTCTAGGTAAGATTATTTGTTTCAAAATGTCTGTCAATAATTTGAAATATTTTCTCTCCAGTTGCTTTTCCTTTCCAAATATTACAACATAAAAATATTCTACTGTGTCGTCTTCAAAAATGTATCTCAGATAAACGACGAGTTGAGACATTTTTATAATGTCGGTAGCTTCATCAAGTTTTATAGTAAAGACTGGATTTTGTATTCTATAATGTCTGATATTACAGAAATTTGGTGAGAAACGGTATCTTTTTTTAATGCTATTCTTTTTAAATCATTACTTTATTTTTCTGCATGCATAAATGATGTTATTTTAATTGCTGAAGGAAGAATGAGTGATTCTCCAATTGTATGAGGTTTTAAATTTTTTGCAATTAAATATGAAACTTTTAAGATGCCTGTAAATCTTCTCAGGAACTGTTGTATATTTTTTCAAAAATATATTTTAATTTTTCATGCTCTTAGCTCATTCCTTAAAAAAATTCTTCAGATTTATTTACTTAATCTTTATGTTTAGTTTCTGAGGTACTTTCCGTTTCACTGGCGCAAATTTCGCCAAGCAGACTTTGTTGTCAACAACATACAATATACACATAAAAAATTTTAGCAAACGTTAGTTTTAAGAATTTTTTATTTTGAAGGCATAAACATTTTAATACCTTTTAAAATTTTGTAAAAAAGCCAATAAATAAAGACAATAAATTTGTGAAAAGACATTAAGAATTTAATATGTTTTCATGTTTCAACATCCTGATTTGTCGGTTCGCATCAGGTGATCTCATCTCACGTAAACTACGCTACAAAAATCTACTTCTCTCAGTAATTATCTACATTAATGACAAATTAAATCCTTATTTGGAATGCAAATTTAAATGCAAGAATTATTTCAGTTTGTACGATTTCAATAGCTTAATCAGAAATTATGTAAAACCACAGTGCTTTACTTCGCTAGTCCCTTCTCATTAGAATTGATGAATTTGACCCGTGATTTTGTCTTTTCTATATTTTTGCCTTCGGATGAGCGGTGTGATTGCATTCTAATTGACTTAATTACCATGAATGGTCTTAGAGCATAAAATTTAACTATCTTGTACAAATTCTATGTAATTGTATGCCAGTACGGTCAATCTGATAAGAAATGGCTGCAACTTGTTTTGAAAATGAGGCGTAAAAGGTTGCCAGTGAAGGTATTCTGTTTGGCATCAGTTGTACCATTGTTGGCAGCTTTATCGTTTGCACCGGCAAAACGGAAAAGTACCGTTTCTAAATGTGTTTTTAATTTCGCAGGTTTCATACTTTCCATGTGCCAAGTTTTCACTGCATTAAACACACAATGGATATTCATTTTCCATTAATAATGCGACATGTAAAACAGTATAAAATAAACTCTTCTTGATATTTACTCAATTTTTTTAGAAGTAGAAAGAGAGCCATTGGATTCATTATTGTTTGCATTTTCATTAATAGTTTTTCTCTAAGTTTATTTGATGTTGGTCCATCCATCCCATTTCTCTTGTGAACATTGGGTATCTATTTTGGGCCATTTAACCATCATGAACAAAATTGTTTTTATTATCCTTTGAGACACTACTGAATTTTCCAATACTTAGGAAATATTATGTGCTTACTTGACAACAAATTTGATTAGAATTGAGAAACATAGTTTATAAATGATGCATATTACAATTACATGCAAGACATTACTAACATAGTTGAAAAAACTACATCTTAGCTACACGTATGCAATTGCATTGAAATTCGATTCAACCTGTTTGGAAATCATCAAGCATAACACACAAATCAAGTGGAAAGCAATAAAATCAAAATTTAAATATGGAAATGTTAAAAAACATCCAAAGTTCTCTTAAAATTCCATATACCTTTTATTGTCAAATAAATATCTTTGGATTTGGTGACCCCCCCCCCACAAATTTGTTCATGACTCCCAGGTTTAAATTTTGTAAAAAAACAATACAAGTTATCAATTGCATTTTGGAAAAAAGAAAAAAAAAAAAAAAAATGATTTCGGGCTTGTCTTCAACCGAACACCATGCAATAGAGTATTTTCAAAATTACGGGAAAGTACAACTTACTAAACGTACTATGACCGTAAGTACGAAAGTACTTACGGGAAAGCCAATATTTATCAATTTTCACATGATGAAAATTGATAAACATTGGCTGTCCAATGTGAAAAGTGAATTACGGTTTAATATTTTATGTTCATAGCTTGTGTATTTGTTTATCTAACTGAATACAGAATGATCCGTTTCTTCAAATTTCTGCTGGAATAACTGCTAGAAAATCTATCCCATTTCAGATGAACAGAAAGCAAGTGTTTTATTCTTATTCAAAAATTACAGTACAGTCAAAAGTCGTTAATCCGGACTAGTCGGGACTTCGGCCATTCCGGATTATCGATCATCAGTTTAAATCTGGTAAAATGGCATGCAGAAATTATAAAATTAAAAATATGAAACCGTAATTTACGAAATAAAGAACAATTATGATCTAAAGGGTATCAAAATTTACAAAAAAAAAAAGCTTAATATTTATTTGTTTACTTTATTAAACATTTCTTTCAATGTAAGTTGTTTAAGTTGCTTCGTTTTTTATGTTATAATACATTCTCTTTAATTCTATAAACAGACATAATTTCTTGTTCAGTTACAAAGTTCCGCTGTTCAAGTCCTATAATTGCTGTGTCGAGAATACCGACTAATTTGTCAATCGAAATTTTTTCGTTTTCAATAACCTCTGTCACTTTCTTCGCTATCGGAAGCGAATTATAATGACGAGGCATTTGATTTAAATCATATCAAAGACGAGATGAAATAGTACATTAAGTAAGGAATTATAAGCCAAATAAAATAAAAACATCTGCCCATCTGCCGCGGCGTTAAAGATAAACAAAGGATATGCCTTTATCCATTTTTTGCAGCAATTCCACTTTTTGTTTAATGGACTCCGAAAGATACTTTCGCTTTGTATATCCTTTACATATTAGTAAATATATATCGGAAATTCTATTTGACATAATCGAAAGTTCAAGCTTACTTTTATAAAATTGCTCTGACAGTCTGCAAAAAATAATAATCCGGATCCAATTCGAAGATTAAGGAACAACGCAATCTGCAACATTAACTGAAATAGATAATTAGATAATTTTAGCTTAGCTTATCCCGTCCGTTATACATTAAATGCGCATTCGTAAACGTATTTTGCGCACACGCAAATTCGCAGCGGTAAAGGTCTTACGCGCATGCGTCAACACGAAAGTTTGTAGCTTTGAGGTCCGGATTATGGGTGTCCGAATTAATGACTTTTGACTGTAATTGTATTCCGTATTTACATGAATTAGGTTAGTGCAAATTTTATTCCGTATTTACATGAATGACGTATCGCACAATGCTGTGTAGGCTGGTGACCTAGCGATGATGACTCAAAATGCATCTCTGCATTCAGGCATACACTCCTGACAAGAATATAACCATGCACTGGAGTCCTAGCTTCAACAGGTACATTTTGTTGTGCTATGCTATCTCTGTGGGTCCTAAATTCTAAAAACTTTTCCACTCCTAAATTCCAAAAATTTTGCTACTTGATATTTCTGTAAATTCCAAAATTTTGCACACCTGCCATAACCGCACTGGCTGTGGCCTCAGTTAAAGTTCTAGCAAAATCAAATATTGTAACCTTATTTCAGACAACTTTCTTAAACTGTAGATAGCAACCCCCATCTACAGCAGGGAGTCGCAAAAATTTTTTATTAGTTTTGGTATTTCTTAAACTTAATATAATATTTTTACAATTACCGAATATTTTTACAGAATGTATCTGAAAAAAATGAAGATAAGACAATACAGACAAAGAGAAAAACAAAAATGTTTCAACGCATTCTTTTTATAATATAAATGTTCATTTTACTTGCTTTGCACATGACGCTGTCATTTCATCTGTTACTTAATTAAAATTTTCACATTGTTTTATGTATTAAAATGAGAAATTAAAGATAATGACCTAAAGCTGCCATATTATCTTACAGTACAAGTGAAAAAATGGACAGTTTCACTCACGTGCGTGTCAGATTTTTACAATGCTTATGGGGTCCCACAAAATTTTCGTAAATATTTTGGGGTCGTTAAAAAAAATCTATGATAAAAAAAGGTCACAACTGAAAAAAAGTTTAAGAAGCCCTGTTTTAAACCAATCAGTTTCCTGACGCGAACCCTTTTTTTTTTTTTTTTTTCCCTGTTTTGTTTCTCAGCCGAATTATGTTTTTGTGGGAATTTTTCTATATTTTTACTGTTTCAGCTGAATGGGAAAACATGCTAAAATGTTTCAAATGACTATTAGGGGAAGAGGATCAAATACCCCACATTATTATCTCTATTTATCTCCTGTTTCAATTCTGAGTTGAATTATGTTTTTTGATAGAATTTTTCCATATTACATATTTCAGTTCAACAAAAAATCAACTTTTAAAATATTGAGGAAAAGCATATACTAAAATGTTTCAAAATGAAAGTGTGGGATAAATAAATACAGTATAAAGTCATTAATCCGGATGTCCATAATCTGGAATGATCTATAATCCGGACCTCAAAGCTACAAACTTTCTGCACATGCGTGCGTTTAATGTATAACAGATGGTATAAGCTAGGCTAAAATTATCTAATTATCTATTTCAGTTAAAGTTGCAGATTGCGTTGTTCCTTAATCTTCTAATTGAATCAGGCATATTATTTTTTACAGGCTGTTAGTGCAATTTTATAAAAAGTAAGCTTGAACTTTCGATTATGTCAAAAAGACTTTCCGATTCTGGAGAGATCTACAAAGCGAAAGCATGTTTCAATGTCCATCAAACAAAAAGTGGAATTGCTGCAAAAAATGGATAAAGGCATGAAGAAAGTGACAGAGAGGTTAGTGAAAAAAAAAATTTCGGCTGACAAGTTAGTCGGTAATCTCGGCACAGCAATTACAGGACTTGAACAGCGGAACTTTGTAACTGAACAAGAAATTATGTCTGTTTATAGAATTAAAGAGAAAGTATTAGCACATAAAACGAAGCAACTTAAACAACTTACATTGAAAGAAATGTTTAATAAAGTAAATAAATAAATATTAAGCTTTTTTTGTTGTAAATTTTGATACCCTTTAGATCATAATTGCTCTTTATTTCATAAATTACTGTTTCATATTTTTAATTTTATAATTTCTGCATGCCATTTTACCAGATTTAAATTGATCTATAATCCGGAATTGCCGAAGTCCCGATGAGTCCAAATTAAAGACTTTGTACTGTATATAAATTACTTTTTCCTAGGAGTATAGGAGTTCTTATATATATATATGTCATAATAAAAGCAAAGGAAATGACGGAGCACTGTAGATGTGTAGTTATCCTATATTGAAGAGGAAGTAATCTGATTGCGTCGTAAGCTAATGTGTTGACTTCGTAAATAAAACTTGGCAGTAGAAGCGATTTTAATGCCATTTTTATTTCCAATTGATATTTGTGGCCACAATCACTTGGCACTCCAGTTGTGCCTTTCCACAGAAGATTTACATTTTTGATATTGTTGGGATAGAAAGCAAGCCAGCGAAATTACATCTTAGCAGAGTAGAGAGCAAAAGCTGAAGTGCGTCGTTATGAAAGATGGAAGCACGCGAAGAGAAAAGTTTTGGTTTACAATTCGGTGATTGGTCGTCAAGAGGCATCTGGTATTAACGGTTACGTAAGATCGCATGATTAATTTGAATGACGCAATGCAGATAAGTTATTACGATTTTAGAATAGAGAGGAAGAATTAATGTTTATAGTTATATTATAATTCTGATTCATACATTGTTATCTTACATATATATATATATAAAGAAATTTAGAACCAACTTTTCACAAAGACTAAAAAATTAAAGTTCAAATGATCTTCATAAAATACTTTAAAATGTAAAAATTAACACGTTGACTGCAGCGTGCATTTTACGTGATTTGCCCATGACGCCGACTTGAAATTTTTATTATGTGATATATATTATGTTGAAATATTATCTGCAGAACATTATGTTATATATAATCGTGCTTAATGCATTTTTCATGCTGGTTGTCACCGAAGACCCCCAAATATCTGTAGACCATTTTTGCGATTTATAATTAAAATTTTTACAATTTATTATTCTTCAAATCATTATAGTAACAATGGTACTATTTAAAAATTTATCAGTATTGATATTTATTCTAATTACGTATTTTACTATTGGTCGCATTGCCGGTATCACCCACGGCGCTGTAGCCAAGTTGAGTGCTGGTCACCGGTGGCCCCCACGGCAGTCAACGTGTTAAAATACATCATCAACATTGTGATACACCATTGTGAACGTGTTAAAATACACCATCACAAGAAAAACGAAAAAATAGTATAAAAGAACAAGAAAGGCAAGGAATCCAACCAACTTCAACATAAGACGGCATATAAGACACACCCTTATTTAGAAGGCCACGCACATGTAGATGTAGAAAAAGTTATGTGTGTCTAGACCTTTATCCGGGCTAAAAATAGCATTCAGTATTTAAAGTTAACCTGTGTCCTTCACGTATAAGACGCAGGTAACTTTTTTTAGATCAAATTTAGGAAAAAAAATGCGTCTTATATGCTGTCAAATACGGTAATTACATTTCCCCTTCTAAAACAAAATCCTTGCTTTTCTGTATCCAGAATCAGTTGATAAACCATTTCAATATATTTTTTATCTTAATAGTTCACCCGAAAATTCTAGTCCTCAAAGCGAAGGAAAATCATTAAAAATATCTTCCAATTTAAAAATATTTTTCTAATCTAAAAAGAATCTTTAAAAAAAAATGGAAACATGCCCTTAAAAATGTAGAAAAAATTAAAATCCTGCAATGGAAAATCTTTGAAAGTTCAAAATAATCTTAACTCAAAACTTTACTAGAACCTCTTATCAAACAGCAGTAGCAAAGAAAAATGGGGGGGGGGGAATAAAATCATTAAAATTATCTTACAATTTAAAAAGATTTTACTAGTCTAAAAATAATATTTGATATTTGACTTTTATAGGATTTTATCAAGTTAATTTGAATTTGAATTTTTATTCTTTCTGAAAAATTTGTTCTAAATTTCTTTCTTTATATATTTACTAATAAATTTTTAACAGCATAATGCACGAAAAATTTTGGAAGGATTATAAATTTTCCTTTTAAAAAATTATTTGTATATACATAGTCCAAACGCATCTGTATATGATGGAATACATTTATCGTGAAATCGCTTAAGGCAAAATATCGGTTAACACGAAATAATGCAACGGTCCCGACAAACTACTATGTATTTTCATGCATTTTGTTTTTCTCAACACGAAAAGATATCCTTTCTGGAAATGAACAAAATACAGAAAACACTGGCACCACAGATGAGATTTAAGCGGGATGTGAAATAAAAGAGAGGTGCTTTGACATATTTCGTAGAAAAGAGGCTAATTTGGCTTTGAAATACCCTCGGAATAGCCTGCGACACGAGCCAGTTTTGTTTATCTACGCTACTTTCACCTTCCACCTCTACAAACACCACACAAAAATCTCATCTCTCATCAGTTAGCTTTGGAATTCGGTGACGAGTACATGGCAATGCGAGTAAAAATTAGTGAGTTTGGCTCATATGTTGCACTGCATGGAATTCAGCAACTCCAAGGATGAATGGAAATTATTTTCATTACACACAATTCTCAAAAGTATCAGATTCTTTGGCATCAAAAGAAATAGAGAAGTAGGATAGTGAAACTGAGCTGACACTTAATAAAATGTTTGAGAATGTTTCTGTATTAATGAACTGTTGTACTGTACTATCAGAAGAATTTGTTGCAGTAATTTATGATAATGTGTGTACAGCCTCAATTATGGCAGACAAAGTTATTTTGGAGTTTGTTTAAAACTAAAAAAATATCATTGATGCAGATTCTGATGACGAAAATAAAATGAATAATGCAGTTCCTGTTCCCACGTCATCCGAAATGAGGAACATCATAAAAAGTATGGACAGTTATTCAGACGCACATTCCAATGGTGAAATGAATAACAAAATGTTTGACATTGAACAATTTGATGCTAAAAAAAGACAATGCAAAGAAAAATATCAGATTATTTTCCCAAAACTCAATAAATGTTTTGTTTTTCAAAAAACTTGAAAATTTTGTATTAAATTCTATCAAGTTCTTGTGGATGTTTTTGTTTCATTGATTTTTATTAAATACATGCATATACACATATCTATGTAAATAAAATGTACTCTAATAAGCTTAATTTTGTTGAACATATATATATATATATTAATATCCTTTAACACGAAAAAATATTTCAGTCCCCTCAGTTTTGTGTTAAATGATTTTCACTGTATATCTATTGCAAATAAATCCCTTTCTTACATAAAATATAAATGTATGTATAAAATACCTAAATAAATTGTAAAGGAAGTTTAATTAGCAACTATGAAATCTTAAAAAAGTAGTATAAAATTTATAATCGCTAACATTAAAATAGATGCAAGTAAATAAAATTTAAATTATAGAATGTACTTTACAAAATTAATAACAAGTGGTTAAAAATATATATTTTTAATTGCTTAAAATATGGAAGTTATTAGGCAGAGATTGTTGGATATAAAGTTACTACTACAAATTTTCAGATTACTATTCATATTTAAAGTCTCAACTTGCAGTCTTAATCCACATAACAACCATTGTAAAAATCACCCGTTATCATATTCCAAAGATCAGCAGCATACATTTTTTTCAAAATCGTGCATAATATTAAATAGTCAAGTTGATACAAATAAGATGAACTGTTTTTATGAGTTCAGACTAGTAGTTTATTCTTCCATTCACTTATTACAGTATTTCATTTTTTATATGCTTGACTATCCAAAATTTCAAGAGCTTTCCGGATATTTTTTTAGTTGTTTTTACTGTACAACCATTTCAGTATTTACATCGTCAAAATTGCATAGACACATACTTGAAGTGAATTTACTTTTACAGCTAAACACAGGAACTGGAAAACGAAAAAGTACTTATTCGGAGATTGTATTTCTTTTTCGTTCATGAAAATCAAAGTTTATTATACAAACATGCAAGCACACTGCAAAAGCATGTATAGAAATTCTTAACACATTTAGTAAATAAATAAGAAAATATTTTAAAGTATAACGAATAAAGTATTTAAGCTTTTTTAAAACAGAGCATAATACTACAGTTACGAAAAAATTTAATGTTATAAAAGTTAGTTAATTTAGTAAATTTCAGTTTTTCACCAAAGCAATGAAATATTTTGATAATTATGAAGTTCCTTGTATATCTTTCTAAAAGAACTTTATTGCTGTTTTAATCAATTAAACAACTGTCCAAGTTATTTTAATACTTTTGAAATATATACACTAACAGAAACATTAAAATTTATTAATATATTTGTCAACCTTGATTTTGGTATAAAAGTCTGCAGAATGCTTCGTAGTTTTTAAGCACACAGAGGCACTGCAATTCTTATTCCTTGATTTGAAGTTTTCTGCAAGTGTTTATTATTATTATTATTAAAATATCTGTGTTGGCACACATACAATTTTTTTATAGTGATTTCAGATGTGGATAAATTTTTCGAACACTCTCGTTTGTTTTACTGGCGTAGCTGAATTTTGCGATGAATGCAATCACATATATTGCCGAGTATCACCTTCCAAATTTTTCATACTGTTAATGTATACATTAGCAGTGAATTATTCTCCTCTTTCCTCAGATATACTACGGCGATAAACAATAACCATTCACTAAAGATTTTGCGTAAATTTCCACTCATAATAATTTAAATTGCGAAAATCTCACAATTACCACCTAAACACTCTATTCAGCATCACAATTCTTTCGAAAGCGCGTCGTAGTTAAGGCTCCTCTAAACCAGGCTGAATCACCAACTTTTCTCTCTTGGCGAGGGAGTGAACGCGCTGCCAATTTTGACGCGTTTATCGCACACGCTGGCTGAATGTCTGCTGTTTTTTTAAAGATTTATTTTATAGACGCGCGGCATTCAGCGCATATAAACTTTTCGGATAATTTATTAATTCTCGAATAGTATATAGACGTTTTCACTTAAATAAAAATTTCGCGTATATTTTGTAAACATATTCAAAATAACTTATTCTTTAGATGTTTCAGTTTCGTTAGCAGACTAAAATAAATAAGATATGAATAAAAACTTTCAATAGTGTCAAATGGGGAAATAGTTAAAGCGTAGAGTGTGAAAATAAATTTATCTTAATGACATTTTAACACAAATTTCCATAAAAACACTGTAAATTCATACTAAAAAAATATGTTGTCATTTAAGTCTGAGGTATATGGAAATAATTGTGCAAGATTCTGAAGAAACACTTTCTTTTAAATGTGTGAAATATTTCATAACATATATGGAAGAAGAAAGTACAGCATTCTCTGTTTTGGATGCTTTTCATCAAATGTAATATAAATACGAACTAGAAACCGTAATAAAAAGTCCTTCCTCTTCAATCAGATCACCTTTGTGTTGCATTGTATTTGTAATACTTCTAAAAATCCAATTTTTACCTAAATTAAAAAACAGTTATTCCATAAAAGATAATAACTTTGAACGTATATAGAATGAATTTTGTAATTTGAGTTATGTTACAAAATAATTCATAGTTTATATATTTTATACTAATAATTTAGATAAAACCTGTCCAATTTAAGAATGTGTGTTAACCACATTCTTAAATTGTAAAAGGACGACTTAATCAAATGTAATTCATTTCAAATAAAAGAAAGCATAAAAGAAAGCTTATTTTTTATTTTACACAGCAACAGCATTTTCATGCAGTCAAGTTTTTTTAACTGCTAGTTATTATACATAATACTTAATTTTAAACCCATTCTTATTAGAAAGCATAACTAAGAAACTTCTTTTTAAAGCACCACAGTGATTGCAAAGAATGTCGTTAAATTTACAAAAGTATTAAAGATATATTGAACAGCATTATAACAAGAAAGTACTGTACAAAATATGTAAATTTAGCATAACTTCTTTTTTAGTATTTGCATAGTTTCCTCCAAATGAACCTTAATGGGAAGTTATCTTGCGAAAATTTAAAAGTATTAAAATGGCCTCTATTTAAGATGTAACTGCATTTATAATTATTTTGTAATTGCGAATAGATTATATTATTGCAATTAGATTATGCACTTACAACATAATTGCATAAAGTAATGAAATTAAGAGTTCACAGACACAATGTAATATAATTACAATGCAATTATCTAAATTGTAATTATAGTCACTTATTTAATACCACAATATTATTACAATCACAATGTAATTTAAATTGGGTACTATATTTGCATACCCTCCACTCAAAAGGAGGTACTGATAAGCCTGGAAGTTATTATCAACAAAAAGCCTGTTCAGGACAGTTTGATGACAATTTCCACCGGGCGAAAAGTACATTCTTAAGCCCAGGCAAATCATGACAATAAAAATCATTTAGTCTTATGATTCACTATATTTTAAACCCTAAATTTGAATTCTGCACCAAATTATTTACCTATATTTTAACATACTTTATGAATTATTAGAAGCGATATGGCAAATATCTTCTAAAAATAACTGTAAAATATTTGTATCCATTAATTGATTCAGATACACACTTTTATTATTTAAGTATATCAAAATAACAGTTTCATGTTCCTGAAATACAAAAATTATGGAAAAAGTTAAAGTAATATTCTTAGAAGCATATGATATTAGTCACCAGATGCAAAATTATAGTTAATTTTTTGCCCTAAATACAATTTTATTACACAGTAGTCAAATGTGTAACTTAATAACATGTTATATAAAAAATTAATGATAATAAGTTTATCAGAAATGAATTAATTCTGCAAATAAACTTTCTGCACTTGAAAATTTTCTACACCTGAGGGGAGGGAGAGATCTAGTAAAATTAGATTTATTATAACTTTAGTTGGACCAAACACCTTCTCTCTATATATATGCATCACTAAAGAAATAAATAAAATTATCATGCTTAAAAAACAGATATACCATACCAGTTTTTTTTCCTTTGTTACCCTTTACATTGAGAAATAACAAACACTGAAAAATACTATCCTTGAAATTTTGTTTAAATGAAGAAACACACACCATCTTTTTATTTAAGCATTACACTTCAAAAACAGATACACATACCAATTTATTTTCACTAGCCTTTATACTGATAACATGCCATATAAAAATGAAAAGAATTACCCTTGAAATTTAGATAAAATGAAGTAACACAATGGGAAAATTTATGCACACGGACATCTTTTTTCTATTGCATATTGTCTGACATGATCCACAAGTGCCTAAAAATGTACCCAAAGAAACGCATTTCAATATTAACAAAAAATTATTTACAGATTAAAATTCATTCATTTCATACCAGTATTATAAAGATCATGCATGAAACAAATCTGCTTTCCCATACTTTTAAGTAAAACTTTTATACTGGAAAATAGACTATATTTCTATATATTAGAAACAAGAAAATACTAATTTGAATGTTCTGCATTCATTTCTAAATCTTTACTCCATTGCCAAATTGTATAATACTGTGATTATAAATAAACTTGCACAATCCTTGCAATTATTGAAGTCAGATTATATATATTTTGTCTCACACTATTCAATTTATTCTATTGACTTCAGATGTCAATGTCAAAATTCTGGAAGTTATTTTAACCAAGAAACACTAGTGGGTTCCGTGCATAAACAACTCATCTAACTTTTTAACAATAGTGATTATAAAATAAAGGAAAAAATTATATATCATTCCAACGATATTGCAACTATAGTGTAATGTTACATATATCTTTAGCAAACATTCAGATTTTATCTTGACTTTCCAAATTATTATTTATTTTTTAATAAATTTCAATATGCTAATGATTTTCATGTTACATTAGTATAAATTCCACAATTAGCACAGGAAAACAAAATCCGCGCTTTATATTAGAAGAGAAATTTCTTTTCCATATTCAAAACATCTACATTGGCGATGTTTGGCGACTGGTACATTAACCCTAGACTAATTTAATTATAGCTATTATTACAGAAATTAGCAGATACTCAGGTTATTGTACACAAGAATTTCACTTTACTTGCACATTATAAACATCAGAGAAGATATAAACTCTAAATGAAGGCGTAATTAACATTATACTTACTAAGCAAAGTTCAGCGCCTGGACCAGGTTTCCAATTGTCTCTTCGGCAATTATTTACCCATATTTTTCTTCTTTCTTCATTTTTAGGAAATTTTACCAATGTATGACTTTTCCGTGAATGATTTGAACAATTAACAGCTGTACATCCGCCCATTTTACACAAAAGAAACACAAAAAATTGTTGCACCGTAACTACACAGCCGCCATTAAATCTCCCACTTGGGAGCGCGAATGCCTGATGATTCAGCCTGGTATATAGGAGCCTTAGCCGTAGTAGTCAAAAGTGGGGTACGCCGTCTTGCCAGGTGAAACTAGTCGATATTTCCGTGACATCAAAAATTCGAAAAGTTGGGTAGGGTTTGGAAATACGCGTCCGGTATAGGGATCTGTAGGATTTTTAAGTTTGGATTGTTTTTAAGTATCTCCAAGTCTTCATCTTGACAGTCTACTATAGTTTGTAAGTCTATTGCAGATGGTACAGAAATGGTGTCTATGCGAGAGAGAGCGTCAGCGACAGTATTTTCATGCCCTTGTATGAATCGGATATCGGTTGAGAACTAGCCAATATATGATAGTTGTCTAGCTTGTCGTGGCGAAGCTTTTTCCAAATTTTGTTGGAAAGTAAATGTTAGTGGTTTGTGATCCATGTATATTGCAACTTAGAAGTTCGCCCTTCTAAGATATATTTGAAATGTTTTACTGCTGTATAGATGGCTAAGAGTTCTCTGTCGTAGGCACTATATTTTTGTTGCGCTGATGCCAAATTTCGGGAAAAGAAACTTAAGGGTTGTTTTTCATTATTCACAATCTGATGTAAAACGGCTCCAATGGCAGTATCGGAAGCATCAGTTGTTAGCGACATTTCAGCCTTTTTCGGATGGGTGAGTTAAGTTTGTGGCATGAATAAGTGCATCTTTTAAGATCTGGAAGGCGTTTCTTGTTTCTGCCGTCCAGGTTATTTCTTTTCTGCAGTTCTTTTTAATACCACTGAGCAATGTTGTTAAAGGTTGTTGCAATATCGCACAATTTGGTATGAATCTGTGATAAAAATTCACCATACCTAAAAATCGTCTTAAACTAGTAAATGACTTTACTAGTTCTGGGAAATTTTTGATGGCATCAACCATCAACCATGTTGAAAGAGGTTTAAGTCCTTCAGCTGACACTTCGTATTCCAGGAATGCAAGTTTTGCTTGACCAAATTTACACTTTGCCGCATTAATACAGAGGCCATATTCGTTTAGTCTCTCGAGGACTGCTAGTATATGTTTTCGATGAGTTTCTTCATCTGGAGAGGCTATTAGAATGTCATTCAAATAGCAAAACACGAATTCTAGTCCATTCAACACACTGTTCATGAAACGTTGGAACGTTTGGGCCGCATTTCGTAGGCCGAACGTTATGAATGGGAACTCGAATAAGCCAAAGGGAGTGAGAATGCCCGTTTTCGGTATATCTTCTTTGCGAACTGGAATTTGTTGGTACGCTCTAATGAGGTCTATGGATGAGAAAACTCTTTTTCCAGCTAAAATGGAACTGCAATCTGTTAAAAATTGGAGAGGGTATCTATCAGGAATCGTGACGTTGTTTAACGCTCAATAGTCTCCACAAGGTCTTCAATCACCTGATTTCTTCATAGCGAGATGTAGTGGGCTCGACCAGTTACTTTTGGATGGTCTGCATAAACCCATTTGGAGCATAAATTCAAACTCCTTTTTAGCCGCTTTGAGTTTCTCAGCTGATAGTCTCCTGGCTTTAGCGAAAACTGGTGGACCTCTGGTTTCGATATAATGTTCGATGTTATGATTTTTAACTTTATTATTAACTACATTCAGTTTTAACAAATCCGGAAAATCGTTAATGATACGTTTATATGGATCATTTACGGCATTTAAAATCGGAATATTATTATTGTTATTTTGAAAACAAGGAGTTCCATTAGTTGTTAAGAAGGTAGTACCATCAATCAACTTGCGATTTTTAGAATCTACCAAAAGGTTAAAATTTGCAAGAAAATCCATGCCTATTATCGGTTTGTTTACCTCCACAATTACAAAAGGCCATGTGAATGATCGTCTGAGTCCAAAATCAAGCTTGAGTAATTTTTGGCCATATGTTTTAATTTTCTTACCATTTGCAGCAAAGAGTTCTAATTTTGAGATTTTTTTTTATCAGCAGGTAAGGGAGGAATGACAGAAATTTCTGCCCCAGTATCTATTAAAAATTAGGTAGTCGATTCTTTGTCGTTGATGAAAAGACGACTCAGCTGCACCCCTTGTCCCTTCGTCGTCAATGAGAGACAGGGAGCTGGTTTTCCGGACTATTTGTCTGTGATTTTGATGAGTAGTTGCAGGGTTGTTTACACTTAAATGACTTATCACCGAATTTTTTATGATAGTAACAAATATCACTAGATCTGTTACCGCTGTAACTCTTATCTCTTGATTTGGATCGGTTACGACAATAGGGACGACCGTGGCGTTGCTTGTTTAAAGCAGAAACTTGTAAGCTAAGTTCACTAACTTGTTTTTGTAAACTTTCAATCACTTCCGTTTTTACCGTTATGGATGATGCAGCAGCTATTTGGGGAGTAACAGGGTTTAATTCCCAAATCTTATCGGCCATTGTAGCCACTTTTAACAAATCTTCACTACTAACAGATATAATGCTACGCATATTAAAGAGTAAACGTTGTAGCCACAATGTTTTTAGGAAAGTATCTGTTACTTTATCGCCCGCCAAATTACGCATATCACGCAGCAATTGAGATGGCTTTTTGTCACCCAGTTCTAATTCACTCAGGGATTTTGGGGTTTTTTGAGTCTCGCAATCAGCATATAATGAAATTAGTCTATTTTTAATTGCCTCATATTTATTATCTTGTGGTGGACTTAGCAAAATATCAAATACCTGTGACAAAATATCGGGTTCAATGGAACTTATAATCATATTTTGTTTGATCTGCATTAATTTTTCCATTTCTAAATTGTGCTTCTAGTTGAATAAACCATATTTTAGGATCTGGCTTCCAAAAAGGAGGAACTTTAACGCTTACCTTGGCGACAGACGCAGTTGTTGCTTTAATTTCGGTTTCCTCTTCGTCAGCCATTGTAGAATTCGATCACGCCGGGATACAGCAGTGATACATCAGAAGGTTGCGTGTTCAAATCACGTCCGGGTCACCAGTTAAGTGTCTGGTGTGCAAATATAGAAAAATAACACTTCTCAGACTCTAGTGGAACCAATATTTTATTCCTTACGATGTTATAGATTCTTATTCATAAGATTTATTTACATTTTACATGCACGTTGAATCGCGTGACAGAAAACCGAAGTTTGTTTACTTCGTTCCACGCGAAGACTAGAAAGTGTTGCCATTCCACTTTAACTAAATTTAATTAGAAACTTGACGGAACTGAAGCGACGCTACAGGCATTGCAAATGTAAACAAAAATCTCTTCACGACTGATCGGAATGCGCAGAAATCACGAAAGTGTCTCTGCGCAACTAGTCGGACGTTTAGCATTAAAGAATCTTGTGTTTGAGCTAGCTATCCGACGTCACGTCTTTCCACCGTAGAAACGTTCGTAAGCGCGCTTTTCGTAATGTTGGTTTTCTCGAATGTAGTAATGCAGTACAACGTCCGAAATCCGGACTCCTCGGGACCTCGGCGATTCCGGATTTGGCATTTTTCCGAATATTTAATCATCAGTTTAAATCTAATAAGATGCCATGTAGAAATTATAAAATTAAAATATGAAATCGTGATTTATGAAATAATGAAGTATTTATGATCTAAAGGGTATCAAAATTTACAAAAAGAAGCTTCATATTTGTTTACCATTACTTTCATTTGTTTACCTTATTAAACATTTCTTTCAATGTAAGTTGCTTACTACGTTTTTTGTGTTAATACTTTCTCTTTTAATTCTGTAGACAGAAGTAATCTTTTGTTTAGTTACATTGTTGATGTCCTGTAACTGCCGTTTCGAGAATTCCGACTAACTTGTCAATCGAAATTTTCTTGTTTTCAGTAACTTCTCTGTCACTTTCTTCACTTTTGGTAGCGGTATTTTCTGGATTTAGAACCATACTACAGATTTTGCCATTCATTAATTGATTGATGATTGAGAAGCATTGTCATTGCAACAAAACATGTTTCATTGCAATGAACTTTTATATCATCAATGATTTTATATCAGCAATGATTCTTTTATATCATCTTCATTTATTACTGCTTCTCCACATTTCTTTACAAAATCCGTTAATTGGAAAATTTCACCTTTGTTTTGCGATATCCGAAAACCTTTAAAATTGGCTATCAGCATCAAATTTAGCTATCCTTCAATATACATATTTGGCTATGTATCATGAGCTTGGCGACTAACGACAAGTTGTTCCGTTAAATTTTATCTTGCTTCTATCGCACACTGAGACAATTACACCTGAATTGTATTAGTTATTTAATTAATACTAATTGAGGACCGGCACTAGATAGTTTACCTCCTAATGCAGTCTCTGAAGATCTTAAATTCTGCAGCCATATGAGCCCTGGCGCTGGTTCTGGGTTTATGTGAATAACAAATCAGTTATTCTTAATTCAAATAGCCCTAAATGTAATCTTTGGGTCTATGAGTAGCATCAACAAAATCTATTTTTAGCATATGGGAAAAAATGTTTGGTAAATTTTTCCTCGTCAACATTTTTTAGTGTATTTAACTTAAATCTGTAAACATTGCCAAGCGTAATGTCAAAATAAAAGGTTACCATACTCCTTTATTATTCAGTTACTAACATAAAAAATTGTTTAGGCATCGCTACATGAGTCATTGCTCAAGTTGTCATGCTTTGATAAATATGCAGTGATGAAAGGAAAGCATAATAAATAATGATTCGCCAGGTTGGCGTCAGATCAATGATGTATCTATGTGGAATGTTTCAGTTTGAGATGTATGCCAAGCAGATACGCAGCAACGGAGCCAAATTACTGATCTTACAAATTTATGCTAAAATAATTGTTTCTTCAGTAAGAAGGTTTATTTAGTGTTGAAGTGAAATTATGAATCGGGACTCTCTAGATATTTTATTATGTGCGGAGGGGCGAATCAAATACGCACGCGTAAAGCTTACGAGAAAAACGTTCTTAGTGGTTTTGAGGTCTGGATTTTAGATCATTCTGAATAATGGACGTCTGGATTTCGGACTTTGTACTGAATTAAGAATTTCATAAATATTATGTTTCTTTGTTATAATATTAAGTGCAATTATTTATTCACGTTGAGCAGACGTTAATAATTGGTTAGATGTTGAAGAACCCATGTGACAAAATCAATCTTGATAATTGATTTTGTTTTATTCATTGCATCATAATACATAAGTCACTCACCAGATAAGTTTCATTCATAATATTTGCTAAGATTTTTGTAAAGATAATCACTTATGTCTAACAAATCGAAAAGCACCTAAGAATTACTTTAGGGAAAATTTATGCTTGGAAGCCCATGTTTCACCCATACAGAACATAAGCATCATTTTGAGGTATATAGCGGGTAATTTGATATCAAAGCTGTCAACTTATAGATTTCGATATAATCTAGACATGGTTCAAGGAGTTATGTAACCAATCATTTGTTGGAAAAGCAGCATTTTAAAAGAGGTCGTGCAAACCCATATATAAAAGAAACCTGATGTGTGTGAGGTATGTAATCAATTACTGACACAAAATGATGATTTAACACGGGTTTGATCGCGCTGGGTATGATATACCCACTCCCTCCGTTTTTTTCCTGTTTCTCTCCAAACTTTTTTTACCCCTTTTTTTTAAATGGGTGATTCTTCTTGTAGCTGCCCCCAAAGTCATAACCTTGGAAAGGAAGAATAGGGAAAAGAGTTCTAAAAATAGGTACCTTGAAATCGCCACTCCAGAATATGTCACACCCAGTGCGAACATTTCTGTTACAAATCTGAGTACTGATAGATGCACTGAAATCATTCTCTGATTATGGCACGCTTTCGAAGTTATGATGAAGAAATGGCGACATTTAAAAAATTTATTTGATACTGTTTCTTCGGGTGAAAAAAGTCTAAAGGAAGGTAATGAATTTTCCAATAATGAAGTGCCGGATGCTAAAGAAATTTACAGTGAACACGAATCTTTGACTGAAATAGAATCTGATTTAGTGAACGATCTTTCTGATTCAAATGAAAGCGACTATTTTATAGGAAAGGATAATATAACAAAATGGAGTAAAATGAAATTCTGTGGAAACATTAGAATTTCTGCTAGAATTATAATTTCGAAACTCCCTGGAATCGCATGCATTTCAAAAATGTCGCTTCTCCCTTGCAAGCTTGGAACTTACTTTTATCTTCTGATTTGATAAATAAACTAGTGCAATGTACTAATATTTTTGTTGGCTCAATTAAAGGGGGCAGCTGGGTTTCAGAAATAAACAACTATTGTTTCTTATACACCCTTAAAAAATAAAAAGGTGTCGTCGATGTTGTGGATGAAATGGCTGCAACGTATTCAATGGCTAAAAAAACAAGTCGTTCGCCTATGACTATTTTTTATTCAATGTTGAACGTTGCTGCAATAAATGCACGGATAATTTTGTTATCTACAAAGAAATCACCTACTGGACATTGAACCTGACGTTCATTTCTGAAAATATCCTCAGTTCAATTGATAGGAGATTGTAAGTCAACAAGCAATGCTCCCACAAATTCTAAAAGTAAAACTGGGCAACAATGAGAAGTTAACAACGACATATAAAAGATGTACTGAATGTGGGGTTAAAGGGAAAGACAGAGAAACTAAGTTTGTCTCTGAAAAATGTGATTCTCATTATTGTGCATAGATTTTTTAGTTATGCGCTATATTCAAATTATCAAGAAATAAGATGTGTAGTAAATTATAATCCAATATCAGATTTTTTGATTAACAATGTCTGGTAGTATATTTCCTCATTCTTAGATGGCGCCACTATATTTGAAGATCTGATAAAGTCTTATTTTTTTAGTGAATTTAGTTTAGTCTCTAATGCTTAAGTTTGACTTTTTAATTAACTAATTTCAACGAACAAAGAAGTTTTATTTTCAGCGAAAACTTTTACATTTATATAACTGGTCACTTATTGGAATTAGCTCAGAAGCCTAATATAAAAGTAAAAGATATCTTTCTACCATAAAAATTAGTTCGCCTCAGTCTGATGACAATAGATTTTCGTTAATTAAAATATCAGTTAAAAGCCAAACCAATTTAATTTTTTTTCTGATGATCACATCACATGAGGTAGTGCAGCTCTAGCTAATTACTATCGTATTCTAAGTAGTTAGCTCTAGGTAATCAAATGAAAAGCTTGGACTCAGCGGCATAAATCTTATCCGACGTAATTTTTTTAATTGTTTCTGAAAATATAATGAAATATTTATAACATGTGTTATTCAGCAGTAATTCTGATCTGCTTTTTATTTTAGCATCAAGAAGATTCGCAAGAAGATCAAGATTGTAAGGTAAGAGAACAAAAATTAAAACTGATGATCAAAATTACAGTGTATAGAAAATATTGCCTGTCTGATTTCGATTTAAATAATTTTTCAAAGAAAGTTGCTGAAAATATTATTTGCTACAGAAACGATAGAGCTATTTACAGCTGAAATAAATCTGAAAAGAAAAATGAAGAAATTTAATCCACAGAAAGTTGTACAGGATATGCAGCAACAGATCCAAAAGACCTGCTTTCCTTACGAAAGGGAAATCATAGAACAGTATTTTCTGATAAACGAAATTGGGTCCATTAAAGATATTCCAGAACACTAATATTTATTTCATTTCCGAAAAGTACGAATTCAACAGTCAGTCAGTTTCTTTAAATCGTATTTACAGTCAGTTTAAATCTTTAACAGTCAGTTTCTTTAAATCTTATTTAATATATTTATGGCATCTGAAGGAAGAAACAAATGTTCCATTTAAAAAATGACAGGGGATTATTCTTAAATTTTTTTTTGTGTGAATAATTTATGCTATACGTCTTAAAAATCATAATTTCATCACGTACATGAAATAAAATATAACAGTACGCAATGTGAAGTTTTTATGAAATTAAAAGCTTTAATTCCTAAATGAATCATGTGTTCTACGTGCTTATGTAGAATAAATAGTTAGATAATAATTTAATTTTTCTTCAGTAGAGTAAAGTACCTATGCTTGCAACAATGAGACCTCCTTTATTCAAATAACTTTGAACTCAGAATCGAATTTGAACCTCTAAATTCTAAGATTAATCCAGGTCTTTGCAGAATAAGATGTAATAACAGAAATTCTGAGTATCATAAGTAACACGGCAACGTCTTAACGACGTTGCAAACTCGTCGCGGATGTCGTTGCAAAAACGTTGCAATATGTCGTCTTTAAGACGCCCAGATGTCCGCGAAACTCCACTATTTTGTAACCGTTGCAAAGACGTCTTTATTACGTCTTTGCAGATGAAGCTTTTGTCGCATAGACGTCGTTATTGCGTCTTTCGCAGGTTATAATTCGGCTATGAAAGCATCGTACCATGACGTCTGAACGACGCCTAAATCTTCGCAGAATTCGACTTTTTTGAAACAGTTGTGAAAATGTCGTTGTGTTACATATTGATTGTTACATATTGTTCTAGTGTTGCATATTGATTTATGCAGAAAAATAAACTTACTAATTAATGCATTTTCTTCTTTTTTAAAATTTTGTATTCCTTGTATTTTTCTAAAGTTTAAATATTTTATCATTTCCTGAAAACCAGAAGATAACACAATTTTTTCTCTTTAGAATAATCATGCATAATTAATAATAGCATTAATTATTTTCAGTACTTTAATCTGTATTTTTAAAATAACTTAAATTCCAAGTTACGATTATTTAAGATTTCATATTTTTTTTTTCCTTAATCCTTTAGTATGTAAGTGAGAGTAATTATGAAAGTGGTTATTATAAATATATAACATTAATAGTAGGTTTTAAGTAAACAAAACTAAATCAGACATAAATAAAAGTAAAGATATATATGTAGGTTAAAAAAAAGAGCGTTTCTGATTATAACAACATTATCACATTTATTTCTGTTAAATATCAGAGACATTGAAAATTGCCCCTGTCATGATAAATTAGGAAGCGGTTCTTAAGGCAACATAATCAGTATTTTACCTAAACTTAAGTATAAATTTATTCGCCTTTTACAGTAAAAAATATAACCATTAACTTCTATATTTCCAAGATATGCAAATGAAAGACAGTATAAAATAGTTAATAAATGTGATCAAAAATATTTCATACAAAAATATACCTAAATCTAATAACTTCTCATATTCATATCTAAAATGAAATAATAACTTAACAAACAACATACATGACAGCACTATTTAAGAAAAAACATGAGCTAGTAGTATTTGAAAGTATAAATAGCAGAAGGAAGGTAACAGAACTAAAGTTTCCAATTAATAAAAAAATATTTGTGTTTTTTAAATAGTAAACAATTAAAAGTGCAATAATTATGGATTGCAGTATTTACTAGTAATGCTGATGTTTTTTAACACCATTTCTTTCGATCATCTGTAAAAGCATTTGCCTATTTTTAATTTCTACATTTTAGAATAGTGCTAGATTACAATGATCATTTCAGGCACTTTTTATAATCAATAACTTTCCTTTTGATACTGTACAGAAATAATTTAAATAATATAGTATATGATAGTAAGCTAAGTGCGTTAAAGTCAGCTCTTCATTAAATAGCACACGATGAAATTTTTTGTTTCTATTTATTATGAATTTCTTTGCTATCACAAGCAGATAAAATGTAAGCGAAGAATATACTTAATGAATTTACTTAAATTATGAATATAATATACTTAAATGACTTACTTATTTAAGTATAATGAATATACTTAAATTTAAAAAAGAATAAAACCTAATTTCCAACATTCATTTATTGAGATAATCGAATAGACATACATAATGGCAATATTTAAAAAAACGTGAATTACACAGTGTTTGGAAGAATAGATACCAAACGACAAGTAATAAAAGTTCAATTTGCAACCAATAAAAATATTTAGTGTTTTACAGTATTACACAATTAAGTATGACATAATTATAGATCGTAATATTTCATAGTAATGCTAATGTTTCCTTAACACTATTTTTTCGATCATATGTGTAAAGTCTGAGCACCAACCTGTATCATGAACACAATAATCGATTAATATGAATGATATACGATATAACACTTAGGACGTTATAACAGTATCCGTGGATCCAAATATAACGATAATCCGTGTATCCAAGTATAACGATAATCCGTGTATCCAAATATTGCACGACGTTATAACCGAATCCGTGTATCTAAATATTGCACCGCTGGAGCCACTGAAGATTGGAAAACCACAATATAATTTTAATCACCTGAAAGTCATTAAACACCAAAACAGAACACTATTTAACTGCGTGGACGATTTTAGCGCTTTGCAAGCAGATATTCACAAACAAAATAAGCAGAAATTCGGCATAACCATGATGATTTTTCCTCAATTCAAAATAAACTGCCATTATTATATTTTTGTACGTCGTTCTCTTTCTGTATTGAAGCTCTCCAGTATTTAATTCCGACGGTGAATTATAAAAGCGTGAAGAAA
Organism: Stegodyphus dumicola; assembly: GCF_044657685.1. Classification (NCBI taxonomy): domain Eukaryota; kingdom Metazoa; phylum Arthropoda; class Arachnida; order Araneae; family Eresidae; genus Stegodyphus; species Stegodyphus dumicola. The sequence goes on from NC_140777.1 coordinate 25,409,585, forward strand.
ATATTCCTGAAAATAAGATGGAGTCAAATTATTGCGCAGTTACTTGTTCGAATTTGGCAGCTAACCAAAGTGCGCAAGCCTCGAGTTCAGATGTTCGTTTATATAATCATCCAGTAAATAATATACATGAAATGTCGAACAGCAATTTAGTACAACGTTTCAGCGATTTATTAAAAAATCGCATTAATCTTTAATCGCATTAATTATAAAATAAATTAATCGCATTAATTATAAAATTAATCGCATTAATTATAAAATAAATTGCAATAAATCCTTCGGTGGTTCTTCTGATAATTTAATAGAATCTTTTTTAAATAGCCTAGAAGAATTATTTCAACTGAACAGAATTACGAACAATGTTCACGAAATACGAAATTTACTAAAAAATATCTATCGGGCTTGCTAAAACATTTGTAATGTCAATGTCGCCAAAGCCCGAGTGTACCATAATACTAGGATTAAACCAAGCATTTTTGAATGCACAAGAAAAACGTAAAAACATAACAAACAGTTCATCAGAATTTTTATAGGTAATGAATTTCGTATTTTTGTTCACAGTTTCTCTAATTTTGATGTCAACATTTATTAGTAATTTATCAAAGCCATTAATTTTGTCGTTTTCCATTAAAATTTTTAATATTCTTTCTCCTTTTCCATTAATTTTTCCGTTCTGCTTTTCCTGACTGTCGGTGATTTTTCCGTCATATATATTCCACAGACGTTAAAAATGCATGGATATGTATCGTCTTTTAACATTGGACGTTTTCTCGGAATTCTTAAAATCGCCCCATTTTTATCCGTGTATACATCTTCGCGAAAATTGTACTTTTTGCTCTGTATGCGGTAAAATGTTTCATATTATGTCAGCATATTAATTCAAATAAATTCATCCTTACTTTAGAAATAATAAATAAAGTCATATTTATTCATATATAATTGCTAACATGTTATTTGCATTGATTTCGGAAATATAATTTTTTTAAATATATAAAATGCATAACTACTTAAAGAACATAAAATGCAACTTATTTTATAGATTAGTTTAATTTTAAATATTTTGCTATAATATTTATAAAAAATATTTTAAGTATTAATTATTTTTCAAAATTTTAAATAATAATTTAGCATGTATTTTTAGTACTGATTAAATTTAATAATTCAAGTATTTATATTAAATTTATATTTCAATAGATGAATCTACCTTAGATTAATATAATTAGATGAAATAAAGTAATGAAACATTGCAAAATAAATCTTATGCGGACTTCAGATTCATGAAAAGGCAGATTTAGTCTCTTTTCATTCTAAAAGTAACGCTGATGAACTATGAAAAAGATACTAAAACGACCACGTCTAAAAGCGGTCATATCATTTCAGCGACATCGACAAATTGCCAAGATGTAACGGCAAATATTTTGCGTCGTTGTAAAGACGTTGTAAAGCTTGTCGCTACGTTGTAAAGACGTCGTAAAAGTTACCACGACCACTTTGCAACCTCTCGGACCAGTTTGCAATGTCGTGTGCTACTTGGGTATGTACTTGGGTATGTGTATGTATTTTATAGCTTCTGCATCTCTCCTCAATATAGAATTCAGCCTCTGAGGAACTTTATAAACCGAATGGTTAAACCTGCTGAATACTGAGAGTTTGACTCAGGAGAACATGGTTGCATGCTTGCGGCTTTCGGGGTTTTCGGCCTGTGTAACGTGAATACGAACCAGTTTCCCTCAAGTTTTCCACGAACGCATCCCTCCCCTAAGGCAAATAGTTCTCGTTTGTTTTGCCATGTTCCAACATCCTAACCTAACTTTCAGTATTGTGTAATTTTTGCAACAGAAGCTGTGTAATCAAATCTTAGATTGCACTGATAATGCTGGAAAACATGCATAGGACCAAAAGACATGCAATGTTTCATGAAATATATTAAAATTTAACAGAAAATAATCTACGCAACTTATGCTAAATTGTATTATACTGGAACAGAGGCAAACTCATCAAGTTCTTGTTTTTACACGGCTCATGAATGTTGATTAAGTCCATTTTTGTTGATTACGGTAGACATCTTTGAGATGATCCGTTTCGTTCACGGCCACAGCATCAATGATTCAATTACAATGATTCTAAAGGTCAGCGGGGAATGGAGGAAAAGATAGTATGCAATGAAGAACACTAAGAGAAATTTACGTGGTATTAAATTAGGATATCAGAGTGGCCACTGCATCATTTCTTCCTGTGGATCCTATTCACTGAGTCTAAACTATCGTCTAAAATTTTAATTGAGATTCTTTTGCTTTCCCAAATGATCTCTGTTTTTGCATCAAACTCTGTCTGAGTTCCTTTAACTAGTCTCGGTAATGGTGTTTGCAGGAGTCAGCTGGACAACTGTCTTGTGAAAAGAGATAGTCATCATATTCTTCATTCAACATTGTGATCATGTAACCTTCTAATTATGTCCAAGTAAATTCATGCAGTGACGTATGGATGATGTTGATCAATAAGATCAGCAATGGTAGACACATTGAAAGTTTGTGCAATAAGAAAAGAGAGAAAGAACTTATAAGTTCACTATTATTTCAGTATGTAAAAATTTGGTATCGGTTACTCAGTTTATTTGTTATGAATTTTTAAAATGTTTCATGGAGGTGTAAACAACTCTGTACATTAATGTCAAAGAAATAAATATGTATATCAGTTTCAAAAGAATCATCTTAAGATTGTATTATCGAAAAGCTCACTTAGGCTTTCCGCTTAAAGGAAAATGTACAAGGTTGTTTAAGAGAAACTCCCTTATATTTCCTTCACAGACGAAAAAAATTCCGAAAATGACCAAGCAGCCATAACGTTCACTGGTATTCAAACCTAAGTCGAACTAATACTAGGCGGTCAGCAGTCTTAGTCATTCGACTATTATTGGAGCAACGAATATTTTTCTGTGATATCGTCTCATGATCAGTCACATCTTCCCATCTTTGATGATGGAGTTTGTGGAATATTGTCAAAGAACACTTTGAAAAGCATATATTCATTTTTATAGGCCCATATATACATATGTATTAAATTCAATAATGGCAAAAAGGAGGTTTCCAAGATTTCTGTAAAACTGTCTTCATGCATTCTCGCTATGATGATATTAAGTTTCAGAATATATTTACAAAATCATGATCTTTATTTCCTGAAATAGAGACGAAAGCTTAAGTCTGCTTTAAATATGCTAGAACACTCAGTAACTAGTTAATCGACCATCATGAAAAAGATAATAAAGCATCCTGATTTTGTGGAGATCCACAATATGCTCCATATGTAGATTTTGACCATGATCATGTAATCATTGGTTATCTGGAAGCAGTCAATGATCATGACCTAATATAACTCAGAAAAAAAGAAACTAAGTTTACGCCAGTCAGAAAAATTCCTATGGTACCTAGCAGGCAATATATCGAAAATAACACTCATGATTTTGTATTGAATTACAGCTTTAAGGTTAGTCTCCCAACCTCTTCCTTTATGGAATGGAAACAAGAAATTCTGAAGAGAATCAAAAGTCCACTAAATAATATACGTAGTTTCAAAGGAAGGAGTACTTAGAGCAATTTGAAAAAGAAAATTTCTGAGATGAAGACAAAATTCATCATTACAAAAATTGACAAAACCAGCAATAATTTCAGCATCATCTACGAAATTTTATTTTTCTCTAATTAAAAGAGATTACTTCACCTACTACTTTTTGTCTTTTGAAATGTAAAGAAAAGTTGCTATTAACAAACTCCATGCTTTTCATAAAAGGCTTTATCTTTCACTTTATTTTGAGAATAACAGATATACAAAGCTATATGCACTTCTTAAATTTCAGAAGCACACTATTAAATTCAAATTTATTGCTAATGAAATAAGAAATATTCAGAAGAATATCGACTACGTTTTTCAATGAAACTGAAGAAAATCTGTAAGCTTATTTTTGAAAAAGGTAACGAAGATCACCCCTACAGCTGGATCATTTATATCAACTTGGCTATTAGTAAAGCTGTTAAAAATCTCGAAATAAATTACGTCAATTACTATGACTTCGAGAATTTATACACTTCTCTACTATTTCAAGAAATTTATAACAGTCTTTTAGAACTTACAGATTTTTTTTCCAGACATGGTTAATATTTTAGATTGTAATAGCTGGAAAGACTACTCACTTACTCGCTCTTTCGTATTACGTTAAATTTCAAGACACTTTATTTCTACAAATCAGAGCTTTCCCAATAAAAGCGAATTATGTTATGTAGAGAAATTATCTGATAGCGTTATAAAAAAATTAGGTGAATGATTTTATGATTTATGGAAATTTAAATTTTATTTTGATTCTGAATTATTTAATTTAAGGCTTTAATTTTGGGGAAAAACAGATGCTTCTGGAAATATTATTTAGTTTAAAAGAGTATTATTTATTTTCCTCTATTTGTAAATCTTGTACAAACTTTTATTCATTGTGAAAGAAGCAGGGAAAGGGAGGCAATTTTCGCCAAGTCATGATTTCGCGCGCTTTAGAATGTTCGAGAAAGAATTTTCATTGTTAGTTGACCTTAAGAGAGGAAAGTACGTGACGGAAAGGTCAAAGGTTGCTACTTGTCTTTCAATGTAAGTCATTCAGGTTTTTGGCGATTGAGGGTCCGGTTGTTGGCTAAGTGAAGAAGGGCGCGCATGCGCGATCACCCTTATTTCCGCATTCTGGAGTTGAAAACGAAGATTTGGCCATAATTAAGGGGGCGATAAGTGAAGCCATAGTGGGAGCCCGTTTTGTGAAGGAGACGAAGGAAATTCGAGTTGGATACACACTTACTTTTTGGCTGACTCTCTGACGGACTCGCTGATTTTCGGGCTTGCTGGACAAAATGTAATTACGAAGCGGGATGTTTTCCGGCGGGGAGCGGCAAATATGCTCCCCGGCCGCGTTTGGTTAAGAGGCGAGACACCCTTACTCTGGACTCGCTTAGGCACTCTCTGACTGACTCGCTGATTTTCGGGCTTGCTGGACAAAATGTAATTACGAAGCGGGATGTTTTCCGGCGGGGAGCGGCAAATACGCTCCCCGGCCGCGTTTGGTTAAGAGGCGAGACACACTTACTCTTGACTCGCTTAGGCACTCACTGCCTGGATTCGCTGACTTTCGGGCTTGACGGACTTGTTGACGGAGACTGAGAAAAAACTTGTGGGTGTTGCGAAGGAGAAAGGAAAAGATTTAGTCGGCATCGAGCAGTGCTTCCGGCGGGGAGCGGCAATTATGCTCCCCGGCCGCGGGTTTTCTCAAAAATGCGAAAAAAAAAACTGTTGAGCGAATAACAAAAAAATTAACAGAGACTTGGGTCTCTATCTGTATCGGCAAAAGTCAGGACGATGTCCTCTGAACTCCGACTTGAAAACAGAAGGAATTATGTCACCTTAGTCAACTGGAAGCCTGCGTTAGCCGTTCTCTAAAATGCCTAGCTTAATTGTCTACGTTTGCCTTGGTGGAGCTGAGAGTCTGGGCAGACAGCCGTGCGGTGTAAGCTGTTCTCTTGCTTCCAGTGGGAATAATTTTCTTCTATGGAAAACAGTAGCAGGCGTAAGATTTGACGGTATAGCTGATGTAATTTATTGTCGTGCCGTTCGAGTCTCTGTCTTGCGGATTTGCCAAGTGACGTAAGGATAGAGCTAAGATATGAGCTCTCCTCCACTTCAAGATGTCCACCAAGATAAGTGTATATTTTTTTTTGTGTTTATACGATCCTCTCACGAAACCCTCTATATAACATTGGTGCCGTGACCTCTGCTTAGTGAAGGATGGAATCAGTAACTGATTTTGTGAATTTATTTATTTCGTATAACTTACTGTTTTAAGAAGGTGTTAAATTTTAGGTGCTAGGATTAATTAGAGTTTTTTTGATTTGTGTTTGCTTATTTGTTAATACGAGAGTGATAAAGTTTGAAAATGTGTGTGAATTTCAGGAATTTTGGACTTTAACGTTAGGCACACAGAATTGAACTTTAAAGTTAGGAAAAATATATATTTTTAATGTAGGAGAATAGATACTGTATATTTTTACTGTAGAAAATCCTTGAGTGTTTTCTGGATGTATACTTCTGATTTCTGATACAAGATGGAAAATGAATTATTTCACGATAATCCTATGCTATTTGTGTATCCTTGTATAAAGTTTCGAGTGCTTGTCTTTAAAAACTGGACTCATTTTTTGAGCACTTCTAAGAGAAAGAGATTAAAGACTAATTATTTTACTGAACGAGTCAAGCCATAGCTATGCGTAGCTAGAAATTTTTTTTGTGTTTTTGCTGATTTTTTTAACCTAGAATCTTGTGAAATGTGTAATTGTGAGGCGTAACGTTAGAGAAATTTTGATTATTTTGAACTGATTGAATAATATTTTGTGAAATGTATGTAATGTTTTCATGATTATCTAGCGTAGTATATTATTACTTTTTGATTTACAATGTTTTGATATGATTCCAGTATATTGTGTAATGTGTTAGAAAATTTAATTTAGTATTGAGCAATGAATTTTATAAGTTCTTAAGGCATTATGATACAAATGAATGAGTTAGAAAAATTGAATTTTTTTTTTTTTTTCAATTGCAAAATTATGTTTTAAAGTGAACATGGGTTAGATTTGAATTTTTGCCTGAGATCAGCAATAGTGATGTTTGGTTATTTAATTTTTTTTTGATTGAATTCTTCAGCTTGAGTGAAGTTCTAATTAGTTTAATGAGTCAGAGTAATTGGGATTAGTTATCTTCTGAGTTTTAAGTTTGTGAAGAGTTGTCATGTGAGAATTGTTTAAACAGTAGAAATTTAGTCTTGTGAATTGTAGAAAGTGAAGTTTAATGAGAATTTTGTGACAACGGGAATTTGTTTTGTGAAAATTTTTGAAATAAGTTTGAGAAGATTAGTTACTTTTGCTCTGTACTCATGTGTGGGAATTTTCGGTTGATTACAAGTAGTTTGTCTTGAATTTACTAGTGGATCGTAATAGATTTGATTTGAGTTACTGAACTTTCTTTCTTGGTTGGACTTGTTGCTGAATTTGGGGTTAATTCTTGTTTTGGCTTAAGTTTTGTATTTGAATTGGTAGTATCAAGATAGTTGTATCAGGTTTTTGTTTTGTTTTGGTGGTTTCTGCCAAGGTCCGTAAAATGTAAGTTCTCTGATGTTTAGTTTCTGTGGAAGAATTGAGATTTCTGTGGTCATAGGAAAATAGTAGAATTTGAGTTATGGATTTCATTTGTGTGATTTTTAGGGATTTTTGAGTTACGAGTTATGAGTATTTTTTTTTTAGTTTAGCACTTTTGAGAACTTTGCATTTGTTGCTTGCAGTTAGGTCTTGCGTGAAGTTGTAATGTCCTGAAAGCTCGTTTTCTTGTAAATACTTGCACTTCATGGTGGCACTTGACCTCTTACACCGGGAGAAACAGGAACTTGTTATCTGAGAAAACTATTGTTGTATCTTTTCATTGTGTTGGTTCAAAATTGTAACGTTTCAGTCAGCGCACTTTTCTTTCCGAGATAAGAGATCTTATGTTCTCTTTCAACGTGTCTGGAGGTTTGCTTGATACGTAAAGTTTGAGTCTGTCATTCATAATACAGCGCTTTTCTCAGCTTACATGGACGCGGTAAAGAGTTACTTTGTTTCTTTTGTTTGGGTGGAGGTGTTGCTGAAGGCTGCTACTTAGGTTACTATACAACGTTTTGGAAGAGTCTGATGCAGAATAGATCTCAGTTTTTGCCTAAAATTGGGGGGTTTGTTTTGAACACTTTTTGATTTGTGATATTTTATTTAGTGTTCTAGTAACGTGCTTCAGTCCAGCTTTGATTGATTTCTTTGACTAGGTTGATTTTTTTTTTTTCTCGTGGACTTAATGGATTTTTAGAATTACTGAATTCTTTTTGGTGTTGTCTTACTAAGGGGACTTGAGTTGGTGTTGTTACTCACTAGTGTTTACTTTAAGGTTTGAAATTTTTAGCGACACTTCACTCTTGCTGGTTGATTTTATTTTTTGGATTGATTTGAATTACAGTGAAATATTTTTGACTTGATATGGTTTAACATAATGCTTATATGTGTATTTGTTTAGGTATTGCAGTTTAAAAATATTTTTTAAGTATCACTGATCTCATTGCTCATTTGAATTATGTACGAAATTTTTACAGTTTAATTGTATATTCATTTTATGTGTATATGTGTATCTTGGTAGTATCTGTAAATATTGGCCAAACGTTATTTTGTATATGCATTAGGTTGTATTATTACTATTATTTTTGTGTGTCTTGGATAAAATTCTAATTGGTATTTGCACAGCGTATTCTGGATGCTATTTTCGGAATTGGTTTTGGTTGAATTGAATTTTTGGACAATCACGTTTTCCTTCTTTCTGATCTTTGTGTGGGGTATTTTCGGCTGGTTCCGAGGTTCCTTGTGTTGTAACGTTCCTTTCTTTTCTAATGCTTGGCCCTGATCAGGCCGCTTCTGTTCTTAGACGTGATTGTTTGGGATTCATTCCTGGTAGTTATTCATTTTCGTAGTACTTAAGGGGGGTCTTTACTCCTTATTTGAATACGTTCATGTGACATATTTTATTTGGAATTGTTTGAATTATTAGTGTGTTTATTTTCTCAGGAATGTATTTTATGTATCTGCGGCGCGTTAATTATCTTATTGATTGATCTTAGACATATTTTGTTTGTGATTAGCGCCTTATTTTTATTTTTATTTTTGTATGTGTTCTGAGTATTTCTAGGTTTAATTAAGTGATTTAATTGATGTTTTGATTAATTATTTTTGATGATCTTCCTTGAGTATTTTAATTAGTAATTGCTTTGATTAATCTTCTTGTTTTACTTGCACATTTTGGACTTGAAATTTAATGTGTCAGTAACGTCACTGTTACCAAGGAGTCGTGTGAAATATTGTTACATTATGTTATCCTTTAGCCTTATTGCACAGTATGAGTCATGGTATTTCAAGAAGTGTCTGTCTGCTAAATTTTGGTAAACCAAAATTTAATTCCTTAGGGGAAAGGAATGTTATGTAGAGAAATTATCTGATAGCGTTATAAAAAAAATTAGGTGAATGATTTTATGATTTATGGAAATTTAAATTTTATTTTGATTCTGAATTATTTAATTTAAGGCTTTAATTTTGGGGAAAAACAGATGCTTCTGGAAATATTATTTAGTTTAAAAGAGTATTATTTATTTTCCTCTATTTGTAAATCTTGTACAAACTTTTATTCATTGTGAAAGAAGCAGGGAAAGGGAGGCAATTTTCGCCAAGTCACGATTTCGCGCGCTTTAGAATGTTCGAGAAAGAATTTTCATTGTTAGTTGACCTTAAGAGAGAAAAGTACGTGACGGAAAGGTCAAAGGTTGCTACTTGTCTTTCAATGTAAGTCATTCAGGTTTTTGGCGATTGAGGGTCCGGTTGTTGGCTAAGTGAAGAAGGGCGCGCATGCGCGATCACCCTTATTTCCGCATTCTGGAGTTGAAAACGAAGATTTGGCCATAATTAAGGGGGCGATAAGTGAAGCCATAGTGGGAGCCCGTTTTGTGAAGGAGACGAAGGAAATTCGAGTTGGATACACACTTACTTTTTGGCTGACTCTCTGACGGACTCGCTGATTTTCGGGCTTGCTGGACAAAATGTAATTACGAAGCGGGATGTTTTCCGGCGGGGAGCGGCAAATATGCTCCCCGGCCGCGTTTGGTTAAGAGGCGAGACACACTTACTCTTGACTCGTTTAGGCACTCACTGCCTGGATTCGCTGACTTTCGGGCTTGACGGACTTGTTGACGGAGAATGAGAAAAAACTTGTGGGTGTTGCGAAGGAGAAAGGAAAAGATTTAGTCGGCATCGAGCAGTGCTTCCGGCGGGGAGCGGCAATTATGCTCCCCGGCCGCGGGTTTTCTCAAAAATGCGAAAAAAAAACTGTTGAGCGAATAACAAAAAAATTAACAGAGACTTGGGTCTCTATCTGTATCGGCAAAAGTCAGGACGATGTCCTCTGAACTCCGACTTGAAAACAGAAGGAATTATGTCACCTTAGTCAACTGGAAGCCTGCGTTAGCCGTTCTCTAAAATGCCTAGCTTAATTGTCTACGTTTGCCTTGGTGGAGCTGAGAGTCTGGGCAGACAGCCGTGCGGTGTAAGCTGTTCTCTTGCTTCCAGTGGGAATAATTTTCTTCTATGGAAAACAGTAGCAGGCGTAAGATTTGACGGTATAGCTGATGTAATTTATTGTCGTGCCGTTCGAGTCTCTGTCTTGCGGATTTGCCAAGTGACGTAAGGATAGAGCTAAGATATGAGCTCTCCTCCACTTCAAGATGTCCACCAAGATAAGTGTATATTTTTTTTGTGTTTATACGATCCTCTCACGAAACTTTCTTTTCTTCATAACAATTACTCATAGCAACTGTGTGTTTTCTAACGAATTGTAACTTTTTTCGTTCTCTTCGATATAGTGACTGGCAAAAATTTGCCTTCAAATGTATTGACGATATAATATCCTTTAACAATTATAATCTCATTGAAAACAGCAGTATTTACTGAAATTAAACAAGGCCAGCTCAGGTCAGTTCGAATTAGATTATCTTGATATATTCATTGTTAATATAAAAGAATTAAGACTTTATGACAAAAGAAGCGATTTAACCTTTATTACTATAAAACTTAACAACTGGCTTTCTAACATTTCCCAAAACGTTTCATGTAATAGTATTGATAATAATGAATCGCTTTAAGAATATTTATACTAAAGTAGAGTAGGAAAAAAAAAGGGTACTTGACATGTAAGGATCCTAAGTTTTACTAACGTTTATTTTATTTTAAATCTTTACTATCACTTCTTATTTTCTACTTTCGGCCAGAATTAAAAGCTTTAACTTATTTATGCAAATTTCTCTTGCTAACGCCAAGTATTTAAGTTGTGGCTTTTTGCCAAGCAAGAGAGAGAAGAAGGAGTTATTGGAAGTAAGCCGCTTGCCATAGTAGTTTTACTCGGTTGCTGGTTGCCTTCAAGGCCAGAGGTTTAGTCCTCTTGATAATTTCAAACGTATCGTAGTTTTAGCAGCTCTCCGTACTACATACGGACCAATGTTAAATAAAGGCCAATCTTATTGCTAGGCACTTGTATACTAATTCAAAGTTAGTTTTAGTTAGAGTTTTAGTTAGTAGTTTTATATTCTTACGTTCAGACCACAAGTGGTTGGTCTCTGTATTCCGAAGTTCCGTAAATACCTGTAAAGATAGAAAAATAAAGTGGTTTCGTATACCCTTCCTGTGTGTATTGTCTACTTCACAATTTATTGAACATAGCTTGAGTAAGCTCCCTGTTCCGAGTCAGGACAGTTAATGTTTCCGAAGCAAGTCAAGAGGAACACAAGTCCTGATAGACATTTAAAAAGATAATCAAGTTCCACTTACTTTCTTTAAATTCCAGCTAAAAAAGCTGGAGTAACCTACGATCTATGAGGCTTTATATAACGATATGAAAGCCATTCTTAAACCTTTATTTTAGGAGGAATGGTTCGGATGTGTGAGAAAGGATTTCATAGTGTATAAATGAAATGTAAATAGTATTATTTTTGTAAAATTTGTATGATATTTCCATTCATGTTTCTATTCATTCTTTGACTAAAAAATAGGCAATGTTTAATTTCTTTCGTCTCTGATGTCTGCCGATTAGCGTGAACAATTTTTCTCTTATTACTTAACTTTCATTTTTCATTACTTAAACAAAATAATGCTTTTTAAGTTATTTGTTTTTAAATTCCCACTTTTTTCCCCAATACTACATATTGAGGATATAAATTCACCAAAAGCAACCCTAACTGCACATTCCTTCGTTCCCTAGGGTTGAGCGGTAAAGTCGCTGACCGCTGGTAGTTCGGCTCAAGGTTCAAATCCCACTAAAGGGATGGCTCATGGGCGTTTTTCGTGGTTTTCCCCAAGTGTAACGTGCATATGAGTTAGTATATGTCACTAGTATAAGTCCTCCACGAAGGCATCCTTTCGAATGCTCTGCCATAATCAAATGAATGAATGAACCTTCGTTCCCTCTAAAAATTTCCAAATTATAATAGTCGTTTGTTTTACCACAGGTTCAACGATATGCAAGTAATTATATTTTGGCTCTGGACTCGTTGTTGTAATTAGTTCTTTCCTTTGTATTTATGACGCGATTAAAAAAAAATTTTTTTTCCTAAGTATAATAGATTAAAAATTTTAGGAATTCTGTTTTAATATTTATTGGAAATTTAATCATTTGTATTCGTATGTATAGGACTGGTATTTATTGAATATCGTTTTTTTTTTTTTTTTTGTTTGGGTTACATTTGTTCTGTAAGGGAATAGGGTTCTATCAATTTTCAGGGTACTGAAAGTAAGTATATTATTACTTCAGTGCCTTGGAAACTTTTAAGCTTAAAGAAGTAGAATAAATCTTCTTGGAAGATGTGTATTGTCATCAGAAGGCTTTACGTCCTCTTGACAACGTAACTGTCTGAAGGGCAAAAATTATTTTGACTCCGTTTTAAGTTTAAATCAGTTTACTCCATTTATAATTTGCAATACTACTAGTTTTCTCAATTAATATTTTATTGTATATTATCTCATTTGTTTTTCTTTTGCCTGTTTTGTTTTAATTTAATCCCTCTCTCTCTCTCTCTCTATATATATATATAGTATATATAATTTCGTAAGTGGTTTTGTAAAACTGTGAAATGTGTTGGCTCAGAATTCTTACCTTTATAAAGAAAAAGTATGTCAACCTGAAGTGCTAATTTGATTTGAAAAATTGCGGATACATTTTCTCATTTCGAAAACAAACGTATCATTTAAAGTAATGGTTGAATTGTATAGAAATCCAGAGGAATTTAGTTAAGTTTTTATCAAAAACAAACTTTAACCAAGATTTAAACTGCTTTGAGAACTGCTTTACTTCAGTTGGCCCTGCTGCTTTATTGAAACGTTTATTCGGAGTCTTCCCGAAAATTGAAATTATAATATGAAATTGTGTTGTGCAGTTCTGTTCAAAGTATAATTCGTATGTGTCTTATTGAAGTTACGGTACTAAATTTTTCTAATCAAAATTAAATTTTAAAATTATTATCATGCTGTAATCTGTTACTTTGGAATAAGACCTTTAAGATAATTTTCTCATCCGGCTGTCTTCTTAAGCATGACAAACGGCAGCAGCGGCAGACCCATAATTCTTTTTTTTTTTTTTTTGCCCCATTTCACTTCTCTTAATTGTGTTATTTCGTACAAAGCGCACAAATGAAGGCTGATCTTAAACTTGAACTCCAGTCTCAGATGAGGTGGAGAAATTAAGTGTTGTGTGCTGATGACGTCACATGTTACCCCCGTTTGCAAAGGGGAGAATAATCCAGAAAGTCCTTGAAGTGCCTATTTTGAAATAACACACTATATAGAAAATAGATCTATTATACAAAAATATACTTTGCATTCGTACCAGATGGTTGAACATTTTTTTTTTCTTTTCATTTTTTTCCCATTTATTTTATTCATATATGCTTAAAGAAGCAGTTATTGGAATGAGTAACTTTTCTTTCTAAATCGCTTTTGTGGTTAAATCGTACAAGCTATTTATTATAAGCAACCTTGTGATTTTAGAATTGAGAGTTTGCTATAAAGTAATATAAAGTGTGCTATTGATACTCCGGTTTGCATTTTATTATTATTATTATTATTATGAGGACACAGCTCCGATTCTTCTAGCCGCCACAAGCCGGCTGTATCATCAAAAAATGGGATGATAGTCACTGTTCGCAAATCAGTCATAAACAGTCACATTTTTCATTTTCAATATTTAGTAAAAAATGAAAGAAGTGACCTATAGTTTCTTATAGTCTTCTTTTCTCACTACAGGCTTTATTTTAAACGGGAGGAAACAAAACAAAACAAAACAAAACCAAAAAAAAAAAAAAAATGTTAGAGGAATTTTAAATTAAAAAATTCTCCATGAAAAAAAATCATGCTCTCGCAATTTAAAGAACTGTTGACCAGTAACTGCGTATCAGATGCAGGCTTATCAAATTTTGTTGTTGTGTTTTAAGTTGCAGTAGTTCTTTCTTGTTTCATTTTTATGGGCCCTTTAATAACTTTTCTATTTTCATTATTATCTTCCTAGCCTATGGTTTTGCCTTAAGACATACTATTATAGATAAAGAAAACCGTCTTAAGTGTCAGAGGGCTCATAGTCTCTGTTTGCAACAAAATCTGGCCATTGTTTTCTCCAGGCTTTAATCGTGGTCCTGTAAGACCTGTCACTTGCCACCAGGCTTGGTCAATGATAGTTAAGCAATGTAAAATATTAAAAATATGTTTACAGAAGTTTCCGAATGTTAATTATGTGGCATAGGTTACCTCAAAACACAAATCTACATCCGCTTTAGTTTGCTTGTCAGAGGAATAAGAAATCAAATGCAATGATGAATTATTATAATAATAATGAAAAATATCGAGTACATACTTCTAAAAGTACTGTAAATGTTAAAAAAAGAGACAAAATATATCTATTACGGAATGAAAAGGCATTCCTACATGTTATGGAATACTAAGGTGAAGAATCACAAATAATAGCAGCATTATGAATAAACTACAAAAATTCCATCTTCCTCTCTCTCGATCGCAGTGGAAAAATAATAAAGTATCTGAAGTTCGAAAATGCTGTAAGAAATGTTTATGATGAAGCAAGATGTGGACGAAATAAACTGCAAAAAATCTAAAAATTAAAGAAGTGACAAATTATTGCGACACTCGCAGCTAAAAATTATATCGCTGCTTGCAGTAATTCATAATTCAATTACAATAACTTGTAAACTAATTTATTTATGAAAGTAAAGGAAGATACTTCTCCCTTTTACAGCATTACAACTTCAATTTCTGGTATAACGTCCTTATTCATCAAATTTTATATTATCTGTCACCTATTGTTAGTTGGAGCAGAACAAAAGAATCATCGCTAAGCGACATTGCCTGAACGGTAAGTTTACTTTCACTCATTGATGACCGACGAGGTACTTCAGTATTAATGGACTATTTTACGTATACGTGCGTGTGTACAACCTATTCAATTGATCCTTTTAAATGCGGGGCGATTTTTAACTACACAATAAAACAAGCTAGCGTTTTGACTCTCAGGATCTTACATATGAAAATTTTTAAATTTAATTTGAATGAGTACGTAATTAAATACTCGAAGTTCAGGTTTTATCATAAATCGTGATTATTTAAAAATGTAAGCTTATCAAACAGAGCCGTAAATTTGTTGCAACTTGTAAGATAAAGATTAACAACAATGACAAAGATTTTTCGAGAAGATCTTTTATTTTACAAATATTTTAACTCGAACGTTACAATATTGATATTCAATATTGTATCTACCCTTCGACACAGAGAAGTGTTAATAATAATAGCTTAGTGAATCGTATCTTAAAAAATACCTGGTAAACTGAATTAGGATTATTTGTATTACAGTAAACCACGCAAGGATTAGCTGCCCAAGGAGGCCTTCATGAAGGACTTTCTAAGAAAACCTGGCTCGTATTCCATTACACGTGGAGAAAAACCAGAAGACTCCTATGCAGCTAGCCAGCTTACCGAGATTTCAAACAGGTCGAACTACCAGTGTTCAGCGATTTTATTGCAGGTAATATTAACAGAATATAAACTTATAATGTTTATTATAATAAACGTTTAAAAAAAATATTCTCTCTCATTCTGATTATGTACGCAGTATTCAGGAAGAAGATGTAAATTAGTTGACGCAAAGAATGCACGATTATATTAGAAGATTGTTACAAAAAAGATGCTTTGTATGACTGTCTTTGAAAATAGGCATTAAAATACTGATATGATAATTTTTCTTTAAAAACAATATGTATTGCAAATTAGGAGCTTAGGAAAGCTTAACTTTCAAGTTCTTCCCGAAAGTTTCAGAGAAAAGACATTATTCAGATTTCTTTCTGAATCAGGTTCTGGCCAACCATGGGGCATTTCCAAGTTATATTAATAGATTCAACTTAAAAGAATCTCTATGTTCCTGTAAATGTGGTTCTTCAACAGCAGATGCCATTCACATGATTGTGGACTGTCCTAGTACCAGGGACATTAGATTCAAAACCTTCGCACGAACTCTAACAGTGGACTCACTTATCAGATTAATGCATTCTGATAAAGGTAGTATTCTTATATCGAAAATGATAGAACAGTTAATATATAAATGAAAATGATTTGTACTCCTGATTTATTATCTTTCCGATTGTGCCAATGTCGTGCATAATCAATATCAGTGAATTCTGTATTCTTTAATAATCAAATTATATGCTACTCTTTATGCTTATGAAATTCATTTATTGAAATTTCTATTGTATCATCTTTTACAATGTTTTATGTAATACGTTTGATGTAAGTTTTAAATATAGAACAAATAAATATGTTGGTGAGGCCAACACATCTTTAGTCAGCGGATATCAAAATTCTGTAATTGGAATTGTTCAAAAAATTTAATTTCGCTGATTTTTTTAGCGCTATACCTTACAATGCTTTTTCCTCTTAGCCTTTGTCTCCGGTAATACCGCAGATATTAAGGTGAAGACCGGGTACTCCAGTTTTAGAGTTGTAACTTTTACTGGGTTGATGTATGTGTGCAAAGCAAAGAGATGTGGAGGACAATTTTCCTAACATTTAAACAGCAAGCGTAAATTCAATACGGGTATTGTATATAAAACATGGCTCTTCATTTTCTGGATCAACCCTCTGGTCTTCCTTGGCTTTTATTCGACCTTTTGTTCGTGGAAAACGTAATATCAAGGAAATCTTGAATAATAAAGTGAGATTATATGACCAGCATATACGGTATCAAGTATATACTTGATTAGAATATAAGATGGTTATTGGCCAAGAAAAAGAATGCGTAAGACCAGAAAATTAGCTCTGTGAAATCGTAGCTAATGGCGATCGACTGAAATAAACAGATTTTGTAATGAATTGCATGTTTGGAAATGACATGTTGAAGTGATACAGGGCTTTTTTGGGACTGGTAGGTAAAAGCGATCTAGTGGAGTAAATCGTCGTTCCACATGCGGATTTCGAGTGTTATGTATCGCTATCCGAAGGCGAAGCTGACTGATATGCATTTTATTTATAGAGCTGCAGAGGGAAATTTTGCAGTTTCTCAAAGGAGGAAATCGTTCTGTGTATCCGCTTTGAATAACTGCTCCGTTCCTGTCCACAGCCCCTTAAATAAAATGCATATCAGGCAATTCTGCGTTCGTGTAGCGATACATATCGCTCGAAATTCGCATGTGGAATGGCGATTTACGCTAGGAGATTACTTTTACCTATCACTTTAACAGCACCCTTACCGCATCAAACATCCTTTTCCGCACAGATGTTGAATAACAAGGTCTGCTTAATTTAGTCCTCTCTACCTGCCTTTACATTTTTTCCAGATATTTTGTAGTCCCCCTACATATAAAGAAAATTATGTCTCTGTATTTGTGAGAAATATAAAAATTTTAATTAAGGTTTTCTCTCGGAACTGACAACTACTGTTTTTGTTCTTGACTTGAAACTTTATTGCCTATACTTGCATCACTTGTGAGATAACAGCGACATCTCCAGATCCTTCCGCCTCGCTGAAAATGCACGTGACTTAAATTTTTGACACCAGTGCTTCTGGTTGCAATGAAGTTCTGTTCTGTTTTTTCTTAGTTTCCATGCAGCTATAACCTAATCGCACGTCTAAGATAGGAACGATTTCCCTAACCGTCTGGCTGGCGTAGTAACACATCACCTCCATCTGCAGTAGAAATGTCAGAGATGAAGATTTTAAAAATATGAATGATAGATGATTTTAGTAGTTGCAGCATTCCAGTTAGTCCTCATGATATTTCTTCTGGCTTACAAATCTGTCGTAGTGCCGGGACATGTCTTGCCCAGCTGTAAATTTACTTAAAGCTATTTTTGGGATTTTTCATATTTCGAGCACTTCTTCAAGTTTTGAAGTAAACCATCTGAAGAGACATACAAAATTCATTTCCCGATCAGGTCGAGATATTTTGCTGTCTGTTTTCGAAAGATTGCTAATTTTGGGAGGATTTTTTTTTAAAAGCATCCTCTCTTTGTATGCACCGTCGCACCCGTTTTTAATTCACTTGAAATTTCCTGTCTGTTGCCCCATTTCCATTATGCATAATGCATCACTTGAAAAACTTCGCAGTGTAGCTCACGCTCACTTGAATCGTATTTAACATACACTAAGCAGGTACTCAACACTGAGCTTTAATCATCATCCTCTCTCTTTCTCTGGAATTTGCGACGTTTTTTGTATGTCCTTCTCTGCATTTTCGTCTCTAGACGAAATTTAATACGCCTAATTAAAAAATTTTTTTTCAGATTTATCACTTTAGAACATAATGCGGCTTATGCATACATAAACGCGATATATCGTGGAATGAGCTGAAAGAAAATTTGAATGACAATATTAAGACTCATAATTCTATTACTCTGGAGATTCTAAGCATGTAAGTTGTTCCTCAGTCTCAAACAAAATAAGAAAAGCCAGTCGTCATGCGATTGTTCTCTCTTAATGAACTAATTCATTGAGTCAGGAAAGATGCAGGTGATACTAAAGATGAACAAATTCTTGACTATTCCTCACCTCAGGAGTTGTATATTTTCATGTTAATAACAGATTTTAAGTATCTACAGAAAAATTAACACTGTCAACACTGTCAAGAATCTTTGCGTTCGCTATGTTTTTGTATCTGCAATACACATAATGCTAATAAGTGCAAAGGCAAATTCTCGCATTTCCACTCCGAACTCCATTTCGACTGTGGCAATGGAGCAACACATTCATTGTTCTTTCTATCTTATTCAAGCTTTCTTTCCTACAGAATTGACTATCAAGAAATATTCATCATCAAGCGCGGAAAGGCCCAAATTTTATCTGAGCTGATAAGACTGCGTTTCTCGTAATAGACCAGCAATAAAATATACGATTCGTCAGTGTGCGTTGATAGAGGGGGCAACTGTCCCTGGCACAGTATCCAGGGGGCACCAAATTACTGTTACGAAATTTTAGAATTAAATGTTTTCCATTCTTAACAAACAGGAGGAGCGCAAAATCTTCAGTTGTCCCCAGGCGCTGAAAAGCCTAGCTACTGACTGTTGCGATTCTTACTCCCTCTCTCTTCTTCTTACCCTTTTTACTTGCATTCGCACGCTGAAGAAGCTAGCTTGACTGTAGGCTACAGGACATATATCGCATTTTTCCTCTCCAATTCTGCGAGACGATTTTCATAACAAGTCCTCGTGCCTACTTTATGTAGTTTATTTATTTTCTTACCTTTAAACGTCTTTAATATTTGTCCATCAAGATATTTTTTCCTCTTTGGAATAATTAGTAAATTCAGAATTGAATCCAGCGGCAAGTTCGTTATGTTATTTTGATTAGAATCACAAGTTCGGCAAAGCAGTGTATTTCGATTGAAAATAGGTGGACATTTTTCATCCCTACCAAGTCTTATAATATTCTGCAAGCATAGCTTCGAAAAATAATGACTTCAGCGAGGTTACAAGATTTCACTTTCTTTGACGTGCTGTTCTTCTTAGACAACTGGCGAATGTCATTAAGTGAATGATATTTACCTAGGTTTCTTTGTTACAAAATATGTATCTAAATTTTTACTATAACATTAATTTTGTGACTATATGTTTGACAGGTGAACATATTACGTTTTCCTTTCTGGCACTATTTATTGCATGGGTAAGTTAAGGTTTACCTTTTACCCAATTTTAGGTTGTTAAGGCACATTAATGTCAAATTTAATATTCGCTTCTTTTGGACTGTTGCAAACAACGCAATCACGGCCATCAAATCAAATTAAAATTATCTCTGAATTTTTGCTTATTACCAGTATTTTTTTAATAACATTATGTAAATGAAATCCATTAAGTTTTCATACTATCACACTTATTGCGGAACATAGATGAAACTCAAAATTGCGTCTTCAGGTAGCGTTGGCCATGATGGCTTTGAAATAAAGATGCAGATACCATAATGTAGAATAGTGAAGAAAACAAACCGACGCAGATGGCATTTAAGTCAGCAAGTCAGCGTCTTTGGTACCAGTACCGCTTCCAAATGCTACAGTGGCAAAGGCTACAAAAACAAAATGCGTATTGTTTTCCTATTCTGTAGTAAATGGCATAAGATAATGTTTGGAAATATCTTCTGAACAACTGATTGTCTTTAGTTCTTGTGTCAGTGTTATTAAGCGTCGTTATTTCTTCTTTCACTGACCTCGCACTGCAAAGGTTGTCTCCTGACGACTTTAGATATTAGTGGAAGCTATGATTTTCACGCTATGTGACCGGGCTGCTCTTATTCTTTCAACTTTAGGAGCAGGCCCACCAGCGGCCGAGCGGTAACGTCGCTGAGCACTGGTAGTTCGGTCCGAGGTTCGAATCCCGCGAACGGGCTGGCTGCATGGGTGTTTTCGTGGTTTTCCCCATGTGTAACGTGTATACGAGCCAGTTTCCCTTAAAAAGTCCTCCACGAAGGCATCCCTCCCTTAAGGCAGATAGCCCTTGAGTGCTTTGCCGTAATCTAATAAACCAAAACCAAACCAAACCAACTTTAGGAGCTCTAAGCTAACTCTATTCTCCTTAACCATGAAATAGTGTATAATTTGATCGGGCGCGAAGCAGACTGTAAGCTAATCAAAGCAGATCGTAAAATTGTTCGACACGATATCATTTCTCTTAATTCGATGGAGAAAAATTCACATTCTATGAACTTTAATAATAAATTAGATCTATAGCTTGAGAACAGTAAATACCGCAATTGTCTACTATGCAGAAATATCCATTCACTCTCGTATGCATATAAGTCGACTACGATTAGTGCGTTTACAGATCTCTTTACAAACCTATTTCATGGTAACTCCAAAACAGCGTCCAAGACACAAATTTTAGAAAAATAAGTTTGTAGAGACATGAAAGACATGAGAGGACTTTTTTGAAAGCTGGCAAGATGAAAAATGAGTAATCGCCTTCACGGGAATCGAACCACGGACCTCTGGAATACCCATTAAGTGTGCAGAACCACTACACCACGAAGGCTTCAGATTTTGTAGAAGATATATTATAAAAATCCATAAAGAAAGAATTTAAAAGATTAAAGTTTCAAAACTCTTCAGAAATATACAGGATACATTAAAAGTTTAAGATACTTATGAAAATTTTTATATTCCATGAGAATACTTTTTTAATAATTTAAATTTGATGTTTCTAAATGTATAAGAAGGAATAAAATTATATAGGGTTCTGTAATATGCATAATTTAATCAGGGTAATATAAAAAAAATTGAACTTTGGAATTAGGCAAATCTTTAAGCTAACAATTTTGTTCATTAAAATTTAGATTTCGTTTTCTGCCTCCAGTACTTCATTTCTTTAATTAAAATGTATTTCTAAAGTGTCAGTTAGGTCAGGCGGTAAGTTGACCACATTACAGGTGATTTATGGGTCGTATTATAATAGGTCAAGCGGAGAACTGGATCTAAGGCTAGAGAAAAAGAATTCCGGCTGCCCTCTTTGCGCAGAATTAACTAAGAATGGGCGAGGTTGGGATTGCATATCAATGACCGATCCTGGAAGTTAGGGTACAGCATTCTTCTCAATTAGCAAAAGCATATGTATATATATTTTTTAATGTTTTATTGTGTCAAGTTTCTTTAGAAAACACCTCTGTCTGCATCCTGCAGACTTTTCAGTTATTCCTAGCTAAAACAGAGTCATTTTTTTTTTTACCACTGCTTCCTTTGCATTTCAAGCGTGGATGCTTTTATGATAAAGCAACCCGGCTGCAACTTTAATTGTTCCACATTATTATGTATGGATTTCAGATGGGAATCAGAAGGAAGTTAACGATATGCTTGGATAGATATTTCCTTTTCAATGAATTTTATATTTTTATTTAAAAATTGTATATTTTTAAAATTAAATCATCTTTTATGTAGATTTTGGAGAAAATATTAAAATTCTCGAAAGTTAAGACTGACATTTCTTCTTCAGCAGTATGCAAAATGGTACTTTACAAAAAGACGGTTTAGAATTAAGCAAAATTTGAACTTAAGAATTAGTGCTAGTTATAAAGAAAAGTTGAATCCATTTCCACTTGTCTTACATTTTTAAGAAACAAATAAAATTAATAACTTGAAGAAGAGAAGAACTATATTAAAGCGTCTCTCGAAATATATAGAAAGAGAAAGTGTTTCTTGATGAGAAAGGTCTCTTGACGAACAGAGCTCGGTATTAGATTCTCTAAAATATATAGAACATATTTCTAAACTTAACGGCTGTTTAATATTGAAATTTTTCAAATGTTCAAACTGTTGTCCTTTTATTTTTTAGAGACATTAGGTTAATTTGAAGCAGGAGATGTGAAAAATGTGCAGTATCCTCAAACGCTGATTCGGGAAGAGAATCAAACGCTTCACCTCTCGAATACGCGCCGAGTGTGCTACCGCTACACCACGAAGGCATGAGGAAAAGAAGGAGATAAGACCTTATATACTGCTCTTTTTAAAAGGTGACTGGGGTAACCCATTCTCGAAATCTTGGTGGTAGAGAATTATTCACCACCTTTTATTTCGGACGCCCTTTGTAGTGTCATTTGGAATTTTGAATCAGGAGATGTGAAAAATATGCAGTGCCCTCGCAGGACTCGAATTATGAACCTCTCGAATACACGTCCGAGTATGCTTCCGGTTACACCAAAAATGCATGCGGAAAGAAGGGAGAAAATAAATGAAATTGAAAAAGAGGTTGAAAATTATACTTCGCCTTTGCTAATCAAAATTTTAAATAAACTCGCAGATTTGAAATATCTGTAATCAAAATGTATTAAATTTAAGGCTTCAGATATTTGCAGATTGCAAACAAAAATAAAATAATTCAAGTTAAAACAACACATCGAACAAATATTAATTTAGAGGTTAAACAACAAAAACCAGGGGTTTTCATCCGCAGAGAACCCGTTGGCGCTTCGGGAAAGAACCCGTTGGCGCCGTTGCATTTTTACTCGCCAAGCTGATGAGCCGAGCCGTAAACGTGGTTTTTAGTGTATATAAATTCAAGTTAGCAGACAATGGTAGTAAAAATTCACAGATAATAAGTATGTAGATGTAAAATTAACAGGTTAAACGTGATATACGAAAATAAATTTGTATTGAATTCAAGTTAGCACAGAAAACAATTTTATTAAACATATAGGTGTCTTTTTTCATTATTAAGTACTTTGCCTGTTGATTGATGTATTTCGGTAAGAGCCCATGTAATAAATTAATGAATGCATGACCTTTAATACATCCATTTTACATACTTTTCAGTATTTGTTTTTTTCACGTTACTTGCATACAGCTTAAGGCATTTTACGTTGAAACAAATACCTGTCCTTTTTCATAATATATTTCACAATACAAATAACCTTCAACAGTAATCAAATTTTCTTCAGTAGCATTGTTGTTGTTGATAAAACTAGAACTTTATACATTTTAAAATTATTATAGGGCTTGGAAAACTCATGGTTCTGCGTGCTTACAGCTGTTAATAATTAAGAACATAAAATGAACAGCTATGTTACAAATTAGCATTCACCCCTCCCGCCATATTTTCTTCCTTTGATCCCGAACTGACGAGCCGAGAATCGGAATCTTTCCACGAAAACTTCTTTAATCATGCGAAAATATTTCTATCTATTCGTTTTTAAAAAATTCAGAAAAAATAATAATAAGAGAAGAATAATATAAATCTCCAAATGCGAACAACGACAACCCTTCGCACAAGCGAATATGATGTATTAGCTAGGTTACCAGGTTTGCACTATTATCGCCAAAGTTGGCGATGTTTACATTTACCGGGTTCTCTGCGGAAGTGCTTCCAAAACCAGCGTTGTTTTGCAAATTTTCACAGGACTAGTTTCGATGGTTTTACCGAAGCTGCCAAAGTGCAAATGAACGAGATACAATATAGTGGTTAAGATAAGTTAAGAATAGTTGGACAGAAGTTAAGCTGCTGGCGCCATCTATTGATGAAACAAGAAATTTAAAACATAATTTCCTTAAAGGCTGAAGGTAAAGAACAGAAAGATTTTTTTTTTTGAATATGAAACGCCTCTAGAAAATCTAATTCACCAAAGGAAGATGTTTTTTTGAATAATTTTGTTTGCAGAAAAATGGAAAATGTGCTTTTCGGACCAACAATGTTGGGTAACAGAGGACTTTTGTGTCTCCTTTTTCCTAATATATGCCTCATGTTCTTTAATGCGAAATTTTAAGGCTCTCTTGGTTTGAACAATGTAAATTAAACCACACTGGCAAGGAATCCTGTAAATCCTATTATTATCTCGCTTTATCTCGCTTCTATGCTTTATCTCGTTCACTTGCACTTTGGCAACTGAGGATGATGGTTCGTAAAACCATTGAAACTAGTCCTGCGAAAATTTGCAAACATAACGCTGATTTTTTTTTTTTTTTTTTTTCTTTTTGACTTCTATAATAAAAACAAAATAGTTTCTTATTATGTAGTTTCTTACAAGCATGGAAAATTTTGTTTTTAATGTGCATGAAAGCTTCAAAAGTTAGAAGAAACCTCGGAGGAACATTTAATTATTATCACTCTAACTGTTAAATCTGAATTGTAAAATAAATTAATTTTAAATCACGTACTTCCGGGGTAGGTGAGATTACTAGAATATAGCAAAGCACACGAGAGCTACCTGCCCAAGGTAGAGATGTTTTCATAAAGGGATAGAAACTTGGCTCGTATTCAGTTTACACGAGGGGAGGGCCCACCAGCGGCCGAGCGGTAAAGTCACTGAACACTGGTAGTTCTGTCGGAGGTTCGAATCCCGCAAACGGGCTGGATGCATGGGTGTTTTCGTGGTTTTCTTCATGTGTAACGTGTATACGAGCCAGTTTCCCTTAGAAAGTCCTCCCCGAAGGCATCCCTGCCCTCAGGCAGATCGAGGCTTTGCCGTAATTAAATAACCTAACCTAACCTTACACGAGGGGAAAACCATCAAATCTAACCAAGTAGCGAGTCGGTTCGCCTGGTATAAAAATCCATACTTCACAGAAATGTAACGCTTTCTAAGGGAAACAACAAAAGTTACAACTGGCGAGTTGCATAGCTTCTGCAGACAGTCGAAGTGCTATTTTAACCTCCTATTTACTGAACAGTTTTCAATAAAACTGCAGACAACGCCGTTGTAGTTTCTCGATCAGTGGATATAGGGTTCTTGATATTTAGAATGAAGACGACGTTATTCACAGGAACAGTGGGATTCACCGCTCAACCGGCATAGGGGTTAGCGTTGCTGACTGCCGTGCCAAAAGACCCGAGTTCGAATCCCGGAGAGGGCATGGATGTTATGTAAATGTATATTGTCGGTGCGGCATGGCGGCACTCTAAATATGCGGTTGTCCTCTGTTGTGGTTTGTTAGAAGGGAAGAGGGGTGGGAGACCCTCGGACCCGTGCCCCAAGGTGCTCTCCATTAAAATTGGGGGCGCAACGGAGCTAAATGGCACTTTCACCTGAAAGGTGCTCAAGGCTGTTGCTAATGGCAGGCGTAATCTAGCGCTCCTTGCAACGAGAATTTTCGTGGGCTTGGGTTGACTACGTCAGACAAGTGAGTATAAGCAACAACAACAACAACATTGGGTTTCGATAACTCAACATTCATATTGTTTTTGACCGAGAAACATCTTGTTTATTGTTTTGCCTAAAAGCTAAAATCTCTTTAATATAAGAAAGTTAACAAGAATTCATTTCATGTCAGGAACGCGGTCCAGGAACTGCTGAGAACTTGAAGACAATATTTCGGGTTAGTTACGAACAAATAAATCCTCGTCTGAAGCAGAGAGTAGATACTGCGTTGGACCTGTCAAAAGTTAAAAGTTAACCAACTATCTAAATTGTTTTCGAAGAATCAAATTGAGTTTTTGGACATCCTCATGTATTTTATACAGATAAAACAGCAGTACTCTAAGAATGTGAGATTTCATAAACTATTAATGTGTCTATTAACTTTCTGAAATCGAATGAAAGGACTTTTGAATTTCTGTTTGCTTTTTGCCCCTCATTTGCATTATTCGGGAATTAGCAAACGATATGATAAGTAGAACTGATGCGATGGTGTAGATATAGTGCTGCTTTTAGACCTTTGATTATTATTACTCTTTATATTATATTGAACAACATCAAGAGATTAATAAAATATGTTTTATTTATCTTTTAAATATTTTCATGCTGTAAATATGACCTTGTGTATTTTACGTACGTAGCTAAAGTTTTGTTTATTTTTTAAAATCAGGTTTAAAATAAAATTCAGCTATTTTCTTTTTCAAACATTAAGCGACTACATTTTCTTCATTATATCTCGATTAGAGTAAACTTTGCATTTATATTAGTGTATTTATACTGCGGAATTAAAATTTTGACTTGACTTCTTCCACGATAATTTTTAAAACGGATTATGCAAAAGTGTAATGACTGTTTTAAAGTTTTTCATATTTTATTGATGAATTTTTATAAATAAATTAGAGAAACCAGGTCGTTGAACTCATGGCCAAGGGAAGCAGGCTTAAGTTCTGAGCTAAAATATTCGTTGACACATTTACCGGCGACGTTGTATACTGGCATTTCATAATGTCTTGATGTTTATCAAAGTTAATTAAAAGAAAATCAGCTGAAAGACATTTAATCAGGCATTACATTTGGGTTTTATATTTAACAGAAACGAGGACTGGGTGTATGCTATTTCTATTTTTTTTTAATTTATTTAATTCTTTTATAATTTAGAGATTTTTGTTTGGAAAGAAGTTAATGGTTTTGCGGAATAAGTAAAATATGTTCGGTTTTTGAAAAATTGCAGGAAAAAAAAAAAAAAAAAAAAAAAAAAAAAAAAACCACTTTCTAAACTACATGCAGACCAGAGCAATAACGAAAATAAATCGAAAACTTAGAATAACAAGCAGATTATTTTTCCGCAGGTCAGTTCTAAGTTAGAGGTCATTTAGGATAATTTCAAAATTCTATTTCAAATATTAGTTAGAGAAGAAATGTGTACGAAGTTTTTTCTCTTCTCCCCCCCCATTTCCCCCCGACGGCTGGCACTAGCCATTATAGACCTTGGTCACTACTAAGGCCGTAAGCGGTGGTCCACTTATGGATGCACCTAATAGATAGGCCCCCGTTGCCTCCTATCAAGAGAAAGGACAATTTACATATCCAAGCCTTCTTCGGGGATTTGAGCCCGAGCCCTTCGGTACGGCACTCAAATTTACTAACCACTTTTCCGTCTGAGTGGCTATATGCAGAAAAGTTATTTTAACTAATTTCAGTTGCATTTCTAGTTATTTAAAGAAATGCTTGTAGTCTGAGGAAAAAGAAGCCGGCATTCATCAGAACTGCAGAACTAATAGACTCCCGTATCTTCGAAATTGCTTTGAATATTCACTTAGTAATTTGAAAATAATCGCATTCATGAAAAAGTTCTTCTACATATCCCATTTCTGTGCATGTTCATCTCATAATTATATGGAAAGCGAATATCGAATCAGTTGTTTGAAAGAATACTACAATGATTTCCTTAGGAAAAAAAAAAAAAAAAAAATCATAAGAAATGCTAGTTTTTACAGTATCACTACTGTTCATGCGATTTTTAAGCCTTTTTTTTATCAGATTAAAAAAGAGTTATCAGTAATTTTGAAGTAACAAAAGTTTAAGAGAACTTTCATAAAATGCTATAGAAAAAATATTCCAAAATTTTTGTAAAAGGATTTACGTTCTATAGAAAACTTCTTTCTAATCTAATTTGAATATCTGAGTATTAGACCAAATGCAAAAAAGATTGGTTTCCTTGAACCATAATAATTACCCATTTTTTTTTTTTTTATTTGAACGCGAAGAACACACACCCTCTTACGACCTTATAAGTTTTTTCAGACTGCTCGGCGGCTATCAGCGCCACCTGCCATCTAACGGGTGAGAAAGAGAACACTTTCACAAAGTTTTTCTCTTCTAGGTCAGTTGGATCGTTTGGTTGGACGATGAATTGCATCACCTGTGGAATATTTGTGCTCTTGGTTGTCTGTTTAGCGCGAGGTGAGTTGATATCACGTGATATTAAGTTTAAGTAACTAATCAAAATTTTAAAATCAATAAAATTAAAAAAATTCTTTTGAAGTAAATTATCCTATTATTTTCCTCTTTATGTTTCAGTAAATTAAACAATAAGCCAATATGAAAATTAAATAAAAGAGTTTCTCCGAATATATTTAGCAATTTCATATGAAGTAAGAATCGTCATATAATGGTTTTGCATTCATGAGCATTGGGCTCCTGTAGAACAAAAGGAAGGAACATTTCTTAAGTGTATTTGTCAACTTCTTTTCAAAAAATGCGAAAGGTTGTTTATTCGTCCAAAATATGAAAAATTTTTACCCTTGTAGACCTTTATTAATTCATGAAGGTAATTTTGTAAATTTTACTAGAATTCCAAAGTATACAAAGGAGGGCGTTTCGCGTGTATCAGCGAATCCTATTGTGGAAGAATAATGAAAAATATATTAATAAGAACAGAAAAAAGGACGAAAAAGAGAGAGAAAACCATAAAAAGATGTTTTCTTTTGTTCGAGCTAATTGTCTGTTTGAAAAGTTAAACAACACCGTACCAAAATAACTTTATTGTGATCTTCAACTACTTTTCAACTCATGTCCTTCAGTTTTACAACTCGAAATTTAGGTTAAATTCTTGCTTTCTTCTATTTTTAATAAAATCCATTTTTATAGCAACAAACTATACAAAATGTTGGCGTAACAGGTGTTTTTCTAATAAATGGAGGACTGCTATTACTTTTTCTGAGCCCTCCCCCCCCCAAAAAAAAAAACCTTACGGGGAATAATATATTCAATTTGTCCTCCAAATTATAAAAGTGTTTTGCTTAGTAGTGTAACAAAGTTATCCATAATGCAGTAAACTTCTTAATAAACAAATTTTGTTACATTACATAATTAATAAAAATCGCTTCTAAGATCTAGCTGTTCTGTATTAAAAATTAATCAAACAGAAAGCAGCCATTGTTATTAATAGTAACGCACAGAATTCTTTTAAGAGGTATTCGATTCGAATAAAAATTTAAGTTGCGCCTATTATTTAAGATAAATAAGTGCATTCCAGTAATACTGCATACCAAAATTTGCATTTTGAGCAATTTATAGTTTTTAAAGTTCGAGTTACTTTCAAAATAATCATAAAAATATTAGACTTGAAAAACTTATTCTAGGTATCATTTATATTTTTTAACGCAAATTATCCGAAATTTTAGAAGTGTAGCTACATATATTCGGTTTGTATCATTCAAATAAAAAACCATGAATAGAATTAACAATATGTATAAAAATCTTTGATATTTTAATGACGTGTGAACTATGCAAATGACAACGCCCAAACATTTAGTGAAAAGCAGGTCGAATTATTGTTTGACTAATTCGTAAATTGTATCACACGTTTCACTTTTAATTATGCCGTATGATTTAAAATAATAAAATAAAAAATAAAAATAATAAAATACAATAAATTAATTATTTGCTGTTGAAGCAATGTTTGATTTAAAAAATCAAATATGTGAAATATATTTAAATTTCTTAAAAAATAGTAATCGGCTTTTGTAAGTAAGTTGAATCAAAACTTTTCGGTTTTCATTTCGTTTTATTAACATTTTCAAGAAAGCCTGCTTTCATTTTCCAAATGAAATCACACTCGGATAAAATAGCTCTTTCATATATTTTCCTAATTAGAACGATATATTGCTAATCGGAGTAAAAATTTTTTTCTCTTGAATATTTGCTGAAGTGATTTTATTTTTTAATTACGCCAAAGCTCGTTAGAATATTTAACCTAAAAGAGGGAGCCTCTGTGGGAAAAATTTCTAAGAGAAATCAGTCCATATTTGTCGTTACACGTGAGAAAAAAACATGGAAACCTCATGCAGCCAACTCGTTCAACATCCGGGAATAGAACTCAGAAAAACTACTAGTGTTTCATGGTTTCAACTTTTCTTCTAACAGTCAGCCCCTTTTAATGAAAGAGTTCGCATCTCAGTAGTATTCTACGTTACCAACTACATGGTTTCGAAAGCAGATCTATCGCAGTTTGCACCAAATAGAGGATTTAAAAGGTATAAATGCTACACAAAATTGTTGCCTCTAATTTCTTTCTTGTTCAAGAAAAGTGCAATCTAGATTAAAATTTTTTTTTTTAAATCGAATGGCGGACACTTGCCTTTCTTCAGTATTGACCATTCTGAAAGTAATAAGGTCACTTCTGGCCTTATTACTTTCTTGTAATAAGGCCGGAAGTGGTGGTCATTTTATTGTGAAGGCACCTAATAGATGGCCACCGTTACCTCCTATGAGGGGACAAAAAATTTACATCCATGCCTTCTCCGGGATTCGAGAGTGAATGTTGTATTTTAACTTAACACTGAAATTATAAAGTATACATTTAGGGAAGTAATTAACATACAGATAACGTAAAATTTTCGTCAATAAAATTAAAGCATCAGCTATTGAATTTCGGCGATTTTGTATCGCCGAAATTTTTTATCTTCTTTTCTTTTTTTTTTTTTTTTTTTCTTTTACTTTTTTCCCCTTTTACATCAAAAGTGAATTATGCTTTTGAAATATATAATTATACACTTTTACAGAAATACAGCAGTCACCCCGTTTTTTTCTTTCTTTCTTTCTTTCTTTTTTTTTTTTCATTATTTGTGAGTTCTAAATTATTTTCTTTTTCACTATGAGGAGGGGAAAAACTTCCAACTGCACTTTCAGAATATAAAATCGAGGTCATTTGGTTACATATTTCTCATTTGTTGAATAGAGAAAATAGATTTTTTAAGTTGGTGTTGGATGATTTTATTTCACTTCCTCGTTTTAAAACAAAATCAGTATATCATCTAAAAGTTATTTTTGGATCAATGAAGTGTAAAAGTCTTCTTGGATGACTTGTTTTCTCTTTCATTCTTTCATATTCAGGCCAGCTATAATCATTTTAAATTATGAACATAAAAAATTGTAAAAAATAAGTTTGATCGGAAAATTCCAATATGCGCAGCAAAATATTTCTTTACAAACACGAGGGAAAAGAATTAAATAAACCAAAGCATTCTGAGCTAGGTAAATAATATGTAGAGTTAGAAAAATTTTTTATTAATAAAAATTATATGTTTTAATTTATATTAATTATAAAGATAATTAAAAATCAAAATAACAAAACTGTTTAAAACGGGTTTGCTTAAAATTATTTGTTTTGAATTGCTTAGGTTATTAACTTAAATTTTCTGCTTATTTCTTGAATACGAAATTATACTTTAAACTCAGAAAAGAAGATTAATTTTAGAAAAGTATTTGTATGATATATAAATTCCCTTCCAAACAAACAATGCTTATATTAAAAAGCATTGCTATATGCTTGGATCTCTATAAGATTGGACAAAATTCCATATTGAGTTATCACTATATTTTTTTACTTTATGCATTTTGAAAGAATATGACATGATTTTTACGAGGAGGAAAAATGTTCCGCTAGAATATGTTGGAATATGTAATACATATGCTGAAATATATTCTGTCAAAAATTATGTTTGTAAAATATCTAAATTACCCTCCTTTAGCCAAGAAAACTGGTAGAAATATAATCCAAAAGTAATAAAAGGAATTATTTCTGTCTATACTTAAAATTAGTTTTTGATGCATCAGTCATTGTAATATCAATCAAAAAGTACACAGTTTTTGTTTTAATGTACAAGCTTGCATTTAAAAAAAAATCGTACAAACAAAAGAAAAAAGCAAAACGCAATTTGTAAACTTGTATAACTTAAGTTGCATAAATTATATATTACATTCGTTTTGTATTAATTATAATATCAGTTT